>NC_046222.1:95579792-96228920 GCF_009819885.2 Catharus ustulatus
GACTAGAAATCTTAGTTCAGATATATTTTGGTTCACATTTAAAGAGCAATTATAACATCTACATACAAAAATTGGTTTTTGGGAACATTAAATAGGTTTTAAAACTTTGTTGTCCACTGCAGATAATAATGCTCTGCCTGGGTTTTGCACTACCTTTTGTTTTGCTTTTATAAATCACAAAGGTTAATGCAGAATAAAATACTCCAATATGGGATTGCTATGGAGAAATAGAAGGCTTTAAAGCCTAAAGATTCCCAAGCAGAAAAATATGCAAAAATTATTTCTAGTCTGTTGGCATCTCAGGTACAATAGATGTTTTAAAAATAAGCCAAATTAATGTATTTTTCTAACCATAGAATATTATGACTGTATTTATCATCTCATATCTTACAAAGTTTATGCATTAGATTGCATATAATTGCCATCAAACAGTGTGCCAGTATTCTGTTCATCTGAAAGATAAACAAATTCTGTTTAACAGTCCTTAGACATTTCTTTTGCTACATTTTGGCCTTATGAACACCTTATCCTTGTTTTCCCTTTAAAAGGAAAAAAAAATTAAAGGTAAAAACCATTAGGGATTTCTCTTTAAATCCAGCAATCTATGCATACTACTAAGAATCAATGCTCTGTAAGCTGTCTGGTGTTCTGCAATAAATTCTAGCTTTTATAGACTTTTTCTGGGCCAGGTAGCTGTTAATGCCATAGAAATTGATTATTTGTGGTGTTCTTATCACTGCTTAAAATATCTAATTGCTTTTTCTCCACAGATTTGGATTTGGCTTGCTTGATGCTGGACGATTAATGAAGGAAGCCCTAACTGGACAAATGTTGGTCTCCTGAGACAATGTGTTGTTGATAACAGGTCTGATTTGAGCAAGTCTAGTCAAATTCAATTTTAATAGTATTTAAAGGTGCACACAGGACATATATAGCTGAGCTTTTGGCTGGTTTGTCTGTGTTTTTATGTCTGTTGTGTTACCAAATCTTATTCCCATTAAGTATTAAACTTTGCAAGGCAGTAAAGACACATACCTGTCAGCTGCAGAGACACAAATTTTTCCTCAGTATAGCAGATTTTGTTCAAAATTTGCCTTTCTTCTTTCATACTTATGCAGACTGGAATACGTAATTCATCACTACATGGCTGTTCCTGTGGAGAAATTATTGCACTCTGATTATTTTGAACCCTAAAAATTATTGATTGAGGTAAAGAAGAGACAAGAAGGTATTGCAATCAGTTCTCAATCTAGTGAGGGCAACCTATTTAAAGGCAGCTAATGCTTAGCCTGAGAGATGTATGCAGTTTCTACTGCTCCTACAGGACTTTTCACATTGCTGTGCCTGTGTCATTTATGTGAAGTTAAGTACAAAACGTTTTCCATTGCACTACCAAATCAAGATAACCACCAAACATCAAGGCACTATCTTATTGGATTGCTGCCTTGAGTGTGAAATTCAGCTCACAGCTCAGTCACAGCCCCAGCTGAGGAGGAAAAAGGTCTCACATGCCATGAGAATTCTGGACTTCAGGATGTCTTCCCCTCTCATGAAGTTGAAGCAATGACATTTAAAGTCAGTAGGGTCTAGAGTACTTTCCTCCTTCCAAAACTTCCCATTTTCTAGAGAGAGGTAAAACCAGGGTAAAGTGGAACGTGCATCTGTGCACCTTGCACCTCTTCTAGCCACAGTGCTTGTCTCTCTTTCTTTGTGCCCAAAGGTTATTGAAAGAGAGCCTAATGGCCAGCTCCCTCCAGGTCTAGGTATAGCACTGCACATTGTTTTAAGCACTATTTTGCAGAAGTGACTGTGTTTTCTTGTGTGGTGTTTGCTGTCTTTTGTATACTCTCGAGGGAAAGGTGGAAATCTCAGAAGGGGAAGAAATATGGATGGACATGGAAAGTCACAAATATAAGATCCATGCTCCAGCTCCACCAATTACCTATAATCATAGCCTTTTTCAGCAAAGTGGCCCCGAGCCAGTTTGGGACTGGAGTCCTCTTCTCTGGCTGATGCCAACAATATTTTATTCAAATAAATTGATCATCTCATTCATATCTCTTGCAGCATTATCATAGTCACAACAATGATGCTGCAAACTAATGTTTTATCTAACAGCCTAATAATGACTTAGGCAGTGTTTCACGTATGAGGATACCCCAGGTGTGTCTCAAGACACAGGACAGTCAGACTTGTCACTGCCTCCTTGCAGAGACCCTCCCTTAGACACAATGCTCTGAATCAGGGTGTTCCCTCTTTGTTGGAGGCATGCCATTCTTTAGGAAAAAATTTAAGATTTATTGGTCTGGAGGAAACTAGAAACAGACCATAACTTCCTTTTTTTCCTGATGTGCAGGTACAGAGCAGTTACCTACAATAAGCTCATCCCACGAGTCACGGCATCTTTTTGTTCATCTGTTTCAACCAGATTAATGTAAAGATGGACTGGGTGCAAACAGCTGTTTTTGTGCACCTATGGATCAATGACTTGGGCATGCTTTCCAAGCATTTTTGTAGAAAAGATAGGAATGAAGTAGAAATGTGTAGTCCTCTGATGTGGTTACTTCCCAAAGATGTTTCTGTGTTCAATCCTGCAGTAATTCTCCAGTAAAGCAATGAGGAGAGTTAAACCCCTGAGGGACAGGAACACTCTCCCTTTTCTCTGGATCAATGTCATATGCAAAAAGCACAGCAACAAAGTCTGTTTCTCAATATTGTACCTACTTGAGGCTCCTGAAGGTGTGATTAATTGGGAGTGATTAATTAAAGCATGAGTCATGACCTCCTTTTTTTCCTGTCACATTACTTATGAACAAGGGGGCAGTCAATGTAGTTAAATGGTATGAGATAGCAAATTTAGAGGAAATAAAAAGAAATTAGTTGTGTTGCATGTGGTCAATCTGTGGGATTTCCTGCTACGGGTGACCATCTGATAAATAGGATTCCTTGACTGAAAATAATATTGTTAATGCTAGTGCCATAACAGATGGGACCATCGCTGTATATCTGGGACTTCTGGCTACACTGGGAAGGCAGAAGAGAGTCCTGCTTGGCTAATAAAGTAAGAGCAAATGCACCATGTGCTGGGAAGTCAGGCAGGAGTGCTGTTCTCCATGGACAGCAGCACTGCACTATTAGCTTGATCTATGACTTGCCATTTCATGGTTTGGTTGGTTGTTTATTTGTCTGTCTTTTTAATTCCTCTGGAAAATACTGTACTGGCTCTCTCTGTTGACTGAATGACCAGGCTTGGGCAGAAGACATAGCATTCTTCTTCTCTGACCTTTATATCAAAATTGATTAGCAATAATTCTTTTGCAGAAAAGGATTGACAATAAGATGTGGATGTTCATCTTTAATGAACTCTAGTCACCAAGTGGAAACTAGCTAACTTTGATGATGCAATTGACCACCTTCTCAGCAATAGCTGAATACTTGCTCCTCAAACTGGTAAAGCAATGCTGTATTCACAGATAATATGAAGAACCACCTGTTGCTCTACTTGGATTTTTTTTGTGTCTCTCGTATAATTTCTTGGGACCTTTCTCATCAGTGGCAGTAGCAGGATATGCTGGCTAGTATTTATGCAGTCAGGAATGGTAATTAATGACAATAAAATTTATAAATAAGAATTAGTGGCTGTGCAATCCTGTAAAATGCTGAGAATTTCATGTTTATGTATTTCAATCCATGTAAAGTAAGAAGTCCACTCATAATTTAATTCATTTTGTTTGTTATCATGTTTGGCATTTTAGAGTTCACTGGAAGGTGTCTATTTTATATTATTCTCACTTTCTAATAAAATACTGCTATTTAAAAGACTCTTTGTTCTCAATTATGAAAATACTTTCCTGATCTCATTAAGCTAAAAAAAGACAAAGTGCTGTTTTTCCTTTTTATTTGTGACAATACAAATTAAACACACCTATGGCAAACCAATTACTGTGTTTATTCTTTTCTGTACAGAGCAAGCCTCTTAACTGGGAATGTGAAGAGATGAAGCAAGCAAAAAAGAAAAAGTGTGAAGAGCATTGGTGCCATATCGTCACTGTATCAGATAGTTTTAGGATCGATGAGTGAATAGGTATGTAAGAGAGACTCTGCAGATATTATTTCAAATAAATAAAGGGGGAAAATTAAAAGGCCCTTCATTGTCACTTTTAATTTTAATTTTGGATCTTTACAGTGGAAGAGTACTACAGAGAGATCTTGTTAATAATATCTTTGATCTAATCAAGTGTTGCCACAGTACCAGTATGGTTGTTTTCTTGTTGGAGCTACTCATGTGAGAGAGCCACTCTGCTGTGTAAGTTAAAGGTTCATATTCTGTCCTTCATTTTTGCAATTTACATCATAAGACTCTTTGTTTACTGTAGGGTGATAGGTGTCATCACCTTTGTTTAACCATGAAAGTGTTGATTTTCAAATTACTTGAAATTTTAATTATTGTGATTTTAACAATACTGCTGCAATGGTATTTCCCATGAAAAAGTTATATCCGTGTAAATCACTTGGGATAAAAGGCATAAATGTAAGGGTTTTTCTCTGAATTTTCATAGTACTCTGGAAATTGGGAGGTCAGGATTTCTCACAGATAAGACCACCTATTGCTGTGTTTCCCTTCATGGACATACATGATACACTCCCTTCCTCCCTTATATATTAGAGCAAGAAAAAGGTTTCTCTCACTAGCAGGGATTTTGTGGTCTTCTTTGTCAGACAGTAGTTTTGGTGATTTTAGTGCTGCACAAGTCTGCTACCTTGCAGAAGATATGGGGGTGTCTGGATTGTCTGCATCAAATGCTTACTTTAAATGCCAGAGGTGGAAGAATTCTGGAAAGAGCTGGAAAAATACAAGTAGAGTAATTTGCACTTCACAGAAGTTTCTTTTAGAATAGAGACAGAAAGGGACTGAATGAGACAGGAAGAGAAGCAAACATAGAGGAGAAGCAATGGCAAAAATTAAACATTAAATATTTCCTTTAACTGCAGTCAGAGATGGGAATTATATTTGACCAAACAAACTAAATCCTTCACCACAAGTCAGGACTAAATCTAACTCCATTTTTGTATTTCAATACTTCCAACAGAAAGGATCCAGTCAGTTATTCTCTGTGTATTAAACAGTGTATTAGCAACACAAACTGACCAAGCAGATGGTTTTGTTGTATTGTCTGAGTGGTAAATATAGATAGGATACTCACTCACCTTATTGAAGTTCCTAATGAACTTTATAATAAACCAAGTTTATTTTAACAGAAAAATGTTGACCAATCCTAACCTAACAGCATTCACATAATGAGCTGAATACTGACACAAATCCCACCCATTAAAAAAACGTGAGTGGTGTTATATTTACTTTCTAAATTTGAATAATATATACAGAAATGTGAGGAATGGAGCAATAAAAGCCATCTAGTCCCTGCTCTTCAAGGGTCTCATCCAGATGCTACTAAGGTAATATACCTATTCTTTTTTTATTTTAATATGCATTGTATAAATCAAAACTCATTGAAAATTAATAACAAGACAAAGAATCACTCTGTTTATATTTGTTGGGTTATATCCATAATAAACTTGTAAAAATTAAAACAGTAGAAATTATTAAAACAGATCCAAATACCAAATTTATTCTAGACTTCAAGATTACCTCATTTTCTGCTCCAACATAAGTGCGTGATGATTTTTCCAAAGCCTTTGTTGAAAACATTTTTCTTCCCATCATGGAATAGTGCATCTTGTTTTCCTCTTGCAGCTGTTCCTTCTAGAGACATGAATCTTTGGACAAGCAGTTACCAATATCAGAGGGCAATCTGGAATGTCCCATCACCTGGGACACCAAAGGATTACAGATTGCTCTCATGGGAATTGCTGGGTGAGGGGTGGTGGTGGATCAGGAGAGCGTCCAGCTAAAGCAGAGTGCCCAGGGTGCCCCAGGGAACAGAAGCAAGGCCAAATATCACTCTTCCAGATACAGATTTCTGAGCCAACCCATATATTCAGATGAGCAGATGGATTTTATTCTTACAGTGGATTCTTATCTCAAATTAAAAAAAAAATTAAAAAGCAAGCAAAAGAACTATAAGATTAGATCACCATTCTGCATTTCATCAAAGGAGAATTGAGGAAAAGACAAGGTGGAGTGATTTTCTGGGGCAAGTTGAGCCCTAGGTCGAATTGGATCTCCTGTCTTGTTCAGAGGCTGCCCTTTCCTGACTGTGATATGGAAGAAATACAGTCATTAGCAGGCACCTGCAAAAATGCTCCTCCTGTTTTTGCTCAAAGTGACAAAGCCCAGAGGACGATGTCTGTGTTCCCTGCAGGCCTGTAGGGAGCATGATGTAGCTGATGCAATTCTCAGCTCCTGCACACCTGCAAGGTCTCATTGATCTGCTGTTCAGTGCTCTGAAAACTCAGAAATCTATTATCAGTGTGAGCATGTGCTTATTGATCAGGTTACCTGCTTCTGCTCTCTGTGTGCACCTAATTGTACCACCACACACACACACACACACACACACACACACACACACACAAATATTCACACACGTGTGCATGGTTACAAGCACACACACATGGGTTAGAGGCATGTGTGCATGATAAAGGCTTTATTTTTTTTTTTTTTTAGCTTTACAAATCTGCACGTAAATAAAAAGAATGGACCTTCCCCGTGAAACGTGAGCACAGAAACGCTCACAAGTGGCCAAGAGCTGCTAAATAATTAATCAATAGAGCAGTGTGGCAGTTTGAAATGTAAATGTGATGGATGAAGGTGTGATGCTTGTCATCAAGCAGAAAATGATGTGACTGGAATGGATAACCCACAGTACCTGCTAACTGGCAAAAGCTTGGACACAAAGATAAAGTAAAGCCATCAGAAAGCAGACCTGGCAACCCCTAATTCTTGCCTTTGACCCACAATTCACTTTCATGTCTCTGTCCCAGAAGAGATGTTTAAAAAAATGATGAAGAGAGATCTTGGGGTGGGAAAGGGGTGAGAAAAAAACCATCTGAAGAAATGCTACCTGACAAGGCTGCAGGCTACATTCTTGAGAACACCTTTCTTTTCTTTATGTTCTCCTTCTCCTGTTAAATAAAAATGCGGCTCCTTTTTTCCCTTTCCTTTCTTCCAAAACTCTCCCGAGCCGTTCCTGCAAGTGGTTCTGTGACTCGGGAGCTGACAACAGCCGCATGCAAAGGAACAAAGAATGAGAGTGACAATTCAGAGTGCACGCAGGTGAGAAAGACACCTTTTACTTATCAAACTAGGCTGCAAAAAATGCTCTTTTTACTCAGCGAGCTAGAAATAGCGGTGATCTAACAAGGCACTGATCCAAATTCTTTATTTATGCTGAGATGTAATGCTAACAGGATTTTTAGGTTGACTAGTAGTCTGTGGCCCCTCCATTCAAGTAAGGAAGCATTCCTCTGATTTGGAAAGAGGAAAATCCATATAATTACTGTATATTATGTGACAGGAAAATGTATGCTGTGATGGCAAAGGGTGACAGAAAATGTCCATCAAAAAATTTGTTTTCAGCGACTTCCTATGCCAGTCATTGCATTCTGTCTGCAGAGAAACACAACATGATAGGACTCAACTGGTTCAAATTTGAAATAAATTAACTTTTGTAAAAAATTGGTTATTTTTTTATCTTTTTTTCTCTCCTATAAAATTGCAAGCCTGCAAGTAGGTTTTAAAAGTTCAATGCCTCTTTCTCCCTAGAAAAGAGAAACCTCTTTCTCAGTAAGTTCCATTTAGCAGGATGGGGATTTTTTTCCTCTTTTGTTATGAAAAGCCCACTCTTTACAGAAAGTGCAAAATACCACAGTTTAACATCAGATTTTCAAACTCCCCAAAATATACATTAGCAGATAACACCCACTAGAAGTGAAAGCTAAATATAGATATGCAATAGTGCTTTGGCACACAAAATAGATGTTCTACCATTTCTTAGACATAAAATATACATACAAGTATTCTCTTAAAATCTTTTTTTTTAAGACCTCTTCAGACATGAAGCAGCCTGCAGAGGCAACAGATCTCCAGTGAACCAGCTAGTGTTTCCATGTTTCCTCAAATGATTATTTTTATCTTTTTTGTTGTTGTTGTTGTTGTTGGGATCAGGCTTTTAATCTTTATGATACCTTTATAAAAGAGTCATCAAGAAAACATGTATTTCTATAGAAAAAATAATAGGTGCCAAAATTAATTTTGGAAGTCGAGAATTAGAGCTTACATTAAAATAGAACCCTAGTTTCCCCAGCTCCATAGTAAATAACCTACATTTTGTCTGGGACAAGTTGCTAATGTAAATCCATTGAAGGGAAATCTTTTCTGTAAGTGTGCTACCTGGATAAGCTTTGAGCAGAGTTCCAACTATCTATGTATGCAGGGAATCACCATGGTCCAAAGAAATATTTCCTATATTTCTGTGGTCTGATTGGTAATTCAGCTTGAATTTCATTTTTGGGGCATTTTAAGTTGTGTTTTCAAATTTGTTGTTTTGGAGTTTTCATCTAGCTCATGTCAGAGCCACTTAGCTGTATATATTTACTTACATAGCAGGCACATTCATAATAATTTTTAGTGTTTTTTCACAGCTTCACAAATGCAATATCATCATAAGGAGGAATCAGACCTGAGAATGTGGAAAAATATGAGTGCACTCATCTGTGGGGTGGAGGAATGATCCTACACTTTACATCTGTTATGTTTTTGATGGGATATGTTTGTGGAATTTTGCCGAGTTAAAAAGGAATTTGGTCTAATGGCTCACAAAGATTGATGCTGAGTATTAGCAATTGCCATATTGCAGTAATGTAGCAATATTTATTACTAGTAGGCCTTCTATTCCTTCATAAACTGCTGTAGAAGTGGAAAAGAGACATTTTAGCACTCTGTTGTCACTAAACTCACGGAAGTCCATTTCTGTACCTCTAGTCTGTCTCAGCTACAGAGGGTCTTGCAATAAAGAAATGACAGATTGGGCTGTAAATGTGCATCAGTCATTCCCAGCCCCTGGAAGGCACCTATTCAGGCTGGAGAGAGCTGTGATGCACCCTGTCCTTGTGGCCAGGCTGGAGGACCAGCTCACTGCTGTAGAGCTGCATACCAGCCTAGCAATAGGAGCAGGGGTTCGCTGAGGCAGGGATTGTACAGAAACACCAGCAAACAGCCACTAGTTTCAAATATCATAGAAACAGAGACACCACCAGGGCTTTACTTACTTACCTCTTTAAAGTTTGCTAGGTATATAGAAGAAAGGGACATAAAAATTAACCTGACAAAGACAGAGCTAATAAACAGACCTGTGTCTTAAACCTCAACAGTGTCCTCCAGCAGCTGCCTACTGAAGAGGAGAAGCTGATAACCTCGTAGCAGAGTGTCCCAGATCACTGTCCCAAACTCCAGCAATTTGAAGCTGGACACTTCCCAAGTTAAGAAATTTTGCCTACCTTGCTCTAGCGATGATTGGTTAAATATACAGCCATGACTCGCTCGTACAAGCAGGCTTTGTTTCACCCCAAGTGTTATGCCAAGCTAGTTGTATATCATCATGAAGAATAACTGCATTTCCCCAGAGTTGATTTCCTATGGCACATTTTACTTAGATACTTTCTCAACACCCTCGCAAATATGTCATAGATCTAAAGCACAATCTCCGTTTCAAAATGAATGGGTCTGATTACAGGCATATTCATTTTGTAAAAGGTACAAAAGGATACAAATCTGCCTTTCCATCTCCTATAATGTCAAAGTAAGACCCTCTTGCCCTTTTATTTCAATCCCCGCAATTTGAAAATAAAAAAAATGACTTGATTATATGTTTTTTACCATTAAGTGTATAATTGCTTTTGTGTTTTGACATTTAATTCCTTTTACCAAAATACATGGTAGGAATTAAAAGTCAAATCTTTTATGTATTTGATGTACAGAACCTTCCACATATTTCAATAAGAGAGATAGAGCAGTGAAACCTCATGGCAGGTACAGTGAAGCCATCTGAAAATGAAGTCACTTTTTATACTGGAAATCTGACCGTGGCCCCAGTTCTGCCCTCCCTTATCTAGGTCAATGGCTTTTGAAATCATTGGAATGTCTGAATGAGTCAAAACCAAGCAAAACCTGCAGGACTTGACCTTTAAAATAGAGCTGGGATTATACTGTGCCCTCTCGGGCAGATTTTGAGATTACAGTCCAGTCTGAAAATTAGTTCTGAAAGCCATAAGATAGGAACTGGCCAGGCACTCGAGTGTATTGACCTGGTATGGGATGGCAGTAGTAAGGAACACGGATCCCATGGGACGACCAGGAGCAGCCAGGGCATCAGTGGGGTATCTCAGTTGGCCCAAGGGCAGCAGGACGACTCTGATGTTGAGAGAGAAAGAGAAGTCTGGGCCGCTGAAAGGGTGTAGCTGCACACAACATGTTTCTTGTGGGTGTTTCATGTGGGTTTTATCTTGCCTTTGTCTCAACTTTCCCCATAAGGTTTTCTCACTTCATGTACTGTCCTTCCCTCTATTGAACTCTTCCCTCTTTCTCACAATTTTCATATTTCTCCTTGTCCTCTGTTCTTCTGTGTCTCTTTCACTGCTTGTGCCATTTATTCGAATTCTCTTGCTCCTTTCTTCCCTGTACTGCATGCCAAATTCTCCATCTTTGCATTAATTTCTGTTCATACTCATTCACAACCTACAGTTTGAGATTTCTTCTGACTGTATTTCCTTCCACTGGTTATTCCACTGTGATTTATCCCCATTCACTCAAGTCCCAAAGTGACTTGACCCTACAGCCATAGCTGGGATTAGTGCCCTGAGGTTCAGATTTATGGAGTCTAGTGCTGTCTGAAAAAGTTTTCTGCAATCTGGGAAGCGGACTCTGTCTGGGACATCAGTGAATTGATCTTGGGACTGCATGAGCCAGAAATGTTCATGGTAGGCAGTAATTGCAAACAAGAGCTCAGCAGTACTCTTCCCAGTGTTGGTATTGTCACTCACAAATTCTGTTGTGCCTTCACAATGTTCTAACAAAAACTGCTGCTCTAGGAGAATATGCTCTTGGAGTAAGATTTGGGCTGTCTTTCTCTTTTTCCCAAAGGCAGGGACACAATTTTCTTTCTTTCACCTCAGGAAAGATGCCATCAACAAAGGTAAAGGACACTATAAAAAGTATCCAGGAAGAGAAGTAAAAGGGGCAGGAAATAGTTGCATCAGGAAGAAGCAAGTCAGAGAGAGAGGGAGAGGAGGGGGAGGAGAGAGAGTGAGAGCTGATAGTATCCCCACACAACAGTTGTAAGTGTCACTATGTCTCATGCAGACACACTTAGCTCCCCATAATGAAAGCAGCTTGCATTGCATGGGTGCCAGCCACACAAATGCTGGAAGTTGCCTCCCTTTGGCCATCATGTGCTTGCATTTTGTGGGGGGAATGAGAGAGCTTGGGGCTGTTCCAGACCAACCATGGCTTCCAAGGGCCTCCTTTCCATGCTTCCCACTGCTGACAGGATTGTGAGTGTGAAGCACTTTTCAGGTGTGTGTTAAAGGTGTATTTGACATACATGCGTGTACACATGCACATGCACGTGCACAGTTTTTCTCACTATTGTTTGCACAGGCAAAAATATCAATTTTAAAATTAGAAAGGAATGGAAAGCCCACAACAAGTAAATCTCATAATTGGCCCTAGCCCATTCATTCAGGAAGACAGAAGATTTACAACAAAGAGCAGACTCACTACAAAGAAATGGATCTCATTTTTGTTAAATGAGTAACTGCAAGTAATAAAAGTCATTGATTTATACCTGTATCATCCAGTCTTTGAAGAAGTCTGATAGACGTTTAAGATCAGCCATCCTGAATATCTTGAGTGTGTTCATATGAGTAGCTATTTTACCCACAATTGGGTGCCATTTGAAAATTCTGTATTTTTTAAAATCTGTGATCTTCTCAATTGACCTGCTTCTCAGTGGCCATCAAATCAAAGAGATGCTTCAAAGTTAACAACACTTTTTTCTTTTAAGATCATGCAATTCCGAAATTGGGAGGTGCAAGACAGGTGCATATTATTGCTTTCTTGCAGCTCTTATGGGGTGACCAAAGTCTTCAATAGGTCACCTTGGATGGTACAGTATGTCAGAACACCCTTGCATCCAAATAAGAGCATTAAGTCATGCTACTCATAAGAATTCTCTGTTCACACCAGTCACCAAATGGTTTTGGGGTCATTCACGATGACCTTTTAAATATTTTTTTTACGGCAATGATGTCAAACAGCTACAGAATTTACTGCTGCTTCGCCTGAAAGGGAGCTGTTTTTCAGAATGGGGAACTAGGGGAAGATGTTTTTACTCAGCTGGAAGCTTTATGGGGCAGATTTCATCCACAGTCCAGAATTAAATGTCAGGTCCCTTGAGATCTTGAAACTCAATGAATGTTCAGCCCCAGAAATCAGGTGGTGAACCAGAACTTCAGACTCTCAGAAACCAAACACTTTGTGCTTCAGAGAGATTTGGTTTGGTTTTATTTTTTTCTCCATTTTTTTCCCTTTTTCCTTAATTTTGATGGATGATGTTTTGTTCTGCAGTGAGTTTTAATGCGTGTAGCTGTGGAACATTTTCAATTGTCGCAAACAACAACAACAAAAAGCAATATTTCAATATTTCTCAAGAAAAGGCTTCAAAGGTTTCAGATCTTTTTAAAATGTTTCTGCTTTATTTTGACGTGGCATAAAAGTTTTGTATGCAGTCTCGCATCCGCTATTGTGACAGCTGTATTTAATGAGTGCAAAATGATCAGAAAAACATCCTTTACTGTGGGTTGCCATTGCCAGCAGATGACAGGAGAGAGGCAGTACTGTAATAACAGAAGCGATGAAGTAGTTCATATTACTACTGATGAGGTATTTCTAGCTCAAACGCCTAGGTACGCCTTTTGAAAATAATGCATTGGTCACATTACCCGATCGTTTCATCAGATTTTGTTTCCAAGTGCATTTTGAAGTAAAACTGTGCATTCTTAGCCTCAGGTCATGAAGTGGCTGGTTGCAACATATTATTTGGGGATAACGCAGTCAGTTTCTGTAAGATGAAGAGGGAAAGGTCCTAGTCTTGTCTATAAATACCGGCCTTTCCATCAAACTAATGCTAAGCGTGAAATGCAGATCCACAGATATGCTAGAAATGAAACATTGCACAATACGTTTGATTTCTATTTTATATGCATATTTATTATCAGACTATTTTAGTCCAAATTGGAGAGAGTATAAAAATAAATCTAAATGGATTTGAAAGGCAGGGTATTTCTTTTTTCAAAGCGTCGGCGTTCCTGACTTCCTCTGGTGACTGTTAGCTTATCATGCCTTTGTACAGGAGATCTAAGTATTTCATTCTCTCTTGTGTCTCCATATGGTACCATTTCGCAGATAGTCTTCCTTTGGTCACAAGATGACAGTGAGAATGGATTGTCAAACTGGACCACTATGACAATTTACTCTGGGGGAGAAAATCCTGTGGGTGTTTAGAAGCTTTACTGTAAGTTATATTTGATTAACTTATCCTACTACTGACAAATAATTAGGTCAGCAATTAATTTCAAAATGCAAATGTGCTACAGGCCTTCGTATTTTAAGAAATTCCCTTTGTCTTTAGTTTCTACTTGTGTTAAAGTCTTAATGGATTTAGCTGAATGTAGAAACAAAATTATGTTTTCTAAGGCTTTATTTACTTAGTTGAGTTGGACTTTTTCAGCAAATATTGACAGCAAATGTTTGTTCAGAAATGGTCATGTGGGATGGAATGTAATGGAGTAATAAAACAGAAGAGTAATGATGAACCACTCATTTAAAGTATATATACATATATATATACATACATATATATATATATACACACATTTATTTTTTTTTCCACATTTCTGCTGCAAAATATTTATCTACCTTCATGAAATAGGAACAGAAAGACAAACCAGATGGTTTGGAGGAGATCATTGTGGCAAAGTCATAAGCACCTGCTTAAGCAGTCTAAGAAACCACAGTACATCAGGAAAAAACCCATACTTAACATTGATACAAGTGTGTCTCAAAGAATGCTATTTATCAGCCTATCTCAGGGATTTTATTATTAAACAAACACAGATTAAAGGCTCAGATCTTCCCAAGAGAAGCTCAAGGGAGTTTCCTGTTGACTGTAAGGGAGTGAGGCACCTAAGTCTACATTTTTCTGTGATTAAAATCATGCAATTTTTTAGAAAATATTCAAAATATGCTACTGCAAACAAAACCAACCAGCTATCCTGATGTAAAATCTGAATGAATTTACATAGGTGGTAGAATTATATTAGAATTTCCTATGAGTTATTTTGCTCAAATATTTCAAGTCAAGAAGGAGAACAACCACTAAAACATGACGTGAGGGTTTTTCACAAAATTTTTACTGACCTGAGGATGAAAAAAAAATTTATTTTTGATTATGTAAGCCACTTTGAAAGAAATAGTGATCTAAAAAAAGTCAAGTTTTGGGTTTTCTGGGCTTTTTTGTTCAAAATGGTGCTTTCACATCACATTCCCTTAAATTAGTAATGCAAATAATTACATGAGAGAAGAGGGGGAAAAAAAAAAGAACAGAAAAAAATATAGACCCGAACATTGCATGTTTTAGAAGATTTTCATTTTGGAAGGAAAATAGAGAGAGAAAGAGAAGAATTGCATGGGGTCAAATGTGTCTCATGTACACGGAAAAAGTTTGGTTTCCATTCTCCTCCAAAAGATAACATCCAGGACCTTCTTTCTTTCTTAGGCAGACCCTGAAGAACTTTGCAGGTTCCACTAGGTAGGAGTAGGCAACACAAGACAGAAGTTTGATTTTGAATGAGGGAGAATCTCTCTCTCCACCCCCCCACCAGAATTCTGGGAAAGAAAATCAGAACCATATCTGGGTGCGAGAGGGCTGAGCCATCGGGAGCTGAGCAGACAGAACTTTCTTGTAAGAAAAGGCAATGATCATGCTGCTCAGCTGTACACTGGCAGGGACCCCATTAAAGAATCACTTTTCAAAAAAGATACAGCTACCTTCAAAAGTGTCCAAAGGAGAGGAATGGGGATGATCAGAAATTTGGGAAATGTCACCTGCAAAGAAATCTGAACTGGGGTGATTTCATCCTGTAAAGAAAATGACATAAAAACCAAAGACTTCAAATGTTAAAAGCCTTCTAGGAAGAGGCAGGGAAGAGTTTGTACTTCAGGACTACAGCCAGATGACAGAAAGTGACAGTACTACATTGAAACAAAGAAGAGTCAGGTCAAATGCTGGCAAAAATTTTCTCACAGTGAAGACGAAGCTGTTTATGGAGGGTCCGGAGTCCCCCACACTGAAGAGCTTTAAGAATAGGCTGCACAAGCTACTTTCCAAAATAATGTGAATATAGTTTTTAGCTGAAAGCAATTCCTAAGCAGTTATTACAATGATTTTTAAAATTTATTTTAAAAAGCTGATGGAACTCTTCCTTTTGTGGTAGCATAAAATAAACTTTTAAATTAATCTAGGGCAAGAAACACACTATGAATGCCCAGCACAGCTGTCCTTATGAGTGACAGCAATTGCACTTGGGACTTATCTGCTGAAGCAGGACATATAGAATGGTCTGCATGACCAAAGGTGAGAAAAATAAAAATAAAAAATAATAAAATAAACAAAATTTAAAAAAATTAAAATAGTAACTTCCTGTGATAAATTAGCTGTCTTAAATGCTGTAAAATAAAATGAGTCAATATGCCATTACTTTATGACTGGAATTGGAGTATATTCAATGGATTTTAGAAGCACAATCACTATGACTGTGATCAAGAGGAAAATTACGAGGCAAAGCAATCTCAGACTCTGTTCCAACTTTATATAGCAGCCATTTGGCAAAAACACACAGAATACAACCTGTAAAATGCAAGTTTGAGTGAGAATATTATTTATTTTATGTAGTATATGTTTATTTGATTAAAAAACTATCATAGAACCACAGAATCATAGAATATACTGAGTTGGAAGGAAGTCGCAATGACCACTGAGTCCAGCTCCTGTCCCTGTGTAGCGCCATCCCCAAGAGTCACACCCGTATAACTTTCGCTTCACTCTCACATTTAAAAAATGTAAACAAATGTCTCATGCCATTTAAAACCTAAATTTTTCAAATCAAAATGATCTCGGGAGTCACCTGCATAAGTATTAAATTATGGAACAAGGTAAAAAGAATTTTGACATATTGTCACACTCTAAAATTAGGAGTTTTCACATTATTTCATTAACACATTTGTATCTGTTTACATGGAAGCATCCACACTAAATATCCTAGCCTTTTACAAAAGCCTTCTGCTGACTTCCCTTCCCTTCCTAGCTGCTCGTGTCTTTGTCTCAAAAAGGGAGCGGCACATCCAGCTTCACACAGTCTGTCTTTCTTTCTTTCTGTCATCCTTGGGAAAGAAGAGATTTTCCTTATCCTGTAAAATGGTGTCTGAGGATTTCCTTGTGGGGATCAGAGGGGCACTTCCCTTGGGATTGCCAGGCAATGGCTGAGGCCTGATGAGTATTTGTTTCTCCTGTCATCCATTCTGAGGGGCATAATCCCAAGGAAATCAGTGGGGAGTTTTAATATGGACTTTGAAGGCCAGATATGCCTAAGAATTTAGAGATGATTAAGAAATTATTCTACTGAAGCTTTCCCAACAATCTGGGGCTGGCTTTTATTGAAAAATAAACCAAAATAAAAAATGTCTTCCTTTGTTTTTCATGAATATCAGATGACAAATCTTAGCCCTTTCTTATAGCCTAAACCACATTTGGCACACAACTGCAAACACAGGTTCCAACTTCAGGTAAACTTATTATGCTAAATCCTCCCAGTGGTGTCATTTGGATCCCAAGTGTGGTTTTCAAGTTGGTCTGATTCTTTTCTTATGTGGTTTCAACTACAGTAAGGCTTGTTCATGTATGTGGAAATAGTGGTACAACTGTCTTTTTAAAATGAGTGAAATTCAAAAGATTTAACAAAAAATGCAAAGTTTAATTTTATTAAATCTTCAAAGAAACATCTTATCTAACATTCTGCTTAGATAAAGTTTTCCCTTTGTAACATAGTATGCATAGCATGGCAGTATAAAAAGCTTCTTTTTTAATAAAAAGGTAGAGTCAGAGTATAGACTGTCTGGTGTCATCTCAAAGCATGTATCACCCCACAGCTACCCCACAATCTGCCTTTGAGCGTCTCCCATCTGCTTGGGCATTTGGCACCCCTTTGTTTCAGGGGCCAAATCTCCAAACCAAGGAAGAAGATACAGACTCCAAAGGACCCACTGCCTTTCAGAACATGCTCTCAGCAGAATGAGGAGTTTATTACTCTCAAAAATCCTCTTCAGCACTCCAAAATCCCCACTTCAAGTGTCATAACCACTTGCTGGCATCAACATCCTGTAACAGCTACCACAGAAGATATTGAAGAGTAATGGAAAGAAGAAAGATACCTTAAGCCAGATGGCATACTTTAATTTTTTGAGAAATAATACAGTCACACACAAGAGCCAACCAGCAAATGAAAATGTAGGGAAACAGAGGGGAATTGATTACCTGGAAATCACACACTGGTCAGGGAAGGGAGGTGAGGGGAGAAACTTCCTTTTCCTCAGAAGCATATTGCAGCATCTTCATCCTCATAAGAAAAAAAAAAAAGAGTATGAAACCTTGAGAGTGATTACCTGTGCTGCTCTATTCCTTACCACCCTAGTCAGCCACCCATGACAACAGAGCCAGTTAGAGAGTCCCAACCGGCAAAAGGATTAAAAAAGAAAAAAGTAAAGTGGAAAAATGCCTCAGGCCCCACACATGTGACTTCACAGCAAAACCTAGAGCCAGCCCTGAGGGGTCTGGTACAGAGAGTGAAGTAATGTGACTGTGATTAGGATGTGTGGAAATTAGAAACCCTCTTGTTTTAAGAAGGCAGGTTATCTACTGAGCCTGCTCTACACTTCTTTCAACTCTAATGTGGTGAACAAAGGCTGTCTGTAGAAGATGCTGTATTTTTCTACTAAGCCTATGTCACTTAGAGCTTTTTATGCTAGACTCGTTTTAAAAACTTCAATTTAAACCAACATGAAAGGTCCTTAAACAGTAAATAGCATATTATATCAAAAACAAATAGATTAAAAAGTGAACAACCATAGCCAGTATATCTCTTTCCAGAGGAGTTTCACTTTGCACACTAACTAAAATTCTAAGACTGGCAGATCTGGGCCAGAGGTTTGTAATGGGCCTTTTACTTTTTTTTTCCTCCATCTCCAGAGATAAATAATCAGTTTTAGGGAACTGATAAAAAGAGACAAGAATGAAAAGTGAGTCTGACACATTTATGAGAAGGATTTTTCATCTGTTTCTTAAATACAGCACCTTTATTTCAGATTGTATTAAAAAAAAAGAGATGGGAGAGCCAACCAATTTATGCTGTGCTGCAGTAGTGAATACATATGAATGTACAGGGAACAGCTTGAGAGAAACAGAAAATTCACCCAAAATTTTCTGACAAGTTGAAAAAAGTTATGTTATCATTCAAGAATCATTTATTTGAAAAATAAAAATAAAAACCAGGCCACATAACTAAAGGCAGCAGAGAAGAGAAACACATTGTTTCCAGACAAATCCCCATCAAAGACATATGACTCTGGACTCTGAAGTCAGAAAATCTTCATATTTTAAATTTCCATGAGCACTTTCAAGAAAAGCTGGAGTTCTGCTAAAGGATTTGCTACACACTTTTCACTACTGATTGATAACAAGAAGCAGCATTAGCAGTATTTTTCCCCCATCGTTCCTCTGAAGCTAATGGAGTCGAGGATTCGTTACTTGATCTAATGGCAATAGCTTTCCAATAGACATGCACAGAATCATTGATTAGTTTGTCCTCTTCTTGTTTGCCTTGGAACACTGTTCAATTTACACCAATTAAAGAATGCTTGGTTTGTGTATTGAAGAATAATTAAGGGATGGAATTCCCTATAGGCTACTAAAAATGACATCTGACTAGAATGGTGATTACAGCATGAAGACAGCATTAGTATTTAAATAGTTTGACTGCTATATAAAATCATTACAGCACCTCACCATGAAAAAGAGCATTAGTTAATTTTGCCTATAACAAAATTAGTTGTATGTATTTGCCTGGTCACTTTAAGTAAATTTGACAAGGCTAATCTTAAAGCAAGCCATCCACGTTTGGTGGATGGCGCAGATAGAGCGCTGTTTAAAAGCAATCTCCTTGATAGATATATATATAATCTTCAACCAAAATACAAACATACAAATGAGTAACAAGAGCTTTGTCAGAGATGCTCAAATCAAATGCAAACATTAAAAACACAGCATTTGCTAAAACTGAAAATCCAAGGGTAACTGGCATGTTAATTACACAACAATCAAGGTTTCACAAACAGTAAACACATGAGAAATCCTTATTTGTCTGCCACTGTGCTTGTCAAACCTTTGCTACCCTTTCTAGCACTGCATGGTAAAAGAATCATGGGATGCAAACAGGCACCATGGAAGGAGTCATCCTTACTTGAAGGACTTCCCTGTGAAATATCCCAAACGATTAAAAATATTGGAGTGGCCTAGCCCATCCGTGTAATGCCTCTGTAGAAAAGCTTGGGTTTTTTGAGGTTTTTTTCAGATTACAAGGTGGAAGTGAGGTTCATTCTTGAAAATACTTTTGAGGAAAGAGAGCTTTTTATTCTCTGTTTAAATTTCTCCATGCATATTAAATTCTATCTCCTAGACTTAGATTATAGTATCTACCGTAATGATCTATCCAAAATGTGACAGCAACATTACCGTAACATAAACTGCTTGGGGCCAACCCTGAAGCATATTTACATTTCCATAGCCTACTTAAATACAGTGTGTTTGTTTTACTAAACTTAGATACTGTAGTATATTTTATAAGGTCATCCGGCTGCCTCAAGACCTCATATTGCAGCTACTATCCTTCCTATGAGAATTTATGCAGTTTCAATTGAAGGTTGTCAACACTCTCTTTAATTCAGCAAAGGGTTCTCTGTGAAGGAACATAAGACTTTTCCATTTAAGCCTCTAAGGGCATGTAGCCATGCTTATTAGCATGTGTACATTATGCAATGCACAACAGTGTCAAAGATGCCCAAGCTCCCAAGCCCAAGTTCCAAATGAGGTGATACATCTGCACAGCACAATATACCTTTATTTGCATGGCCCAGCACCTCTGGCCAAGCTGCTGTGCCTCTTTGCAGATCAAATTAGTCTTTGGTGCCGTGATGTTCTTGTGAACATGCTTAGTTCTACAGGTCACTAATGGATATCTTCATTGCACTGTGTGCCACTGGATCTGTCCTAGAATTAGGTTTGGGACAGTACACTTCATCACATAGTATATCCACTGACTTTCCATGGGGTTTTGTTCCAACATTTAAAAATTCTTCTGTTCTGGCTTTTGTTTTCATGTTGGACAAGTAGCTCTCGCTTCTGTACCAGACCTCCTGTTGGGATCTCCCACTATAATCTGCCTGACTAGACCTTGGGCTTTCAGGAGTGAGACTAACGCTTTTTTTCAATGAATAATATTCTTTTGCAACAGGGCTGATATAAGGGTGTATTCTTCCTTCCACCCACGAGAAGAAAGTCCATTAATTTCAATAGAAACTCTCCATGCAGAAAAGGGAGAACTGTGCCCCAGGGAACATTCATGGAAGATTAATGGCGAGGAGAGAAAAGTGATACAGTACAGGCAGAACAAAATCAGAACCCACCACACAAATAAAACTGGACAAGGGTTCATTTTTTAAAAGTCAGTCAGAAACGGCAGGAAGGCTTTGAAAAAAAAATCAGGGCTGTTTCAGTGCACTTTTGCATACATTGGCTTTCAGGAGACATGAATAGAAACCTAACAGTAACTCTTTTTTCGTACCTCCTTTCACAGGTCTCACTGGCAAAGAAGGATTTAGCACTTAATTCCTGTACTTTTATGTGGCAAATTAGGAATTTGCACCTTAAAAGGAAATTGCTTTTCAAACTCCCATAAATTCTGGATTTTATTTTTTTAAATGGTGGAAAACATTCCCTACGTTCATCCCAACACATAATAAATAGCACTCTCCATTACTGCTCCTCAGAAAGGTGTAGGAAACTGGACCTGGCCAAAGAGAGGTGTTTATCATTCCTCCTGAGGAGATGCTAAGGGTCTAGACCCTGTCCTTAACCCTTTTGTCTCCTCAGTCTTTAGTTTAGGCTAGCACATTTGCTCTCTTTGTCAAAATCAAGTATCTGTTGAATAAAGCACTTAACTTGAGACTTTGTTACTTGATGAATAGGGCCTGGTGGCACTGAATGGTCCAGACCAAAAGCAGAATAAGAACAGAGTTACAGTATGCTTTATTTTTCAGTTTACCATCATCTAAAAATAAAACCCCACACCATTTTTTGCATCATTTTAGATAACAGCTTTTCGGTTTGCAACTGCACCAAAGCAGGATGATGATGGTGAAGGAGACTGACACAGCATGAGAGCCTGCAACAGACAGTGGTTTGTGGGTCTCTGGCAGGAAGCACTGAAATGTGGATGGTAATGCTGACCCCAACACAAGGTCCCATGTCCGTGAGGCTTGAGACTGAGGTGGTGCCCACCAGACTGGAACAAAGGACATGATCAAAGAACCTCTGAAAAACTTTTCTTCATGAAGGCAAGGCAAGATTGAAAGACAAGGAAGTGCAGCCCTGGGAAGAAATGTTCTCCCACAATGTGGCATCGTGGCTGTCATCAAAACATCTTCCATTCTGGCTGTCGACACTGAAGTGAAGATAAGCTTTCAAACAGGTTGGTACGCACCCTGACTTGTTTTACTTTTGAGACATTTTTGAGTAATTTATGCCTGGTTTCTTTGTCTCTGCACCTCCTAGCATGACAAAAGACACGGGGCAGGTGTTGGGATGGCATTTTTGGTTTTTTTCATTTTCTCATTTCTGTGAGGCATCATGAAAAACAATCAACAGGCATGGAGCATGCTCTGGACGTGTCTAAGAGTAAGTGACTCAAATATTAACATGTGAATTTAGTAAAGTTAAACTCTGTGGAATGGAGATAAATGACAGCAGCAATTGAAGTTGAATGTGATATAGAAATCCAACTAACAGAAGACTGTCTGGAAACAATTACTCAGAAAGCTGCTGACCCTCTATTTCTTTAAAGAGTTAAACATTTGGATCGGTTAACTGGCAGCTGCAATAATAGGCATATGCTCTAATCTTTGATCCATAGCTGAATTTGTAACTCTTTGTATGAGAAGCAGATCACATAGATTTGCATTTTTTAAGGATCTATAGAGAGAAAAAGAAGAACAAAATCTGCCTTTCCAAGATGTCACTTTGAGATCACACAGAGTGTCATAGGTCCTCCCAAATACAATAATGCTCAGAACCAGTTGCAAGACTCACAAATTTTATAAATGGCCCTAAACCATGACATTCACATCTGAAGATTAATCAAAATTCCTCCTAGAACAGACTTTTGCAAGCCAAGGTCGTATTGTGACTCTTCAGAGAGTTATGTATGTCTATTCTTAAGATCCCATTTCCACATCCAAATTTATGTCAGAACTTTCCTAAAATCTTAAAGAGTCCAGAAGTAAGAGATAAATTTAAAAATGCTTTGTAACTAAATGAGAAACTGTTGACTAGACTCAAATGCATGAGCAAGCAATAGATTCATGCCAAGGTCTTGACATTTTCTTAGATTTGGCAAAATTTTTCAGTGTTGATGAAAATTTGCAGAGAGAAGACAACCATGAATAACCCCATTAATAGAATGGATGCAATCAACCAATTTTTTTTCTGTTCAAAGTTTGTTTCTTGATTGTCTCTGTTTTCAACATCAACTGAAAGATGTTTACTAATCCCTCATTTTGGATTAACAGTCATACTTATAGCACAGATTTCTTCCACTTGCTGGTATTTCATCAGGAAGCAGATCCTACTGAAAGAAGTGAGCAATACACTGAATACTCTGAAGGGAAGAAGTAATCATTCCTGCAAATGTGTTCAATTGTGAGGGATGTTTCAACATAGTCTTTACTCGATTCACACTTTACAATAGGCTTTCTCTCCTGGTTCACCTGCACAACAATCTTTGACATCAACGAAGGTGATAAGAGCAGCTATTTGTTATTTGTCTGTGAATATTTCCTGTCACCCCAAATAAAAGTGCAGACTACTGCATAGGACTATGCAGAGATGTGTGAGAAAGGCAAGGCAAAGAAGTAATTCTCAAAAAAAAGTATTCTGTGTAGCTTTCTTGCAGTTACCCACAATAAGCTATATGGGTGCATGGAGGATTTTTAGAAGCCTGAGTGACACAGGAGGCAGTACTTCCAAGAACTATCTGTCTCATCCTATCTGCCTTGTTAAGTCCTGGCAAAAATCCCATGAAGAGGAGAGGAAGGTGTTGCACATTCCTGGGTGAGGTGTAGCAAGGAGATGGGGTGATGCAATGGTGTGTGTGATCAGACCACTGGCAGGTGAACCAGAACTTGAGCCTTGAACAATAGTTTCAGTATCTTAGAAAGAGAGAGAAGAGAGAAAGAGAATAGCATAGAAGTTTTAATGAGAAAAATTGATTGCTGACGCAGAGGTTTTGAGAAGGGACCAGTCTGTGTCCTGATACTACATACGTTCCACAAAATAAACAGACTTCAAGTAACCCAAAAGCCAAAATAAAGGTTTTCTGCTCTTTGCACCTTTCCAACAGCATTTGTTGGTACTCTTCTCTCACCAGCATGGCCATGTAACAGGTTTTTCAAGCTCTGTAAGCATTATTAAAATAAAAGGCAAAGTCTTGCCTTGTTTCTTAACTAGAAAGAGCTCTAGATCTCTATAGGACTGTTCTTTATTGTTGTCTTCTGTGCTTTGTATACCTTTGGATGTCTCTTCCCAGTGGCCTCTGAAAGATTTTTTGATCTCCTAGAACCGGATTTTTTACGGCATTTTTTGACCTCCTTGTTTTGTGAGAAGGCAGAGTGCGAAAATGGAGAAATTGCCTTATGTGCTGTATACTATGATTTCAATTATTTCACTTAGTTATTGCAAAACATATTTTATAAGTATCAACACATTATATTTGTCCTGGCCATTGAAATGGTGCTTTCAAAGTAATTCAGATATGTATTCTGATATATTTTGTCAATATTACAATTGTACAAAATTGGTTATATCAATTAGGAGAAAAATTTTAAGATTGCCTCCCTACAATATATTCTCTGCGTCTTAACTTTGTACAGTACTACAAAATCATTTTGCTCATGGGGAATCCTAGCATATCACTACATTCAGTCAAAATATTGCAAGTTAAAATAAGAATACCTGTAGATTCTGAAAATGAGACCAATAAAGTATCATTTCTTATTACATGAAGCAGAGAAACTGGAAATAATTTCCCTAAAAGCAGATTATAAAAGGGGTGTTTGGGAGACAATGGACTAGTAAAAGAAAAACATACATCACATACATCATATCAGAATTACTTACATACATGAGGTACACATCAAATCAGAATTATTTACCTTAAATCAAAAATGTTAATAAACCGAGACATTAACAAGGAGATAGTATCACCTTAGTGCTTTGGTCTAAGGCAATTACCTACACTTCCTCTGTAGTTGAGAGAGCGACTCCACCAGTAACAGAGACTTCTCATTTGGCCACATGAGATACCATCCTATAATGGCCACATGAAATGGTTGAACAGAGAGTTGGAGGTGCTCCCCAAGACAGACAGGGAAAGGAAAGTTACCTGAGACTAGATAGCTAATTCTAAGACAGCCACAGCAATTTTTAAAGAATCCTGTTCTGTATATGAATTCCCAAATTTTAGAAAACAGAAGACCCAATTAATTTCTAAGGTATTTTTATTTATTATAAACAAATGTGCTAAGGATGAGCATGTCTGTCTGTATCTTGACATAGATTTCAAAGGCCGGACTTCAACTGACAGCTCTGCAGTTAGGAATCTTGAGATGCATTTCACTCCAATTTAGGAAGTTCGAGGAAGCTCAGGGTCTTTATTCACAAAATAAGAAAGAGAGCTGTCAGATTTTAATTCTTCATTTGAAGTTAGAAAGTTGGTGAAATAACGATACCCACAGTAGCTTTTCCTTTCAGAAAGCTAGGACAAACTCAACAGCATAAATGATTTTCTCTTTTATGAATGAAGTCATGGAACTGATTTCT
The DNA here is from genome assembly GCF_009819885.2 of Catharus ustulatus. Taxonomy (NCBI): domain Eukaryota; kingdom Metazoa; phylum Chordata; class Aves; order Passeriformes; family Turdidae; genus Catharus; species Catharus ustulatus. Next base: position 95,605,073 of record NC_046222.1, read on the forward strand.
GATATAGTCTTCATATCTGGGCCTTAGGCAGCTATAGTGAACATCAATCTCATATCTGTGCCATACCAAAGGGATGTTTGTGTCTCAAATCAGACATATGTAGTTTTACTGAATGCAGTACAAATTTAGATAATTTCTTGGGTTTGACTCTATAAAGTAATGGTCATCAAAGTTGATTGAAATAAGTTTTAACTCACAAAGCTCAGTAGTGTTTGTGAGCATGTGTTTACATAAAACTTTCTTTTGAAATATCTGGACCGAAGGCAATCCTGCACTGGCCAGAGAATAAAACAGGACATGGAGAGTATTTGCCTCATTTCTGATGTTCTAGTTCTGTCCTTCAAAATTATTAAAGACTGGATTTGCCATACGGCAGTTTCCATCTTTCTAAAAACAGAAAGGGAGTGGGAAGAAACAGAAACAAAAAAAATAGAGCAGAAAAGATAAAGGATTTCTCCAGCCCTCCAACTTCCCTTTATGAAGGGCAAAAGACCAAAGGGCTTTTACTCGATGCTGGCCAGACCATGGTCAAGGATACAAACCCCACCCCTCTTGGGTTGTGATGCTGAGTACTCATCCTGCCCCTTTGCTGTGACATGTCAGGAGGTGGATTGCCAAAGCACAATGGAAGGGTCTCCTGCAGGACCTGCTCCTCACCTGAACATCTCCCTAGACACAGTGCCAGTTTGCATCAGTGAGAATTTAACCCACCTGTGACAGATGTAGTGCAGAGGAATGATACTGGGCTGAATAAACCAGTCAAATAAGATATGCTGACAGTGGCTGCAATAACATACAGAAATATCCTTCAGTGGAACAGCAAGAGAATACCAGTTGAGAGACAAGTCTCACCTGTTGGTGAATATTATTCTTAGCCTGGACTTTGCACAAAAACATTGCAGAGATCCCCACAAATCCATATACAGTGGGTCAGAACAGTGCAACAAGCTAGCAGAGGAGTTAAATTAATCTCTTGCATTGTGTCTGCTGCTGTGAGTAATGTAGAAATTCCTGTGCCAAAGGCACTTTGCAAAGAAAATCAGAGTGTGGCCTTTATACAGATTGAAGTCTCTAAGGAGGAAGTTGTAGAGTAACTTGAGAAACTCAAGTGCAGTAAATCACCACAACCGGATGGTGTTCATCTGGGAGTTCTGAGGGGAAATAAAGTGAGAAAAAGCCAAGATACTGACAAGAGGATGCCTTCTTCCCTTGAAAAATGCAGCAGCATAAGAAGGCTGGGAAGTCCTATTATGTTGCCTGTCTTCAAAAGGAGATGAGGAAAATCCTGGGAATAAAAGAAATAAAAGAGCTTTGAAGTTTGCCACAGTTTTAGGGAGTCCAAAGAAACCAGTTCTGAATAACAGCTCAAGAGAGAGCTTGTTGCACAGGAACACCCCATTAAGGTGTTTTTCAGTCTCCCAAACCACTAAGGCTGTTACAAGGGGGGAAAGTGCACTCAGTTACTTTGAAAAACCAGTGAAGCAGCTTTCAGAGGAAAAGTGGGATGACAGGGTCTTCTCAGAGAAAGGTGACCAAATGATCCAAAGATTCTAAAGGTTGGTCAGAGGTCAATTATAAGCAATTGTCACAGAGAATATTAAGAAACAAAACTGAGAATAATACTTGATGATGATTTCATCCTGGAATGAACTGCAACTCAGTCTGGAAAAAGTGAATATGAGAAGCATTTCTCTTTCTATTGAGGCAAGAAAACGTGAACACCCAGTAGTAGGTATCAGGACTAGTGTCACAATAAATAAATGAGTCTGAATCCCAAAACCTGATGCATTCAAATTAGTGTATCCAGAATCCACTCTGAATTCAAGATCTGAATTCAAGTCACACATGTGGTTCCCATCTTAAAAGAGGACAAATCAATTCCTGGGTTGAAACTCCTGAGGTTTGTGCTGTGAGGTTTGAATACTCCATATTCAAAGATTTCAGCCTACACAACAGTTACATATGAAATATGGGGGGTGGGAGGAGTGCATGCGTACACATAGCATGCAAAGGAAGCAATTAAATGTAAACCCAAAACAATTTAAAAAGTGATTCATGGCAAAAAGTGCTCCAATGCAGAGACTCTAAGTATTTGTTCTTTACATTAACTTGCTGCAGCTAGCTGAAAGGGAAGAAGATTGTAAGTAATAGGCTGTGGGAATTTTGCTGGGTTTGGTGAGCCCACTTATAATCAAACATTTTAAATTATCTGGGTTTACATGACTTTTTACCCTTTCATTTTTCTCTCCTAGTCTTGTTTTTTTTTTAGTTCCTGTAGACTAGGCCGAGTGCGCTGAAGGCAAAGCATCTTCAGTTTTAATTTGCATTGTCTCTTGAATTCATTAGATTTTGAAAGCTTTCGAAGGAAGTCACAGGTAGGAATTAGAGAAAATATAGAAAGTGGGACACTTCTGACTGGCTTGTATGTTTCCAGTGTCTAAAGAGAAAGCTTTTTTTTAAAGCAAACTGTAGGAGGGTTTGTAAAAATAGATATTTACATTTACATACCGGGACAGATCCTCAGCTTCCATGGAGCAGTATTCCTCCATCTTCTTGAACAGGGCTAGTCCTAGTCAGCACAGCTGCCTCTTACACATGCACATATATGTGTGAAATATGTCTAGGACTCTGTATTTTTCCAAATGCACAAAAAGCTGCTTCTCCCTCCAGGTGCTTTTGCCTGTGCACTAAGTTGTGGGAGCTACAGCTCCCCTGTTTTTAGGTGAGGGTGGTGTCTTCAGGGAGGCAGAGTGCAAAGGAAGGTTGAAGTGTAAGGAGAGGGACACATGAACAAAGGAACTGGCATGAAAATAGAAACCCAGAGAAGAAGGTGATGGAGAGAAATAAGAAAGAAAATGGCATCCCACATAGCCATGCTGTGCCAAGCAATGTCTGCATTCACAGCAACAGGGAGTTAAACTGTGATTATGTAGCAACCAGAACTTTTGGAAAACACCTCAGGTGTTTCCAGCTAGGTAACAGGAATAACAGGAGACCTGCTACTGATAGCAAGGTGGAGAAAAAGGAGCTCTGCACTCAGCTGTGCTGTCGCTGGAGTCACATAACACAGCACAGAGAGTAGGTGTCACATCAGATAGTGCTAATAGGTGCCAACAGCCACCTTCACCCCTTTCCCCTCAGTCTTTCCCTGTGTGAGAGTCAAGTGAATATCAACGTGAAACAACTCTGTATGACTGTGTGCTTCTGCCCACACAGCGGGACCCCGGCAGTGATTCAGACTGTACTGGACTCCAGTGGACATAATGTACACTGAATATCCATAATAAATAATAATTACCACAGTAGGGGGCAGCAGCCAGCTGTGGAGGAAGAGTAGGGCCAGCTGCTGGAAGAGATGTAGGCACTGGCTGAGCATGCAAGCTGGGCACTGGGGAGGGCGAGAGGGCCATGGCTGGGAGCCAGTGGCAGCTTACTGCCAAGAGGAGGGAGATAAAAGCACAAAAGAGTTTCACCAGAGGGAGCTGCTCCTGGCCACCCCTCAGCAGTCGGTAGCGGCCCTGATCCAGGAGGGAAGGCTGATGGCAAACAGGAGCATCGCCAGCCTGTGAGCGTGGCCAACACTGCTCACACATACCATGCTGGAGCTAGCAGGATGGGTGTCTGTAAGCCAAGCAAGCCTGCTGCAGGGAAACAACCCTGCACAGACCTCTGGCTTGCAGAAGACCCATACCTCCTCCAGAAATGAGGACAGACCACCCTGTTCCCCTCAACATCTCCCCAGATGCTAAAGCAGGGTCAATATTCCAGAAATGAGTGCAGATCCAAAAGAGGCTGATAGGTACATGGTCAGTGCTTTTTTGAACCCCCTGATGCTCAGGTCTCCTTGATTTCATCTACAGAGAAGTGTCCCGGCAGCACTGAAAATCCCCAAACAGCAGCACTATTATTTGTCTGAATTCCTCAGAAGGACTGACACTTAGTGCTTGGGCTCCCCAGGTGGCAGGGCAAACAAAAAACTGCTGAGCACACTGCACACACTCAGTAGTCCAGTCATCCAACACGACTAAAATTTAGCATAGATTTAAAAGATTTTTCTAAACCCTCTGAAAAATAATTTCTAACACCAAATCAGTTCACCAGTCTCATTTTCACGAGGCCATTCATGGCATGCTCCTCACACACCAGCTTCTAAACAAGAGTCAAAAGCATGCCAGGGTCAGCTCCTGTATTTGTCTCATGTGGAATACTCAACTCTTGCACCAGCACAGTGTACAGATAATTAGCACATGTTCTCTGTAATCATTATAACCATGTGGCACATTTTCCTTGAATTTAGCATAGTGAAATTTATCCTTACTTATATTCATGTCTTACCTTCAAGTGTGTTTTCTGTGCCTGGTTATTTTTCACTGAGTTCAATTGCAAATAAATAAAACCTGTTTGCTTTGCTCTCCCAAGGAGGAGCATGTGTATTTCCAGATTCTATTCTCATCCACCAGGAAAAGTTACACACAACAACTGAAGCTTAGTTGGGCTTTTTTTTTTCTGTGTTCCTGGTTGGTTGAGCATAGGGGGTGCAATATGGGTGACGTTAAAGTAAAGCTGCTTTTCCTCCCTTTCGCAACACAGCAGCTGATGGATTTTTCGGACCCAGTAAAAAGAAAGAGCTGCCATCAGAATCTCAGTTTATGTAGCCCACAAAAGAGTGAAGAAATTGATAGAGGACATCCCAGGCAAATAGGATATCGTATCAGGGAGAAACATCCATCATTTTTGTGAGTAGTAGACAAACATAATCCATGTGTGAGCTCAAATGCAAATTCATGGGCAAAAAAAAAGCCTATATGTTGAACATATACACAGTTCAAACATAAAGAACCAGATTCTTTTTGAATAACATATATCTGAACATCTGACCTTAAGAACCAGCCTCAGTTAAGCTTTGGCAAACAGCAAGATTTGGAAGGAAGTTAGGGGTGTTGCACTGCTTTGAAAGCTGTTTTGAACCAGCTGTCATTACGAATGTCTGCTGGTACCCTGTCTCAGCACACAGCCTGTCACGGGTGAGCATAACGAGAATGAGCCAATGGAGTACATTGGAGTATATGCTTTCTTGCATGTCCTTGTAGCTCAAATTATGCCTTCACACAGCCATAACAGGTAAGCTCTGAATCTACTTATGCCACATTCTAATTGGTTCCATTTGATTTGTGTATATGTCTCTCTGTGAGTGTTTGTATATACATATATGCATATTTATATGCACATATGTATATTTGGACATCATTATTAAAAGTAAATATGTATATTGTCACAGATTATTGCTATATTCATAAGAGATTTTTAGGGTAGTTTGCTTTATTATACAATAAAATCATAGAAATTAATTGCCTTCTTTAGAATAAATAAGAAACACAGGACTCATTGTACCATATATGTTTAATAGTTTGGACATCTCAGTGCCCACATAAAAACAAGGAAACATGTATTGCAATAGGCAGTGTAATTATTTCAGCGAGGAACATCCATCCCACACTCCTAGAAATATGAGATTCAGCATCACGAGATTCTAGAATTATGTCATCAGCTGCACGAGTTTCACAGCTTATCTTTATGATTTTATCTTACAGAAGTAAACTCCAACAAAAATGTATAACACTGCCAATTTAACAGCACATTCATGTTAATACTAACTGTAAAGATTTCAAAAAGGTGAATATCATCAGCATTTCCATACATATGTGTGCACTTACATATATATAAACATGTATACACAAATGCACATATAAATGCACACATAGATGTTTGTGCTATGTATATAACCTGTCTTTAGTTAAGCCATTATTTTATAAGGTTAATTTCAAGTACATTGAACTTGCAAACAATGTTCTATACAGTTGACCAATTTAAAGAAGTCCCTGCTGGTGCACAGAAGATCAAGCTAGCTGAGATCATTATGCATCATCGGATGAGGCTGCAGGTAGCTGAAACATTCCTTAATGAAAATTTAAAGACAGCAGATTAAAATTATATTCCTCCAATCCAACAGAACACAAAGGTAAAGACAGTCAATTACAACCAAGATCTCATCTAGCACAAAAGGAGTGTTGTAGTCTGTAGATCAGAATTTACTGCCTGAAGTGAACAGCTAGGCTTGTGACTATGTATATAATTACTTTCTACAACGTACTCTCCTAACACTCAGATGTAGTTATGGAAGATGATGTCTTCCGTAATTTTAGTCTGTTATGTTCATGATCAAGAGTTAGAAAATCTCAACAGCATAAAAGATGTTTTTATCTGTGCTACTCTGTCTTTTTACATTATGAGAAATTTTAAAAGAATTCAAAATGCCAAGTACTTGGTTTTTTTGAACTCCTAGGTTACCTGTTTCAATAGTGTTTTGTGGGTCAATAAAGTGGCACAAAGGAAGTGGTTCGAGCAGGATACTTTACCTGTGTGCCTGTTCAAAATGCTTGCAGCTTTCCTCTGGACACGTCAGGAGGGGCTTTTGGTGACAAGACACTAAGAGTGCTCAGCTGTACACCAAATCTGTTGTTAAACCAGAAAAACGCATCACATCTTTAAAATCTCATAACTAAAAAGATACTGACAGGCAGTTGTGTGACAAGAAGAAATGAAGAATAACAGGAAGGCTGAAAGGGCTGCTACATTAGGGAAGACTAAGTGAGCTAAGTATCTATGAGTTGCCTTAATGCTAACTAAACACAACATCACACTAGTTAAAAGATACCGAAGAAAGGAAAGAAGGAAATTTGCAAAGGGATACAAAAAGAAAAAATATGATGGCGTTAAGAAAGGAAAAAGGTTCATCACAACAAGATACTCTAGGCAACACAACCTCTCCCTTGAGATATGGCATCAATTAGGAAATTTAATCTTGGTACAAAAAACCCACAAAAATATGCCGTAAGAAACAACTTCATTGTGTCAGGAAGATGTACTGGATGACCCAAAAGATACATTGCTAATTGGTGTGCACCTGTTATCTGTGATTTTCCTCGCTTGTATGGCCAACTCATCGTTACTTGTCTGTATTTGGTTTCTCTGGGTCCCATCCAACTCACGCTGCAGTCAACAGAAGTTTCCGACAGGAGCAATAGGACCTCAATGTCTGTTCCAAGTCTTTGCTGTTCTAAAAAGATTAGGAAAAAAAAAGCCCACACTACTTTGCAAGAACTTAATGCAGCCAGTGTATTAACGTATATGCAACTAAACCCTTCAATTTTTTTAGGTATTTAAACCTTTGTTTATCCTTAGAGATATCTGAGGAAATGTGCATTTTCTTTGACTTGGTGCAGCTAAAATTTTTGCTAGGAAGGAAACTTGCAGTTCATCCAAAAATAACTTCTAATCAAAATCTGCTTTGGTCATGGAAGAAAACTCTCTATACCAAACTAAAAATAAATTCTATATATTACACAGAGATGGCCGAGATCTTTCTATTGCTAAAGCAGTAACGCAACTGATGAAAAAAACTAACCATGCATTCTGAGCTCAAGACCATAGTTTTTAAATATTTTTACCCAATGCCTTAATATATATAATCAAATAGTACTTAAAATGCACTTGCTTGCAGGTAGGGAATCACTGTTTTGTAGCAGCTCAGGGTGGCCCCTTGAGAGACACAAATTTCTGTGTAAGTGGGGCTGAATGTTCAGGGGTCAGGGCTGTGCATTGGTGCTGTCCATATATCTAGCAGCTGGTATTGTAAATCTTTAGAGCAATGTTTCTTGAAAATACTAAACAGACATTTTGGTAGCCAGTATTGAGCCTGTGGCTATACTGCTTCAGGCTGTGATCTTGTCAGGTTTTACAAGATAAGTAGGGTCAGGCAGGGTCACCACTTGGACTGGTAATTCTAAGGAAATGCAGGAGCTGCCAGAAGTGTCTCAGGCGATAGAATAGCTGTAACCGTTTTCCCTGAGCCTTTTCTGATATCCTGATGTAGGCATAATGCCAAGCTGTGACACAAGAGCAAGATCCTCACCCCCTGCAGCCATCAAGTCCATCATTTGCAAAGGGATCTTTCCCTGGCCTGGTGTGGAAGTGTGAGGTACAGTATGTGGGAGATGGCAAATTTCAGGCGCTGCATGCAGACTTGGTCCTGGATGAATAGCACCTAAATGTGGGGTTCCAGCATCTTTCGTCAGGAAGGGGTACAACTGAATATCCTTTTTGACATCTTTTGGGGATGCTGGTAGCTCCAAATTAGGTTTTGTCCATGTCTGTAGAGCAAAAGACAAGCCTATGGAGTGAAGATCTTGTACACTAACTTTCAGCCTCACACACTTCTACAGAAAGTATAGAAGGGCTGATAATGAAATCCTTGCCCCATGGTCTACATTGCCAAGAATTTTAAATTGTAAGTTAACCAATTTCTGCTCTAAAGTTCAAACAATAAATAAAATTCTGTGTGAAAAATGGAGCCTTTTATTCCTTTGTTAAAATCTGATCAGAGTAAACTACAGATGTTAAAAGGCACTGTAGTTCAAAGAATTAAAAGAATCTTACAGGTTTTGTACAAAGAAAAGAGTTTTAGAGAATAATATGGAAAATACTATAATGCTATTATATAAATCAGTGGCACATCCTCACTTTGAATACTGTCTTCAAATTTGGTCACCTCATCCCTGAAAAAAGAAAGTAGAAATAGAGCAAGTCCAGAGAATGGTAATAAAAATGATAAAAGTCAAAAGGATGGGAAATTTCTTGAGAAAAGAGAAAGAACATAAGCACCAGCTTGTCTCTCAGGATAGATAAATCCTCATGGGACATTCACAGATATGGTACATAGGGACATGGTTTAGTGGTGGACTTGACAGTGTTAGGTTAATAGTTGGACTTGATGATCTTAGAGATCTTTAATGATTCTGTCATTCAAATCACATTGAACTGAGCAAACCCTCTCCATAAACTTAGAACACATGCTGCTTTCTCAGACAATCTAGAAAATGTCCTTGGACCATAGCAGTTCTGGAAAGTTTGGGTGTGGGGTTATCCTCCCAGTGTTCTTGACACACCCTTCATGTTGGGTTATTTCTAGATGATTAAAGCAGCTAGTAGTTGCTAAAAAGGTTATTTATTGTAAAAGCGCATCAGTCTTCAAAGGCACAGTCATAGACATCAAAGTCCATGCTAAGTTTTAGCATAAAGTTCTGAACAAATGCAGGAGCCATCCCTGGGGGTCCCAGAGAGGCTGGTGCTGCTGTCAGAGCTCCTGTCTGCTTCTGGGGTGTTGGAGACGCTGGCAGGCACGGCAAAGTGGTGGCAAAAAGCAGTGGCAAAAGCCAAAAGCAATGGCAAAAAGCAAAAGCAAAAAGCAAAAGGCAAAGAGCAAAAGGCAAAGAGCACTAACTCTCCCCAATACATAATCTTATATAGGGTGTTTCTAACAAGTTGACATGTAAATTCAAACCACCTTCTCTCAACCTATGAAAATTCTAATTTCTTAACACACTGGATACGATCTATCTTGTTCTATCTGAAAAGTGCAAACTATATTCTCACTGAAGTTCTATTTTGTCTAAGTAGTGTCTAAGAAGGAGTTTCTGAAGCCTCTACTGAAAACAGTGTGTTTGATAACCTTCATTAGAACTTGTTCTTCTACTCTGGCATCTTAAACCTTTTACTTACTAAAAATACTATGGAGTTTCATCCTAATATCTAATCTAAATCTATTCTTCTTTGTCTTAAGGCCATTGCCCCTTGTCCTGTTACTGCATGCACTTGTGAAAAGTCCTTTTCCAGGAACTTGACTTCACTCCTAACTTATTTTTGGGTCTAACTTATAGAAACTTCACTTTCTCTTCTGAAAGGCATAGGTGCTTGGGAGGTAAGAATCTATTGACTTGACTGGCAACTTTTTCAGTTAAATTGCTCATCTTCCTTGAAAATGTGCCATGTGTCTGTTGAAACAGTCTCAGACTCGAAGGACTTGCACAATCTCCCTCACTTTGTGTGATGGGATCCCCAGGCTTAATCAGAGTTCTACTTAAACATGAATATAATATAAATAACATTTTGTCTTCAAGTTTTGAACTAATTAGCAACAAAGGAAAAAATCTTTCCTATACTGCAAGGTGAAACAAAAAGGTATTGAATTTCAAATGGATGAAGGGAATTGCTTTTCCACACAATGTACTGCTAATTAACGGAACTTGCTATCACGTGGTTAGTACTGAGACAAGAAACAGCATCATATTTGTAAATGAGAAGTCATTTTTAGGCATAAAAGCAAATCTTCACACAAAGATCAGGTTGGGTTAAATTCAGTTGTATGCATTATGCAGAAGATCAGATTAGATTATAACAATGGTTGCTCCTAGCCTTAAAAAATTTGTGAGTTTTAGTAGCTGGTACTACACAAAGATGTCTAATCATCCCAGTGGTTCATGGCATGTGCCAATCAATAGGCAGTCTCAGGACAGCACCTTCACCCGTGGTAAACCATCACACTGGGCCTTCAGAGTGTCAGGAAAGTCTAGGAGGCTTTTTCAAACTGGTGGCTATTGCATCTCCTTCTAAAGTGGGACAAATCCTTCCTCCTCCAGCCCTGTATGGAAACCCTGGATGCCTCAGTCATATTTATGCTAGCATAGTGTGTCTTCAGCTCTGTTTGCAGTCCAACAAGGTTTTGGGCAAAAAACGTTTGGAGGAAGGTGAGGAAATCAAAAGGTCATTGGCTACAATTAACTCTATCTTTTGACCTGTGTGACAGCATGCACTGGAGCCCCAGTGCCCCATTACCCACACCAGCATCCCTTCCATCCCCATCTAAACCCAGAACCACCCACAGGAACCTGTGGAAGCAGAAGGTCAATCCTCAGGTGCCCATGGTTTTGTTGTATAACTGAACCTTGGAAGCAGGACAACATTCCCCATGGACAACCGTGTTCTCTGACATTTCTGGCACTCTTTTCTACTTCAGATATCCTGCAGTGGGGGCAGAACCAGGAGATCTCATTGGTCCTTATTGCCTTATCTCATGTTACCTCACTGTGGTGGGGCATGATAGATACCTGATTCATCTCTGAACTGTTAAGAATATACTAATGTTGACCAAGAAAATAGAGGCACTTTTTGCCATGATTGCACTTACCTCCAACTTCAGCCATCTTATGGACCCCCCAAGAAATCAAGGAGGGTGTCTTCTAGAGAATAGCTGTGCTGGGGTCATTTCAGTTAAGGGAAGTTGTTTCAGCCTTGTGGGTTGAAAAACTTATCTATTGGGGGAAAAAGAAAACAAAAATAATTAAAAGAGGCAAATCAGCTCCTTACTCTAGTGGTTTTATGCCACCAAGATGTATTTTATGTAAAGTCACAGAATACACATAAAGTAAGCACAAAATGCTCATGCAGTTGCTATTCCAGGATGTTTGTAAAGGCAAGCTAGATTGTAAATTATTTCTTTGGAGGGCAGAAAGCACAGTGGAAATAATGTATATTATTCATAAAAATGATTGTCCTGTTCACTTGTATACCTCTGCAATTTATTCTGTAACAGCTTTTTACTTCAAAGAAATCACTAGCTAATGACATCTCAAACTTAAAAAAATCCACTTATTCACAACCCTGCCCCTGAGGGAATTCCAGCATGTTATCAGAAATTTTTCCAAAGATCATTAACAGATATTACAAACCAATTGAAACTGAGTATTTTCTTTGCAAATTACTTTTAACTTTAGAGCTATTGAAAAAAGACATTGAGTGATTTAATTTACTTAATCTGTCTACAGATTGCAGCTATGTGCATATCCTGTGATTGCATTTCCAACAAAAAGCATATATAACTATCCCTAATAGGGATATTTTTCTAAATTATCGTACAAGATCAGTAAGATCTCTGCAGATATTAATGTTTACTTTTTCATTTAGAAAATTGCACTCAAAAAAGAAATGGGCGTCTTTATTCTGTTGTTATTTTAGAAATAATAGCACACTATAATACTTATTTTTCCTGCTATTTTAATTAAAACTCCAATAATCATCACATCCTTTGAGGATATGTTTTACTGATTTTTCTGAAAAATCACTGTATTTTCATTAGGCTGTGAAGACAATGTTTTAGAAACACCTTACACAGCAATGAGTATACCAAAAGAGATCCTCTATCTTGCAGCAATCCAAAACAGCAAGCTAATTCAGCAGTGGAGGGCTGGAGATTTTATCTGATTGTGTACCTCATTGCCTTAAACTCCTCCCAGAGACCCTAACATATGTCAGCACCACTTCTGCAGGAAGTATGAAAAACCTCTTCCCCCATGAATATTTAACATGCAGCTTCCTAGCTAGGGTTCTGCTCTCTTTGCAGATAAGAGATAAGGGCTTGGATCCCCTGAAGCTTGGGTGGAGTTTGAAGTTATTGCCTTTGAATGAACACCACTGCTATACTTTGTGTGCTGCTCAGTCTTGATCATGTGTAACATGTGCTTTACCAGGACACTCTTGGTAGACATATGGATGAAGCAGTGGATGGTCTGAGGAGCTGAATCAGGATTAACTGCTAGGAAGTTCAACCTAGCTGACCTGGTTACTGACCAAGAGGCAGGAGCAGAAAAAAGGTTTTAGGTGTCTTAAGAACTTTCTTATCAAAAATGCAGGTGATGAAAAATGCAGGGGATATGTAGATTGGGAACCTGGACTTGGACATCTATAATCCCACATGAGTCTCAGCTATCTCCTTTCATGGCCTTGGGCCTAAAGATGGCTATTCAGAGAAGGACAGACATTTTTCACAGCAAACAGGTGCATAAACATCTTTCCATATCTTGCTTTGAGTGGTGGAGAAATGTGCAGGAAGGATGACAGAGAATTTGCAGGTAGTAGCACCTTCCTTGGACAGTCTCCATCTTCGTATCAGCTGGGTCAGAGGTCTACAACTAATCTAAAAACTTCTCCGTTCCCAGTACTATTGAACTCTCACTCTCATGCTGTATTCCTTTCCTGGGTTACAACAGAAAGATCTCGCAATTAAAAGAATTTCTTTTTTTCACAGTGCATCAAAATATATGGGGGCAGTCAAGTTAAGCAAATTTCCAAATTCCATCAAGAGATGAAAAGTTACTCCCTGAGCTACCTGATTTCCAGTTTTGTCCTGTAAATATTAAGAAACCATAAATCTTTACAAAGCTCCCATGTCATTAGCTTGGCAACTTGCCACCATCCTGTGGAGGTAGGTAGGCATAAGAAGGAAGAGGAACTGGCTGCTACTGAGCAATTAATATCTGAGCAGGTTACTGGCCTGGTTTTAACTCACACTGCACTTAGATAAGTGCAAAGGGAGGACAGCATGCCCTTTTTCCCTGATAAAATTGCAACCTCTCACTCCAGCTCTTCATTCACCCCCATGACCTGCTCAAGACACTTTTCTAGTCGTAGTCCAAACCTCTAGTTTACAGCCATAATAGCGCTGAGACTGCCAGTAGCTGTCTCTGTGAAATCCAACTGCTTTTCAGCATCCCCTGCTTTCAGATGTGTTTCCCTCACCCTTCTGCCACACATTACAACTGGCATTAGAGTGTCAGATCAGATGGCACACATGGAAAGCCAGAGCCCCAACACACTTGCTAGTGGCTTTTGCTTCTCTTAGCTGTGCAATTTCTTGTGCATATCCAGCTTCAGGGACAAGTCAGTTCAGCACTCCATCCATCCTCCCTGTCTTCCCTCCCCGCCTTCATCCTCCCAGGAGTCTTGTGTTGTTTGTGCTTTACTAACACCACCTGCCTGGTGCTCTGGGCTCCTTCTGCAGCCCCTTCTACTTGGAGGCTGGTGACAGAAGCCACCAGCATGCCTCTGTCAGGGGTGACTTGGACTTTCCACCTGCCAGTATCGGGCACTGTGCCATCAGCTGCCAAACTGGCACAGTTCCACTGGCTGCAGCAGCTGAGTGCTTCTGTTGTCACTCAACCCAGGACATCTTCACGGAGTCTGATAACACATCTGCTAATTAATGCCAGTTGTGATCATTGGTCAGATCCTCAACTGGGTTAAATTGAAACGGGTCCATTTAAGCTGTGACAATTAGCAGCAACTTAGAGCTGACCCGGCAGTTTTCTCTATAACGTGAATACGTCTTGTTCAAAGTGAGTAAAACCCACCAACAAATTGCATAAAAACTACCAAATGATCAGAAAATTAAATGAGTGTTAGTAACTCCAATCCAAGGCCAAATTTCAATGGTGGGAAAGAAGTGATAGCTTTAGATATGTTAACAATTGTATCCAAGGAGCTATCCAAATTCCTTATAATAAAAATAATTAATAATAATAGATGTACTTCTGGACACATTCACCTTTCTGTAAAGAAAGCCTAATGAGTCTGTCTTGTAAAAAACAGACTATCAGAAAATTTAAATGTGATTCTATTAACTTGTAAGCATAGTGGTTAACATTTTAACAATAGAAGAGATCAAATCTATTCTTGAATTCTGTTTTTAAGACTTGTAAAGCAACATCAATAAGTGAAAAGGAACAGTTCAAGAATTTTCTTTGTATTTTGTTTGTGCCCTTTGTCAAAATTTATTTCAGTCAATACTTCCACCCTGTTAGATCGTATCACCAGTCCTCCCAACCATAACAAGCTGAGTTGTAGAAGGTATTAAATCTTAAACAGAGGTAAGTAAGGTACTCCTGGAAAAAAGCAAAAGTTTGATAGGTTGTGTCAAAAGGAACTGCAGTTATTATTATAATTTATTATTTGTTAAGCACTGACAATGTGCTCAGTTCTGCTGATTAAGTTTTTCTGAGCAAGTTCTACTGATTATCTTCTGAGGACAACACACTGTACTACAAAGAAGATATGTGACAGCTATCAAGACTTCTGCTTTCAAGACTCACTTAGCAAAACAATTACATGCCAGTTATGCAGGTTTTATGGAAAAAAAGGGAGAAAATGCATAAACTGAGTAAATATCATGACTTTTGTGTTCACTAATTTTCCTACTCCAGATCTCTCACTTCAGCACCGTCTGACAATCTCAAAGTTACAGTGAGATTTAAGGAAGATCTAAAGCCTCATCCCTGCTTATATTCAGTTATAAGCATCATGTTATATTAGAGGCAAGCACACAGGCTGTATTGTTAGAATCTGTCTTTGGACCTGGGACTCACTTGCCAGCAAGAGCAGAGATAGCTGAATGGGGCCAGTCTGAGACAGACAAAAATCAGAATAGATCCAAACTCACACATATATTTCCTTCATGCCACAAAGCAGATCAGACAGAGCTAGCCCATGCTCTACCCATAGGTGGTGATCTGACCTTACAAAGACATTTGGGGTGCAGGTGCCTCAAGGGACCTTGTTGGGCTCTCAGGGGTATTTCTCTTACAGACCTATTGTTGAGTTTCTCCAGCCTGAGCTATAGACACATTTTTGCAGGGCATCTAGGAGTCAGGGATGTTGGGTTTCTGCTGGTTTAGAGGCACTGCAGATATTCTATTCCTGTGAACTTTGTGCCTGGTTTATATCTACTTTAGCATGTAAAGAAATCACAGTTTCTTCCTCCACCTTTACCCTCAGATCATTTATGTATAGTTTACCTCCAGGGTGGAAGATTGCCCAAAACAGGCATTTGATGGCAAAATAATGTCCATGCATCTGTGTGTGCACAGCAAGGGACATGGCTGAGGACTGCTCTAAGAATCTCAGGCCAAATTTGCGTGTCAGGAGGGTGCCAAACAGACATTGTCCCTTGCCCCAGCCAGGCAACACCTAGGCTTTCAAACCACAGCACTGCCAGGGTTCCAGCTGTGCAGATGTTCTTAGAAGAAAAACTCCCTTTTGTCTGCTTCTATCCTTTAGCCTGCACACTTCCCTAAATCCTGCCAGCATGCTTTTTTTTTTTTTGTAACTGACAGAGTGAAGTGAGTTCTTATATAAATCTTTTGTGTGAAGATCAAACTGCGCACATGTAGAGCTATTTTTTTTTTTAGGGGAAAATCTGCCCTAAAATAATCATTCCATGTTATCCTCACAGAGCGTCTGCAGTGCCTTTTAAAATGCATCCAAGGCCACCCTCAAGACCAGACTCAACGCTGTCAGGCAGAAAGCTGCAGCTGAAGGCTCCGTGCATGCAGGGAGGGCAGAGCGTGGGCAGCCCAGGGCAGGATTGGGGTCAGGGGCAATGCAGCTGGAAGGGACCGTAATCTGAGTTGCTCCTTGTAGACAATGTCAGCCTTTGTACTGATAGAAACTTGTGGGGCAACTCGGGAGCCGAGCTGGGTCATGTGAAAAAGGTGTTTCTTTACCTAGCCAGCTTGGACTCCTCAAGCATCCAGCTGGCAGACCCTGAGGTTTCAGTCAAATCTTGTAAGTTAACATTAGTTTACTAATAGACCAAGGAGTAGAGGATTTGATTGAGAAAACATAGCCTTTCATTCACAAACTCAGGAGCCCTTGTAATGGAGAGGAGAATCAGTAAAAATGATCAAACGATAACAGTACTATTGGGAAATTCTTAAAAAAAAAAGAAAATACTAAAGAAGTTAGCCCCAAATGGCAGAATACAACAGCAGTTTTCGGATCAATTTCAGTGCTGCTTTGTGTTTCACTACTTACAATTTAATTACCACCTAGAAAAATGATCAGGTATTAGGTGTAGTGAAGTCCCCATTTGTGACACCAAGCAGTAGTACAACTCACTGTAGCAGCTTATCTTTGGGAAGCCTCCCTCTCTTCCTTTTTCACTATTTTCTTCATCTTGCTTTCTTCTTATGCTCCAAATTTCCTCAAATACCATATAATCAGAGTTTTACATCCAGCTTTAATTTTCCCAGAAGGAGCAGCACAAGTTCTTTTACTCAGGACCATAAAAATAGACTTGCACTTCAGTGAAGCCATCTAATAGACAGATGAACCAATTCCATTAATATTAAAACATTCTACCTGTGCCCATCCCCCAGCAAAGCTTTTGCCAAAACTGGAACAAAACCCTAATCTAGCCATTATTAAAGGAGAGGAAAATCAACTTCCTTTCACTCCCCCATTCATTTTCCACTGCTGTGATTTTCTAAATTTCAGGCAGGCCTATGACCAAGTGCTGCAGGGCCAAAAGTGGCTGGATGTGCCATATTCCTGGCCCAAATGGAAGCAGGAAATACCAAACATCTTGCATGGAAGCCTGTTCTCATCAGGTTTATAGCCCAGCTTTTTTCATCAAAAGCAGTGAGGATAGTACACAGTTCAGAAATGCATCCAAGCATATGGGAGTCTCTCTACACTAATCCTCCTTTTGAGCTTCATCCAGCACTAAATCAGAGCCACACCGGAGAGAGAAATAATGCAATAACTTGTGGAAAATACATGGCTCTTCTCTGTTAGAGTACAGAAAATCAAACATGACTCACTCTTCTCCTTAAAAATGGTTGGAGGAATATTAACAGCATAAAGCATGACAGAGATTGGAAAAGAACAAAAGTCAGATACTTTTTAAAACTGCCTTCCCTGGGACTGTACATCCCCATGCACCATAGGCCACATGTGCAGGGCAGTCTTTACTGGGACAGTACCAACAACCTTGGAGAGTAACACGATAATGATACAGGTGACAAAACTCACCTGAGAGGCTAAGAAAACACCTTTTAGCAGAGAGAGCCTGCACCATGCTCACTGCATTGCAACTGCAGCCACCATTTCAAGAGGCCCCTGACAGCATCGCTGCTGGAATTCTGGGGAAGAAAGGCTGAACAGTCTTATTTTCCCAGAAAGAATACAAGGTTCTCTGTCTGAGGGAGAGAAAGGACTTTGCTGAACTCATCCAAGGACAAGAGGGCCCTATGGCTGCACCAAGGCTCAAAGGGTGTGCTGTCAGTGCTGTCTTGCACGTGGCAGCAGAACAGGCAGAGTGCTGACAAGCCAATCTCCACCATAGCCTCTGGCATCACCTACTGAAAGCAAAAACAACAGGAAAAAGCACTAAGAGGAGATCTACACCAACTTCTCAAGATGTTGCAGCAGGGAAGCACAGGCTGACCAGAGCTTGAGCCCTTCATTGCTCTTTCAGTACGTCAAAAGTAAAAAACTATTTCAAAGAAGTACAACCCTGATCCATAGCTCCAAACACCACATTCTGGACCTCAGACAGGTGACAGAAAGAAAGGTTTTTAGCAGAGCTTACTTCAGGAGTGCTGATGTGTTAGGGAGCTGAAAAAGAGCTATCAGCTGACAAAATGACGTGGGTAGTTAAGGATACAAGTCAGCAGAGGGATTGGCTATGCAATTAGCAACAGGAAAAATAAATGCAGCTCCAAGCACACAAGCAGGTATACGTACAGAGCCAACTTAGATCTTGAAAACAGCCTATTGTTTCCATACATAAGGACTTGCAAACAGCTTGTTGTTTCCATAAATAAAATCTTCAAACTAGAATTTTCTTGATCACATTTATTGCCTTTTCCTGATTAAAACTGAGAGAATTTTTTTTCTTTTTTTTTTTCCCTGTTCTTGAAAATTATTATCAGAACCTTGTTTGGCATAACTCAACCTTGCTATTGTAGAATCATAGTTATCACAGATTTCTAGAATCACAGAATTATTTGGGTTAGAAGGGACTTCAGAGACCATCTAGTCCAACCACTCTGCCGTGCACAAGGACCACTAGACCAGGTTGCTCAAAGTCACATCTAACTTTGCCTTATACAATTCCAGGGTTGGGGTATACACAGATTCTCTGGACAACCTGTTCCAGTACCTCACCAGCTTCTTAGTGAAGGATTTCTTCCTAATATCTAACATAAATGTACCCTCTTCCTGTTTAAAACGAAATTGCCATCCACAAAGCGCAGCATCTTTACACAAGCTTAAGATTTTATCCCATATGCTGTTTCTTTAGAACAACTTGTCTTCCTCTTTTTCTTTTTTTTAAATTTTTTTTTTCACAATATGCATCTGGTTTAAGGTGACTTTTTCTTTCCCAGCATATGGAGCTGGATGATTATGATGATTTAGATTTATTTTAAATCACAGTCTATTAAATGGAAAAATAAATGCTAATATGTCGATATCGTTTACTTCTGAATGAATTATTGATATGAATGAGTAGTTGCTTCTATCATAATTACTCTTTATTAAATAAATATATTTTGAATTAGCGATCCCTAATTAAGAAATCACATTTTTGCCTGAAAATTGTTTCTCTGATGCTAGTATAAGAAATACCTTACATTACTCTATGGAGAAAAAAAAAGGCCATGTGAAATTATTCTATTTTTTATCTTTTCCTTTGCTCTGTAAATTTGGCAGTGCTTTGTGCATATTCCTTTTCACTGCTTCTCTCCTCTAATCAGTTAAGTGAGGCTCTTTCCCCTCTGTTGTTTGTGTGGATCTGTCACATAGCACCTAGAGACAGAAAAAACCATTTTAAATAGGAAAATGCAAAACATAAAAACTAAAGGATTGAGGATCAGATACCTGAAACTCCTCTCAACATTTTCTTTCAAGCTGAGCACGTTTCAGATTAATAGTGACTCTTCAACATAAATAATGATCTAATGAAATAAATATGAAATAGAAAGAATCATAAAAAGAATTTTACATTTAAGAATGCCATCTGTGTAACACTTAGCCTAACAATGAAATCATTTCAGTGCCAAAACAGCTCACTCCGCTTCCAGCACAAGTTACAGGAGAGTGTAATGGCTTTGCAAAATGGCATAAAAGTCTGAGTTCAATCACAGAAGGAACACCTGGGTTCAAACTCACTCTGCTTCACACAGACAATGGATCTCACACACGAGTTTTGAACTCACCCCTGCTAATGTTTCCACCTCGAGTCATCACGAATTTTTCACAAAGCTGACAATTTTTATTGCAAGGCAATTTAGATACCAGAGAAGAAGATTTTGTGGGTCAGTGTGAGGGGGATCTTGCAACAGCTATTACACTGATTCTCTGCTTTACAGCTGTGGAATCCAGAGTCAGTATTGTCTGGCTGAAGTGCACAGGACTCAGAAACTAGACCCTGTTTAAGTATACCTGTAGCAAGAAAAATTCTCTCATGACACACTTAGGACTTAACACCAGACTAGCTATCAGTTTTTAGAACCAGTTTGTCTGGGCAAGCACTGGGAAGCTCCATGTCGCAGAATGGAGATGCTGTTTTTGTGAACAGGGAAGCCAAGCTCTTGCCATGTGCAAGGCGGCGCAGCAGAGCCATGCAGAACACAATGGAGATTGTTTGTTTATACCAGCTGAAGAGAAGGGAACATATTTGTTTTGAGTGAGCTGTGTTAGAATACATATTGTTGTATATGCCCAGGCCTCATTACACCATGCTAGTCTTCAATATGGATCAGATCCTAAAACTGCTCAACATACTGAAATAAATGTGAGTTCTACCCACAGAACATCTCCAGACTTAGGCCTCATGTCTGTCAATGTCATCTCAAAAAAACAAATGTTCAAAGAAGAAAAACAACAAAAGTATCTTAGAGACTGTGGAGGATGCTCACGTGTGGTAGATGTCATTCAAGGGTATGCTAAGGAATTACTTGGAGAGAGAGAAATCCACATACCAAGACTGGAGAAAAGAGTAGGCCTGAAAAAAAGGAGAGAGCATTAAGTTTCACTGAAAGAAATATTTCTTATTTGTATTTCAGAAGTTACTGTGAAAGCAAAAGGAAATTCTTCCTACCCATCAGCAATGAGGCCACATTAACATCTCCTCAGGCAAAGGTGGCCACAGCCCAAATTTTTCTTAAAGATATAATCGTGAGGGCATTCACAGAGGAAGAGTTAAAGTGCTGTTCAATAAACAAGTGCTGTATGCTGTATTCATATAAGGAAAGGTATGAGCCAACGGAGAGAGATGTTCAGCTGCAATCAAAGAGGATCTAAGCCTAACTGAGCACTCACATGACAGTTGGGATCATTTCGGATCCCTTCCAATGAAGATAAAATAGCATCAAAAGCAGAGAGGTTTTTTTTCTTTCTTTTAAGGATGAAAACACAACATCATTAGTCAAATTTACTCTGAACTTCCACCTCTTCATGTTGATTTGTACTCAGGTTCAGTAAACATATCTTTCCATCAAGGTAAATAAATGTAAAAGCCCATCAGTAACTTAATTGCTTAACGACGGATGGAGTGGGGAGTGTAACACTGTTTCTGACTATACTGTTGAAGTTAACGACCTCTCAAAAACACCTATTATGCAGCTTGGCAGTAAAAAAAAACCTGTTCCTTCTTGAAAATCTGTTTACAAAATTTCAACCATTTTCTCCTGATGTTGGGGAGGGTGTGGAAACCTCTGAGGACAATTTTTCAGGTGGACTGATGTAAAATTGAGTTTATTCATCTGAAATGCCATCCTTGGTGGGCCTGCATGACCCAGGGAACTTAGGCTCAAGAGAAGTGGGGAGTCTCCAGTGAGTGAAAAGTTATACAGCCCAGGGAAAATATCTCCAAATTAAAATGGCCATGGTTCTGAGTGGAACTATTCACTGGGAGGGGTAGAGGCTCAGTCCACAGATGTCAGGCAGGAGCCTGATCCCACATGCGTAGCACACACCTAGGGACATCTGGGAGTGTGCCCTCCTCCTCTGTCCTTGCACACCGAGAGACCTGGATTGAGGACCCATGGGAGAAAGTTGTTGTTCCCATTAAAACCAAGCTGTTTAATAGAGGTGAAGGCAAAATCAGCTCTCTAGTGAGAGAACAGGGAGGGAGGAGGGTATGCCAAGCATCTGAGAGTGAAATCTGGCTCACGGTGGGCAGGCAGGCACAGTGCAGAGGCACAGCTGCCAGCCTGACATGATGGATCAGAAAAGCTACTAAGGAGCTGTGAGAGTCCAGGCAATTGAAACAAAGCAAAACATGAAAAGGCAATAGGTCAGACCTTCTTTGCAATCTATCAATTAAACAAGCATCCACTTCCAAAGGAGTGTCCTAAGCAGTAGACATCCCAGCATGTGATTGCTACTGTGATGGAGGGACAGGTTTACCAAAAGAAATTAATAATGATAATTACTAGTAGCGCTAATAATTTAGTTGAAGTTGTTCTTTAGTGAACCCCTCTGAGGAAATAACATGATTGGGCATTTTGGCTTAATTTTGTAGTCCCATACCAGCTTTACTCAGCCTGTTGGAAAACAAATGTGTGTTCAAATCTGTCCATTACATGGGAGGCTTGTGCCAAAATCTTACCCTCCTTCAGTTAGGCAGCAGAGGTGAGTTCCACAGTGTTGGCTTCAGCTGCTTTCTCCAAAACCCTGAAGCTTTCAGAAACATTCATTTCTGCTGGCATCACTCAACAGTTCATTGTTAGGATTTGTTCTCATTGGCATGCATGAACTGAGACTGATGTACAGGGTGATCCAGAGTGACAGCCTTCCGCCCCAAAAGTGGATACCTGCTTCCCTTAGAGTCCAGGGACTCACATTTGACTCAGAAGGATCTATACAAAAATTATCTTTCCTCTCATTTGTGTTGTGTGTGTTAAGGATAAGTGTGTTCAGCCAAATTAGCAATCAGGCAAACTGTGCATGCAAAAATCTGCACTTGTACAAACTGTGCATTTTTTTATAACATTCCAAGATTAAATAACTTGACAAAAGATGAAAACCCTTTAACAAATCTGCCCCTAGAGAAAAGTAACATTTTTTTATTCCATTTACTGTCAAACGATATATAGTTGAACAGAGTCCTATAGGTTGATTTGTTGCTTTAAATAATGTCACTAACATCCAGATATCAATGTGATGGTGCAGAAAAAAGAGTTCACATTGAACTAGATTCAATTACAGACCTAGAAATTGAAATTGTCTGATGCTACATGCTTAATTCATGTCTGTGTGACTGAGAAAGGGAGTATCTGGTTTACCTTGAATTTCCTGCCTTAGTGTGGTGAAAACATGACCCATCGCATTAATTAAAAAATAGTTTACAAATGTAACTTAAGTGGTATTGCACTGGCAGGAGGAGACAAACACCTTTTTGTCCTTGACATGTTATGTGATATAAAGGAAGCTGTTCAATAGCTTTTTCCTCCATTCCAAGGTAGGTCTTACAATTCTCACTGAAGAACAGGAAAAAAGGTATGATGACACCACACAATAAGAAGCCAAAGACTATGCTTTACTTAAAAAAATTTTAAGCATTTATCCCTCAAAACCCATCACCCTCTTCTGACCACAATGTTTAAACAGGTGCCTACAGGGAGTTATCACATGTGTTATCAGGTCTATATTTATCTAATTTGAGCATTATACCCAGGTCGGTATTTTCGTGTATAATACCCCAAAATACCATATCACAGCAATGGACTCTCAACCAGCACACATTTGACTACTGATTTCACATATGCGGCTGGGACTAACTTTTCTCCTAATATGGTGATGGCACAGGCACTATTTAAATGATTCCTGAGCCTTGTAAATATACACCAGATGTATCTTTTGTAAATGTTACATTTTTCAACATCTCAGCATTTGTGAATAGTTGAAAGCGATGCCAGCCATGCTTTAATGGGGCACAGAAGCGTACTGCATTCAAAGAAATGGCACACCATTGCAATAGTCAAAATTACAAGTGCTGTCAAAAAGCCACATTTTTGTTTTACTGATTAGCACCAGGTAACACAGTGCTTTACATCGTACCTTCATACATGATTCTTTCAGCTGACAATGTTTCCCTGCACATGAGTGACACAGAGAGGGATGTGGAATTTCCAGGGCTGCACTGGGGAAGGAGAAGGGCAGAGAGGACCGAAGAGTCACATGTGTCCCCTCAGCCACTATGATGGCCAGAGGTGGAGGCAGAAGAGCTGTGGGAGCTGCCACAGTCAGTCACAGCTCACAGCCACAAGGATGTGCCCACCATCCCAGAGCTGGGGAGGGAACAAAGCTCACCTTTCCTACAGGTACTGATGCAGTTTGAAACCACAACATATTTTCCTGCAACTCAGGCTGCTGCTGCTTGGCCTTTCCTTGTTGCAGAGGGAACTCAGCACCAGCGAGAGGTATCTCCCGTTAAGGACCTCTCCGTGAGCACAGGGTGAATTCAGCTATAAGAAGAAGTCACCTCCTGGGGTTTTCCAGGTTTCTCTTTTTCCCTAAGCTTTTCCTGGCTTTCCTGTGTCATTGTAGAAATCTCACAGAAGACTCAGGAGCACTTGTGTAACAGGTTATGGGAAATACGCTCTCTGCACCTTCTACCTCCTGGCACTTGCCCTATCCATCACCACCATAACCAGACTGCAGCCATGGTCTCCCTGTTAGCATCAGATGGCAAAAGGAGCTGTCAGAAATCAGTCATCACATTTGCCTAAAAATGCACATTTTTTTAGAATTTCCCCCCAACTCTCCCACAGATAAGAGGGAAGACCTTTATAATATTGCACAATTACTATTATTTGCAAGGCAGAGTGCTTTTGCTGGAATTGTACCGTGAAACTCAGTTCAGCAAATCAGCTAAAATCAGAGCTAGGTGACACAGGACAATAAACTTAGAGGGAATGGACTAGACATAATGCCCCACTACAAGTATTATTTCCAAGTTCACAGGCTTGCAAATTAAAATGTCCCTGGATCACTGCCATAAAAAAGAACATTAAAAATCAGGGGAAGAGGTCTGGGCATCTGTTAGAAGCATCTAATATATACCAAATGTGTATGCTGAGCTTCTTAGATATATGCATTGCTGAAATATAGCCTACGATTAATGTAAAAGCAGAAATATTTTAATTGTATTTTTCCATTTGATATTCAAATGAAAAAATATATCTTATTAAACACAACACTTGGCTTTGCTATTTTAATAAAAAATAAGTTGTTGAGGAAAAGAAAAGCAAAACTACTGATTCCTTTCCTTATGATGATCAAATGAGTCTTTCATGTTTGTATCTTATACTTCACTTTTTAGCATTTTGAGGCAAATAGCAGATATCAAAACTAAGTAAATAATCAAAGACTTATTCAGTTTTCCAAACTGTCATGCTGTTTATCTTGTAATAACTGATCTCTTAGGTAGCATAAGCTATTTAATTGCTACTGAAGATTATTTGAATGAAAAAAGAGAAGACATTCTCCCTTACCCCTCAAAAAGACAAAACTATATTCTTCAAAAAGACACATGCCGACAGATAGATTCTGATCTCTTCTACACATGCACAAGTGCAGTAGCTAATTTTACAAGATTTGATAGGAGCTGTGTATCTGAGATTACACCCTGTGCTCCAGACTGCACATTCCACATGGAAAATGACTTAATTTGGAAATAAATTTTGTTGCTGATAAATCCAGACTCTCAAGTCTCTGGGCATCCGAAGAACCAAACCTATTAAATTATTGTAAAAAACAGCTACTGCATTTTAAAGGGACTTTTTACAGTGTTGGCAAAGTGCGTATTCATGTATCCCCCCTGACATGATAGACTGTAATGGCTCCAGTCTGTCATGTCAACCATCTGCATATTAAACAGTCCCTAAGTACACATTGACACAGCAGACCCTAATAGCTCTGAAGCCGTAACAATCTATTGAGTCAATAATATGCATGTTAAAGAGCATCTCCTGTACTTCCATCAATATCTTTTATCTTTTCCTTAATTCATATCTTCTTTTTATATGTATATTCAGAGTTAAAGTTTTAGAAACCTTTATCCTTTAACGAGCTGCCACAGATGTGAAACATGTGGCGCAGAGATACACATGCAGTAGCAAAATCCTTCCCTGGTATTGGGGCCAGACCTTAAAACAAGAACTGTAATATTTTTGCACTGACAGCACACATTCTTCTAGATAAGGTGGAAATAGCCCATCTTTTCTGCTGGGCTGGACCCAGCGACAGTGAAAAGCCCGGGAAAGGTTCCTGATGATTTCATAGGCTTTGGATGGAGCCCAGTGTGATGATACTCATTTCCTATTATGCATTTCCTTCTAATTAAATGAAATAGGTCACAGGGGGGAAATGAAACAAAAGACAAATGTATTTACTTACAGTAATATCAACCCCCCAAAAACAGCAATCAAAAACAAGAGAAAAGATAATACAAAACATACTGTCTCTTCATTAACTTGAAATTATGTCTGTTACCACAGTCTTAATTCATTCTTGTGTGATCTCGGGATCTTTTATACCATGGAAGAGGGAGACTGTTATTTAAGCATAAGAAAATGGAAATTTAATTTCTTTTGTCTAAATAAGTTGGAGAGAAAAATTCTAATTTCCTTTTGCTCAACTTTCCACACCACACCATGCTGCAATCCTCTCACTCCCTGATCACAGGACTTTCCCATCTTCTTCCAATCTTCTTTCTCTCTGTAAGCATCACAATTTGGCTTACACATTTAAAAGTGAAACCAAAGTGCAATTTGTGTTTTCAAAATGTAGACCCGAGGACAGGGTGGTCACTTGACCCTATCAGCAGATCTTAGCTGTCCTAAATTCCCTTCTCCTTTCCATTAATTTGATACCAATGTATCTTTGATGCACATAGGAATTTATTCCAGCATATTCTTGATTAACTTTCACTCCAGTGAGGGCAGAATCATGGTACTCTCCCTCTTGCTTTCCAGGAGTGTTCATCCTACCCTTGCCTTGCACCATTCCATGTCCCCAAGGCACACCAGACCAGATCATCTATTGTGCCTCATTCAGTAGAGCATCCCTTAACTGCATGACAAGCACTGAAGGCATTAAGTCCTTGGTAACATCTCGTAGCCAGCAGGCTTTTCTTCCCAATGCAATGGCAGAGAAGTGGATTAGATGCCTAAATGCATGGCCAGGGATTTGCCCAGCCATGAGGCAGGCCCTCAAAAGCTCAGACAAGTGCATAAACTTCATCTTATATGTGTTGTGTACCTTGTGTCTTATCAGGACAGGACTTTCTAAACTATGAATAACAGTACTCACAAAGCCACAGTAGTCACCATTTGACCTTTTTCACTGAAGATCTAGAAAACAGATTTAGTTTTGGGCAGGATATGTTTTTCTTCCTAAATGAAAAAAAAAAAGCTACTGAAAATAATCTAAGCAAATTAACAAAACCTAAAGAATGGGTGCCATTAAAACAAAGAAACAAACATACAAACAAAAAAAATACAAACAACAAAAAAGGTCCTGCTATGTTGCCTGTATTTCCTTTAGCTGAGGGAGGCAGCCCCAGTGTAGCTCTGGAAGTGCCTGTTCCTGACAGAAATGGTTCACTGTCAACTGCTTTCTGTGATGCTGCAGTTCATCACCAAATTATAGATGAAGCACAGTCTTCTCCCTACAATATTATGGGTACAGTCGTGTCCATTTGAGGAAAATAAGTCCTCTCTGGACCTCCTGCAGGAACTCTCTTACTATTCACTCCGATACTTACTGGGTAGCAACCCAACAGCCCCAACCCAGTCCAGCCCTGGGAAAGGATCCCTTGATCCTCTGGCACTTCTTTTTGTCCCTGATGAGCCTTGTAGGCTTCCCAGAACTTAACAGATTTACAGGGAAATAGCAAGGAAGGACAGGAAGAGGGTTGCTGGCCACACAGCCAGAGTCCTTTTACAAAAATCCTCTGCACCAAGGGTTACTGATGGGTCACGCTCACTCTAGATGGCCAGTGCTTCTGGGAATTGTTCCACTGATTTAAGTGGATAGGTCACCCAGTCCAACTTCGTGGACTTAGAGCAACCGATACATGCCACCAAGCGAAAGAAGAGCCACCAGTCTTTGTGTGTAAATGAGACAGGTAAGGGAGAAGAAGGGAGGGCTAGTCAAAGAAACATAATGCTGTAGGTAAAGTGCTCCATGTTCCCCCCGCAACCTTCTTGTGTGTGCCACGAATGTAGGGTGGGTTCTGTTCCTGCTGCTTTGTCCCCCTCTTGCACAGCCTGTTCCATTCCCAGCTGCAGCTGAGCCTGCCCCAGGCTAGCCTGACCCTGAATGGAAAAATTCCTAATTACTTCAGAGAGGGCTCTGTATCCTCAGGCAAGTGCAGGAGAGCAAAATTTGGGTAGGGCTATGATTTCACTGCCTGTGTGCATAGGATGTCTCCTTTCCTACACAGAGGAACGCTGGCCACCCTTCCCACTTTTTTGGTTCTCAGTGTTCATCACTGCACCTGGAGTTATCTCCCATTTACCAAGGAGTTGATTTAAGTGTCTGACTCAGTCACATATGTTTGGCTCCCTTATTCAGAGTAAGATTTGGCCTACTAGCTGTGAAAACAGCTTATATCACATGTGCTGCAAAGCCTAGCCAGAACAGGCTGAATAAAGGATGAAGTTTAATCATGGAAATGTTGACCTACAAATAGAGAACAAAATGTTAAACCACATGGTATAGGGTGCTGCACGCCCCAAATATCAAGGAGAGGAAAGAAGAATTGAACACATTTGGAAAGTAAAGCTTACTGTTTGGGGTTTAGTTGGGGTTTTTTTTATACTTTTTCTTTCTGCATATTCGGAGAGTCAGACCCACACTGTTCCTGCTCGCGATGACACCCTGGCACCCGAAGAACAACATAACACCCACCACAAAATGCTGCTGTTGGCTGGCGCCATCTAAGGCAGCAAGGTTTGGTGAGGGAGGTGAGACTGCCAAAGGCGGGTGAGTGGGGGTGTCACAGAGAATGGGACCCGGCCGCCAGCGTGACTCCAGTCTACGGGACCTGTACAAACTGAGGAGAGGTAAATGTGACGAGGGTTAAGACCCCTTTCATCCTGTGTTCCTGAAAACTAGTCCTGCCTTACTTCTTACATCTAGGGGTGAGGGATGTTGTCTTTACACACCATCTTTCAGCTGGGACATCCTCACCTCTGTGTGTTTCACACAAAGAAGGGCAGTGTTTTTGGCAGAGAGTCCATTTCCATTTTTAATCACAGCCATCACACAAACAGTTCATCTCACAAGATGGGAAAACTTTCTCATAGGCTTTATTTAACATAATTTTGGGTACTGCAAAGGACAAAGAATAAATTTTTTAATTGGTCATCTTGCTTTCAATAACTCGTCGGCTTTGTCTTTAGGTACGCTACATTTTACACAAACGTAGTTTACAGCAGCCGGCCAGGCCTTACTGACTGACAACAGTTCTTTACAGGATTTCTATGTGCCAAGGAGCTGGACAGTAATATCCATTTGGTATTCATGGAAGGTACTTGCAGAACAATAATGACAATAATTGCTTCTGATTCTTGTGTTTACAACACTGCCAAAGTATCATTAGAGCCTTATTTATAGATAATAATGCTTATTAATCACACATATTTGAATTTTGGAATGTATTAGATTAATATTCTTTTGTAACTTGGTTCTGTACTAATGCTATGAAAAGCACTTTCTGAATGTAGCCCACTGGGAAGCGCTTGCCTCGGTAAAGTAAAAGCATCCAAGGCATCTGCAGGTGAGGGACAAAGGGCATACCGCTTCCTCAGCCGGCAAACACCAAAGCCGGACACACCAGTTCCCTAAGCAGCTCCTTTGGATTAAAACCAGGGGCAGACGCCTGAAAAAAACTACCATGAAAGGTGTGATAGTAGTGTTGTTCTTGAGCTTGCTATTTGATGCTCTATGAAAAGGCTTGCTTTCTACGGCTTTATAAAGAAACTGGGTTTGGAAGGTGAGGAATACATCCATCTACCATCTCACTCTCTAACAGCCCATTCTACCCCACTGGTGAGTTTAACCTGGACCTTAGGATTCCTTATCAGTAAAGAGGCTGACAATGAGAAATATATTACAAAAAACATTTCTTATTTTGGTTATGAAATAATTCCAACTTTTCTGTATGAACATCTTCTACAATTCAATAATATGATAGAAGGAAAATAGATTTTTTTAAAAGGTGTTTACGACAAGTGAAAGTGCCACCCAAGCCTAAATACCAACTGCCCTATATTCATATCCTCCTTTGTTTCCCTGTAGCCCATTACAATGGTGAAAAATACGCCAAAGCAACTGCAGTACCAAACTCTCTAATTTTTAGTGTTTGACCAGCTCCATAAGTCTGTGTTTAAATAAAGTCCAGAACAGCACAGAATGTTTTATTAATATTATTATGTTTTTTGAGATAGTTCTTCAAGCAAATTTGCAGAGGCTCTGTCAGTAAGAGATGGCATTTCCATCTTTTTGGTTAGGTTTTTTCCTTTTTACCCACTGCTTGTAATGTAACTAACAGCAAAAAGTAGAGAAACTGAAAAGCAGGGGAGCAGGTGTTGTATTTTATTCTATGTGTCCATTTTGTGGTTTTTTATGGTGCTCCCTGCACACTGAGGATAACCTGTTGCTAAGTGTCACAGCCCCATTGTCTCTGGGGATCTTTTACAGTGGCAGAAAAAAAAAATAGAAATAATTAAAGTACAGAAGCTTTAAATTGTGAAGAACACTTGTGGCTTTACTGCAACTCCCCCAAGCTGCCCCTGGCCAATATGCTTCAACAGACAAAATAACAAAGTGATGTTGCCCCTTTAAAATGTGTTTCACCTATTAATATTCCAGTGTGCTTTGCTTACTGTGTTTAGAAAATGCCTATATTGAGGTTTCCCTGGAATTTCAAACCTATCAAGACAGCCAGTGCTGAGCACAGCCCAATCGTTTCTAAATGAAGCCAGGATCTAAAATTTAAGAAACCCTAAAAGAGAGGTTAGAGATGAAACCAGAGTGCAAAGCTGACATCAGGATGCAGAAGAAAGCCCGGTCCCTATGGCCTCCACACAACAAAGCAGTGAACCCTTCCCATCCCAAAGACCACAGCTCCTGTTGGGGGCCGTGGGGCCAGCTTGTCCTGGGCATTGCTGGGAGGAGGGTCATGGCTTCAACTGCCACCTGCAGACAAAGAAATTATTCCCCGAGTGTGGGCAGAGAGGGTACACAGAGCTTTGGATTGAGCTCCTTTCCCAGTTGAAACTCAGTACCACCCAGCAAAAACTGATCCCAAAACTTGACAGTACTGTACTGTACTGAGGGGACTGTGATCAATAACTAGTCATGGGGTTTGGTTCTTCTGCTAGTCCTCTTCTGAAAAGAAGGCCCTTGGCCCCAGGTGCACACAATCTGCTACAGCATTCATTGGCACAGAAGTGTGTACGGATACTCTCCTCTCCCCATTGGTGGCTCCTCAAAAAGTTTGCTGTATTTTCCTTAGGTTTCAGAGTGTTACAGTGCAAAAAGCTGTCTCTAACAGGCATTTGAAATCTCCATCTTATTCTTTCCTAATAGTAACAAAAATAGCTGAAAGAGTTCAGTATAAAGATCCTAATTTCAGAAAGGCAAATCAGTAGTGTATAAAATAATTCACCCTCTGCAGATTACAGACTTATTTTCTTAACTGAGTAGTGAACAATAATTTCCATTGTTTCTATCTGTTTTTTTTCGAGTCAGAAGTGGTTTAATAATTTTTCTACCTCTTAGAAGAAAAAGGCAAAGCAAACAGTTATCACATGAGGAAAAGTACGTTTGCATTTTATACAGGTATAGCCGATGCTAAACAGATAAAAACAGACATGTCCAGTAATTTATTATAGCCAGAGATACACAAGTCAGATTTCCATGTCAACACTTCACTTTCTGAATAAAAATGGGCATTTTTGTTTTAATACCAAGTTTTTACAGTTCCCACTGAAGTCAAATGAAGGAATAAATGCCCAACACCCTTGAAAAATAGTCACTTTCCTATAGTGTCCCTTTCCTGTGCCTATAGGAATCCCAAGTATGAAAAAGCTGTCCCTCTTTCACAAAAAAAATAGATGACCCTACAAACACTGCTCACATGCACAAGAAGTTTCAGCATGAGTCAGGGTATGCGAAATCAAGTCTCGAGCAAAACCCAAGCAAACAAGCAGCAAAATCACCCTCCTAACATTAAGTGTAGTTACTACAAGTTGAATTTTTGGATTTGTAGATATGGGATAGGAAAATCAAGACAGAAAAGTTTTGACTGGCTTGTTCACTAACCATATCTCAATGGTCACAAATTATTAAAAAGGAAAATTCAGCTGGAAAATTCTAAACATAGGGGAAGTTTCATAAGTGTCCTTTTGCAATGTCATTTTATTTGCTATATTTCTCACTAGGACAATATTACTCTGCTTGTATTTAACATTGGGTTTACTGTCAATTATTCTTTCTGTTATAGGATTGCATGATTATTGTGTATTTATCCCTCCAGATATGTGTCATGAACATTTTTCTTCTTTAGTTTTCTATCACATATAAATACCAAAGTCTGGAATTTGTAGTTTCCCATCGCCTTCATAGAACTGCAAGGTACAAGCAGGAATAAAAATAACAACATACCTTTTCATCAAGTAGTCTGCTAACCAAAAGGAGAAAAAATAAGCTTTGTGTATTTCTAAATAGTCCTCTAGGAGTCTTATACTTGTACTATGTGCTATATATCGTATGGTTTCTCCCCCTGTTATGACATCTCTGATTACTTTAAAAAGAACTCTCAAAAATGTTGAGGCACAAACCTTTGTATGGAATACTTTTAGTACGCTTTTTATTCTGACAAGATTAATAATTATCCTATAAGTATGACACAGTGTTTTAAAATGTTTTTTTCTGCTATGAGTTAGGATTGTGCACATAAATGTGGAAAGAAAGGTTATTTCACAGTAGAGAAATGCATATTTAAACAAAGTGTGATTAAATGGTAAAACTGCTTTAAAAAGAAAAGCACGGGTTTTTTCTCATCACAGTTATTCTGAATTTAAAATGCCCACAGTGAGTTTCCAAAGGACACTGGGCATTTGTAATGAAAACACAAGCTACTGAAATTAACGGCAGATAATTGAGAGAACCATAGCAAATGTCCCAGAGCTTTGGCCAAAACTGGACAGAAAAAGATCTGCTTGTGTAGC
The DNA here is from genome assembly GCF_009819885.2 of Catharus ustulatus. Classification (NCBI taxonomy): domain Eukaryota; kingdom Metazoa; phylum Chordata; class Aves; order Passeriformes; family Turdidae; genus Catharus; species Catharus ustulatus. The sequence goes on from NC_046222.1 coordinate 95,637,832, forward strand.
AAGTGTTAATTGTGTCCCCTCCCCACTATCACCACCCTGTCTTCTTCTGTGGCACCTGCAACTAGCTCACAGTGGGAACAACTGTCTATATGGGAACCAGTCTACAGAGTAACCAGACTTCTGCTGTCCTTCAACAAGGCACTTCACAAGCGCTGACAGTCCCCACGGCAGCCTTAAGTCTTTCCCAAAACACACAAGTGCCCTCCCCGCTAAGCTCGTACACATCCAGCACTTCCCATTGGTGCAAAGACATGGGCATGGGGGTTTTTTGATCGTTCAAAATGCCCAGTAATGCGTGTCCTATGTATCAGCATGTAGTGACCACAATTATTGCTGCCTGACTCACTAGTCAAGGTGTGTAGGATGTAACCCTTAGACAGCTGAGGCATAAGAGCAAGACCAATGTGGCCCTTAGACCTAACTCCATTCACATCAAATAAATGCAAAAATAATATCTCCATTGATACTAAGGTCTAATGTAAATACTTCAGGGAGCAGAATGAGAGCTAGATTCTGTTCATTCCAAACGAACAAAACTCCATGTGGCTTCAATGAATGGGACAAGCAAGATTTGGCCCATCTTGAGCAGCACGGGTTTGGTTTCCAGAGGCTGAGCTCTACCTGCTCGTTGGAGTAGGACAGTGAAACACTGGGGGCAATAGACCTTGAACTAAGGAGACAACCAAGGGTAACACCTTGTTCACACTTAAACTGATGGCAAGGCAAACAGCATCACCCACTTTCCCCTTGTGCTTTAGTGCTGGGTTTCAACCATGGTAGTCTTTCTACTAACTTTACTTGAAGGAGTAATTTTAAAATAATTTAATATTAAGTGCCAGAGGGCTCGCTTTTTCTCAACATTAAACTGAATCATATCAACTCCCATTCTAAATATAAAATATGATTGCATTACTTGACTTCATACTTTTTATAAAGGTTCCATTGTGGTGGGGTTTCACCGGTATAAAAGCCCAAGTAGGTATTATGGGCCATATCAGTCCATTTCATCTAATTAATCAACTACTTTAAAATGTTTTTCTTATATTGTAGTATAAAAAAATAAAATAAGTGATCTTTTTTATCATTTCCAAAATTAAATTAATATTCCATAAAGACCATATTTAATGTGCAAAATAACAAGATATGCTTACATACCTGACTTCCCTTCTTTAGTGAGTTGCTTCATTTGTAAAACATTGCATATAAGATTAGAACCTAAAATGAATTACTTGGTTTTTCTGGATATGAAAGCTTGTTTAAGTTCACAGTAATTTTAAATATGATACATTTAAAATATTAATATTTCCCATATATTATTCACTGACTTTCAGGTTTCATCTCAAGTTAGTGGCACTTCATATTTCAAAGGAAGAACTGTTTCTTTTTTTCAGTACTAATGTTCTATTAATTCACTTTGTAATATCATTCTGGTTCAGACAAATAAAATTGCACTAAATTGCTTATGCCAAGAATCATGCTAAAGTTGTTGGCACTATATAAAATTCCATATTCCATTACTATTTTATAAGTTTTTTATATCAGTGGCATCTTTTTAGGCCTAATTCATAGTCCCATTTAGTTAGTTTTAGAAGGGCAAATACACACAAAAGGATTTTTATGCTGAGATGGGGGTGTACGTAGGTAGTTACAGTAAAGTCTGTAACTAAAACAACTTTTGCAATGTACAGGTTACAAACTCCCAGGGAATTACCTTAACAGCTTTTCCTTTATTAATATATTTTATTTTGGGCAGTTTTCTCTTTCAGCATGTTTTTATCACACACATGTATAGACACATACGTATGTACACACATACATTTGTGAAAAATAAATTTGTGTGTGTACAGAAACACTTGAAAGGACTCATATGCGTATTATGCAACATATGCCACTCATGTAATGATTACATACAAAAAGAAAATTCATTTTATAGATAGATACAAATAAAATATGTGAAAGTCCTTAAAGGACCCATAAAGGCCTCAACATAGATGGATTCTTCATCACATCCAAAGAATTGAAAGAACCATTAATATAAACCAATCTTTTATATGTCCATTTATATTTTGTATTCTTTACATAAAGTCCATGTGGCCACATAGTTATTTCCAGAGATGCGGATGAAAGTTACACCTGAATAAACTGCAAAGTCTTTAATGAGTAAAGCAGCATCTAATCCTATTAATTGCCTTGCTGGAGTGAAATAACTACTAAGTGCTAGAGCAAGAGTAGCAAATAGCAGTAAAATCACCTGTAAAGAGATGTGAGGAACTATAAATACACTTTCATATTTGCATAGTTGACTTTCTCTGACTGTCATCAAAATCAGATGTTCAGGAGGCAGAAATCCAACTCCAAGGAATGCAGATTAATACATATATATGAATATATAGTCTGTGACTAAGTTTGCAACATTGTTAATAATGTATGTCCCTTTTCTAATGCCTAGTATTTGCTCCCTCGGCAATTTTAAAAATAAGAAAATTTGATCCAACTCTTTTAAAAAATAAATTGCAAAATAACTGATGCAAATCCCCGTCACTTGTGAACACAATGAAATTATACAGAAAGGAGCAAATGCAGGAGAGACGGAGAGGCTCCTCCTCAAAAATAGAAATGAATGCCCTGTTCCTATATGGTCCTCAAATGCCAGGATTTTGAAACATGGATTAGACTTCGAATGCAAATTAACTTCGGAAGGCAGGGAGAGGGGAAAAAAAATCAGAGAGACATACCAAGTCAAACGCTCCTTTTCCTGCCTATCTTGTCCGCAATGGTAAAATAGGCTAAACAAAACAAGTGCACATCAAGATAGAGCCAATTAAGGAATAGAGAGCGGGGGGAGAGGGTGGAGAGGAAGGCACCTCACTGAGCACATGGGGAGTGGGAGCGCAGCATCCCACCATACCTACCTTATGAGTGTTCAAAGGAAGACAACTGGGGTAAATTGGAGCCAGTTTTGATTTTTGCCATCCGGTTGCACCCGGGATGCGGGGGAGTGGGGTGGGGCAGAAGGGTCGGTCTGGGCGGAGGTAGATGGGTGATAAAAAAAGTGGGGGTAAATACAGAGCGAGGATGCCGAACGCTATGCAAATAGTCGGGCTTTTTTTATTTATGGGGGGGGGAGGGGCGCCATGAGAAAAGGCACCGTCAGTGGCGAGGTGAGTGGGTCCTCGCACCGTCCGCACACGCGTGGGGGAGGGCGAGGGGAGTCGTGCGGGAGTGCGGCGGGAGCGCCGGCGCGGGGCAGCGCTGCCCACCGAGGGGCGCGGGTCCGGCAGGGCGCGGGGGCTGCACCTTCCCGGGAGCAGCGGCTGCTCCAGATGGGGAGAGAGGGGGTGCGGACCCCCCCTCCTTCCGTCAGTCATCGCCTCCCTAACCCCCCGACCGCTCCCCCCGTCACGGCTGCCTCACCGCTCCCGGCGGCTCCCCGCTTAGAAATGGAGACCGGCAACTCTCACCAGAGCTCACCCGCATCCCACGGTCCTGAGGAAGGAGTTTGGGGCGGCGGGGGGAAGCGGGAGCGAGGCGTGGGGAGGGGGGGGGGTTGTTTGAGAGTGACGGTGAGGCGAGGAGGAGGAGGAAGGAGAAAGGCTGGGAAGAAGGGGGTGGGGGGAGACAGCTTCTGAAATGGAGCCAGCCCAAACGGGAGACGATGCTGGAACAGGGGCTGCGTCATTTCGAGGTTGGGAGAGGGCTCAGCTCCCCTCCGCCACTTCCCTGTCTGCGGGCAGGGAGGACAGATACCAGCAGGCCAGGGTAGGGTGCGGGGCGCTGTGGGGTCGGGACCACCTCCGCCTGCCTTTCTCCGCAAACCCTCGGGACCGGGACGGGGAAGGAAAACCCCACGCTAGGAAAAGGGATAAGCCGCTTCAGTCTACCTAGCAATGCCAGAAAAGACAGGGGCAGGGAGAGGAGTGCAGGACTGGTCACGAACGGGGGCCCGAGGCAGGACCAACTCCCGCGGGGGTAACAGGGTCCAGGGACAGGGAGGGTAGGAGGAATGATCGGCATTTATAACGCCGGGGAGGCTCACAGCCTTTCAAAGAGTTTCAGCTGGGTGAGTGGAAATGCCTTCTGCCCCTTTCACATATGGAAGCACACCGATTTTGGTTTTTTTTGGGGGGGGGGGGGGCGGGGGGGGGGGGGGGGGGGGGGGTGGTGAGGGAGGCAAAGCAATTTTTTTTCTGCGGGACAGTGGATCTCTTTGAGCTTATTGTCATCTCCTATGGCAGCATTTATAAATAAACTTTCTTTCTGCAGAGGGGAAGTAGCAGAGACTGAGGGTCTGAAGCTAGAGAATGGTCATCAGCTACCCTGGTCTTTGCTGGCCCATGCCAGCAAGATGGGGGCCTGGCCCAGTGCTGAGACTGTGGGCATGGTATGCTGCATGTCTCAGGCTTAATAACTGGCCTGGGAACACCTTTCCTTCTTTCAAGTCTGCCATCCAGTCCAAGACAGTTCCCTTCTGAAGCTCATCCTCTCAAAAGCTTTCTAAATTCAGCTTCAAATACTCATGTTCATATATTTCTAATTTTTAAAAAATAATTCTTTTCATATGACCCCTGTGATCCCATGTTCAAAAAGTAAAACTGCTCAGTGGGCTAAGATCACAGGTGCCATCATGGAGGTCCATGGTGAGTGTCAGTAAAAAGCAAGAGTGAATTAAGTCCCCAGGCAAGATTACAGTGCTGGTACACAACCATGTACAGCCTTGTCCAAGCCTTCTACAGCACCTGCCACAGCAAAAGTGTGGCATGTAAAGTCCTGAAAATATTGACCATAGTCATTATTGCTATGTGCATAAATATTTTAGCTTATTTTATGACTCTGTGCATGTGTGTGTATGCAATACATGTGTGCATGCTCATACAAACATGTTTATATCTATGCATACACTCAACAGTGATGGGCCTGTTAAACTGAGCAGTGATTTCTCTCTTACAGATAGTTGTATAATACACACATGGTGATGATACCTAAGGTGTTTGGGGGTGGGGATGCATAATATCTTATAAATTTGAAGTTTTTATCAGGCAGAGCAGATTACTTTAAGCGTTCAATTTCTCAGCGATCCAATTTTATTAGGATTTACTATCATTTGTGCTGCGCATCCCTGGGGAAATAATGCTTTGATTAATGTAATCCTGGGCTGGGATCCGCCACATGCCCCTCTCCCAAGAGAAGGGCCCTGTTTGACAAACAAAAATAGAGCAGCAACTATTGCAATCCGCACTCACCTTTCGTAAGCACATAGACCCACACGCACACCCAGACACAAAATATAACCCTCTCCTCCCCCCAACCCCAAATACAATAGCAGCATCTCAAAACAATGTGCACTTATTCATTTACACACAATGACTCTGATTCAATGTGGGCTGTACAGTCCAGCCCTCAAATGCACAGAGACGGCCCAAAAAGGATTCTGCTCTGTCCCCTGCTGAGAAGCTGAAGCATCTCTGGGAAGCTCAATGCTTCTCTGTGTTTTAGGCCCTCTTTGGGCTCCCAACATTTCTGCCTCTTTGTTTCCCACTGCAGGGCTTGCCACAAAACGATTTCAAGTCTTCTCCTTCAGACCCAGGGGTTGGAGAAACTCTCCCTCTGAGGCTCCCTGGCATCTACCTGGGGGGACATGTACCTCTCTAAACGGGCCTTGGTAAGTGAATCACAGCCAGGCACTCTGCTCAGCTCGCAAGGAGCGGTGAGGGGGGGAGGACCCAGAAAACAATGTCAAACAGAAAGACTTGCCACATACATTTTTAAAGGGGAAAAAAAGAAGTAGTATTCCTCCACCTTTGGGGGTTGCTGGGATTCGAACAGCTTTGTTCCAGCCACTACCACCCCCCCACCCCTACCCCACCCTCCTCCCGCTCCTTCTGTTTGTGTCAAAAGCTGGCAGGAACAATAGCGTTTAAACAGAAGTAAACATGCCCAGATCAGAGCTCAACCCCAGAGAAAGGGAAAGCTTTCTTTACATCCCTAGGTGAACTGGCCAGTGTTTCCCCCTTTCCTCCATCTCCCCTCACGCCCACAAAACAACGCCCATTCCCAGCAGCCCAAACAGCAATTTAATGTTGAATTTCTTCCTTCCACCCCGCCGGAACAACGCGGGTCTCACTGTGCCTGAGGAGGACATACAGTCTCACAAAAAGGGCTCTGGCCGCACTTGGGCCACTCTTTCCCAAGTCCGGAGTAGTAAATCCAGGGGAAGAAGGAGGGGAGGGATCTCCAGACTGGAGATGAGGAGGGATGCGGTTTGCGCCGGGGTTTTCAATAAGCTGCTGCTCTCTCCTTCTTGTTTACCCACTGACCCCCAAAACGGTGACTCAGCGATTACAGAGCGCTGGGTGTCTGTGTGTGTAAAGGTGTGAAGGGGAGCGGGGGGGATTTCCTCCCCCTTTTCTCTTTCTTTTCTTTCCTGATGAAAAACGTTGCAATTACATTTCTGAATGCTGATCAGAGAGTTCAAATAACAAGCCTTAAACGCGTTATCAGGCTCTTGTTAAAGAAGAGGATAGTGAAGGGAGGAACAAATCCGGACGTATACGCCTGGATGTGTGTATACCTATATATGCACACACCTATATAGATACATATTTAAATTACAGACTGCTACCAGAAGAGGTGGGCTGTCGTTCGCCCCGAGTGCCTTCACCCCGGCAGATGAGGGAAGAGCCTCAATTTAAAACACCAACCAAACTAGAGAAGAAAGAGCAAGACCCACAAATCACTCCAGGGAAAAAGTTACTTAGACGCAATCTCTAGATTTTCCCAGTACAAACTGACTCTCCTACCGGGTTTGATCCAGTTTTCCTGCTCCCCTTCCCCCTCCCACCCCGAGGGATACATCCCTGTTCCGCGTTTTGCTTCTCAGAAGTGGCTCCGGCCGCCCCGCCCGGGAGGGCGTTTGCCGGGACCTCGGCGCGGCCGCGGCCCGTTCCGTGCCCGCGGCAGGGCCGGCGGGGCGGGGGTCGCCCCCGGGGACGCTGGGTGGCGGCGGCCTTTTGGGTTCCAGCCTCCGCCTCCCACACTGCTGCCCCCCTAACTCTTGGCGGGCGGCAAGAAATTGTTTCAGAAGTCGGGTGGCGGGGCTGAATTTAGAGAGGGGAGGAGGGAATAATGCAAGGAGATGATGAATAACGTTAACTTTTGACTGTAGGAGTCATGATGGAGTTGAGTGAAGCTGCGGGGAAATATGTCATTTAATCCCAGGGCTACTGAAGTCCCTTTTATCAAACGTCGTGATGCTGGAATTATACTGCTGTTAAAGCGACTGAGTACTTAAAAGTATCCAACATCAGGCAAATATATAGATTGGAGGAATGGGTGTAAAATGAAGGCACGTACAAACTAATCACACGACCGTGAAAACCCCAAGCGGATTAGATAAATATAAATAGATGTGCATAAAAAAAAAAAAAAAGGCAAGATAAAACTCTAGCTGCTGTATTCACACAAGGAGAACAGACAGCGTGTGCATGTTTGTGTGCAATGCCAAAAAGAGCAGCCTTAAGGTTGACCTACTGCAATCTGCACTGAGCTCCTCAGACAATAGACAAGTTCAAATGTCAAAAAATCTAATAATAATAACCAGAGCTGCCAAACTGCACGAACTGTTTTCTGGTGTATCACAATTATTCACCCTCTTATCCACTAAAACACTTCCAGTCCTTATGCGTGTAAAAGAAAATCTATGTAATGCATATGGATCTTTTTTTTTTTTTTTTTTTTTTGTCACATGTGAAACGCCATTGAGATGGCAAGCACGCAAATCGGAATGATATCATGTCTAATAAAAGCAGGGCTAAGGTTTTCACAGTATCTTTTAAAAGAATCCAACTTGTAAATCCCCTTTTAATGTCACTACATGCACAATTATTCTTATTAATAAAAATATACATGTTCAAGGGTCTGGATTGAAACTGTGCATCCCTCTGATTTTAACATCGGTGGGAGCACTAGGTTTCCATCGTATGTAATGTGTCTATGTTGAGCTCAAGTCAACAGATAGATTGTTCCATTCATTTGGCAACTCTCATTACAGTCCGTGTGAGGTGAACCCTAAGTAAGACATGTTGGGTAGTACCAAAATTATGCATCAAGGAAATAAAGGAACCTTGCTTTGCATGTGCAGTTCTGTATTATTCTAATTTATTACAGAACCCGAAATGCTTTGTTATGCTCAAAACAATAAATAAGGTTCCGAGTGAAGCCTTCAGAATAAAAGGTATGGATAAATGGTCTGCCTGCCTATTGTGTTTATCATTATTATCGTCAGCCTTTAAAAGTAATCTGTGTATTTTCCTCTTTTCTCCAGATTGGTTAGTGTAATATCCCTAGTGTAGCTATCAGCGTGGTCATAAGAACTATGAACTACAGCATGGGTAAGCTTGAAAAACCCAGAGCAGATCGCATTAGCCAAGAACGCTACATATCTGGAAGCCAGTCAACTTCACGTTTGCAGCTGACTGCTGTATTATGCACGAATGTGTTTTACATATAGCAGACTGTATACGGAATATGTCTTTATGTTTAACATTTTAATTTGTAAATGCTAATTAGGCAGTTGGTCTCCACGGTTATATTAGTACATACCTAATCATTTCCCACTATAAGTAAATGAATACTAAATACGGTAAACACTTTCTTTTCACTATTTCCACGACTGGATCTCTTCTATATCCATTTTCCAAAGGTGTCCATTCGGACAAAATAGGCATTTATTTTAAAAAGGGGGAGAAAAAAATGCACTCTGCAGCACTCTTATAATTGAGGTGCTACGGCAGGCATGGAGCTGGCAATCCTGACCGGACCGGACTCTTCCAAAGGAAGCCAGAAAAGTTTAGTTTTGCCAAATTAACTTGTTGCTCGTTTTAACGTTAGTTTTTCTCTTCGCTCGCAGTACCTAGTCGCCTGCTGCTGTTGACTGGTGCAGGCACACACCAGAGGAGCTGCCTTTCTAAATCCTGTTTTGTTTAAAATATAACTCAGGTTATGCTCGGAGAATTGGGGGAGGGGGGGCAGAGGAGAGCTGGGAGAAATCCGCTCAATCCCGACCCCGGGATGATGAACTTTGCTGGGGTCTTTCAACTCCAAAACCCGCCCGTTTCACAGGCGAGGGAAATGTTCACTAAACTGCAAATCTCAAGCAAGAGACCACGTTTCTGAGGAGAATTGCGCTCTGGAAATGTGTTTTACTAGTCTGGAATATTGCTAGTGCTCATTGCGCCAAACGCGGTAGGTGGAAAGTTTTGTTCATGTAAATATCTCAACCATTTTACCTCACGGTCAATACACGCAGAGACTTGACTCCGTTTTACAAATGAAGACCCACGAACACTTTAAATGAAAAGTGTAATTTCTTATAGGTCGTTTTCTGTCTTTGATTACTTTTCTCTCTCTTTTTTTTTTTTTCCTCCTATGTATGTGTTAGCCTTTTAGGCGGGGAGTTCATCTTGCCAGGTTCTATCATATTTATGGGCTGTGTGATTTCCAGGGTTCCAATTGGTCTTTCCTTTATGGAGGCAAGAAATAAAACTTTCCTTGTAGCACGGAAACTGCTGGGGCTCCATCCCGGGGGGAACAAAGTGGCTTCAAGCTCCCGGCCCCGCGGCCACCGCTCCCCAGCCGTGGCGGGGGTGCAGGTGCGTTGCAGGATGCTGCAGTCCGCCCGTGCCCGGAGTCCCGCCAGCGGGCTGGGGGCGCGGGGGTGAGAAGCAGCCGTGTTTGGGCAGGAATTCCACCCAAAAGAAACCCCAAGCCGCCCCCTCCACACACTAAAAAAAATTTTAAAAATTAAAAAAAAAAAAAAAAAAAGAAAGAAAAACAAACGAAAACTAAAATCCACCAACTAAATTTCCCAGTTCTGTCCTCTTACAATCGCTTAGAGGAGTAAGGGGCTCTGAGCAGGCGTGGTCTGAAGGGACAGAGACCCGAGCTGTGTCGCTGCCGGTGTTGTGTTTAGCTGAGGTTAATCTGCGAGTCCCGGACGGTGAAAACTTGTGCGGGTGCGCGGCCGGTGCGGGCAGCGGGAGGCGGGGGGAGCCCGGCCGTGCCTCTCCGCACACAGAGGAGTCAGGAAGGGATCGGGGGGAGGAGTGACCAGCTTCAGGGGGGAAGGAGGGAAAAATGAAAGGAAAAAAAAAAAAGAAAAAGAAAACTAGCCACTTTTCCAGGTTTAATATAACGATTAAATATTAAATAATGTAAAAAAAAAAAAAAATCCGAGTCGTTTTATTGCATCTCCAGAGGCTTAAGCGCCTTATTTGGACAGAAAAAAAAAACCACAAAAAAGCCCCGCGTGGCACCCCAGGTTGCCCCGAGCTGCGGTGCCCGTGCCTGTGTTTAATTACCGCTCTCACTCCCTCGCAGGCCTCGGGTCCGTTGGAGGCACCGCACCGCCTGGGACACTTTGGGGCGGCCCCTGAGCCGGCAGCCCCGCTGCTGCCGCCGCGCCCGCCGGCCCCGGGAGCTGCGGGGCGCTGTCCCGGAGCGGGGTGGGTGTGCCGGTGCGCGGGCAGGGCCGGCTGAGCGCGGGCAGGGCCGGCTGAGCGCGGTGGGGCCGGGCCCGGGCAGCCCCCGCCGCCCTCAGCCCCCGCCGGCGCGCGGGGAGGGGGTGTCGCGGGGCGCCCCCTGGCGGCCGGCCGGCGCCAGGCGGAGCGCGCCCAAAGTTGATTTTGTTCAGCAAGCCGTATCGTATAAAATTAACGACAGCCAATAAAATTAGCTTACATGTTTCAACCGTAAAAGTCCAAAACAAAATAAAGCTAGTTTTAGTGAAGCTAAGAAGCTCTGCTTTGGCCCCGTTCTCTCTGGCTTGAACTGGGGTCCTTTTATCTAAAGCCCAGTGCACAAACATATAGCTTAATGTGACTAGTGTTCTTCCTTTTATTTCTTTCTCTATGGCAACCAATATGTTCTGCTCAGAAATGTTCCCCCATCAAGGAAACAAATGATCTTGAGGGAGCAGCTCTATACGGCATCTGTTCCGATGGAGCACACAGAGTTAACCCCAGTCAAAAGAGACGCTGGGCACGTCAACAAGAAGTGGAAAATGAGCGATTCTTCTCCCCCCCCAAATTGAAACCTATACCTCCGTAGTTTTACAAGCCATTTTATTGATTTGGCTATCGACCGTTTCCAAAGAAGTAACTAATTCTAGGAAATTACAATAATCACCAGCTATTGTGCATCCAAAAGAGCAGCAACAGAGGTGGCAAAGAAAAAAAATGCAAATAACACGATAAAATTAAAATAAAGTCACATAATGGGATATTTAAGGTTCGGTAAAGTTTTCAGGAGCGGTATCTGGCCTGTTAATTTAATCCTACATTATTTATCACATTATTTATCACACTGACCCAAAAGCTACAGAAGAGTTTCAGATCATTGGACTACACCTCTCAATTGGATGGGATTCGGGGAAAGCGGAGAGACAAGGCAAGATTGTCAAGAGAGAGAAACAAAGTGAAATCTGGTCTGTAATCCTCCAGCCCCAATTTCCTTGGAGAATAAAATGAAGGGATGTCCTGGTTAGTTTTGATTGATTATACTCTTTCTGATGGACTTTCACTACAGAGCTCTAGATGTTGTGCTTAACCGTCTGTTCCCTAGTTACAATATTAACCCTGTGCGTGCACCGCCGCTCCGCACCTTTCCCTGCCTCCCCCCGGCCCGTCCCTCGGCCGGCAGGTGCTCGGGTCACCCCGGCCCCGGCTCGGCCCGGCTCGGCCCCGGCTCGGCCCCGGCCCCTCTCCCGCCCGCCGCTCCGGCCGGGCCCCCTCCCCGCCTGCCGGGCGACCCCCATCGCCCCCCCCCGCCCCGCGCAGCAGCGTTTGAAAACAGCCCGCATCTCTGCCTCGCCTCCCCTTCACAAATCTGTAATATTTTCGAGAGATTTCCTCGCCCCCCACCTCCCCCCCCCCACCCCGCCCCGGCCCAGCCTCCCCGAGTCTTGGTGTTACAATAATTAACAGTGCCCAGAAAAGTGAAGTAGTAACCAGAAAGACTTTCCAGCTCTGAAGAATTGCTTTGCTGCCTTGAGCTTTGGAATGAATCCATGCTTTTTATGTAATATTTCACTAAGGTGCTTTTTGTTGCTGGTGGGATTTTTTTTTTCCCTTTCCCTTTCCCTTTTTTTTTTCCAGCCTGTTTCCTTCAAGGTAGTTGCCATGGGTTTCCCTGTCTTGTCCTAAGCTTTTGAAAATATATATCCAGAAGACTTTAAAGAAAACAAAAGTAGATAAAAAAATGTAAAACACTTACCGATCAAACTTCCAGGATTTAGAGATTTTTTTTAATTTTTGATTTTAATAAGGTGACAGGGGGAAAAAAGCATGTTCTCAACTCCAGCGAAACGATCCATGTTAAGATTTTCCTTTGCACTGACTCCACTAAGCCCCGCTCTCCACTAGTCTATTATTTTCACCAAAATATATGAAAATTTATGCAAATGAAAATCAGCACTAACTGTTCTCCCCTTGTTATACTTTGGATTTTTTTCCAGACAAAACAATCTCACTCTGCAAGGGAGGGGGTGGGAAGAGTTGGGGAACGAAGTTGGTTGTTTGTTTTTCGTTGGGATATTTTTTAAAATAAAAGACCTTACTCCAGCTTGAGCTTTATTTTTTGTTGTCGCTGTTATGAGGGTGTGCGGTGGTTTGGTGGGGTTTTTTATTATTTTGGGGGGATTTCTCCACCCCCCCACACCTTCCTTTTTTATTAAGAAAGTAGATCTGTTTGCAGAGGCGCTATCACGTTTCATCAGGCCACCTGAGACGGCTTTTGAAAGCGTGTACTGTGAAATTCATAGCAGTAATTTAGACAAAATCCTCACTGTATATTAATGAAAGACGGCCCCATGGCACCGTTCCTATCCTCCCCATTCAGTGTAAACAAAACCACGAGACTCACTCGGTTTTTGAGCCTGATCCAAGCAAAATCGGCTGGAAAGGAAAACATGGGGTTCTGGCACTGACTATTCAAACGTCTGCACCTGGAGATCTCAGATTTATTCAATGAAATCTGTGTTGGATCTTTTATATATAAAAAAAGAAACCTTTTGAGGATGCATGGGAACAAATATATATACCTATATATATGCACATATATATATATGTATACATACATATATGAAATGATCATGTTTGGTGTTTAGTTACCAGCGCCCTTAAGATCCGTACGCTTCACTTGAATGGTTTTTCTAACCCGACCTGCCATGGTATTTCGTGCCGTGCCAGCCGGGGGCTGGAGGGAGCCCCGAGCACCGGCTGCCGAGCGCGGCGGGAGCGGGACGGCAGGGAGGGCGCTGCCAGCGGGACGCTGCTCGCCGCCTCGCAGGGCCGGGTTATTCAGCGTGCGGAGGAGGGAGCGGGGCGGGCAGGGCCGGGCGGGGAAAGGACGCTGCCCATTCTCATGCCCGCACCGCGCGTGTTTTCTTCGCGCGGCCCCCGCCATCCGGGGAGCGCGCGTGGGACGGCGCTGCGCGGCGAGGCGGTCACCGGCAGCGCCGTGTCCCCTCCGTGTCCGAGCGGTGTTATTGCACCGGCAGTCCCCGAGGAGCGTTCAATTTGCCCTTGTTTTTGTTGCCACTTTCTCTTTCTCCGTGGTTCACTGAGGTTGCCTGCGCGCAGTGTTTCCGCTCGGTCGCATCTCTCCCCCGCGCCCCCCGCCTTCCCCCGCCCCCCTTAACTCTTTCCGCTGGACGAAAAATAATACAGCGTTTCATGCCGCGGGGCTGGCTCCCTGCGAGTAGACCGCAGCGCGCAGGGCAAGCCCGGACGCCGGCTCCCCTTGCCACCTCCCCCGCCGACGGGGCGGCCCTTCTCCGGCGCAGCCGGGCCAGCCCCCCGGCGTGACGGCTGCGGACGGGCTGCCGGAGTCCGGGGCGCACCCCGGGGTGCGGGGGCGGACAAAGGGAGGAGGGGGCGGGTGGGGGGCGGGCGCCTCCGGGGCTGAGCGCAGGGGGGGGGCCAGCTCCCAATGCCGGTACGGGAGAGAGGCGGGTGCGTGTGCCCGGTGGTGACACCTTCGCACAAACTCCTTTCCGAATCCAGCCCGGTGCTGGGGTCGTTATTATTGTCGTTATTACTGCTGTTATTAATTATTACCGCCCGCGCTCGCCCCTGCCCGAGCGGCGACGGCGGCGGGAGAGCTCCGAGATGCGTGTGTCCGCCGGGCAGGAAGAGTTAAGAGGCGGAGGGAGGGAGGGAGGGATGGAGGGAGGAGGAAGGAGGAAGGGGAGAGGGAGGAGGGATAGAGGCAAAGGGGGGGGACAACTTCCATCTCCGACGCCACTTCGCCTAAATTAAAAGGCAGCCAATCGGAACGGCCGGAAGGGGGGCCGCGCGGCCGGCGGCGCGCTGTCCGTCACGGGGCGCGCAGCCAATCGGCGGGGGCGGCGGCCGCCGCTTCCTCGCGGCGGGGCCGGGCGCTGGCGGCGCGGGCGGCGGCGGCGGGAGGAGGAGAGGGAGGGACGGACGGACGGACGGGAGGGGGGAGGGAGGAGGGAGGGCGCGGGCACGGCCCGGGAGAAGGAGGCGGGGAGAGGCGAGCGGCGGGACTCCGGCACCGCCAGTGCGCGCTGCCAGCCCGGCAGCCAACTTCCCCGCTGGAGTTAGTGTATAAAGGATACCATATATGCACACACACATACACACACCTCTCCACCAAGGCGCTCCTCCTCCGCCTCCTCCCTCGACCAACTGCTGGAATTAAAATAAAAAGCAAAACAAACACAACCAAAAAAAAAAAAAAAGACAACAAACCAAGCGAGAGAGAGAGCGGGAGAGGGAAAGAAACAATTCGCGAGGTGACGAGAAAATTCAACTTTTTAAATTTCTTTTTTACTTTTTTTTTTTCCCGACCGCCTAAAGGAAAGGTAGAGAGAAAAAAATGTCTTATCCAGAGCGTGACTCTAGCAAGAAGGCTCCGGCAGGACTCTTGTTTCAAAGGGGACAAAGTGCTTCAGCAACAGCACAACTTTGAGAAATGCATCATCACCACCATCACCACCATCATCATCACAGGAAGTTTTCTTAGGACACCAACAAAACTTGCAAATAACAGAGCAAAAGGAGATCGAGGAACCGAGGAGAGAAAGACAGAGAGAGAGACAGAAAAAAAGGAAAATATACCCACACACAAAGCCTTAAAGGAAGAAGAAAAGGAAAAGTTTCACTCTGAGAGGGGAAGGCTGAGAGGAGGAGATGTGCTCCTAGGGGAGCGGAGGGGAGAAGGCACGGGGGCTTTTTGATCCCCCCCCCCCCCTTTTTTTCGCTTTTTAGCCTTTGTTTGGTTTCCTCCCTGCGAGCAGCAAACCCGGACGAGAAGAAGGCGGAGGAAAACTACATGTACAGCTAAATATTTCTCTTTTTTTTTGGAAAAAAAAAGAAAGGCTAAAAAAATATAAAAGGCGAAGCGAGAGCCGGCGATCGCAACGAGCGCGCCGCGGAGCGGAGGCAGGACGGCCGGCGGACGGGCGGAGGAGAGCGCGCAGCGGAGCGCTAGCAGGTGAACCCCGCGCCCCGGCGCCCCGGCGAGGCTGGGAAGGCGGCGGCGGCGCGGGCGGCGGCCCCGGCAGCGGCCCCGGCAGCGCCGGGCAAGGGCGCTCGCGGCGGGCGCCCGGCAGCCGGCGGCGGCGGCGCAGCGGCGGCTGCGGCGCGGCGGGGGCGAGCGGCGGGCGGCGGGCGCGGGATGGCCGCGGCCACCTCTAACCCCTACCTCCCCGGCAACGGCATCCTGGCGGCCGGCTCCATCGTCCACGCGGACTCGGGCGGCGGCGGCGGCGGCGGCGGCGGCGGCATGCAGCCGGGGAGCGTGGCCGTCACCTCGGTGGCGGGCGGCTACCGCGGCGACCCGGCGGCCAAGATGGTCCAGAGCGACTTCATGCCGGGCGCCATGGCCGCCAGCAACGGCGGCCATATGCTGAGCCATGCCCACCAGTGGGTGACAGCCCTGCCCCACGCCGCCGCCGCCGCCGCCGCCGCCGCCGCCGCTGCCGCCGAAGCGGGCTCGCCCTGGTCCGGCAGCCCCGTGGGCATGACGGGCAGTCCCCAGCAGCCGCCGCCGCCGCCCGACGTCAAGGGCAGCGGCGGACGCGACGACCTGCACTCGGGCGCGGCGCTGCACCACCGGCCGCCCCACCTGGGCCCCCCGCACCAGGGGCACCCGGCGGCCTGGGGGGCGGCGGCGGCCGCCCACCTACCCTCCATGGCCGGCGGGCAGCAGCAGCAGCAGTCGCTCCTCTACTCGCAGCCCGGGGGTTTCACGGTGAACGGCATGTTGAGCCCCCCCCCCGGCGGTCAGAGCCTGGTGCACCCGGGGCTCGTGCGCGGCGAGACGCCGGAGCTGGGAGAGCACCCCGGGCATCACCACCACCACCACCACCAGCACCCCGGGCACCACCCGCCGCACCACGGCGGCGTCAACAGCCACGACCCGCACTCGGACGAGGACACGCCGACCTCCGACGACCTGGAGCAGTTCGCCAAGCAGTTCAAACAGCGGCGGATTAAGCTGGGCTTCACCCAGGCCGACGTGGGGCTGGCGCTGGGCACCCTCTACGGCAACGTCTTCTCGCAGACCACCATCTGCCGCTTCGAGGCCCTGCAGCTCAGCTTCAAGAACATGTGCAAGCTGAAGCCTTTGTTGAACAAGTGGCTGGAGGAAGCCGACTCTTCCACGGGCAGTCCCACCAGCATCGACAAGATCGCCGCCCAGGGCAGGAAGAGGAAGAAGCGGACCTCCATCGAGGTGAGTGTCAAGGGGGCCTTGGAGAGCCACTTTCTGAAATGCCCCAAGCCCTCCGCCCAGGAGATTACGAACCTAGCGGACAGCCTGCAGCTGGAGAAGGAGGTGGTCAGGGTTTGGTTTTGCAATCGGAGGCAGAAAGAGAAACGGATGACCCCCCCGGGGATCCAGCAGCAGACCCCCGACGATGTCTACTCCCAGGTCGGCACGGTCAACTCCGACACGCCGCCCCCTCACCACGGACTGCAGACCAGCGTGCAGTGAGGGGCACCGCGGGCGGGCCGGGCAGCGCGGGGGCAGCGCGGGCCAGGCCGGGCCGGGCACCGCCGCCGGCACCGCCACCGGCTCCGGCACCGCCGCGCACAGCCGCACGCTCACACAGACACACGCGCGCACACACAGACACACACACACACACACACGATCCAGGCTCGTTCAGACTGCTTGTGTTTATATATATATGGATATATGCGTGCATCTATATATATATAAGATCGATACCAATAGGGAGCGGTGGAGAAGGTCGATCCGAGCGAAAGCGTTTAGACCGTGTTGGGAAAACGGGGTGGAGATGCATAATGCACCAAAACTGCAGATGTGCCGGGGGGTTGGTTGGTTGGTTGTGGGGAAAGGGCTTGAGGGGTGGGTTTGGGCTTTTTAAATTTTATTTTTGTTTTTATTTTACTCCAAATTATCCCCTTCTCGCAGTAAGGAACACCACTGTCTGCGCTTCTTCTCTCCCCTCCTCCTCCCCCCCCCCGCACTCTTCCCCCCATCCCCAAAAGGGCTCTCTTCTATGAATCACAGAAACTTTTTTTCTCCTTTCTCTCTCCCTGTTTTTATTTTTCTTTTCAATGGGAGCAGTCAAAAAAAGGGAAGCAGAAGAAAAATAATCTGGTTAATCAGAGGGTGCCTGCTGCATTCCAGCACCCTGTTTTTCTTGGCCAAACCGTAGAATTTTGGTGCAAGGCAGATATCCACTCTGAAAACATATATATCTATATATCTATATATTCTGCAAATGAAAGGGTCCACTTTTTCCAGGAAAAAAAATATGCACACAGCACTAAAAACAAGCAGGCTGAATAGGAAAGCAAATACATATATATATATTTATCTATATATATAGGTATAGCTATAGAACAAAAATATGGAAATAAATGCCCGCACGCGGAGAAAACTGACCCTGAGGAGAAAGGGGGGAGGGACAGACGCCAGGGGGAGGGTGAGAGAAGGAGAGGTTGTTGGTCCCTAAAGTTCGAGCTCTGTAGAAGGACTTTGCATGAATTAAAGGAACCAGGGAAAGAAAGGGAAATAATTTAGAGCTGTCAAAGTCCTGCTCCTGACGGCTGCCAATCATCATGGAAGAGTCATAAAAAAATCCACTGCTAATATTTTTTTTATTAATATTTTTATTTTTTATTTCTGGACTGATTCAGATAAAGGGATTTAGAAGGACTGAGCATCTGCAGCTGCACTTATCTGAACTTCTCCTCTCCTAAATCCGTTGCCAACTTTGATTGAATGGGTGCTGTGGATGTGATTATATAATACTGCCATTTCCAAGCAGTGTTTTTGGTAGGTTTTAATAAACAGACTTTTCAAAAAGACGGCAATATAGAATTGTTAGATCCGTTGTTGATCTAAAAAAAAAAATTTGCTTTATATTTTCATTAAATGACTTCTTTTAATATTTTATTCAGAATACCTATGAACTGCTGCAAAACGGTAATTTATTTTTTCCCCAGATCTTGTATTACGTGTTTTTTTCAGACGAGCACAAATCAAAATGAAATGAAAATATGGACAGTTGTTAGGTAATAAGGGTATCTTTTGATGTGATAATTTGATTGTAATTTAATTTGAGTAGTGATTCCGTAAGAGCTGATTGAGAAAATAAATTTGTTAGAATGAAATAGTCTGTGTCTGATGCATAAACACTGTGTCGAAAAACAAAAGAAAAAAAGTTCTCTGAAGGGACATACTGCTAAAGTGAGAGAAATACCGAGGGTCTGACCTGCCCGTGCTCCTCGGCAGTGCCCCCGCCTCACCCCTGCTGCTGTTTGCCCGGCGCGGAGCTCTCCCCCTGCCCTCTCTCCGCCGAGCCCGTGTCCGCGGTCCCTTCCTCAGCCCCCGGGACCCTGTGTCACCGGGAAGGACGGCGAGATCAGAGCTCACCAAATGCCACCTTCCCGACAGGGCTGTGACGCCTCGGTTTAGGCTGGCACTCGGGCGCGGGCGATACCTGAGCGCGTCCCCAGGTCCCGTGTGGCCGGTGCTAAGAGGGATGTTTCCAAAAGTTCAGTCTTTCCAAACTGAGGCTAGACGGGGGGGAGGTGCGGGGCGGGGGGGGGGGGGAGCAAAGAGGGAGAAGAGGGACTGAGCTATAATTTATTTTGACTCATTTTATGTATGTATTAATATTTGTATTTAATTTATCTTTATAATTTAAAGAAAAAGTACGATTATTTTTTTTTCCCTAGAGTATATAGAAT
Organism: Catharus ustulatus; assembly: GCF_009819885.2. Classification (NCBI taxonomy): domain Eukaryota; kingdom Metazoa; phylum Chordata; class Aves; order Passeriformes; family Turdidae; genus Catharus; species Catharus ustulatus. The sequence continues at coordinate 95,657,079 of NC_046222.1, forward strand.
AATGCTTTCAGCATCCTACGTGCGGTCTGCCTAGTTCACCGTTTCTGTTGTTGCTGTTGCTGTGGCTGTTGTTGTTGTTTTAAGGTTTTTCTACGGGGTGTGAAGTGGTGTAGTCTAGTTTTCTCCTCCACTTTGCCATAGCGCTGCCATGCCTTCTTTGCAAACACACACGCGTGTCAGTAGCGTTGGAGATGCCAATAGATGCACTAGCTGACCTGTCATATTTATCCACTAGAATTTATTGCAATGTAGGGACAAGTGAATGACCGCCTCAACTCTCTTCATTTTGCAGCGGGGAGGTTGTAGGAAGTAGAGAACTGCATCTAGCGCATCCACCCGCCCCCATTGATAGTCTGCTGGAGAATAAGGTTTTCTTTTATGATCCAGCTCGTCTGTGGCTCCTTCCTCACCTTCCTCTTCCTCCCCTCCTCCGCGCCCCCTCCCTCCTGCCTTGCTTCTCTACGAGCTATAGAGGCAGGGGTTAAACCCCCAGAAAACTGCTGTAGGAACAACAAGCATTTCTTCCTTTCAGATAGGCCTTGTGTCAGTCCATAAATCAAAGCCAACCTGGGAGCCGCGCACCGGGATGCATTATTTTAACACCAGCTCGTAGTAAATATCACCGTCGGTTTGATTTGTGAAATCCGAAAGGCCCTACTGACACGGAGGAAATAAGAGAGGGGGTGGGGGAAGAAGCCAACCCAACAAAGGGAAAGAGAACCCGAAAGGGTAAAGGACGCTATTTCTTTTGTTCGTTTTAGCAGAAGCTGCTGGCTGATTTTGCAGCTGGGGAGGGAAGAAGGGCCGGGCGTGCAGGCGGCCCGGCCGGGCTCCCCTCCGGGGGCCGGGTACCACTGACACGTGAGGTGGGATCCTGTTTTCACACACGAAGGGGAGCAGTTGTATTAGCCGCGGAGAAAGTCTATTTAAATTTCGGAGCGGTATTTGGTTACTCGATTTGGATGGCAACAAAGAGCTAACGTTAGGCTTCACGCTGGTTTCTATTAAAAGGCAACCTTTGCGGGTTGCTGCCTCCGAAAAGCTGGGGGTTAGGCTGGAGGAGTAACGTGTGGTCGGAGGGACCGGCAAAATGTGCCCGTTCAGTGGACTTGTTATGCACAAAAAGTGAGGCCATGGGCGCTCCCCCCTCCGCCCCTCCGCCCCCTCCCCCGCCCCCGAGAAACTGAATCCTTTGAATGTATTTAGGAATTTCAGGGTTGTGAGTCTCTGAGATAGCAAGAGGTAGATAATAAGTGAGAGGGTTTGCGCTAAGGGTTATATTGTTACATGTGTAAATAATGAAAATATTGTTATATATCGCCAGATCTCTTAATGAATTTAGTAATTGTATTCATTTATAATATCAGTGTTCTATGCTTGGTAATAGAGTCGGCTTCGTTTTCCTTACTGTTTTTTTTGTCTTTCTTTTTTTCTTTTTTTTTTTCCCTCTGCCTAAAGGAAAGCCAAGTGTTTTACAAAGTTACGTTTGATCAGACTGGGTAATCCCGAGATGTGATTATTTATAGTTTACATTTTCATATCTTGCAGTCCTCTAATACGCCCCAGTCTTCTCACTCACATCCCATCCTTCCCCCGTCGAGTCTGTACACAATAAATCATTTTCAGGTGTATTTAAAATAGTCATGTCACGGCTGTTGGTCTGCGTATTTTCCGAAATTTAGCAGAGAGCTCTACTTTGGTTTAAAAACGCAGCAGTTCCTATCGGAAAGTGATCTTTACAGAATCCTTATGCTTTAATGTAGTGACTCGTGTTTGCACATTACAATGCTCATAACTTGTTTTGTATGAATGGTTTTAAATGGAACGTTTAGAGAATAATTGGTTCTAATATGAAATGCAGTATATACTATTGATAATTTTATCAATAAGTGTACTATTTTAAATAACTTTAACAATTAAATTTGGGTTTTTTAAATTATATATTTGTAAAATATTTATCCTGTTGAAAGCAACAATACATTGTTGTATTTATTCGTTTATTTTTGTAATAAATGATCAACATCTTCAAGCTGCAGCAAAATCGATACTTCTATATATTTATACAGGGATACCTTTTTGAAGCGCAGAGATGCACATTCCGATTTGGAAGCGAGTGTAAAAATTACCTCTGTAACTGGCAAGCTGCAGGACCAAACTGTAGGCGTGAGCTTCTCCGCCACATGTACTTTAGTTTGCTTAAGTTCCAGGGTAATTAATCAAACTCTAAAAGGGATGCAACAAGTCCCGACCTCGGAGGCAGGCATGGGGCGAGCGCTTGAGGACAGGGACTCGTTTTGCTTATGTCAGGCTTGGCGAGAAGCTTGGTCGCCTCTGGCGAGAGGGATGGGTGGCTGGATGGAGCGATCGGAGGAGATGCAGGGAGGTGGTTAATGCCCCATCGGTGTTTTCAGTTGCAGTTTGGCACAATGGAGCGGGCGCAGCCTTCAATAGGCGGCGGGAGCGAGGGGAGAGGAGGGCGGCGAGCGGCCCCGCAGTGTCAATGACACAGCAGTAGGGAGTTCTTTGCTTGAGAGGCTTTGGCGACACAAAAAGCTAAGGGGTGAAGGCCGAACGGGGGAAGGCTCGCCGCCCATCCCGTCCTGCCCGACACCAAAGGAGCAGCCGGGTCCGCGGCCGTGCCCACGGGGCCTCGCCCTCGGGGCCGCGACGGGACCCGCGTCCCCCGGACCCCTCCCCAGCCCGGGTGGCTGCAGCGGGGCCCGGGCCGCTCCACGCGCGGGGAGACGGTGGTGCCGCGTTCCCCCAGCCGCGGAGGGCCGTGCCGGGGCAGCGCCGACGGGGCGGCCGCCGCTGCCCGTCTGCCCCGAGTCCCCGGGGCCGGCCCGGGGCGGCGGGCGGCCCGGGGGAGCCGGCGGGCGGGCGGCGCGGTGCCGCGGCCGCAGCTGCCGCGGGTCCCACAAGTTGTTTTCCTCGTGGCGACCATTCAGCAAAACGCAGGATGCTTTCTCCAAGATTTAAATTTCGCGGATGAATTACCATACAGCGGTTGCTTAGCAACTAAATTCAAGCCGGGCTAAGAATATGCAAGCTTTTTGTATTCTCATTAATAAAAATGCCACTCTGACACAGCAACCTGACTTTGGATCACTGCAACTTCTGTAAAAGCCATAGGAGAATACAAACCGGCTCCTCCATTTAATTACAGATCAGAGTGGCTTGAAATGTGATGTTTTGTTAATCTATCTTCCTAAAAGCGATGTAAAAAATAACGGCTTTTCAAGAGCAGTGGAAAACTACTTTTTTAATGGAGCTGTCTCCTGGTGCTACTGATGGCTCCAAAGCAAAACCTTTTTTTTTTTTTGAGTCACACTTTCAAGTAGCATCCCCCCTTCCGTTTTGAGTTTCCTGAAATTAAAGGAAAAAAAATTAAGACATTTGGAGCCACAGGGGAAAAAAAATAAAAATAAATAAGCTGCAACCGATTAGCGCATTAGAGAGGAGAGCATTGCTCGGGAAAGGGAAGAAGGGATTAAAAATGTCAAGGTGCAGCCCCTGCCAGGCACAGACCCACGATGCAGGGTGCAGTCTGTCCTTGCTCTGAAGCAGGAGTCTCTTGTGCAGAAATGGCTCTCTTTGGCATAAAGTGCGTGGGCACATCGGCTGGGGAGGGCGGGGGAAAAGCCTTCAGGGACACCTTGTTGAATGTTTCTATCCAAAATTTATTTCCCCTTCTGCTAACATTTACTTTATATTGCTTTTAGATCGGCAGAGATAAGATCTTGGCGTTAGATTCTGGCATCTTACACCCAATCTCATATATATGGGAGAATGACCTCATCAGAGGAGAGAGGAGGACTGTGTGTATAGATAGAATAATTTAAACATAGACTAGACACCTACATATAAATCTATATATAAAGACGTGTGTGTATGATATATATATATAGATACATATATATATATACACACACACACATGTATTTGTGTGTATGTGTGTATATATGCCTTTAGCAGTACCAAAAAACTTCCCTGCCAGTCCCGCAGCGCCCAGGCAGGGCTGCCTTCCCCCGCAGCGTTCGGAGGGAGGGCGGCCCCCTTGGCGGGGCAGCGAGGGGAGCCCCGGGGCAGGGCTGCACGCAGGGTGCGGGCACCCAGGGCTGGCATTGCCTGTCCCTGCCAGCCACCGCCGTTGTGTGCGGGGAGGACACCGGCTGCCGGGGACGCTGGGCGCTTCTGCTGATGGCTGGGGGTTTGGGTTGTGGTGACTTTTTAGAGACAGAGAGTTAAATCCAAACTTTCTTCTCCCTTGTCGCCCCCTCCCCGAGATTGTTAAAATTGAGCCTGAATTGTATAAACCCCAAGCCACGTTAAAAGTTCAGGCATGTGGGGTTTTCACTCCGTTGGGGCTTGTCTGCAGGAGGCGGAGGGGATCTTGGAGGTCTGTCCGAGCTGTGCAGGTCACTGAGGAATCAGGAGTTCTCCTTCCCTCCGTCCCTGCTTCTCTCTTTCTCTTGTAAGGTTTTCTTTTCTCCCCTGAAAGGGAACGATGACTTGAAGGGGAGCAGTCGAAATGGGTAGGCATTTTCCAAACGTGAGCTTGTGATGGAGGGAGTTCTCTCAGCAGGATTGAGTCTGTACTTGCTTTAAAACGTAGAACAGCAGACCAAAAAAAAAAAAAAAATCCCATGGAACAAATACTAAAGGAAGAAAGGCAGTGAAGTGAGAACCTGTGAAGACTAGAGTCCCCCTGAAAATCAGGCTCACCCAAAGCTTTAGCAGAGTGTTTTGCTTCTCTCCCCAACAGTTATAGGATGAGCATCACAAGGCTATAGCACAAATAATCAGGTTCCATTCCATTTTGCATCTCTCTCTAACAAAGTTGAGATTAAAAGCCAAAATTTGAACACAGCCCTTACAGAGCTGTCGAATAGTGCCAGTACATATGTTTCCCACTCACATGTTGAAAACTGTACCTTCAAACATAGGCTTGTTTCTGATAGCTTGCATTTTTTCAACTACAAGAGGAAAAAAAGCTAAACAGAACTTTTCTGAATTGTTCCTATTGCGCCTATCCATGGGTGAAAAGACAGCAATACATCAGCTCTGTACCTTCAACATAAACAGGGAAGGTTTAGCAAGACAAGCTCACTGGCATACCACAATGGAGATTTTATTTTAGACCTGGGACAGTTCAAACCAGTTTGACACCAGTATTGAGCACCACAAAGTATGTGGTTTGGAACAAACTTTCCTTCACATAGTATGAAGTGGGTTGTCAGGCTTGATGCCAGATGCTTGGTTACTTCAAGTGTCCCCTCGCTGCCTTTCTTGCAAGGCACAGGATACAGAGGAGAGTTTCCATCTGCAGGGACAGTGCTTTCATATCAGACCACTGCGCCATGCCCTCCAAAATCCAGGCATGGGGTCCCAGCAGAACTATTTCTTCCTCAAAAGGAGCCTAAGATGAGAAGGGGGAAAATGAATTAGAAAGCGAGCCAGCTGGGCACTGCTCCTCTCCCTGGTAGTAGGCCTGCTCTTAAAACGCAATGTCAAGGCACTGCAATATGCACGTGAAATGACAAAGAGAGATGCTATTTCTTTCTCAGGTCCACACTGAGTGGAGAAAGTCAAAGGGTTGTTGGCTGTCTTGCATATGGGGTCATTCTTTCAAACTGAAATGAATTGATTTTAAAAAGCAGGGACTGGCTAATGGGAAACTGAGTATGTCTGATATATTTATATGCATCAAACCAAAATTTAAACAACTTGAGGGAATGTGGGCTGTATAAACATTTTATATATAGTAACCTTTTCGTTATTAGTTTTGAAAATACTTGGAGCTACTTCCCTGCCACTGTTCCACACAGCTGACTAGACAGCTTTCATTCCATACTACAGTCAAGCAGGAACTGTTTGTTCAACAACTCCAGGTTCCATTTTCAACTGGAGTACTAATGTACACCTGGAGCTGGTCACATAAATCCTGATAGCCTGATGTATGTAGACCCTTTCACCAAGCAGGCAGATAAAATACAAAAACTAACTGCATGACTGTAGAGTTTTGGGCTGGAGAGTCTTCTGAACAGGTTGGCTTGGTTGTGTGGATTTTTCCTCCATGTGAGTGCTCATGAGGATCCTCTGAAGCTGAGGTTTGGCTCCTCTCTTCACCTCTCCTCCACATTCAAAACATTACAAATGTTTACAAAGTACAAAAGATATGAGAAGTGCTGGACATTGATCATTATTATATCCTTTCACTGACAGAAAATGGGCCCAGGATAGGAGAGATAAAATCAATCTTTCTGGGGGGGGAGTGGGTGGGAAAGAAAAACAAAAGAAAAAAAAAAGAGTTGATAAAGAATTGTTCTGGAATAACATACATTTCTTCCATCATCTGGCACTCTCATTCAAAACAGGGGTCTGTTTGCCTGAGTGGGACATTTTTCAGAGAAATCTGATAGATATTTGTTTCAGAGTCCACACTAAAACTACAGATCAAAAGTAACGTGCAAATCTTTCCATTTTGTTTCCCACTCTCTCCCACACATACACATACACACACAGGCAAACATGCACTCCCTCCTCTTCTTAAAATAATGAAACATCCCTGTTCTCTCACCTTCTCTATTTTATGCAAATCCATACTCAGATGTGTACCAAAAATTTTTAACTCAGTTTACTGAAATTGCGTAACATGTCGAGGAAATTAAACTAAACAAGGAGCTGTGTGAAATGTTGAACTTTAAATACCATCCACTACCTCGAGAAGAAGAATATTAGTCAATAGATGCTCAGGTTTCTGCTACTTTCAGATTATCATAATTAAAATAATAATTTTATTAGTTTCTTTAATTTTTTATCCTGATGAAAATTCCCTTGTGCTAATATGTGGGTATTTGAAAATAATGCCTTCCCCTTTTGATTTGGTACCGAAGGACAGGGTTACAGTGTCTTCCCTACGTGTTATTGCTGCATAGGGATGTGTTTAATATTATGAACGGTGTGTGTGTTTCTGTGAATACTAGGCAATACTGCTATGTCATTCTCAGTAGCCCAGAAGTGCCATGTTTTACCTGAAGAACTGGGCTTGGGCTGGATGCTGCTGTTCCGGATTTGGTTTTTAATTGCCCTGCCTATTCTCTCAAGTCAATATTAATGCCATACAGCACGGCTGAGGCCAGGGCTGAGTGAGCCCCGTCATTAACAATAGCATAAACAAAGGAAGGGGACCAGTTACCTTGACATTCGATGCCCGCTTTGTTCCCAAGCTTCCAACTGCATCCTGAAGCCCATACAGGGAAGTAGTGCCTACGGGAATGAATAATCCACTCCAGCTATTGTCCCAATCTCCTGCAAAATAAAACAACACAACCAAAACAAAGATGACAACACACCCCCGCTCTGCAAGGAGTCTGCGAATGGTTTCATCCCTTCCTGCCTTTCCCCGCGCTTTCCCTGGCCACTCGTGTTACTGACTCGCGCCCCACAAGCGCTGCCCACTGTAGCCCACAGGCGCGTCCTAATTTGCGCAAGCACTCCAGGCTCCTATTCCCCAGGTTTCTGGGGGCGCGGGGTTGGAGACACCCCGTCCTGTGCCTGCGCAGCCCGGCCGGATCCCTGGCCCGGGGACTCTGCGTCGGACGGGGCGGCCCGGCGGGTGGGCTCCCCTCCGGCCCCGAGCACGCAGGGATTCCCTCTGCGGAGCCGTGGCCTGGCCAAGGGGCAGTGCGGCATCTCCGCGCTGCGCTGTGGGGATGAGAGGGACGAACGTGACCCTCTGTGTGTATCCCCATTGCTCGTCCAGCTTCTCCCTCCCGGGCCGGTTTTCCGACAGCCCCACCTTGCCCTCTCTGTCCGGGATCTCCCTCTCCGTAGCCCCCTGTGTTTGACAGAAAAGCCTGGAGGGGCCTCCCCTGCTCACGCCCAGTCGAAGGAGCCTGCATGGAGTGGGAACATCTCCTTCCTCTGACAAATAATTAAGTTCCCCGCACTCAGTTTTTCTTCCCCTTCTCCACAGTCCCATGCCGGCCGTCGGAGCAGAGGGACGGGCAGAAGTCCCCTAAGCTTGTGGATGGCTGGTTTGACCCCCTCCTTCTCCGCACGGAGGGAGAGACGGGCCAGACCACGGCAGCGCTGCCGTGGGGTTCGTGCCCCAGCCGGCCCCGCTTCGGGGGCAGGTTCTGGTCCCGCTGCACTCGCAGGGGAGCTAGTTCAAGCTCCAGGAGCCCTGCACCTTCAGCGGGTTCTCCGGGAGAAGATGAAGGAGGTTTGGTAGCATAGCCCGAGGTAGAGGGAGGCCTGAGGAGACATTTACATCGATCCCATGCAGCCAAATCCATCCTCTCATCGTGCCTCTGTGTGGGGAGGGGAGAGGCATACAGCGGGTAGCGAACGAGGTAGTTTGAACCTAAAGCCCTTGCTTCAAAGGTTAATAGCTCCCTCGTCAAACGCTGCCAAACGCTACTGGGCCGAAGAGAGGAGAGAAGAGGGAGGGAAAAGGAACATCAACATTACTGCAAATTTCAAAGCACTGAAAATAGCTCTGAGAAATCCCGAGGATCCGCCACCGGTCCTTTTTTTTTTTTTTTTTTTTTTTTTCTTCCCCGGGACATAGGCATTAGGGAAAGCTTTTCTCGGATGTGCTTGTGAGCAAGGCCAGTGGGAGCTGCGGCTGCCTTTGGGGGCGAGCCGGGTGGCGGGGAGGGGGGCTGCGGGCCGGCGCCGCCCCCGCCTCCCCCCCATCCCCCGCACCTGCAGCCTCTGGCTGCGCTGGGGACCCTGCTGCTGCCGGCTCTGTGACCATCCCCCCGGGCCGTGTCGGGAGCAAACCCACTCCCAAATCCTCCCCCCACCCCCGGCCCCCGGGCCGTGTTCCCACCGGGAGCCGCGGCGGCCGGGCAGGGGCCGGCCCCGGCAGCCCTTTATGCGCAGCGGTCAGCAGCCGGGTTGTGGGTTTGCAGCTGCATGCAAATAAATCCCCGGCAATAATCTAATGCGGGTGCTGCCCCGACGACAAAGTGCCGACACAAACGCAAGTGCTTTTGTTTGGTTTTGACCACCTCAGTCCTGCATTCAAAGAAAACAAATAAAACTAGGGAGGGAGAGGGAGAAAGTTGGCTGATATGGGTGTTTCATCCAACGAAGCCTGCTTTTGTGATATACGAAAACCGAACATTTGTATCCTGCACTTCTGCGAGACCTGCATCACCACCCATCCCAGCTGGAGAAAGCGATTCCACCCGTGATGAGCAGGAACGAAGTGTCCTGTCTACTCGACCGACCTTAGCTCTTACGTTCACACGTGGAAAACGCATCTCTTCCCACAATTTTCAATTACTTGCAGCTACATTCGATAAAGGAGGGGGGGGTGGGGTGGATAATTTCGTACACTATCTTCCATTGCAGGTAAAAGGGGTTTTGTTTGTTTTACTTTTCTCCAAGAAAGGTCCTTTTGCACATATAGGGTAAAGTGGTTTGCTTTTTTCCCTGCTCATCTTAAGCAAAAGCTGAGTAGAGTCAATGGGATGAAGATGAAAAAAAGAAAAAAAAAAGAAAAAAGAAAAAAGAAAAAAAAATGGGAGGAATGGGGGAGTCTTTGAGGAAGAGCTGGAGCGAGGGAAGGGAAAAAAAAAACCAAACCACAAAAAAATCCCAACAACACAATTCCAGAGAGGATGGGAGGGAACAGAGTTTCCCAATTGCCTTTCTGTGAACTGGCATAAAAAAAAAGTCACATTGAAGGCTGGGGCGGGGGAGAGCTTTACTTTTGCGAAGTGTAAGTCTCTAAGGATAAGCAGTACGATGATGCCTGGTGTCGCCCGGGATGGGCTCAGCCCCCGGGGCGGCCGGAGGCCAAGGGGCAGGCAGGGCAAGGCTGAGGCGCCCAGCCCGGGGAGAACCGCCAGTTCTCCCTCTCTCCCCCCCAACTTTTGTGAAGAGGGGTCTTTATCATTGTGGAAAATCCCGTTTCCCTGGCAAAAGACGGAAAGTCTGTTTTCAGCCCCTCCCTGCCACCAGTTCCCACCGGGGGTGCGGGCAGCCGGGGCGCGGTCCCCGGTTTAGCCAGGTCGACCCCAGCCGTGTCCCGGGGCGCCTGAGGCAGCGCTTTGGCGTTCCACCCCTCGTGGAGGGGATGCTCCCCTGCAGCCGCAGTGCTGGGCACGCACGGGCCACCCTGTGACCAGCTGGCCAAACAGTGGCCCTCGGGTCTCCCCTGGGCACATCGATCCCGGGAGCTTTCCCAGCTTTGCCCGGCTGTCTCAATGCCTCTCCCTGGCCTTGCTCATCCCCAGCTTTCCCCGCTGAGCCCGCCCGGCACCCCTAGCACCCAGGTCCTGCAGCGGCGGGGCGGCTGGGGAGTGGCACGGCAGAGAATAGCCCTCCCCTTGCCGTCTCGGCTGCCTGTGTGCGCGACCCGGCTTTTCCTGCCCTCGGCCGTGCGGCCGCCCCTCTGGCCTCCCCAGCATTCACAGAGCCCGGCCCAGCTGTCGCTTGTCCCCTCGGGGAGCTATTTTCTTCTCTTCCCCGTTTCCCTCTCCCCAGATGCTCCTGGACGCGGGATGCAGTCGCCCCCCCGCGAGAGGACTCTGTGGAGCCCTTCGGCCTCGCTGCCCACCGCTGCCTCCTTTTCTCCGCCGCCAACACAAAAGCCCTGACCAAAGCGGCCAAGCAGAGACGGCACAGCAAAGCCCAAGCCCGCTGCCCTCCCCCGTAATGCGAACTCCTGAGGGAAATCTCCCAGTGGGGCTGCGCTCCTAAATCCTAGACTCTCTTAATCTTTGCAGCTTTTGGTAGGAGGAAGAGGAGTTTGTCACCTAAGTTGCCCCTCGCACCTTTATGTGACCTGACGCGGGCATCGGGACAACATTACTCCAGTTTCTGCAGCCCAAGAGATCTCTGAGCAAGGGGGCTGTGGCAGGGAAGAGTCTTTGAAACACCCCCTTCCCTACACCCCATGAACAGCTTTCTCGCTTTCGTCTTTGAAACTGTGTTTGAAACAGCAGCTGAAACACAATTAATTGTAACTGATTAACATGGATCAGTTTCGCCTCCAAAGCACTTTAAGTCAATTCAGCAACCATAATAATAATTAATTCATTAATAAGTACTATTGGTGCTTCGTCACTAACGCCAAGAAAAGTTTCCCTGAGAAGTACAGGTGGCAGGGAGTGTTAAAATGAAAACATTTGCATGCAACTTTTTAACCAGAAGGGAAAGCACTTTGGTTATATTTGGAGACATGTGTCTCACACATTTCCCCCTTTTTTTGTAAACTATGTAAGAATAAACATTACAGCTCTGGGCTTTTAATTTCTCCAGATGGAATCATAAAGTACCTAGTAGATTTTTTTTTTTTTTTTATATATATACTATACAATTGAGGACACATGTCTGCTTTTCCCGATGAGGACCAAGAAGCAACTTAATTTGAAGGCATAACTACTGAACCACATTTTGAATAACACACTCGAACAAGTTCACTTTAAAAGGCAGGAAACCACTAAGAGCAGAGCACAGAAAGTTGCTCCTTCCCATTTGAGCTGCAGTGGAAGATCACCAGGCTGACCTTCACATACACTTTGTCGTTTCGCACACACGTACAGAAGTACCCACGCGCGGAGGTGGCAGGGTGCCTAGATGTGGAGGGGGCATTTCCAAAGGCGCTCGCATCCCCGGAAGGCTCCCCCCGCTCTGTCTAGGCTGAAGAGACTGCCCGGGATCCCACCCCCGGCGCGACGGAGGAGTCCTCTGATCCGCGGGTGACGTGAGAGAGGTCTCCTCCGGCCCCCCCGGCTGAAGCAAGGGCTTCACTTACCCTCCCGGCGCTCCTCTCCGCTCCTCACGCACACGCGCACCCAGCAAGGCGCTCTCGTGCAGGGCAAAAACAGAGAGGAAGTCTGGAAGCCTCACTGATCTTAGGGATCCAGGCGTGCTGAGGGGGGCAGGAACCCCTAGGCTGGGCGAAAAATAATAATAATATTAATAAATTGTTTTGAGTTGTTTTTTAAAATCCAAGGACAGGGGGTTTTGTTGTTGCTGTTTTGGTTTTGTTTTTTGTTTTTTTTTGTTTTTTTTGGTGGGTGGGGGGGATGTTGGTGATGGAAATTACCAAAATACCCTACTCATCTCCATAAATAGGCTCAGTCTCCCCCTTCCGTCTCCCCAGCTCTCCCCCCCCCCCCCCCCCCCCCCCTTTCTGACTTACATGTGTTTAGAGCAATGGGAAGGAGCTCCCAACTGGAGCCCTGGCAGAGGGTGCGTTTAAAGTGGGGATGATTTACTCCTCCAGAGCTCGGGTCCCGCGTGTGAGCCTCCAGCCCCGTGTCAGCTGGGCACTGCAGGCAAACAGCCTTAAATATGCATAAGGAACAGTTCGCTTTCTTAAAGGAGAACATACCCCACCGGAAAGTTCACGGCCCGATGGCAGGCGCGGGAGGGGGGTGCGGCGGTGGCCTGAGCGCCGGGACAGCCCTAGCCCCTTCTTAAGGTGATCGCCTAGACGCTCAGCGGCAGGGCTGGGGACACTCAGCCGCCTTTCGGCTGGGGACCGGGCAGAGAAGCGCTGACGAGTCGGTCGTGGACTAATGAGTGGAAGACTAGCAGTTTCATACACCGTCCTATCCCTCCTATCCTCGGCCGGGATGGGCGAGGGGCAGAGCCACGCACCCAGGGTACGCTGGCTCTGGCGGACCCCCGCGGCAGGCTCTGACTGAAAACTTGCGGGGCTCTACACAGAGAGGAAACGCGGGACTACAAAAAAGGAAAAAAAAAAAAAAAAAGAGTGGGACTGATTAAACATCCAGCCATCAGAGCCCAATCAGGCTATACACATTGCATGAGCAGCTTTTTGGAAAGGAGAAGTAATATAGGGGAGGGACAAGAGACTGTCCGTGGGTTTAGCCCAGCTCCCCGGTTGGGAACCGGCCGGCGCCTCCTCCCCGTTCCTGAGAGGATGTTCTCCCGGTAGGAAGGACGGCTCCGCCGGGCCCCCGCTCGCCCACTTGCTCCCGACTTTGCTCTGGTGGCTCCGAGGGCCAAGCCCCGGCAGCCGCCGCGGGGCTGAGGGCAAGCCCGGGCACTCCCTGCGGGAAAGGAGCATCCCGACGCCGGGCGCCGCTTCCCCCCGGCCCACCGCGGGGCCGGCTCCCGGCGTTTCGGACAATAAGAGGGTCATTCCTATTATCGTTATTCTTCTTTTCCCCGTCGTCTCTGCACACGTGGTTGTAAAGTCTGTAGCGCCATCTAACGGGGGCGGAGGCCGGGCCGCTCCCGGCAGGGGAGAGGGGCTGCGCGGGCAGCGCTCCTGGGAGCCACGAGGTGCCCCCGCATGAGGAAAGAAGGGTGCATATCCTGTGCATAAAACCTGCCCGAAAGGTGCTTGGTAACCCGGCCGGGCGTTATTCTCCGAGAGCTTTCACCAGCTTCTGTGGTTTTATTATGTCGTAGCTGCGAAAAGCTGGAAGAGCTATCTCTGTTTTTAGGGGTGGGAGGCTAGGGTGGAGGAATGAATAAATTCCGGCAGTCTGACAGAATTGAGGGTGGAAGGAGAGGACCTCTCAACCCAGCACGTTTGATTTCTTTCCCTTTTCAGGGAGATCAGAGAGGACCCAGCCAGCTGCCGCATCTTACAAGTGAACAGGGCCCCCATACTGCTGCTCTAGTGTCTTTACTATCCCAGGAAGCTTTTTGTTTCTAAAATTTTTGGGCATATGCTAATTTTTACTGTTAAATTATGATGCTGCCCTTTTGACAGGGCAGTTCAGCCACATCCACATCCAGATGGGAGGCATCTGTCTTGGTCACCCCAGTTCCATTTAGTCACTGCATTAGTTGTCCAGATTAGGGGGACTGTGCACCCCAGGCCGGTGGCATGAGCAGGAAAAAGACAAAGAGACTGTCCACAATGTTTGAGCTCATTTAAGGTCACATTCAGTTTCTACAGGTGTCTGCCTGACTTCAGGTCTTGCCACCTCTAAGGCTTCAAGTTAGAATTAGAGAATGCAGGTATTTCTGCTGAAAAGGGCTAAAGTTTTTCTTTAGGTTTGACGTTTTCCTTATTTCTGCTGCTGCATTGCTGTTACAGGTACAGAATGTGAGCTAAGTCTTCAAATACACATACCAATTTTACTGTGTTTACTTAGGTCTTCTGTACGTGCATGTTGGCAGAGAGTCCCAAAGAAGCACAGAAATCTTTCTGTCCATACCTCAAGTCATAAAATGGTACTGTATTCTTTAGCTAGCAATAACTGTATTTGCATGAGCCACTCAAACTGTATTTACTTTTCAGCCTAGGTTGTATAATGCCTTTGGATGTCACTTCTGCATGTGGCAAATTCTATGTGACTTAGATGTCCAGACTAAATTTGCCCAAGGGGTTTTGGCAGTTAGGTACCTGAGCATCACTGACATTGATTGACTCTGAATTGCCACTACTAAGGTGCAGCCCAAAAAAATAGGGATTAGGCTACCAGGTCCTGCGTGAGACTTTTGACTTCCTCCAGACACCAATGGGGAGATAAAGGCTTAAATTAGAGTTACCAATCTAAATTTTTTTGTTCTGTATTTTGTTGAATGACCTCAGTCTTAAAGCCCCTAATGAAATATTCAGATTCTAACTCCCTCTTTATTTTGGCATAACCACCAAACACCTTGAAACACCTTGATGGCACCTGCACCATTTGGAAATTGGATTTATCTACCTGCATTGCCGATGCCTTCTGAACAGAAGAGCAACTAATTGTTTTCAAAAACCTAGACTTTAAAATTAAAATCTGAAGTCCCCTAATAGTCAGAAACCAACATTTTAGGTGTTATTTCCTGTTTTATCATATGGACCAAAAACTTCCTACACACCAGAAGGAATTTTAACTGCAAGGTGACCAGGACTACATCCTTTCTAATTCTGCTGTACCACAGACCACTACACAAACCAGACAATTAAGCAACAGTAATGACTGTTTGATCAATACTCTACTGCTTGGTCAAATTTTATTGGGTTTTGCATTTTCAGAGGTGAAAGTGTGATTCATAATTCCTGTCCCATGTCATTTTCTGACACCCTATGAGAACCAGCAATTAAAAATAACACAAGTTTATTCTAGTATCAAAATAAGGTTTGTAAATAAAAACTAAGCTTCACACGAAAAATTTGAAATAGCATACCATCACTGAACTGGTTTTATTGACAAGAAAAGATAATGTATAACAACAGACAGGAATAGATTTTCATTCTTGACTCTGGGAATGCTCTTCTTCTTAAATGATTGGGAAGAAGGGCAATTTCTATCTTTGCTGAAACAAAAATGCATTTTTGGGTTTATGGGCAATAGACAGTCTCTAATAGTCAGGCTAGCATGACTCAGAATAGGCATGAGAAATAAGACACACTCCAGTTCATTAGCCACTAAGGAAGAGTTAGGCTAGTGAGGTTTATGGCTAGTTCCACTGAAGGATTTACATGTCTTAAAAGTTAGCTGTCTCAGTGCTTGAAATTCAAGTGCCTTTCCCTAAGACTGGCATCCTTGATGTTGTGTTTGGCATCATGGGCTCACTATACTGTGAATTGAGCAGGTGTGTACAGAAAAATCTTTTGTGCCTTATCCAAAGCCATTCTGTCCAGCAAAGGACAGGAACAGCAGAGAAGCCCAGGATTGTGGTTACATTGGGAAATAGCAATTGCTGGTTTCAGCTGAGAAAATATTTTAAACTAAGAAAGGAAAAGTTTTTCCTGCAATTCCAACTGTAATGGAAGAAAAGCTACCCGATGCCTTTCAGATGGAGGATTCCTCATGCTTTACCTCACAAACGACTGCAAATCCAGAATGGCACATGGCACGTTTTGCTGTCACAACTTCTAGCTTAGGAAAGGTCCTCCTGATATCGGTGGTGGAGCGTTACTTTGAGCTCCACAGTAGAAGATATTAATTTGTGTCTATTGGGATGGGACATAAAGGTTGTAATTCAACCTAAAATATGACACCTATTTTCTTTTGCTGTATAATCTAGAGTAACTTCAGGGTTTCTCTATTACTTACAGGAGTTAAGCTTTGGTTTCTAAATTACTTCAGCGTTGTGAGTTTTCTCATACTTGAAAAATGAGAACAGTTTCTTGAGCTAATTTAGCACAATGCATTTCCCAGGTCAGCTCCAGGAGGGCCACAGGCAGGATTGTGAAGAGGCAGAAGCTGTGGCAAGTCAGAGGCATCATTCACTGTGCAACTGATGGGGCTGAGCCCATCATAAACTTTTGAGTTCAAATTTTCTGAAGCTGTGGTGACAGGTTTCCTTTTGATCAGTCATTGGTGACTTATATGAAGGGCTTCTTTTTTGGTGGTTTCATTTTTTTGTTTGTTTGCTTGGTTTTGTTTGGTTCTCTGTGGGGTTGGTTCTGATTCAACTGAAATAACCCCTCTGTCAGAACAAAAGGCTTCTGTCATTGCTCCTTCCATTCTCGTGCAGAAAGACAAGGGACCAAACCCTACCGGGGTTCTTCTAGTAAACCCAGGAACATACATATTCCTTTGTACAAAATAGAAGCAACTTCATCCACATGAAGTTATTTAATTAAAATTGGAGTAGTTTTCAGAAGTGCTAGGGAATAAGTAGACTCAGCGGGTGCTCAGTCCCTCTATAATTCACAGTCCCTTCATGTAGATGCCAATGTTTTGACTTGGCTGACTATCTTTAATATTTGGGTTTAAAACTTTTGGCCCATGTGTTCTGTTTCCTCAGGGCCCTCTAATCTTTAACTTTTACCATAGAAAAATCTTAATGTTTTCAAGGTTCCACCTTGCTAGCAATATGGTTTGAATCAGATACACTGCACAGAGACTATTTTGATTTTAAAAAAGAACAACCTTATGGTTTTATTTCTTCAGGTATGAATAAAAATCTGATAGATCTTGAGTTTAGAGTTTGCTTTCTCTTGATAGCAGACAGCATGAGGACTGTGATATGGATCAGTGATACAACATGTTTTCCTTCATTAGAAACACAACCCCAACATTAAAAACAGCCTGCTGAAGAATCATATTCATTTAGTAATCATGTAATTTCACAATCAAGGGGTTACTATCCCTCCCCCCACCTGGGCCTCCCTTTAGAACTGCCCATTTATGGACAACATCTGATACCAATAAGTTCATGATACCTATTTCTAAAAGCAATGCCTGCAGTTCAAATGGGGCTTTAGCAGTTGAGTTATCAGATCCAGTACTAACTGCAGATGGGATTTATCTTCACTAACTTTAGCCATATACTAGTTAACGTGTAGGCCAAGTCTCGGCTCCCTCTGTCGAGAAGGGAGAAAGACAGAGGGCAATTCGTGCCAGCTAGCTTAAGCACCCACTAAAGGGAGGGATGAGTCACCTTTTGAAGCTGCCTGCACGGCTCAGTCAATTATAGCAGGCAGACAGGCAGTCAGCTTAGTTATAGCATACCTGACCAGATGGCTGAAGTTAGGGTAGATGGGTCCTGTTCTACCTATCTGTAGGCAGTGTGGATAAGGACGTGCTGCATTCAGCACTGGCTCAGGGTTCAAGAGGTGCTGCTATTCCTGAGTGTCAATGTGTTTTGCCCATAACAAACAATATCTCCCAGGTTCAGGAAAAATGACCCCAGCCTGAAGTTCATTTGATCAATTTACAGTGATGCCAACTGAAATGCATGTTTATTTTGGCACCCTTTTCAGTTCAGGCTGGAGCGATCCTTAAAAGCAGGTCTTACAGCTTTTTCATGACAGGGTGACTTGAACTCTCCCTTTTGTTCAAATATTTTCTGCATAAAAATGTGAATCTAGAAGCCAGGCATTAAACAAAATAAATACTTCCAAAACCCAAACCAAAACCAGGCAGAAATGAATGTAGAAACACCTTTTCATGTGGTTGCAATGGATTGAAATATAACCTTTTACCCATGTCTGGCACAAAGGACATGTATAGAGTTAAATCTACACCATGATAAACTCAATTTTTTTCTCTCGCTTTCCAGTTAGTGATACCCCATCAAGCAGGAGGTATGAAGGCAAGGGAGATGCTGGACTGGGCAGTGGTAGAAGTAACATACATGCACCAAAGCATTTTGTGTGTATTACACTCCAAGGGCTCATGCAACAGCTGGAGCCAGGTGGAGGTGGTGGGGTCAGTCACATTTAGCTTGGGAGGGCATCAGGCTGAGTCAGACTGCAGCACTGGGCTGGAAACAAGCAAATTGTCAGAGTCATGGTGGAGACCAGGTGAATCTCAAGAGTAGAGCATGACACACAGAATAGCTGGCTAACAGTGGCAGAAGCATAACCAAGCACCTTCAGAATAACATATCTGGGGGAAAGAGGAGGGGAGTTGTTGCCATTATTGAAAATTTCAAAAAGGACCTCTCTGAAGAAACAGCAGAAGTAGATGGACCCTGTGGGCAGACAAGAAAATACCTACTTGCTCATCTGTAAGGACTCCATAGATATGATCCCAGTGAAGCCAATGAGGACTTTCCTATGGCCTCTTGCAAGATAAAGAGCAAATCTTTAGCTCTGCAAAGGTTTAGCTTCAAACTGGCAAAGAGCAGCACTGCATACACATGAAATGGAAATAGACAAATATCCTAGCCAACTTCATTTTCACTTTTGATGATGTTTGACTAACAGGTAGGTAGTGAATGAGGCTTTTTCTCTATGTAGGACATAGCCAGTCTGAATATTTCAGATGGCAAAGTTCAGCTGAATAGTCAGACAAGTCTGAGAAAGATGTTTTAAATTTTCCATGAAAACCCACGTTCTTCCTCTTCTATGACTCAAGCTTCAGAACATGGCTCCAAATTGAAATGAAAAGTTTTTTCAAGATTTGTGTCTTTCAGTTCATGTTTGGCAAACTAGCAATAGTTTGGAACAGAAAAGCTGAGAAAAGATTTACTAAACACTGAAGGAGACCTGCAGTTTTCTTTCATTATACAAATCTCTGCCTTTAATCTCTCCCTCAGATATTCAGCCATGGTTGAGCCCACAAGACTAACTTGGACTAGAATATCTCTTCTTGTCACAAACACATAGATTTGCTTTCAACTGATGACTTTAACAGCTAGAAAACATCTTTCTTCCCCTCTTTCTCTCTCTCTCTTTTTTTTTTTTTTTCCCTTCTTTTTCTTCCCTCCAGCTTAACAAGCCAAGTTATTCAGACCTTTTCCTGTTTCCTAATGGTCAAGCTGGATATTAAGGAAAGGTTTTTCACCCAGAAGGTGGTTGGGCACTGGAACAGGCTCCCCACTTGATCGTATCACCTAGCCTGATAGAGTTTAAGAAGCATTTGAACAACATTCTGAGGCACATGGTGTGATTCTTGGGATTGTTCTGTGCAAGACCAGGAGCTGGACTTCATTGATCCTTGTGGTTCCTTCCAATTCAGGATATTCTAAGATAATCCTATGATGGATTCTAAGTTATGTCATTCACAGAATATTCTGCGTTGGAAGAGACCTATAGGGATCATTGAATCCACCTCTTAAGTGAATGGTCTGTACAGGGATCAAGCCTGCAACCTTTGTGTAGTGGTGGTTCTGCATAGCTGAAATCAAGCCTTCCTGAGTGTGGGTGCTCAGAGCTGCACACAAGATCACCTCAGGTTTTCTGCTAAAGCATTAACGCTTTCTGATATCTGTCTAAGTGGAATTTAGTTGCCTGTTTTGATGTCTGGGTCATACTGTAGTGTAAGTATTACTTTGCATAGCATAGCCAGGTATTTGTGTTTACTTATAAGCTTGGAGCACCTAGGGGAAATTCTACTGCTAGTAGTAACTTTGCATTTACATTTTTTGTTTAATCTTTACTGGTTTTCAGAGTCTTGACATGCTTATTATTCAATGAATGATACCTCAAAATGCTGCATCTTTAAAAATTTAGAATCTGTACTAATATCAAGATCGTTAATGAAAATACGAAACAAGATTTGTCCCTACATTTAGTTTGATGTGCCTTCCTAATTGCTTCTGTACAGCCTTGTGATGCCTTTTTTTTTCAGTGGTGTCTGTATGCTATGAGCCAGATCCTTATTACACACACAGTTCTTCTGCAGAGCTCCAGCTAACAAATAACATTTTCTGCACTGCTGTGCCAAACACTGTAGTGAAACACAAGTGAAGAGTATTACACTGTTCTCCCTGTGTAGGATATAATCCAAAAACCTTAGGAAGACTTTGGTGTGATCTTTCCTGTCAGATTTAAGTCCATTCCTTGCCTAAGACCTGCTCTTTCCTTTAAAAGACATAACCTAATGTACTAGCACATCTCTTGAAGTGGTTACACAACCAGGCTTTCTCTTTTGTCTGGTACACAGGTTTCCAAAACTTATAGTTGCTCAGACATGTAGAAGCTCCAGGCCCCTCTCACATTTTATTGCCCACACTCAGAAATACATCTGACTTTGATAATCAGCTCCAAAAGTTTACTGCTCTTTTGAAATGCAAAATCTTATTAGCAGAGTCACTTATTTGTTCTGTTTAATTAGGAAGTGTCAGGCCCCTGAACACTTGAACCAAGGTACTTTTTCCTTTTTTGCTGAAGTTATCAGTTACCAAAACCAAGTCTCAATCAGCATTACTTTTTAATGGTTTTGTGAGAATTTTATGAAGACATTTGCTGACTATTGCATCCATAAATATCTGCAGTCTGTCATTTTTAGTGGTGGTTGTTCTTGATTCATATTTGGGGAGGTAAAAATTTTTCTGCATGATACAAACTCAATAGAACTTGTTTCTCTAATGGCATCACTGATGCCTTTACATATAACCAAGAAAATAAGGGGGCTTTCATTGTCCAAGTAGTCTCATCTACCAGATCTCCTCAAAATTATTTTAACTGGAATAAATTCTGGTTTTTGCATGGTATCCTTTCTGCACATACTTCTTTGCAGTGTTTCCTATCATTAATGCACAGTTCTCTGCCATCACCTTCACCTTTACCTCTGCTTTTCTGAATAATGCATGTGCTTGGAGACCAGTGTTCCAGCTGTGATTGCTATTCTGTTCTGTTACGAGTGTATACCTGTCCCACCTAGTGCCCAGCCGGCTTAATTTATGCTCTTCCCTTTTTTGGTACATATAGTGTTCTTTAAAATTTCTCTACCCCATAAACATTTTGTCAAGATCTGAACCTGGCACTCACTGCATTGCCACCTTAGAAGCAGTTCTCTTCACAGTTTGCACTTTCTTTATTCTTGCTTCCTGCCATTCTGATCACTTAAATTTCTTTATCCTTTGGCATACCCTCGTGTACCTGCACTTTCTCCTCTGGTGCTCTATGGGCATGTGGAGATTATTCAAGTCTTTGACTCTGTACCCTTCCTTTCTCAGTTCAAAGCTCTGCTTATCAGTTCTGCCAGACTTGCTTCCAGAAGGCTGTTTCCACAGTTGCTTAGGCAGAGTCTGTCCTTCAAAAAGGGTCTTCTTTTAATAAATACATCCCAATGGTCAAACATTGCTGTTTCTTTGGCTATCTGTTGATCTTTCTTAAAGTACTCTTATTTTTTGCCTTGTTTTTATTTCCTGTAGTATCAGTAAATGCTGGACCCTAGTGCTCTCTTTAAATAAGCCACATTAAGAAGGGAAAATTAAAAAATGTAATGGCATCAACCCAAAATCACCATTAATCTCCAGTTCTAAAAGTAAACTCCCTCATGCAATAAGGCAGTCTAGAGAGACAACTGAGCAGCAACCACAACCAGCAGTGAATATTCTGTTCCCCACCCCTCAGGATTTCTTGTCTATGCAGAAAGTTTTGCCATCTGTCTGTCAGAAGCATGAAAACAATTGCCTGAGGTGGACAGAAAAATATCAGGGAAAAAAATGGTTTTGCTGGTTTATTATTTTGTTCATCAAAATGGTTCCACTGAGATGGTTCTGTTGGCATTGTATTAGTGCACGTTTGCTGGAAAACCCTTTCACAGGGAATAGACAAGTCTGCTAGTGGAATAGCAGAGGGCAGGGATTACTCCATGTCTGTTCTGCTTTGGAGGTTGCTTCAGCAGGGGTGGCTTTAGAACCACATCAGTTTTGGGTACAAATGAATTTGATGCGAGAAAGGGCAGGAATAGCGCCCAGAGAATTAAAAAAGGCTGCAGTGGATTCCCCCAGGGATGTTCTCTGCTCATAGAACTTCCTCAGATATCAGCATTCCTGAGTCACAGGCTCAACAAGCTCAGTAACCACTTCTGACATGTTAATATTTTGCTCATGTTAGACTACAGGAAAACCTACTTAAAATGTGAGTAGCTTCATAACAAGGGCAAACAGGTAAGAAAACAACCATGTAATTATAAGGGAACCTGAAGAAGCAAGGTAGTCACCTGACTTGAGGAGACAAAACACATTCAAGGTTTGCTTTCCCTTTTCATTCTTCCCTCTCTTCCTCCTCCTTCATTTCCACTTTCTTTTTTCTTTTTTTTTTTCCTTTTTTCTTTTTTCTTCTTTTTTCTTCCCTCTCCTCTCCTCTCCTCTCCTCTCCTCTCCTCTCCTCTCCTCTCCTCTCCTCTCCTCTCCTCTCCTCTCCTCTCCTCTCCTCTCCTCTCCTCTCCTCTCCTCTCCTCTCCTCTCCTCTCCTCTCCTCTCCTCTCCTCTCCTCTCCTCTCCTCTCCTCTCCTCTCCTCTCCTCTCCTCTCCTCTCCTCTCCTCTCCTCTCCTCTCCTCTCCTCTCCTCTCCTCTCCTCTCCCCTAAGACTCATATTTCTGTGGAATATGAGATGACATGGTTGATCTAAACTAATAGTAAAATTTGATTGAATGAAGTGCAAAAATGTATTGGCACTATAAGCAGCTTTGTATTGTAATGAATTCAGAACTGATGTGTGAATTCAGAAAAAAAGCCACAGTATTTCTGGAAATGCCAGCACTTTTTTTTTTTTTGCTTTGTTGTTTTGTGTTTTTTATTTTTTTTTTTGTAATGCATCAATTCCTGTTAGTTAAAACACTACCAAAAGAGTAAAAACAATGCGATTTTGTGTATGATCACCATAATAAGCACATGCTATAAATATTGAATAAAGTTCTGTGAGTAAACAGTCCCCTTGGTACATGGATCTCTGAGTTATGCCTATAGTAACAGTAAATTTAACAGTAAATTAACTGAAAGGAAGTGCTGGCTAGCCATTGAAAACAGAGTGTTAGAAGTCAGTAGTTTCTATATCTGGTCCAGTTACCAGTTCACTCTGAACTTCAGAAAAGTGACTTCAACTCTCAGTATCTGTAAAATCAGAAATGTGCTAACATTTTCTGTCCTCCTGGGCCCACAGAGGGCTCTTTGAAAAATCCACAGCACACTGACATGCATGTAAATCACAGCTGTTGAATAGCTGTGATCAGCATGGGAATGGACCTGTGAAGACTTGAAGTAAGTTGGCCATTAACTACATTTCAGTCAAGTGTGTCTGTCTACTCAGAGACCACTCTGCTTAAAGGGGTTTGAAGAGCATGTTTCAACCAGTATATTGGGTCCCAGGGCTGCAGCTGAAGGGCTGTATGGTCAGCCAGGTGATGTGCTGGTCTTGTTTCTTCCAGCCCACCTGAAGGGAGGCTCTGGACATCTGCAGTCAGCTTCAACCCCCAGTCCCCAAGATCAGAAGTTCAGAGACACTGAGTAACCTTAGCTTAGACATACCACCTGCAGCTTGATGAAGTTTAATTCCTATGAGTGGCTCCAAAATTTCCAGCTGAAGGAAATTTTTTCAGCATTTTTTCCTAGGCAGAACATAACCTACCTATTTTTACCTTTAAGGGCCGAGGAGCAACAACCAAGCAGAAAAAAAAAATCCATCCATCCATCCATCCATCCATCCATCCATCCATCCATCCATCCATCCATCCATCCATCCACCCATCGATCCATCTTAACTACAAAGATATCACTTCTGGCTCAGTTTGTTCTCTTGCTGCTAATCACTAGAAGATATGAGAGTTTGTCGGAGAACAATGGCTGCATATTTTGGATTTGTAATTTTTCCTAAACATCTGCTATTAGTCATCATCAGAAGCAAGAGTCTAGAGGGATGTTGGTATTATCCAGTATGACCATTCTTATATTTTGATATTATGTTCTGATAATTTGCCCTTAAACAGCCCTAGGAAGCCAAGACATGGTAATATCTGGGCAAAAGGGCATGAATCAAACATTGCTGTCAAGGCCCATTCACTAATATTTTGGAATAAGCACATAATAAAAATGATGAAGAATCCACCCTTCAGCTTGGCTGTTTGCTGCAAATATTATAAGGGTATTAAACTAAACAATGGCTTGTACTCATCTGGCTCTCCAGATGTTTTCTATGACTCTTATTTTCTATCAATCAGTTAACCACGGTTTTTGCTTTCCTTAGCAACGTATTTCCAAATCACAATCAGAGAAACTAACGGCAAATAATAAGGGCTAGATTGTATTTGATTGCTGCTAGTTGCTCATGGGAAAGGAAACTGCAAGAAACACTGCCAATCCTTCACACTGGCAGACCAGCCAGGAACACTTCCAGCCCCCCTGACTGCCCCCGCAGTGCACTCCGTGCCAAAGGGGCTGAGCAGCGGTCGCGTCTGATGGGGAGACCCTATGGCTGGCAGTGGAGGAAGACGTGCCTGATTGCTATATGGGACAGGAGACACAGGATAATTTATTTCTCTTTCCACTCAGCCCTTTGTTACAGCCTGCCCAACTCACTCAGAGACACAGCAGGCTTCAGTCATTTAGAGTTTATCAGTGGGTGTTTTTAGCCTGGCACAGCTCATATAATTGCTCTGTGTGTGTGCGCGCGTGCACAGTTGTCTAAAAACTTTTGTACTTTTGTACCCATTGGGTAATTGTAGCTGAACCTGGCAGAAAGGTAGAGGTTCCAGAGATAATCATGTTGGTAAGTTTTTGTGAATATAGAAAACTGAAGAGTTTTTCTACTGCTGGAAAGGCTGCAGCCCACGCTCGGTTCTCATTTGACACAGAGAGAATCCACCTGGGAAAGAGACTGGATGTATGTGAAGGAAAGCTTCAGTCAGAACTTATACCTTATTAGATATAAGGGAATCCACTCTGCAGCCAAGGCTTCTCTCCCCTATGGATTCTCCAGTGTCTGATAAGGGCAGAATTCACAGTGCAGCAATAGTATAATTCATTTTAAATGTCAGTCAGCCATGAAACACTAACTCCATTGGAAACTAGGCTTCCGGAATAATTCTAGTATTCATGGAAATACTTGTTCCCTCACATACTGCAAAGCTCCAGGAGGAATTATGGGTGTTTCTCCATTGCTTCCAGTCTCCAAGCTAGCTCTCTCAGAACTATCTCTGCCCAACAGTAGACCGGATCTTTCTAGGGCCCACAGCCTCTGGAGGCTTCAGAGAGGAAAGTTGTACTTCACTTCTTCCCTCACAGTCAGGCTCATCAAGCATAACTTGTCTGAAGAACCTTATTCACAGAAGAGCTCCCCATTCCCTTTTAGGCACAGAAGGGTAAAAAAAAATAAAAAAAAAGGCCAGCTTTCTCAATGGCTTCCTGGCCAGAAAGAATTGCTGGCTGCTGAGCGCTTGTGGAAAAATGCTCTATTGAGAAGTGTAAATGAGAATGGAATCTTTCTGAAAATCTGGATCCAACAGGGGACTATTGGCACTTGAAAGTTTGGCCCTCATTTCTTTTGAAATACGTAGCTCTTAAATGAGCAAAATCAGAAGTGATTTTTCAAAAGTCTCCTGCCTTCATTTCCTCTTATTCCCAGGTAGCACTGAAAATTCTTGTGGTATTGATGTCAGGCATTTAAACCAGGAAAAAAAGAAAAGGACACATTTCAGTTGTCTGAGTGCTCAGGTTTCCTCTAGATACTGTTTTAATAACAGACTCATTAGGAAATTCCCCAATTATTTGTATTGTTAAAAGACAGAATGTGATTTCTTAATTTCAATATTATTATTGAATAGGGATAGCTATTCCCTGCAGAATGAATGGATTATTCCAATCCACTCAGGGATCAGCATTATTTCTGGCTGCTACATTTCCCTGTGAATGCATACTAATGTCATGATAGTTATTTGACAGTGGTATTAAAAAAGTAAGAAAGGAGAGAGATGTATCAAATAATTTGACTAGCGAGAGGGAGATCAGCACCAGGAAACACATGCAAGTTCTCCCATCAGAGAGAATCCCATACAAAACGTAACAATTCTGACACCTGATCTTGGCAGAATGTAAGTCAGTGCTGATTTGCCACAGATCTGCATAAGAGCAGGGCTTCAATGACAAAGAAAGCAAAATTTACTTTCCATATAGTTACATGATGCTGTTTGACTTCAATAAGTGTCACAAATACGTGCTGGGAGTTAGACTCTGGCTCTGCTAAAAGTCAGGGTTGCAAGAGGTTGCACTGAGATTGTAGCAGGACAGATCAGATATTACACAAGCAAGAAAGAAATACAAACCTCGCAGAATTAACATATATTGTCACATTCTATTAAGGTTTTCTGTAGGGCTAGATCAGATTAAATGCATTGAATCACAGTCATCTTACAGCATATGAAAATATTGTCATGGATAGAATTTTTCATTAGTGAATAAAATGCAGAATAATGAACAGTAGACAAAAAAGAGAGAAGATGTAAAGCCAATCAAAGGAAGGGCAGATGTTTAAAAAGTCTTTTGCTATTCAGGATTGTGATCCAACAAAAGCAATTATGTTTCTGCTCTCTCAATTTCAAAACAGCAGAAAAGAGCTTTGAGGTTTTTCCAGTGCTTATGGCCTATCTCCACACCGTTAACTGAACAGAAGGTAACATAACACCAAACATAGCCAAAGGCAACTGATTCCATGCAAAGCTTATAATTTGGGACATCCAGTGAGTTAAAGGGGATCATAATCAAGAAGGAGATAGATATATATATTCAAAAATTGCTAAAGAAATCTATAAGAAGCCTACAGTAATTTCACGACTATAAGGCGCACCCTTTTGACTAAAATCTCCCCCCAAAACCGGAAGTGCGCCTTATAGTCCGGTGCGCCTTATCTGATCTACAAAGTTGCAACATTTGCCACCCCGGAAGTGAGAGCCCGTCGGCATCGGGGCCGCCCCCGCGCGGGGCGGACCCGCCGGTATCGGGGCCGCCCCCGCCGGCATCGGGGCCGCCCCCGCGCGGGGCGGACCCGCCGGTATCGGGGCCGCCCCCGCCGGCATCGGGGCCGCCCCCGCGCGGGGCGGACCCGCCGGTATCGGGGCCTCCCCGCCGGCTTCGGGGCCGCCCCCGCGCGGGGCGGACCCGCCGGTATCGGGGCCTCCCCGCCGGCTTCGGGGCCGCCCCCGCGCGGGGCGGACCCGCCGGCTTCGGGGCCGCCCCTGCGCGGGGCGGACCCGCCGGTATCGGGGCCTCCCCGCCGGCTTCGGGGCCGCCCCCGCGCGGGGCGGACCCGCCGATATCGGGGCCTCCCCACCGGCTTCGGGGCCGCCCCCGCGCGGGGCCGGCCCGCCGACATTGGGACGGCTCCCTTGCGGGGGGTGTTAAAGCCGCAGGAATCGGATCGGCTGCTGCGCGGGGGGGGCGAAAGCCCCCGGAATCGGATCGGCTGCAGCGCGGGGGGGGGCGAAAGCCGCAGGGATCGGATCGGCTGCTGCGCGGGGGGGGGCGAAAGCCGCAGGGATCGGATCGGCTGCTGCGCGGGCGGGGCGAAAGCCCCCGGAATCACGGCGGTCGCCGCGCGGGCGGGGCAAAAGCCCCCGGAATCACGGCGGTCGCCGCGCGGGCGGGGCGAAAGCCCCCGGAATCACGGCGGCCGCCGCGCGGGCGGGGCGAAAGCCCCCGGAATCACGGCGGCCGCTGCGCGGGGGGGGCGAAAGCCCCCGGAAACACGGCGGCCGCCGCGCGGGGGGGGTGAAAGCCCCCGGAATCACGGCGGTCGCCGCGCGGGTGGGGCGAAAACCCCCAGAAGCACGGCGGCCGCTGCGCGGGGGGGGGCGAAAGCCCCCGGAATCACGGCGGCCGCCGCGCGGGGGGGGGCGAAAACCCCCAGAAGCACGGCGGCCGCCATGCGGAGAGGGGGAAAACCGCCAGAATCGGAGCGGCTGCCACGCGGGGAGGGGGCAAGCAGCTGGAATCGGGGCAGCGGCGGCACGGGGCAAGCCTGCCGGCATTGGGTCACCCGGAGCGCCAGGGAACTCCCGGAACAGCGGGGCCCTGGGGATGCTGCACGGAGCGGCGGTGGGCATAGCCCGGCCCTGCCGGGTACAGGCAGGCCCGGGAGCCAATGGCTGCCGGATTGAGGCGGGGCCTCGGCCAGCAAGCGTGCGGGAGGAGCTGGGGGCGGAGCCTCGCTGCAAAAAAAAACCCGGTGCGCCTTATAGACCGGTGCGCCTTATCTGATCTACAAAGTTGCAAAATGTGCCGGCTCCCGGGGGGTGCGCCTTATAGTCCGGTGCGCCTTATGGTCGTGAAATTACTGTAATTAAATTCTCTTATAAATCTGGAAGAGGAATCATAGAAAGAAAACTAAATCAGTGCCTACAGGTAGAAATTTCACTTTGGTAACTGCCCTCTGAACTCATGAGAAAGATAATGTGTGGAATTTTGTTGAGTAATGGCTGGCATGTGACTGCAGAGAAACAATAGATTCTTTTGGCAAAATACTGAATATTATTTTTGCTCAAAATTTCATTGTGTTATTTTTGAATGGCTAAATATCTGAGCTGTAATTATAAATACACTCCACCACACTTCTCCAGTATCCCTAGCCATGCACCTAAACAAAAGTAAGTGAGACTGAATATGGGAATCTTCACTGAATGCAATATATGTATGGCCAATATGCAATAGAACAGAGAGAAACATGACAGAATAGCAAGGGAAAAGATTAAATGCCAGTCATTCTATATTGTGAGAGAAAAACTTTCTTAATAATACAGTATTCTTCTTGTATTGCCTGATGTAAAGAGGTGCTGCTTCCTAGCCAGAGTAGCACCCTAATAAAAATGGTGAAGGTTGCATTTCACCCTTTGGAGTAGTCATACAACTTATTAAAACCATGCCATTATTCCCACACATTTTGTCTCTTCTTTCTCTGATTCTTGATCTGCTGTGGTATTCAAACAACACAGAATACTTCCCTCTTCCTTGTCTCCCTTACCAAGGGAGGAAGAGGAGGCACAAAATCTCCTTTTTGCAGGTAAGTGGGTAGAACTTCAAGGCACCATAAGAAGAATCTGGGCATGACCCCAAACAGTCTCTTACATGCCTAAAATGCAACTTAGACAAAATGTAGGTGCATACTGAAGGTCACACAAAAAATCCTGCCAATCTTGATTAGGTGTCTCCCAGGCATGTATGTTGCTGGATGTCACTTCCTTAGGGGTCCAGTACTGTCCTCCCGAATGTATCCAGCCACTCCCACCCACAGCCAGCAGAAGTTAAAATGAGTGTAAGCCTCTTGCAGGCAGAGAAGTTCAGGGCCTCCTTTTCTATCTAGCAGTAAGTGTTAAGGCACAGTGAAAGCAAAGACAAAGCCTGGAGCAGGTCCTGAGGGTTCAGGAGAACAAGGCTCTCAGTCTTACCAGAGAAATAAAGAATGAGAGGCACCAATTGCTGCCCCAAGACACAGGTTTCTGCCTCATTTTCCTGATCTCTGTCTGAAGCAAAGTAGTGCTATCGTGTTTTTGTTTGGCTTGGGTTGAGTTTGGGGGCTTTCTTTTGCAACAGGTGAAAGAAAAAGCAACAGCCTGCTTGTTTTACATTTTGAACTGGCTCTGCTACAGGTTTACATAGTCAAACCATTCCTATTTCCTTCCACAAGCTGGGCCTCCCTATCTCATATCCTGTTGGATCAGAATATATGGGGTTTGCCCCAAAGGTCCACAGGACCATAACATAGGACTACTCTGGGTTTTGACAGCAATTGAGAACACTCCTTGTTTTCTGGAGCACATGGTGATAACTAGAAGCTTTTGAACATGAAGGGGTGTAGTTTCATTACTCAGGATCAGCTTACAGTAAAGCAGTTCCCCATCTGGCTTGGAAAAAGGACAAAGCAGGCTCACCTCCATCTGCAAAAGACCATGTCAGCATAGTCTCATTTATTCTTGGTCTCAGCGTTCTCAGCCACTTCCTTTCAAACACGACAGCCGCTGTCTGCCCTTAGTGCAATTGCCTGGCAGCTTGAATGCTTTGGGAAACAAAAGTTTTCAGTTCTCTTGATTTTGAAGGTCCCTTAAGGAGGCTCTCACTGAGAAATAGGAGGTAGCAGGGAAGAGGACCACATCCTACTTTGCCCTGAAGTGAGCGGCAGAAGTGACAGCTAAATAGAGCAAATGTGAGGCACTGTTTTAACATTGTGTGTAGATGGGGGGAACAAACTTCACGGTTCAGAGCCTCTCATTCTTATGAGAATACTTATGGGAATACTTATTACCTGCACCACTCATGGCACTCCTTTCTACTACCTCTGGCTCTGTGGTCTGTGCTTTCTGCTGCATAGTGACCCAGAGAGCAGAGAAAACAGAAGCAGACTCTCTTCACTATTCCCATTCTCACCCATATCCATCTGATGAAACTACTATCTCTTCATTATTGTAGAGTCTGCTGAGATAGGGTTCGAGTTCCACTTCTGGGACTCACATTCAACTGGTTATTTGCTAAGACTGGTATCACCATGAACCTCATCCCAAAGGAGAAAATAAATAAGCCATCTGCCTTCAAATGTGCAAGTAAGATAGCTAAACACAGGACAGCTTGGTTCAGAAGCTGACATTCAAAGGCACTCTTTAACTGCAGCTCTGATGTGGAGCAAAATTCCCCTTACTGGGATTTCTTATTGACTTCAGTGACATACTTAGCTTGCTGTGCCCATGCTTAGGGTATATTTACATTGGTGAGTATAAGCAGACATGTCTGCTCCATCTGTGATCCTGGCCAAATGAATATATGGCATTATTGTCCTGTAGATTAGTCTTGTGAGCTTAGGTCCAGAACTGTAGCTGTATGGGTATCCACAGGAACAGGCAGAGGTCTCACCATAGCCATCTTCAAATGGTCACTTTTTAAGTGCTAGATTTCACCAGTCAATGTCAAGGGAATTTAAGCTTTTTCTACTTGCATATTGCTTATACCTTAGTCCATGCTTGTGACCTAACCCAGCAATATACTCACTGCTGATATCTAAAGCCAGAATGTCACTTCCTAGGCTGGATCTTCAAAGAGCAGGGTCAGTGGAGACCCTGTGTAGGCAGCCTGTGTGGACACACTTGAATTCTGTTAGCACAAGCAGAGTGTGAACGATGGCTTAGACTGACCTTTGCCCAGGTTATAATGGGCTATTATAATAGCCATTTGACCTGTGTCCTATGTCCTTGAAAACCAGGCTCTGTGATGACACAAAGTGGGAGGTCACTGTGTGCATCAAGGAACGTGCTGCTGCTCCAAGGATCAGCAGTTATCCCCACAGTTACCCAGTGACAGCAGCATCCAGCTACAGCTCTTTGACATGTTTTACTTCTTCCCCTCTCCTCTTACAGTTTGAAAAGCCTTTGGGACTTGGTCTTCTTTCTCTTCCTTGAGGAAACAGAACTGCATTCTGGGACACTGCAAGGCACCTTGGTTTGTCCCATGCATGGTGTAGTATGCCACTCCAAATGTGCCAGAAGCTTGGGCTGAGACACAGAAGCAAATATCTGAATGGTGGTGGTGAAAAAAAAAAAAACCAACCCAAAAAAACCCCACAAAGAAACAGCACATCAAGACTCCCCCTCAGCACATAGTCACCACCTCCTTGCTGAGATAGGTTTACTCTGTTCTGTTCCACTCCAGGGAAGGCAGGACCCTGCTTCCTCATCAGCTTGCCTGATAGCTGACTGAGAAGGACATGCTCCTCCTGACAATGTAACAAGTGGCACCAGTTGAGAAGTGGTTTAAAAAGCCATCCCTTACCACCTCTCAGAAAATAGTTGCTGCCTTCAAGCAGAGAAACCTGCCAGAGTACGTGCCATTTGGATAACAGCGTCAGGAGAGTCACAAAGCTCATCAGGACAAATCCATAGGCAAACATCCAGTGTACACAGAGCTTTAAGGGTCTTGTTCAGCACTGTGAATTTTGATTTACGAGCTAAGCACCCCCTTCCAGGTATCACATAGATGGCTGAGGACTACCATTAGATGAGATTTTCTGCTGATCTGGGTGAAGAGGTGGATGCACTCAGCTGTGTCCAGGAGTTTGTCCCCCTCCCCCCTTTCCCCCATTCCCCAGATGTTACAGTCCAATTGGTTTTGCAATTTAACTCTGTCTGATTGCTTCTTGACTTCCACAAAGTGATTCAAGTTTAAAGAGAAGAGCCTTTGGAGCTGGTCTTTTCTGTGTGGCTTCTTGGATTATCCCAGGCAAATTGCACTGGGTAAAGCTTTGAGGAACAGCTAGAGAGCTCATTTTAGCTTTTTGTTTCTGGGATTCATGTTGCATTGTAACAGGTTAGCTTTTGCCTCCATGAAGGTCTTGAAAAGGGAGAGGAAAATACAGAAATACCTCAATTTCACCCCTGCTCTGCCCCCACTAGGTTCTTCTAAATGGTTTCTGTAGGAACAGATGGCATAGGAATTGGCTCTGTCAGCTTTGTATGAGCTAGGAACTCCCTCGTGCCAAGGGAATCCTTGAATGGGGAGATTTAGCAGCTCCCCAGCTCTGTCAAAGTGGGTCCAAATGATTTAAGAATCTGGCCCGTTGCAGCCTCATTTCCTCTGAAAATCATACCAAATTGAGGGGGTGATTGGGTGGTGAGAAGATAGAGAATAAAATTTCAAAGAAGATCAAAATATGCCATTTTAGCTTTTGTATGTATAAACACGCATAATATGACATTTTGTTTAGACAGTTATTTAAAAAGAAACTTACAATCTTTTTAATTAACACGAATGCAAAGGAATAGGCTATAAATATGAACACAGGAAGAAGGTAGGAGTTGACAGCACACAGCCTTCCAGACAATCTTTTTTTCAGTTGTTATGGGGTATAATAAAATTTTGTTTTCCTTTGCAAATTTTCCATAATGATTATGTTTGTTTTAGGTAACAAATTAACTGTAGTAGGTGACATTTTTCCCCACATATCATGTCATGTGTCAGAAGCCCTCACCTTACAGCTAGAGTAGAAACAGTGAATGAAATTAAAGGATGAAAGAGAAAGAGAGAACAAGATTATCATATGGACAGACCATACCTGAATGGTGGATGTGATATACTGTCTAATTTATGCTGCTGTCACTATTAAAAAATCTAAAACATCTCTGGCTCCAAGTCTCATTACCTTACCTCACCTTACCTTTCCCATTCCACTGCTGCCCACTTTGCTTTACCTCTGCTGCCTGTCTGCCTGGCTCGTGAAATGCTAAACAATTTTGATATTTACCTGTTTATGATTAAATTGCAAAATGATCTGTTTAGTTCTGTTCTAAATTAAGGTCTACATTAAATGTCATAGCATTTATCTTTCATGAAACGAGACAGCAAGGACACTAATTTCCCAGGCACTCAATCACTGCCCGGTGCCACCAGAGAGAGCGGCTGTGGAGGCGCGTGCCCGCCATTCACAGCCGGCTTGACAGCGCCCAGGCAGAATCATAAAAGTCAATTAATCATTAAAAGCTGTTACCAGCCCGTATTGAACTGCTGTGGCACAAAATGTTAATCAGCCCCACATCAATACCATAAATTCCTGCAAATTGGAGCGGTCGATAACGCCGAGGCCCGGCAGGTCGATGGGAGGGCGCGAGGCCTCTCCGCCAACATGGTGGCTGGGCAGCAGGCCCGTCCTGCGCTGGCCCGCTGGGGCTGAGCAGGTGCCGATGCATCACTGCCCTGATGGCTCTGTCAATAACACCGAGCAGGGGAGGGCAGCCCTCACAATTTAATCGCTCGAGGCGCCGTGTGTCGCTGCATATGTGGCAGCTTAAAAGCAGGGCCAGGTCAGTTGCTGCCCAGGGACAGGATGGGGCGGCTGGCGCCATGTGCCATTAACCGGGGCGCTGCTGTGGAAGGAGTCACCTGCAGCTCCCTGGCTTAGGAAACTGCTCCCTGCTGAGTTATAATGTTACTCATGAATGGTCTTGAGAGTTGTTCATTAATTCCCTGTGAGCCCAGGGACAGTGTTTTTTTATTAGCCCCTGGTGCACTGCTGCCAGGCACCCATGAAATGGGGCACACAGAGGTGTGGGCAAAAGGGGAAGGTCGCTTCTGCCTTGGCACCTGCCTAACATTTTTCCGCACGTAACTATTGCTGCTGTGGATGTGTGAGCACAAGTGAGCTGTACCTGCAGAAGAGAGCTTCCACTTTGGGCCTTTCCTTCTCAAAGCAACCCTATGTCTTTCAGTTTTGGCTCTGTCAAAGCCTTCACATGGCTTCCTCACCACCCTCATTCCCAGGGCCAAGGAGGACTCCTGGCCTTCCTACCCAGACATGAAGAACAGACTGGGCCAAGAGGAAGACTCTAGAAGTGAGTGCCATGGAAAGGACTATGTCCCAAGGGAGAAGGACTCACAGCAATGCCCCTGCTGCCTTCTGCTGCTGCTTCTCCTGGGAGGGGAGCTGCCGAAGGCTCGGCTGAGCCCAATCCATTTATCTCCTGTTATTGTTATTAAATCTGACCTGAAGTGGGGGAAGAATAGCATTTTTAGGATTGCAGGATATTAAGAAACCTCTTTAGAGATGAAAGAAATGCCTGGTACCATTACTCTGGGGAAGGATTTTGTTCCACTGGTTTCATTGTCATTTAACGTAGAACATAAAGGTTAATGCTGAATAAAATAATGCTCATGTTGATTATTTTAATAGTCTCAAAGTATAACTTTTTCCCAGGACTGCAGTTATCTAATCCATGTGCTGTGCATGCACCAGCAGTATTTTGTGCTTTTCCACAGCACAGATATGATGGTTCCATTAAGTTCAGGCTGAGAAGCTATTGTGTGTATCTCTAATACAATCGTTTCGTACTCTATGGAAAATGGAAAAAATATACGGATCTACAGACATGCTAATTCCCAGGATTTGTACATTTTTAAAGATTAATAAAAAAGTCCATCTTATTATTATCCGAGTTATAGGAAACATCAAAATAAATTAAGAATCTTACTGCACAGAAATCCCCTATTCAACATATCGAGACAGGATGATGTTATGAGTGTTCAGACAAAGGTAATACAGTCCGTCTATTTAATTGCCCTGACACCTTGCTCAGTTCCTCCAGCTATACTCTGAGAGCTAAAAAACCCCTCTCATTGTTATTAATTGTATTCCTTTTTAAATGTAATGTCATATTGCTGTGGACTGAGCTAATGAAACATACTCATATTACCAAAATAGGTATATTTCTTTTTGTACAACGCATTATATTGAAACTGTCTGCTAAAGACATTGTGTTAAAGACCCTTCATAGAGCTTTATAAAGAATATCTCAGCTACTCCAACATTTCTATTACATGATCATTAAAATGCCCAAGAGAACTAAACAATATAGTGTGGATCCAGTTATCATATAAGACTTTAGAAATATTATTAATTCCTGCCACTGATTTATGTTAATACTAATGCTAGATTACATGCTATGGCTACTAAACAGCCACTGAATACCAATTCACACTAAGACAGTCCCTGTCCTCTACGTGAAAGCTGCGCTCTTCTGTTATAATGAGAACCTGAATTATTTATCTCTCTTTATCCTACAATAGTTCACTTGACCACAATCACTTTTTTCCCCCCCTGTTTCTTCCACACATAAATACATGTAAACATGACATAATAACAACTCCTATCTTCGCCTGTTTCAGCCACATGAAATCAGAGGATGGAAGCAGAAGTGTTGGCCCAGAGCTGAGCAGGAACAGGGTATGAGGTTGCCTAAGTGACACCCCTACCTGAGTGGCCTTCAGTGTTTTTGAATGTAGGTCCAGTGTAAATAACAAACTGAGCAATACAGAAGACTTCTTTGCTGATGGTTTCCACTGCTGGCAGTTTGTCTCAGGTGCCCACTGCTTTTTGCAGCTCTAGCTGGGTGTGAAGAGCTCCTCCGCAGCACGTGCACTATCTCTGCTCACTCTGAATGAAACTCCAGGCAAATCCAGCAGCGTGGGCAGGATTAACTACTGGTCCATTTTGGATATTCATGCAAGAAACCAATTGCAGAATATTCTGAGTCACAGAATATTCTGAGTTGGAAGGCACCCACAAAGACCATCAAGTCCAGCTCTTGAGTGAGCAGCCCATACAGGGATCAAGCCCCAACCATGTCATTATTAGCACCATGCTCTAACCAACTGAGCTAATCTTATTTTTCATATTTTTCCTAATCAAGAACAGAGATGTGGCCAAAGTTGTTCGACATGAGGGGTGAGTACTGCATGCACGATGTTGCTGAGCAGTCCATGGCATTTCTGTGGGAGTACTTTTAATCTGTCTCTAACACCTGTTCTGTAGTCTTTAGTGCTGGGTTTATGCATTATTGGACAGAATGCATTTTTCTCCCTTCATACGTGGCACACGTAAGTTGAATTCCATCTGTGATACTTGTATGTCACAGCCCCACTACCTGCTGTCACACTCTGCACTTTGACTGGCCTTGGATCATCCAGAGCGTAGGAATCCAGCTCTGCTGAATTAGTTCTGAGAATCCTTCTCGAGAGTTCTTTGGGGAGGATCTGTTTTCCTGTTTCCAAAATAAAGAACTCACACTGCATCTAGGACATTATTTCAGCAGTAGGACACCAACACATCTCACCAGTTCTTTCATGTCTTTTCCAAGCAGTGGAAAGGATGTTCTTGGTCATGGCAGCCGTGCACTTACTGCTCTTTGACCCAGGCTCCAGACAGAGTTCACAACTGCATGTTTCTTTCCATAAGGAGTTGCAGAATGCCATTTGAATACCATTTTACCTGGAGACAGGACAGGTAAGAACTTGATCAGAGCTGCTAAGAACCCATAATGGCAAAAAAGTAGCATGCTGTAAATGAAGGATTGTCAGCTACAGAAATAGGAAAAAAAGAACATTCATGGAAATTTGAACCACATCTCAGCTGGCGAGGAAGACGGCTATTGTTATTCTCAGGAAATGCTGAGGAAGGGGTTGAAAAGGTTATTTAGAAATGTACAACCTAAATTACTTTTCCTACACAATTTGAAATGGGAATAATGGAAAACAGAAAGATAGCTCACAAGGCAGCATGTGCCATTTGGAAGACTCTGATACTCCACTACCTGTAGGTATCAGATGCATAAAGTTTGGACTCTATCAGGACTATTAGAGGACCTACAGCAGAATTTTCTGTATTCTTGACCTCTCAGTTACAAATTCGTTGAGAGGCATATTTTTCCACTGTGCTTTTAATTGTTGTTCACTGTGCTGTTTCACTGCCAGCTAATAGGACACTCAGCTAATAGAACATCCCATGATGGGTTTTTCCACAGCCCTTGCTTGTCCAAAGCTCTGCAAGTACCTCAGTTGTCCCGGCAGGTAAACTTATCAAGGTCAACAGAACCATCATCATCACTATCCACCTTAGTGACCCTTTTGCTGCCAATTTCAGCCACCATCTAGAGCACGTAAGTTTTTCACCAGGAAAAAACTGTGGAGTAGAAAGTAGAAGGGTGAGATTTTTATCAACACCCCTTCCACTCACTTCCTTTAAAGAGATCGATTGGGCAGAATAATTTGTGAGTAACTATGACTGTGTGGATGTTTGAAACCACAGAAGTGGGTATGTGTGTGTTATTAAAAGCCAGGGTCACTGTAAGGACTTGAATCTCAACAAGAACTCTCATGGTGAGCTCTTAAATACTTCCTTCACTGGAAGGATGTGAACAGGGCATTTGTTGTTGGGCCACAGGAGAGGGAACCTCAGAGCCCATCCGTGGAATCTGAAGATGGAGACTGTTTGGCTGTGCTGCTTGACCCACCCTAGCTCTATCTTCCCCTCTTCCTGCATCTGGTTTACTTTGCACACATTTTGGTAAGCTAGTGATGTCTGCTGGCTAATGACCTGCAGGCTGCTGAAACTGAAAGAGAGCAGAAATCAGTGAGGAGGGAGGAACAGAAGTGGCCACAAACAGTATGGGTTCTCGAGCCTGTGTGCATGGAGAGCTTTGGAAGCAATGTTGACCATATACTGTGAACCAACTCTCTTTTTTAACCAAAGAAGCCCAACCCTGCACTATGCAGTGATGTTATTGATATGGTGCCTCAGAGGTGGATTCTGAATTCTAATCAGTTGTAATAATTAGTGAAGTTCTGTACCCCAAAGATGGTATTTTAATTTAGGATAATAGAAGGTCTGATTTTATGTGTTATAAATTAATCTAACTCCAAACCCTTCAGTACCACACTATAATTTATGTTACCTGATATTCTGGTTATGATTGCAGTGTCTACCATGACAAGACATTTTTCTTTTGGGGAGCAAAGGTGTAGAGGTAGACTTTAACCTTTTATGGCAGTCTAAACCTAGAGTAATTCTATTGAGTTTGAAGGTTTTACACCACACTGACAGTGTAAGAAATGAGGTCAGAATTAAGACGGTAAAGCAGTGCCATTTAGCATCTATCAGAGTTGATGAGGGCTTACCTAGTAATATTTAAAACCATGGGTATTTTAGTCAGATAGGAAAATGTACCTTCAGAGTCCAATTTAACAAAGTCTAATTTCAAAAACTGAAGCCCTGTTCTCCTAATCTG
Source organism: Catharus ustulatus (assembly GCF_009819885.2). Lineage (NCBI taxonomy): Eukaryota > Metazoa > Chordata > Aves > Passeriformes > Turdidae > Catharus > Catharus ustulatus. Next base: position 95,695,722 of record NC_046222.1, read on the forward strand.
AGTGACTTTAGATACATATGGGAATATCAAAACATGATTGCCCTGAAACTCAATCTTCTTCTTTTTAATTAAAGAAAGAATTCTATCTTAGTTACCTGAGAATCTGAAAGATAGTCTAAGTATTTGACACTCAGAAAAACTTTTAACAGATAAATTAGGATGACAAGAGACAAAAACTACCATCAATAGCAAAAGTAAATTTAAAATAAAACTAAAGATGCTCTAATAACTTAGAAAAAAAAGCTAATCAATCCTGGTAAAATTCTTCCATTGAGCCCAACATAAATGTGTTGCAAGAATTAATTTAAGTTATAGGAAGTCGTGACTAGATCTCCACTGTTGTAAATCAGCAAAGCTCCACTGGATTTCAATGGAGATGCACTAAGATAGGTTAGATAAGAATCTGACCCTTAATTGCTTAGTAATTTTTTTCTTAACCAACAATCAAAATTCAGTTCTTATGTTAATATAGAATCATAGAGTCCTAGAATGGTTTGTGTTGAAAGGCACCCTAGAAGGTCATCTGGTACAACCTCCCTGGAATGAGAAGGGATCTTTAATTAGCTCAGGTCACCCTGAGCCCTGTTTAACCTGACCTTGAATGTTTTCAGGGATGGGACATCTATAAACCCGTTCCAGTGTTTCACCACCTTCATCATACAAAATGCCTTCTTTGTAACTGCTCTGAATCTACCTTTATTGAGGTTAAAACCATCACCCCTTGCCCTACAGCAACAGGCCCTGCTAAAAACTACGTTCTCCTCTTTCTTATACATCCCCTTTACGTACAGAAAGGCTGCAAGAAGATCTCCCTGGAGCCTTCTTTTCTACCCCAGTTCTCTCAGTCTTTCCTTACAGGAGAGGTGTTCCAGCCCTCTAATCATTTTGTGGGCAGGGTCTCATCACAGTGGAGTAGAGAGGGAGAATCACCTCCCTCGATCTGCTGGCCACACTTCTTTCAATGCAGCCCAGGACATCATTGGTTTTTAGAGTTGCAAGCACATCTTGCCAGCTCCTGTCCAGCTTGTCATCCATGAAACATCTGTCTTAAGCCCTTGCTGTTCCTCAGTCATAACCTGGTGGTTTTTTTGTAGCAGATCTCTCAGTTTCTCTGTTTTAACAGTTTCAGAAGTAAGAAAAATCTTTGAGAAAACACTTTATTTAAATCAAGTTCTGCAACCTTGGCAAAGTACGTGTCTTTTACAACACATTGCAGCACCTTCTCCTAACACTGAAGGAAGAACTAGGCAAGGGTAAAGGATTAATCTCCTGGCATAATTTTTCTGGTGTCATTCAGGCTAACATACATAGGAGTAAACATGCAGTCACATACCCTATATTGCTTGACAGGCTTTTGTTAGACAAGTTTTACTGAGCACATCCTGCTTTTCCATTTTTAAAGTGTGTTCATCCCCAAGAATGTTGTATTGAAAAACTAGAATTGAATACAGCTGAGATAAATAGATCACACTAATACTAACACTCCTCTGATCCCTGCAGGCAAAAGCTGAAAAAGCATTTTAGGCTCTGGGCTGAATCTGTGAGTGCTGTGCAGAGACTTGTGCTTCCAAAGAGCAATGACTGGTGCAGACTGCAATTCCTCAAGTGGTACTTCAGATTGGAGTTCTGGGCAGTGCTGGCAAAACTTCCTCCACAGCCAAACAGTGAACAAGGTGGGGGATGCAAGATCTGCTTTTCCCACCAGATGAATTCCCTAAACTGCTGTACTTCATGGCCACATAAACACCTGGCTAAGCAAAGCACTGCAATGACGTGGAGCTGGAAATGAGTAGTCGAGGGGATGGAGGGTCAAGAGCTACCCAAGGCCATCTAAATAACACCAAATTTGTCACCAAATAAGAAGCCACACAATCTGCTACACAATCTGCTGTACCATACCACACTAAACTTTCAAGAGCCGTTCCACAGCCTGAATTACAGACGAGAAGCAAACAGGAAGCATAGACAAATGGTGGAGCTCTGGCATCCTATGCCAAACCAATTAAGCAGTCAGGCCCATCGGTAAAATTGTCTGGAAAGAAAACAGCTTTGTGCCCTTCCTGAGTACAGCACAAAGAGAACTGGGAATACTGCAGGGCTGGAAGGAGACCCAAGCCAACCAACAAATTGCAGCGTGGTGGCTACACTAAGTTCTGTCCCCTCAGTGCCCTTGGTTTTACAGGTATAGAGGTCCCCAGATCACCTCCTAATAACTTGTCACTGGATGCAATGAAAAAGAAATCCATGCAGTTTTTCTCTCATTGACAGTGAAGTTTTTAAAACTTAGGCATATAGATATGCAATTCTATTTTGTGCTGTATTCTTTTCCATTTGCAAATCTGGTTTATGGTCATAGCAATAGTAGAAGGACAGAATGGCCCTTATATTTTAACCATCAGGTTGCCATTGTGAACATTAAATAGCATCCTGACTACTCCAAAATAAAAAGCACCAGCAAATATTTAATGCTATACAAAAATTAGAAAAATCTGGAATTGTCTCTCATTTGCTAGGCTTAATCATATCAACCTGTTCACATACATGAGTGTATCAAATGCCAAAAGCCTGCTGGGAACCCATCCCTTTGCCAGCTGGTATGCACTTTATTTGATCAGGACTCTTTTTGTATGGGAAGCCATGAAAGAGCACCCACAGCCATTTGACAAAAAAAAAAAGATGAAAATCAGCAAACATAACTTGAATTTTCTGAGAACAAGCACACATACTGTGTGTTTATTTATTTTCCCACAAACAGGGAGATAGACAAGAGGATGCAGCCAGTGAAAGCCATACTTATCTATGACAATATCACTGGGGCATAATATATTACTGAAGAGAAAGCACACGTACTTCCAGTTTTCACCCAGAAGAAAAGCTAACACTTAGTTTGAGTACGCAGAGCAAGCCACATATATTAAGAAGGAATTTTCTTACCAAATGTTCATCACCCCTTGAAGAAGTTATGTGCTTTGCTGCACAGTGGTATCCTTTATTTTTTTCCCAAAGAAAGTGGAAAGAAATTCAGAACAGTGGAGGAGCAGATCAGCAAGAAAGGGGCCCACAGTTCTGCCTACAAATGTCCTCTGCAGACCTTTAGAGGGAAAAGGGAAAGGGGGCCTGTTATTCCTGCCTGGTTCATTAAATGTGCTCTGGGCCATCCTGTTGAATGCCTTTCCTTCCTGCAGCTGAATCATTTTTTTGACTGAAAAAGGAGTAAATTTTACACTAGAATTTTTTTCTAAAAATACAACATTGGGGAAAGAAAAGTGGGATGATACATGTTATTATTAGTCTTTTAGTCTAAGATTGAATTTAAACACATGGGCTTAAATTGCCTTCTCACTTTACTGGTCTTGCTGCTTTCAGCCTTGCCCGCTGTTTTTGCTCCTGACCAATATGCCAGCAGCTGTTTCTCTTCTACTGCTGCTTTTCCCTGGGTAGGTAAAGTGAGGTCTCTCTTAGCACTGAATTCTGCACTAAATAAAATTCTGCCTTTTTAATAATGAATCCTTCCCATTGTCTCAGGGGCCATGCACACAATTAAGAACAATATGAAATTTAATTAACACCAGATAATAATAAGGGTATGAATGTCACAGGGAACTCTGAATACAGACCCCCTACAGCAAATGATTTGGGAACTAGAGTGAAAGCCAGCTGCTAACACTCAGGTCCCAGATACCCAAGTGGCATTTCAACACCTGACCTCGAGTATTAAGGTACTGGAAGGAAAGGAAAGATGAATGCCAAGCAATTAGAACCCAAGTGCTTCAGACCTGCATAGGGTAATGCTATATCAGGGGGTTATACCCATACGTGGTGATGGAGGGACTGGAGTCCAGGCACTAAGAGCTCTGAATGCCTGCATCCTGCCCGAGGCACTGCCTGTGGGAGCACTACAGGTGACATTAAAAGGACATTTCTCAAAGGGCACTCCTGTGCTAGTCACTATGATGGTCTCAGGCCTGTCCTTTAAACTGCAAAAAACACCTCTGGTCACATAAGGTGTTATCTGTTTTGCCATGTGTGTCTACATCCAGAGGGTATTCTGCAGTCCTGGAGTACCTTCAGACATTGTTTGGGAACACCAAAGAGTACACTTTAAGCAGCATCACAAGTACAATTTTCATTACCAAACCAAAAAGGCTACTACAAGATAAAAGAGTTGTGGGTGGAGAAAGGAAAGAAACAACTGCTGCAGACAGGATTTTCATTAGAGGAAAACACTAACTTGCTAAGATTTAGATAAATCTTCATTACAAAATCCAAGCACAAAGGTAGACATCTGAAGTGTAGTTAAAGTATTTCCATCCTCATGCTTCTCCTGTCTTTTTCCTTCTCCCCAAGGAGCCAACACAGCTCTGGCAGTGCACACTGGCTGAGAAATGGGCTTCTATTCCTTAGACTGCAGTCATGTGCGTGTGTCTTCTCATTTAAGCTCTTCCATTCTGTTTCTTTCAGAGGCTGAGAAATCTGCTTTTGGGGAGAAGATTAAAAAAAAAAAAAAGAAGTGGGGAAGCTCATTAGCAATTTGTTTAGAATTTGAATGTCAGCATAGTCACTTATGTCTAAGTGACTAAAAAATGTATGCGAGTACTCTGACTTTCAGCAAGAGATACAGCGTTCTAACATCAGAATGAACAATATAATTACTGTGTGTATGAAGACATATTGGTCTCCGTATAATGAGGTATTCAAATCTGCTCCACTTGAATCAGATCACAGAGATATATTAAACACACATGGCGAAAGAATTCAGTGTAAGGGTAACCATGTGTTCTGCCAAGTCTTTCTATGCATGAATGGGCTGCCAGGGCACCATAGGCTACAGACAAAGTACAGGAGAGCTGTGTTCAGAGGTAGGGAAGTGAGGTCGCAAAGGTATTTCCTCTTCATTCCCTCGAACATGTGAGTGTCTCCCATTTTCTTCCTCTTTCACAGGCTGGTGCACCTCAAAAGCAATTCCACCAGAATTTACTGTAACAATACTGTATCATGGTTCCTTGGTATGGTTTACTATTGTGTATTTACAGCACCCAGGAGTGAGCTGGCTGCCTGAGAGGGGTGGCGATTGCAGAGGCTACTCTCAGTTTTGGTTGCAGAATTGTTTTCATGTGCTAGTGACATTCTGGAAAACATGCCTCCTTTTCCAGCACCACTGCAGCTATTTTCAAGCGGAGGTGCTTGAACTTGCTGGCTGGTGGCAGCATGTGTGTGCCTGATAGGTGCCGAGGATTGATTGACACATTGGGAAGGCAAGGCTTGGGCCCCTTGCTGTGCCTGAGATCATGAGTACGATCAGGAGCAATCATTGTCAAAGCATAAAATGTCAATTTTTTGGCAGTGTTATTTCAACATCTAGATACTATGAAAAACATGGTAAGATGAAAACAGTAGCTGTTTTGCTTACTTGTAGAATTGTTTGAGCGTGGATACCGTAGCAGATTGAGTTACACCCAGCTGCCAAAACAGACATGGAGAATGTTTCTGTGGGTCATGGAAAAGACTGAGCATGCCGTTCCTTGGGTGGCTGAGCTACTGCAGAGACCCCAGTGTGACAGAACAGAAAAACACAAATGAATCAAGGCAGTGATTTCGGTCTCTGCCACTCAGAAGTGAGCCTGTGGTTAGACGGACAACTTTCTCTGCTCAGTGTTGACTGATTTTAAAGGAAATTTTGTCTTGCTTTTTGTTCCCAGGGCATGTGTGATATTTATGATGTACTAAAATGCATTTCTTTGGGTACAGCTGCTCATATGTCTGTTGGGTACATGGGCATTATCAGAGGATGTTTCTCTTCCATATGTTGATAGAGGCAGAATTTCAGGGTAGCAGGAGCAAGCTGGGAAGGCGGGAGGAGTCCTTGCTCCTCTCTTGGCAGACACTGTGTCAGCATTCTGCAGAGCACTTATCAAGATGAGGATGGCAACTCATACAGAATATAGGTTTTGGGGAGAAAGAATCAGTTCATGTGGCTGCCAGTGATACAAGCCTGGTAAGAGATTTATCAGGAGAAGCCTGTCCATTTTTCAGAAGTGAAAACTCACTGTTTTGAAGCAGAAAAGAGAGTGAGACCTATCTATCTCTTCAGGGAACCACAGCTGCCAGAAGGAAAGGTGTCAGATGTGGTTACCAAACCCAATTCTTTTAGAGGCTTCCATGGTGTCTAGGGAAGGGGAAGAATTGAAAAGATTTGATGAGAATAGCATGTGTACGACATCTCTTAGAATAAAGCTCAGACCTTGTACTTTACTTCACTTAAAGTTCTACCACAGAGTTTATTTGTGCAGAACTGGTGAGGTAAAGCTGTAGTTTTAGAAAAAAGAAAACTATGGATTGTTCCTCTTTTGTTTCATACAACTCTTTGAAGTCTATGTGATGTTTCAAATACTAAACAGGGATTCAGATGCCAGGCTCCGTTTTTAATGCACATTTTGAATTAATAGCTCAAATATGTAGATCTAGACTACTGAGAACCTTTTCTCACAGCAATATTTTAATACTGAGATCAGCTATAACTCTATACTGCAACCCATTGAAAAGAAAACCTACACTATACTTTGGTCTGAAAAAAAAAAAGACACATTCTTGCTTTTTAAAAGCAAGTGTAGTAATATTTATTTAGCACAACAGTAGATTTCTTCTTTCCAGGGCATGAGGCTGCTTTTTACTTTCACCAATTGTATCGAAAGGGTGTGGAAAATCAAAAAGAGACAAATAAGCAGATTGAAGTTAAGCCTGATGGATAGATTGACTTCATCAGACAATGTTTGTCTGTCTAAAAACTCCTTTTCATCATTATAAGAGTTCGCTCATATCCTCACCCTGTGGAAGTGGTTAGTTTTTAATTCATTCAAGAGATGCTATCGAAAAAGGAGGTATTTTCTACAATCCCAGCCCCAAAATAATACTGCTAAACAATACATAATTCATATCTCTTCAGAATTCTGAATGTGGTCAGAAATAAATAGCAGCACAGGCATTTAAGAGCTATTCTCATTGAAAAAATGTAATTAATTGGTGTTATGCACAAAATATTTCTTTGAGGGGGGAGCAGCATTGCTTTAATTACAAGTAATTGTTCTCAAAATCATGCAGCTCGTAAGTTTTTCAGGCTAGACAGTGATTATGCATCAATACACTAATCTATCACCTTCATTATTTTAGTCATCTGGGTGTGATCATCAAATTTTGGAGTGTAACCCAGACAAGAAACCAGACATATCTCATGCTTATATTCTTTCCAAATCGGTTTGTTTTAGAAGCAGTTTGCACTGGTCATGCAAATTGCAATGTTTTTATTTCAAATAAAGACAGTAACTTAAATTAAATTCCCGTTTGTATATTATTAGATGATGACAATGGAAAGGATATTTTTGTGACTGCACAATGTCCTGGAGGACATTCAGGAGATCCCAATATTTCTACATTTTGCCATAGACTGTCTCTGTAGACAGGAGATTCCTCTTTATTAATTTTGTTCAAACTGCCCGGTGAACATACAGGGAGTCAGCTACTGGACAGACCAAGCAGGCCAGCCAGCTCATTACTCTCTTTATTTTAGACACCACAGTGGTGTGATGCCCACACTGTTCATCTTTAGGTGCTCTGTTGACCTGGGAGAATGACCCAAACCTCCTCCCAACTCAGGAATGCAGGGAGCCTTAATCTATTTAAATTAAAGTAGCTACCTAGTCACAAATTATTGTTGTTACTGTTATTGTTATTAACATTACTAGATAAATGCAGAGCTGTATGTGTTATTAATTGAGGCAGGGCTCATCCCAGCCTTTAGTCATCCCTATCTGAGATACCACATAAGCACCCATGTAAATCAAAGTTAAGCAGAGGATTAAGTGCTGTCCTGCATAAAGATGGTTTAAGTACATGTTTCCTGAATCGGGGTATAAGCTGTTATTTTACAACTGTCTCTGCAGTACTGCTTTTTCTACCTCATTAGAATGAGAGGATGTTTGCATAAATTCCTCATATTGACACACAAGACTATGCCTGTCTCCCTGAGAATTTGGAGATCTCTTTCCCTTTCCCCCAAATTAATAAGTGCTGTCAGCTGCATCGCTAAACACCAATTTGCTGCTTACCGCTAACAAGACCTCCACGTAATGTAGCTAACAGTAGTATTTCAAAAATAGAGCTCTCCTGTTCCCAGCATGTCTGACAAGAATACATTAGAGGCACCTGTCTCTGGCACCAATATTTTGTTTTCTCTTTATCTACCTGGGAAGAAAGAAGTCTAAAGCAGCGAAATTTACCTTGAAAACAAAAACTAATGTGAGCACAGGATCTGTTTTCCCTTCCTGCATCCCCTGTTTCAGACCTCTCCAATCATATGGAGATTTTAGGAAGTAAGTAAACACTAAAATTAAATCTATTTGAGTGAAAAACTGAAATTATCTCTTTCTTAATAATTTTCATTTGAAAACAATCAGGGAGCAAGAAATATTTTAATAATGCTTGAAATTATGAGCCTGGCTCTGTGCTCACCAAGTCAAAGACATAAATACTACATTATACTGCAAATATACAGAAAATATCATCAAGCTTAAACAAGTTCATCATACCCATTATTTATCTGGGTCAAGACCAGTAACAATAGAAACTCAACAGCAAAATCTAGCTATTCCTCACACCTCAGGATGTGAAATGGCACAATACGCTTCTATATCCTTTCTTTGTATTGCAAGAGCAGTTCTTGGTTTAAAATTGGATAGAGTTAACTTCCTTCCTAGAAGCTGCTGTAATAGACTGTGGGATAAATTCCTTCAATCCTTAGTTTCAGATATTTGTCCTGTATACTTCGACACTTCAGGGAGATTCCTTGGATCCCTTCAATATCAGTAGAGGGGAATTGGTGTTTTGGAACTTGATTCATCTAGTCAGATATAGATGTCAGCTCTAAGAGATGTACCACCAAAAAAAGCCTGTTTCTATGTATTTACTTCAAAAGGAGCTTTAAGTGATGTAAACACAACTATGTTTGGTTAAATAAATCCCAGGATTCTGGGAGCTCAGACGAATCCTCAGATTTCACAGGTCTGCTCAGCTGCTTTTGCTAAGTTCAACCTCTACCCATTGCCATTAGTTTTATTTGGATGTCTTCTATTTGAAAACAACTGGTTTGTGCTTTTATCCCTGTGACAATGACACTGTAAGCTGACAGAGTGCTTTCATGACATGAATGTCTGTCCTATCTATGATGGTTTGTGAATTCCTTTAGGCTTTCCCTAGCACTGAGCAGAAAATTTGAATAATCTTAGACTTAAATTTAATGCTAGATCTGACTCAGTGGGGTTCACATTAAAAATATCTAAAATATATCCATTGACCAACAAGGAAATGATGTTGGGTCTCTTAAGTGTGCTGCCATGAAGACAGCCAAGGCAGCACTGTAAATCAATAATATTAATTTCTATTAAATCCATGGACAATAATTGGGAATATAAACATAAAGCTGTTTCCTTTCTTGTTCAACTGAGAAATTTTACATGCTATAGGAAAGAAGAGAATACCTAAACAATACATTTGGGGTGGGTTTATCCTATAATTTTTTGGTGTTGCTGTCATGTGAAAAGACAGACAGTCTCCTCATTCTTCTTATGATTTATATGGTGTTTCAAGTAGGATCTCTTATTTAATGTTCACACTTATCCCAATCTGATGTTCAAATAATGACCATTTGTAAAAAGAAGCAGCAAAATATATTGACTAAGCAAAATCTGTTTAATACTTGTTGCAGTTAATTACTGTTTCATTATACATGTCTCTGCTCAGCTTTCTAGTAGGATTTTCAGACACGTGGTTTTCAAGAACCTGGCAGTTCTAAGACAAACTTTGCAGAAGGAGCTCCGATAAATCTTTGTAAGGTAAATATGTAACAGAATGACCTCAGACTGAAGTTTCCTCTAGCCTGTTTTCTTGGGTAAGGATCTAAGTTTGAAAAAGCTGCCTTGTTTAAATGAGGAGTTCACTTTATAAATAATGTTGTATCCATGTTCTTTTACGAAGTTAGTCATCTTTTGACTATTTCAACTCCTCCTAGATCATGTAGCAATAAGAAATAAAGACACTTTATGGACCTAATTTTTCAAACACTTACCTCACTGTACACCAGAAGCACCTCCCTTGTAGTCATTAGGTCTGATTGCTCTCGTACTTCATTCCTGCCTGGCTCCAAAAAACATGGGGCATGGGAAGGGGCTGGGGAGATCTTCTGTCCCTTTCTTCAGGCCTCTTCAAGATGTGGCTAACAACAGTGTTACCATCCTCAAGGCTCCATGGCACCAAGCATAAGGAGCCCCAAGATTTGGAGAGTCTCTTTTTAGAATTACGCATTTCACCATTACTTTAAGTCTCACTGTGAAGAAAAGAACCCCATACATTGAAACTGGCCCTGTTTCTGTCCATAATCTTTTGTGTTCACTGTTGTTAAAGAAAACAGGTCGAGTCTTCACAAAAAAATTTAAAAGAAAAAGCCACAGCAAAGTGACACTTTGATTATAATTAAAAACTTTTCAGTTGATTTTCCAGTTGACTTTAGGCATTTTTTTAAACTCTGGAAATAGCAGTGCTTTAAAGATAATGAACATTATATGAGTGCTAATTAAATCCACATATGCATACATATATATACACACATAATATATATATACATATATATACACATATAGAGATATGGATAGATACACTATGTATATGTATGCATGTGTGTGTGTATATATGTGGTCTTTGTGCTATACATTTATCCATCTACTACATAGATACAGAGTCCTCTTAAGTGTACTTAAATCAAGTGTGAGGGAAAGCACATTTTTCAAATGTGGCTCTAACAGCCTTTTGTGAATGTTCTATAGATCATTACTGATTGTTTACAAACCTTGTGTGGAATGGCTTTATGGCAATAGAGGGGATAACATACCTTCATTGTTTATAAAATGACAGCTCCTAATGGACCATATTAGCTTTAACACAAACTATTAAATCCTTTTCATTAAATTATTCTGTGCTCTATTTTGGAATCTTGTTAGCTCTGGGAAGTAGGTGCAAACTCCTAAGGAAACATGAGCACACATTGAGACTATTATAGATAATGTTTATTAAATAAGCCTCTGAGGATGTTTTTCTTGGGTTGCTCTCAAGCATTTTGAAGGAGTCGTGTTCCATGTTTGAGGTCCCATGTTTCTTCCTCTTAAACTATGAGCAGCTGTAGCACATGACCTACTTCTGTAGAACCCTGTAATGATTTCCTTCCTTCAGTGGCTTCAGGAGTCCCTCTTCTGCCCTGTGAAAAAAAAGGGACAAATATTTTAATCCAAGCAAAATGCTAAAGCAGGTTTTGTTGGTTTCAGGGAAGAAACTCAATACAGCTACATCACCGAGCGTAGGCCTCAAATTGGAACCATCTGGCCTGCAGAAGCACCATGAGATCGTTGGGAAAGGCATGGATATTTTTGCCTTGGGCTGTAACACATACACCTGCAGAATGGGTAGACATGTTGGCAGACAAGCTGGACTCGTGTAGCAATGCAAGCCTTCCCTCACAGTACCATGGCAGTGCTGGAGTTTGAAAATTACCCCAATATGTTTAATAAATGCAATCGCTGTACTGCATGCTCTCCAGATAGCCAGTATTCATGTGCACTTGCCATTCAATTAATTCAGGCAGGTCTGCACTCCAAGGTCTGTATCTTTTCACCCTTCTTGCACAGATAGCTCCTTTGAAGACAAAATAAAGACAAGGGAAGGAAGACAGTAAGCACAAAATCATGCACTACATCTTAAGGCTGCCTCTTGCAGGAGGTAGCCTCATGTGATATTCATGTGAACTGGATTAGATTGAGAAGAGATTTTTGTTGGTAAATATTACAGCTCTTAAAGAGCACAAAAGAATGCAGGAGTCAGTGTAATCCATCCCCCTTGGTGGGAGATTTGTAAAATCTCTAAGCTGGATGCAGAAGGAACAAGAAACCACACACAGACTCTAAAGGTCATGACTCCAGAAACTGTCAGAAAGAGGCAGTGTCCAAGCCCATCCAAGAAATGAAAATGCACATCACAGAAGCAGAAAGTGATACATCCTTTGACTGGAATGTTATTAAACAATTAGGATCACAGGTTTTACCAGAGCTCTGCACAGTGCCCAGTTTTCTGCCTGCAGGCTGGCGGATGACAGAGCAAAAGACCAGAACGTGGCATTTGCACCTTTGTGATATGTAGTTGTAAACATTACTTTGCACCTGCAAATTTGTACCCTGCCCCTACAGGCACTCTGCAGACAAAACTCTGAGCAGTCTCTTGGGGCTAAGAGGTTAAGACCTGTAATAGCTGGACATTAATACTCTGTTATTCTTCTTTCAGAAATATAATGTATACAACATCCAAGGCAGAATATCTGCTGCTGGGTTAGAGAGTGTGGCTGCTCATGTTACGCAGTAAATACACTGAAGTGAAACAGGTTTCCCCCAGCTTTCTCTCACTCCACCAAGAAATCACACTGACTTTATCAAACTTTCAATGGGGAAAGTTTACACCCTGAATCTCAATCTGTACTTTCTCATACTCCTGAAGAAGTCTAAAGAGAACATTTTGGCCCAGCTCTGCTTTCAATGTGCTCTATATTGCTAGCATCTGGAGTCACATACGTGGGCTATCCCAGCCCTGAGCTAGGGAATAAAATAGACAGAATGTGTGCAAGATTGCACTCTAGTCCTTCTCAGCACAGAATTCTGAGCTCTGCTAGTTCCTTAGTTGTTTTCTCTTTAGGAGGTGCTGAAGTGTTTTCAGAGATAAATTCTCAAGGTGACCTTTTAATTTCACTGAGAGTTAAACTTGGGAAGAGATAAACGAAGACTGTGTCCAGTGTGTAAATATCAAGTGCAAAAATCTCTAGCTCTCCTCTCCTTCACTCCTCTGTAAATGTGAAGCAGCTCTACAAAAACCTACAGAACTGTGCCAGGGTAAAACAGATGATGGAGAGAGCAAAATATTTTTTTCTGAGATCTATGGAGACATTACAGACATTCTGTGTTCAGTCAAATACAACAGCAATAAAGGTGGATCTCTCTCAAAAGATAGTGGTCTGAACTGGGTTCCTCGGTTCCCAATTCACTCTTGCCTGATTTTGGAAAGGAAATCTGATGTGATGTACTGACACATAAGAAAGATGGGGTATAGTACATATTACCATAGACAAACTTCCTTCTGGACTCATATTTTATTTCCTTTTGCTTTTCACAATACCTTGGTTCACCTCACCTCACAGCAGCTTCTCACTGCTTTCCACACAAGCCAAGGCAGCTTTGCTTAATATACGTCTCCAACAGTTTCCAGTGCTGTTGCAGCAACAAGATGAGAGTTAATGAGGCTCAGCACACTTCCTACCATACTTTATGGGGAAAACCCCTTGAGTGAGAGCAGGAAATCCATCTTGTAAGAATTACAACGTGGTCTCAGTTCCTCAACTAGAAGCTGAAGAGAATATTGATATTTTCCAAAATCTAAGCATGGGGGTTCCCTAGCCAAATATCCCTTAGGTGTAGCAGGACAATTTTTCATTTCAGTGTCATTTAGATTTCTGAAATAATTTATTATATACTTGAAGAATATTGAAAATTTCCCTAAACCAGATTCTACTACCTCTATTTATGCAGGCTGTGCAGAGGCAATCCCACTGCTGACAGGAAAAAAAGGTACTGTTTGCTGTGAGGAGGGGAGGGAGGGCAGAATCCGACCCTTCTTAAAAGTCTTCTGAAAGATGGGGAAAAGACAGAGGACCCAGGTTTCACTAAGTGCATTTTGACAAATAACTAAACTGCCTTGTGATCTCAACCAGCAAACCAGGGAGGCTTACCACAGCCTTGCCGAATGCCTTTAACCAACAGGAATTCCTCCATCACATTCTGGGAACAACAACAACAACAAAAAAGAAATCTTTATAAGAGGAAAGCAAATGCAGCTGTGAACTTGGGGGCCAGGTAAAAAGGATTTGCAAGAATATAAAGAGAAAAGTACTTTCCCTTAGCAAGGCTTTGCAGCCATCTGGCTCTTGCAGCTCTCCCCTCCCCAGTCCTGGGGGTGATGGTCCTTGCAGCACACTTTTCCAGACACACACCAAACCTGACACATGGGCTGCAGCCGCAAGCCAAATGTCTGCTTCCAGATGTGCCTGCTGGCCCCAGTGGAGCTGCTCCCCCATCACACAGCTCGCGACCCCGCGTTGGCAGCCAAACTTTCCTGGGGTACTGAACAAATAAGTGACTGCCCAAATCCTGATCCTTCCTCAGCTCTGCTTCTGCTCTAGTTTCAAACAACATGGGAGACGTGTTTCCTGCTTGCCTCCATCACGTTTCACAGCACTGGCTGTCCCCTTTCTGTCCAGACACAGGCGTTTTCATTCTGTGGAAACCACAGCATAGGAAAGGAGAAGGACGATCCATCTAAACACAGGTCCCGTCCCTGCACACAGCCAGATGTCGCCAGAACTGGCATCTGAATCCAAAAGCTGGTGAGCACTTGTGGCCCCATGATTTAGGTGTTGTTCAAGTGCTGCTAGAAGAGTCATATATACGCAGTTTACAGAAATTGAGCTTTTTTATGAGACATTTTTCCCTTTCCATCAGTAAAGGCAATAGAGAGCTCTTTCTCCTCTGGAGCTTCAGGCCCTGGAGTTCATTTTGAAATGCTCAGAGTCTTTCGAGGTTGACAGAGTTCCAGCTACTGATTTTCTTGACTTCTTCAGAAGTTAATATTTACTGTAAATATCTTGTCGAGAAAATGAAAAGAAAAAACACATTTTCAAAACAGCAGAAGCTGGTGAGATAATGAACCAGCCACAGCTTTAAACAAGATATTTTAAGAAACATTAAACTTTCCTCCCTCTTTTAAAATTAGTGTTAAAAAGAAAAAATGAAAAACAAGTGCCCCCAGACCAGAAGGGTGATAAGCAGTTTTTATTGTTGAGTTCATTACTGTGGTTATTTTGAGAGAGAAGACATTCTTCTCTCAATTTATGACCCAGACATGAGCTCTTTGGAAGCTCTAGTAAAAAGATCTCCTTAACAATGACTGCAAAAAGATGATTTTGCCAGAAAATTCTTTCTGGTTCAACCATATCCAGATGCCTGAGAAGCTTGATTACAGCTTGACTAACTCTCACCTACCCTCATCAAAGAACAGCCAAGACGAGGATTTCCTAGGAGCAAGCATCCCACCAGCAGCAGCACAGCAAGTGAAACATGTGATGGCTGGAGCACAGTAAGCAAAGGCAGTGGCTTTGGCTTGTGTTGCTGCAGCCCAGCTAGTTGTTAACGCAGGGCTCTGGCTTGCTCCCCTCTAACCTGCAGAAACTGGAGCTCAGCTTGTAGCCCCAGTGTGGATGGACTTTGCTAGTCTGCTGGTCTGGGGTCCCACACCCACTCGTCACCATCTGCTCTGGAAATGGCAGCAAACCTCACCACCCCCTCCTATCTCCCCAGCCCCTTGCTGGGGAGAGCTGCTGACAAACTCACTGACAGGGAGGGCAATGCATGAAAGAAAACACAGAGCCGACAGAAAAACGAAACGCACATGGTGGGGAATAATATTTCATTTGTGCAGTAGCAGCCCTGCTCAAGCAGTGTAAATAAAGCAGGTTACTGAGATGTGAATATACCACTGTTTATAAATACTAGCCCTTCTGCCCAGAGACGTGCGTGAGGAGAGCTGGACACTCGTGAGGTCACCCCACCACATTTTATGATTTACATAAATCATGTCAACACTGTGAGCAGGAACGGCAGGCAAATGGTGCTGCATGAAGTAAACCATTCAGCCTCCTGTCACAGGTCTTAAAACAGGTAGAAGCTGTTAACAGGCCCACCAAATCTCTTAAAATGCAGAGGGGATAAGGGATAATCCAGTCAAGGAAACAAGGCATTCACCCGCCCCATGTATCTCAGCTGACAGAGACCTTCCCGAGCTCTGAGAAACAGAAAACCAGCCAAAAATAGGGTGCTAGTAAAGGCCAGGAGCTAAATTTATGATTAATATTCACCTTCACAGAGGGTAGTGTGTCCCACCAAGCAACTGCTCCAATGAAGAAAATGCCTGTACGCCTGGCAAAGGTGAAGAAAACGCCCCAGGTTTTGCTGCGTGCGGGACACTTCCTCCCCTTATTTACCAAGCACATCGAAAATGTGATTTTTCTGGCAGAGGAATCAATATTCTGAGACTAAACGGAAGCCCCTCGGTAGGTTTGCCTTGCATCCAAGTACCTGTGGTTTGGGGGCCAGAGATGAAGGCAGTGGGGACAGATGCAGGAAAGCAGTGTGCAGCTTCCAGTGGATTTTGTTCAACTCGCCACAAGCACTGTGTCTAACTGGGATCACACCGTACAAGGCCAAAGCTGCAGCGAAGGATAAAAGCAGCAGCGACAAACAATTCCCTTTTCCTTGCCACTTCACAGACATGCATCTCTCTGCAGTTGTTCTAATTTCAGTGGACAGTAGTCCCTTTTGGTCCAATTTGCCTGTCTCAGGAGACAGATGATGCCATCCGGGTGGGTGCCTGAAACATTGAGGATCTGGCTCGCAGTCTTTAACTGTGCCCAAATTTCGGCTCTAATAACATGTAATTATGTAAAATAATTGTAAAAATTACAATCACACATGAATCGTGTATAATTATGCAAAAGAAATGTAAAAAATGTAAAAGCGGTACAAAATCCTTATGATACATTGCTGGTATATGGACATGAGCTATTCACTACTCTTAAATACAAGTTGATTTAGAAATATTATTTTGACCATAAATCAACCGTGTTCTATGCGATTCCTGTTGATCTACAGCTGTGACACATTCTCAGAGAAGAACAGATGTAAATATTAGGCAAAATTGGGAAGTGTTCTGCGAAGTGTTTTTCTCTGGAAGATGTGGATTTGTCAAAAGCAAAGCCTTAGGGAGGAGATGGGATTTTAAAAATGAAAATGCCATATTCAAATACAATTGGAAAATGTTTTTTAGAATTATCAAAATGCCCTTTTTCTATAACTTTCAAAAGAAAAGATTCAATTTTCAGACTGAAAGTAAGTTTCTGTTTTGAAATCTAAGTAAGATTAGACAAAAAACATCAGGGAAAAATACTTACGTCAAAACGTTTCAAGGTTTACCAAAAACGAACACTGCAGAATTTTCAATTGGATCTAAATGTTTGCATTTTACTCTTTAAATCAAATTTTTTTCACGATTTGCACTTCTGCACATGCAAAAAGTGGTAAGTGCATAAACCCTTTTTTTTCCATCTCTGCAGATCTATAAAAAATGTGTTTTCTGCAGATCACAGTCAGATCACACAAGCTACAAAATCTTTTCCAGAGAAGCTTCATCCATCGAGAAGGTGGTGGGGGGAATCTCAATCCTTCAGACCTGGGGAGTCAGGAAATAACCTCTACTCTGCTTCCCCAGTCTCATTCTGGACCGTAGCAAAACCTTTTTTCCCTCAAGGAGAAATGCAGAGGTGCCTTGCAGCTGGTGCCTTCCCCCTTTACATGAAGGTGGCACCGTGGTGGGATCCTTTCCTGCACAGGGAGGTGACCTCCACGTTCTAGTCTGCTCAAGCTCACAGCTTGGAGAAGCAGGTACCTGCTACCTGGAATGAAGCCCTGAATGAAAACTGAAAGAATTGGATTTTGATCCTGTGCCTTCCTGACAGTGACGTCTTTTCAGGGGCAATTAAATGCCAAGCATCGGTCTGTTAAATTTAGTGGCAATTTCAGTTGTATGTGGCATCAAGTCAAGGACAATTTCAGTTTCAGGGCAGCTTTTATTTCATGTTTTGAAACTGTGAGTGCTTTTTATTCAAGTGCTGCTTTTGTTTGAAATAATATAGCCTAGCTGTTTCTCCGTGGTCCTGATCCTGCATCTCAGAAAGGACCTCACTCACAGCCAGAATCATGCTGATAATCAGATATTTTCAGCAGGGAGACTGAAGTGCCCTAAGCACAGGCTGGGCTCTGCTGTGCATGTCTGTCTTAGCGTGGGGAGGGTTTTTAGGATCCAGGGGTCTTCTCCCTCTAAAGTCCCCAACCCACCTATTGTCAAGACTCTTTGGGAGAAGAGTCACCTGCAGGATTCGGCTTCAGATCCAGACGCAGACCCAGACCAGAGGTTCACAAATGCATTTGATTCAGGCATGTCATTGGGTTCCTTTTAGGAGAGGGTTTGTGTACCCACTCATTCATGTCTGCATAGCCGTACTTCATCTGTCTACAGGCAACAGCTTCCCTGAGTTGCCTTCCTTAAGACTCAGGTTTTATATTACCAGGTAAATTTCCTTTCAGTTTTATTTGCATGGAGCAAGAGTGACATTCTGTGGCCAGTTAGATTTATGGCAGCATTTCCTCAGTCTTTTTCCAGTCCCATAAATACCTCAGGGTATAAACCATCCTCTTTTGTTTCCTTTGTGGCTTCTATCACAGTTTGTGAGAAATAAATATAGAGGAATTCTCAAACACATTTCTGTGGCATACAATCCTTAGGGACTGCTTTACCATGAATTCCTGACAAATTCAGATGTCTATATACTGATTACTATTTTATGAGT
Source organism: Catharus ustulatus (assembly GCF_009819885.2). Lineage (NCBI taxonomy): Eukaryota > Metazoa > Chordata > Aves > Passeriformes > Turdidae > Catharus > Catharus ustulatus. Next base: position 95,714,317 of record NC_046222.1, read on the forward strand.
GCAATGCCCGATTATAATGTAAGAAACCAGAAGCATGAAGAGACTATGACATGCTCCTCAGGCTCCACTCTAGCTGACTCAGCCTGTTGTACTTGGAAGGGATGAGGAAACCATGTTCCAAAACCCCATAAAAAAATAAAGAGGAGTGCTGTTTAAAACAAAGCAGTGGGCTTTTTAAGCACTTATGTGCTCCAGATAATACACCAATGACACTAAATTGAACTCATTTAGCTGTAAACATGATATTACATTTGACAGCTTCCAGTGGTAAAATACCAGACAGTCCATGCTGAGAAGAAAAGAAACAATATGGAAGGAGAAAAACTCATCAAAAAAAGAAGCCACAAAAGGGCCAACAGGGGAAAAAAATACCCAGCAAAACCCCAGCATTTTTCAGTGGTTACAGTCATAACTCAGCACAGACACTCATGGTACCAAAAGCAACCTGCCCAGTTTAAATAGAGGAGAGCAGGCGCTGGAGTTTATGTTGTTCCCCTGTTTATTAAAAACGGATGGGAGCACTTGACAGAAAAATCAAACTTCTGGTCATGGCTCATTAATCTCTGTTGTATCTGTCAGATATGTGTGTCTAGAGTTTCAACAAGGCTCTAGAATCAAGATTACTGCTGAGCTCTGTTGTTTTCTCTAATTTTGAATGAGGGGAAATGCTGCCAATCACCCTGGGCAAGAGGTGAGCGCAGGGCCATGGTTGCAACCCTTTGCAGCCGGCATCTTCCTGCCCAGTGGTTTGGATCTGACTTCAGAGGCAGAAACTCTTCTTTCCTTCCTCACTACCGCCAGTTTTGGCTGGCTGCCTCCTTTTCCCTTCCTCTGAAAACCAGACTCATTGCTCTCCACCAAAGCACATGCCTGTCAGTGTTAAGGTGATGACGAGGTTGATCTGAGGCAGTGGTGGATGCTCCTTCATCCCTGAATTCTGCTCTCATACACAAAAGTGTTAATCACATTAATCCACTGAAGACAGTGGAGCTCCTCCTGTGTAAAACCAGGGTAAGTGATGGACTCAGCAGGCCTAGAGTGGGCTCAGCAGGCCTGAGACGAATATGGTATGAAACAATTAGCTGCAGATGGTATAGGAATCTCGTTTTCTGGAAATACAGATTTTGCCTGGAGATCTTTCTATATATATTGGATTTGTCAAACTGATAATGACTTGAACATTTGGAGAGAGAGGATAACCCACCGCAGGGCCAGATGCAGCTGTGATGGGGAGGATGGAGGATGTATATTAGCCTCAAAATGTGTCTGTCTCCCCATTACATTCCTATGCCAATCTATGGTGGTGGGAGGATGGATGAGGCCCTGAGCAGAGCAGGGCAGAGGAGCTCACCCGCTGCCTCCCCTTATGCCATTACTTTCCTCATTTGCTTTGGACATTGCTCATTTCTTCACTCATTCTTTTCTTCCCCCCTTTCCTCCTCTTTAAATTGTCAGTGTTGCGGTTTCCAGAGACAGAAAAACTGATGGGCACTTAGAGAATGAGGCACAAGATTTAGCTGCTGCTTCGCTTAAGTGCATAACACAGGCAGTTGTGAGAGGAGGTTTCCAGCTCTGTCTGCCAGAGGACAGGCTGGGGATTCCTTTCAATCCTGACACCACAAGCACTGTTCTTCAGGCAGGAATAGTGGACTCGCACAACACAAATATAGACACAGACAGAAAAACAACAAAGAAAATGTGATGTTTTACAACTGCAGGTATACTACACGCATGCAGCCTGACCCTCACTGCTCACCAACTGTAAACGGCAGTAGCAAGGCTGTGTAAAAGCCATGCTTGCCAGCTCCCTTCTCAATGAAACACATGGAGGTTCCCTCCAGGGGCTGTCTCTCCTGCCTGCCAAAGTCTGCCCTCAAGATCAGCCCTGCCTGCTGCGCCAACTGCAGGATTGCAGGCACGGCTGCCGCATGGTGTTTCAGATCATATGGAAAGCCATATTCCTGGGGATGTTCAGACATGCCAGAGAGCCTGTCTGCACGGCAGTCAGCTGGACTGGGACTGGGCAGTAGGCAAATGGCAAAGAGCAGCACTTACCCTGTGTGCTGCAGCTCGCTGTTTCTGAGAAGCACAGCATAGCCCTGTGCTTCAGCCTTAGCAGAGCTTGCCAATGCAGAACGCTTCCCAAGACCATTCTGAAGATCAGATTTATGAAGCTACTCCTACTAAGAAGCAGAATGTCTTACTAGATCTTAACAGACAGGGCGAATCCAGTTGCCTCCTAATCTGCCTGTAATGTGGTGGACCCTTCTAATCCCAAGAGTAAATTTCCATTGTTTTAATGTTAGCTCCCATCACTTAAAATATTTTTCCAGTGGGTTTTTAGGAATCTGGGTTATTGGGCCAAGAAATCTGAGCCTTCTGACCTGTTTATTCTTGCAGACATGTGAGTGGCTATACTAGTTGGTATAACTTGCTGTTGCTCAGAGAAGACTGTGCATCTCTTTCTCTATACATAAATATATATATATATATATTTGCAGCATCTCTGAAGCTTCTCTGTATTTAACACTTAATTTATTTCAATAAAGTGTATATAACATAGGAGTAATTTTCAACAGCCACATCAGCACTTAAGCCTGGATCCTTTAAGCTGTTCAAGTACTTATATCTATATATATCTATATATATCTATATATATCTATGTATATATCTTGGTGAAAGAGTCTCACACATCTCAGTGGGTTAGATGAGTAGCTTCCACTGAAATCTGCCCCCAGTAGCAGCTCCCCTTCAGTAGCTCAAGTTGTTCTTTTTGGATTTAGATACTGAGATGACAGGTACCTAAAATATGCAATAGCTGGATGACATGCATAAGGTAAAGATGGGTGTTTGAACACTGTAGGATGCAGGATCATCTTTAGCTGAGGGACAGCTCAGAAAAAGCCACATCGCCCTCCCAGGTATCTCCTGGTCACCAACAGCCCTAGAGTAAAATTTTCAGGCAGTAAATGCTGACAGGTATCTTGTTACATTCTTAGGTATGCAAAATTTATTATGCAGATACAGAAGGCACGGCACAGGGAATATCTCCTTGCTAGCCAGCTTATTGGGAGCCAAACCACAGTAATGAGCCTTTCTACTGAGAGCAGTGCAGGTCAGCTTGGGTGTAAATGAGAGGAAAGAAGGGACCCAGACCTCAACCTGGCAAAAATAAGGGGTTGTTTCATTGAAACTGTGAGACCATTTTTAATGGCAACATGTCAGGAAGCTATACTGTATTCTTCAAAAATCACTTCCAACTGCTGCCAGATAGGCAATAGCTGAGTGGGCTTGTTGGGCCATATTGCTTCCTGACTTTGTGCACTGGTCAAACAAAGTCACTAACTATGAACCCAGGATTTGTTATCTTATTCCATCCTTTCGAGTGTTAATTTTTTTCTAGGAGACACAGAGAAACCTGAGGTAACAGACCTGCTCCAGCTCTACTCCTATTTCCAGGATATGGACAACACAGGAGTCCTTGGTGTCCTTTACTGCGTGGTGTGACAGCAGCATTCCCTTTATTCTCAAAAACACTTTGTGCGTCCTTGGAGAGAATCATAGACTGACAGAAGGGTTTGGTTGCAAAGGACCTTAAAAGCTTATCTAGTTCAATCCCCTGCAATGAGAAGTCAGGAGGTTCCCTTGGGTGATGTAATTTGGTACTGCTGTGTACCAAGAATATTATTTTAAAGCAGCCACCATGTCCTTTTCCTTTGCAGTTTCCCTTCTGCTCTCTATTGCTAGTAAATTTTTTGCATGCATCTGTTATTTGAACAAAATAAAACGTTTTCAAGTGAGTAAGTATATAAAATCAAGTTACTTGTAGTTTGCCGGGAAGGTTAGTGGAAGGCAATTACAAATGTTTTTATGCTTAGCAAAATATAGCTGAAGATGTGAACTGCAAAACCAGAAAGCACAAACCCTTTTGTTATTTGAGATGTGCCACTAAATAAAGAATCTTTTTATGAAGGGAAAGCTAAAAAACTCAATGATATTCTATTCAGTGACTCTGAAACTGCAACCTTTCCCTCTGCATCTCTGTTTCTACCATCAGCCATAAAAAGCCCTTCTTCTTACCACAGAATATATCAACTGCAGGTCTCCAGTTAACTCATGTGTGAAATGTGCTTGATACCAAATGAATGGATGATCATAAAAACAGCGTTCCTTTTTCCTGGAAACAAAAAGCAGTGGTGATACATATTGCTTCTGTTTGCAGCCAAAGACTATAGTACCAGATGGCTAACACAACCGTAACAGCTAGCTGCATCTGGATTAAAAAGTTTGAAGGGTGTGAGCTAATCTTTAAAAAATGCCAGATAACTTTTGCGTCTTTAAATCATGCTACTGCTCACGCAATCCTAGGACTGCTCAAACATGCCTTAGTCATGTTCATTAAGCATAATTAAACTGAACAAAAGGTTAGTAACTATCTTTGTCAAGTCAGAGGCCATCTTTTGGGATATGATCCAAGATCCACTGAAGGCAAGGGAAGATGTCTCACTGATTTTTGTGGCCTTGAAGTAGGAGCCTAGTGGTTATTTCTCCTTGTCCACGTTATGGCTGCAGATGCTACTTATACTAGCTAAGGTTCTTTTCCAACTTGTTTCTTTGTATGACATGAATTGGCTTTTCAAGCACAAATGTACTTTTTCCATAGAAGCAAAATATTTGGGTAACAATGGCTGTTATCTGAATACTGATCAACTAGAAAAGAGATGTATCTTCTTGCTCTATATGACTATGACATACCTGAAACAATAATTTGTAGTGAGGCCCTGGGCTTAGCTACAGTCAGGTACCATTTCAAATTACTTTTATTTCAATATCTTTCATAATCAGCTAGAAATGAAATTAATACACTGTCAAACAGGAGAGTTGTTTGCTTTAAGGAAACAAGTATCCTTATTTTGTGAACAACAAGGCTGAAATGTGTGGATGGTGGACTAGATACAGAGTCACTGTTCTTTTTTCCCACAGACTGTGTCAGGCTAGAAAATTCTGAGTGCTAGCTCATGGGTTGGTTTTGCTTTTCTTCCCTCTGACATTTTCTTTCTTGTAATGGTAGCAGCATACCTTAAAATTCCACAGTTTCCCACCCCAATCTTTGCTATATGGTCAGACACTCAATGGGAAGAGTTTCACAATTGCTCAGTGTTTCATACTTTAAAAATAATAACCATTCAAGTATTTTTTCATGTGAGAACATCTACAAAACATCATGACTCACCCTACCAGGACAGAGAAAGAGAACAGCCTTGCAATACATCATGCCATTTCTAAAATGTTGGCTATCTTAATGGGGTCGGCACTGACATTTGTCTTGAAAGCCACCCAGTAATAGCAGGAAGTTCTCACACAGTCTTCCTCACAGATGGTGAGACCTGCCAGCAGTTTTATGGCTCAGCAGTGAATGGCTCTGCAGCTGTAAGGGTATACCTGCTGGAAGGCTGCCCAAGTGATACAGACAACACATGTGGCAAAAAACCCAACGCCACTGGTGGCTTCCTTTGTTTAATCTTCCTCCAGCAAACAAAAAGTGACGTGGCTTCAAAACAATGGGAAGGAAGGGAAAAAATAAGGGAGAGAGTGCTACTGAAAGATTTAGTTAAAGTCTATTCTTCTCTGGTATTTCTCAGAGTAGGGGTCAATGGTTTAAGCACAACAGGCTTGATTCACTGCCTGCATGAAGCAGATGGGGCAGATCGCCAGGCAGCGGCTTCCAAATAAAAGCCGTAGAAGGCAGCTTTAACTTTCCCTGTAGACCAAAGGGCCTTTGTAACAGTGAGAATGTGGGACCTGACCTGACTTAGCCTTCACTTCCATCTGCTCCGGAGAATCCTTCATACAGAAGTTTGGGTCAGAAGGACCACCTGAACTATCCCTCTCCTCCTCCACCAGCATCTTGGGGATCCAGCAGAGGAACTGACAATCTGCACAGGGGAATACAGTGACTGCCTAAAACAATCAGCCTCAGTGTGTTGATTTATACTCTCACCTGGAGCCCACAGCTTACTGCAAAAATAAAGGTGCTGCACCAGCAACTCACAAAGGTCCTCTTGCCTGAAAAAGGAGAAAGTCTAAGAATGAAACTAGAGACAGCATTGGGAACATGGGCACTTAGAGGGGAACACAAAGACACAGAGAGCTGACATTATTCAGCATCATGGCCAGAAGCTTGACTGATGGTGTATGTGTTGCAGGCTTTGAGATGCTTTTAAAGCAGATAATGAGGTAAGTTTGCAGACATCTGCTGGGAATTCTTCCCAAGAGAAAGATGAGCAAAGGGGTGAAAGTACTTATTTGGAAGTGCAATAAGTGGATAATAACTGTGGTTTCATGGGACAAGGATGCAAGATTCAAAACAATACTGGGCAGTGAAGATCCAAGAAACTGGAAACAAGCAGTTTATATCAGGAACCAAGATGGAAACCAGAAGAAAGAAGCAAAAACATAAAGAATTATAGAAAAGAATTACTTTTTTCAGTAGAAGCCAAAATATGTTTTTGTGGCATTCAGCTTTCCATGATTTGGCTATGATGCTTATAGCTATTTTCCAAGGCTCCTTTCCCTTCTCAAACCTGGAATGGACCCTAAGAAATCCCTCAGTGGCCTGATAGAGGAGCATCTGGAATTGGCACACACAGACAGCTACTTCTCATTGAGGTTTTCAGCACTGGTGATCTGAGCATTGTCATCAGTCTACAGAGGAGTTTCCATATTACACCTTTTCTAGATATTTAGACACCCTGACTTTGAGCTACTAGCACCCGTGTTGTTTCCCAAGCTTTTGGGAAGCTTGAGTTATGAGTGTGTGCATAGTGATACGTAGTTCTGATGAAAGGGTATTGTAGAGATTCCTATGCCATGTATGGAAATGTGTGGATAAATTTTTCTGTGTCTCTTTGGGCTCATGTATTATTAGCAGATTGTTGGAAAGACAAATAGTTAAAAATAAATCATTCAATACAGTGTGTGTCCAGAATATTCTACTGTCAGTAAAGTAATACATACTTCTATATAATTTTTTTTGCTGATTCATAATTTTTTCAGTTCTTTCACACCAACCTTTCTTGAATCTCTGAATAAGCACAGCAGAATTGCCTTTCATATGTCCAATATTTACCAGTGCCTTTGCTTTCAGCCACAAAGTTTCCTAGACACCAAAACAAAGCATTCTTCAGTACATGCTCAAGAGCTTTGCTCTCATACATCACTAGCTGGCCATCTAGTTCCCCACATAGTTCAGTGCTCTGCTAATCCTGAAGAAAACTACTCTCGCCCAACTACAATAGGATTTTAATTTGGAATTCCTGTTTTCCATGGGAGTTATATATGGACCAGGCTACAGATATTCAGCCACAATGAGGAAAAATGTGCAAAGGACACCTACAGGAGAAGAGAACAGTGATGGAATAGTCTGATTCCATGGTCCTGGGACAACAGGAATACTAGAACTAGGTAATGTCATAATTTCTGCCTTCTGCCCTGTCCCTGCACCTTGTCATCAGCATGTAATTCTTCAATTACCCCTGGATTGCAGTGATAAAGCCTTGACTATTTTGACTTCAATAGATTTTGAAGAACTGGGTCAGAATGCACATATGACAGATAATAAGCCTTAACTATAAAAGCAATAAAAATGCAGAAGGTGCTATCTCTGTATAATACAGTCCCATTAACATATCACACTTGAAATCTTAATTTTGGAATTTCCTGAGGTAATTTTAACTATGCAGTCTTCACTTTACATTAAGAGTCCTCCTTGTATAACACCCAGGGTGGCACAGCAAGGGTAACAGGAACTGAAATGTGGGTTTCTGAACTTAGTGACTTTAACCTCAGCTGCCTGAGCTTAAAGATGGCAGTCAGGAGAGACACACGGTGCCAGCGTGGGTTACAGTAGCATATTCTTTAGTTTTCTGCTACTCGCACCCTTGTTTTCACAGCAGAAAAGGAAGATCAACAGGCCTGAAGGAAATTGGATGGAAGCGTTCCTAGACTCAAAATAAAATAGTAAGACTTATTTTGAGTATTAAGACACATATGCATATATGGGGGTTGGGAGTGAGGAAAAGAAAAATACTCAGCATGGGTGTTAAGGAGAGAAAAACAGTGTCTGCTTTGACAGTTAGTATTTGGTGCCCTCTTCTGCACCCATCCGTATTTTTAAAGTTCTTTAGAATGAGGAGAGGAGCATCTGTCTGTCGTCCATTTCTACGTGGCAGTGCTTTGCTGCGAGGGGCAGGGGGTCATCCTAGCAGATGTCAGCCATCGTGGTGATGGGAAAAGTAGAATCTTTTTTTAGGTGAGAGGAATGAGTGTGTTAATAGAGAATAAAAGGCTGTGAACAGAAATTAAAAAATATTTAACTGAGATTTCAGTTATGACATCTAAATTATTATATTAATAAAAGAAGGTTGTATTTTGATTGTGACTGAAAAAGAAGCATACCATGTATATAAGATATATAATCAGTTTAATCATATGCTGATCCCAGGACAATCTCATCCCAACATTTTATGAAATTACAAATAATATATAGCACACACAATTCTTCATAGTAATTTAAATGTCACTTTGCTAAGTGAACTTGAAGACAGATTTGCACTTCTTGAATGCAGAATCATTTCAATATTAATTTCTATTTTTTCCATTACTGAAAGATAATTTTATGCTAGAATTTCAAATACTTAAAACCAAAAGGTTCACTAATTCTGGTCTCAGCTTTCAAGTCTCAGTTTGAGTTTCAAATTCAATTGGAAAGTTTCCTAACTACCTTTTTCTGTCTATCTTGAACTTAATTTAATCCACAGATGCACAAAGCATTGCAAATATCTTACAGCATTCTCTACCAGTCTGCCACAGCCTGGGCAGCTCTTGTTTCCTGCAAGATTATTCATTTATTTTGAAGAGGAATGGTATGGCAGTTATAATTGTGCCAGCTCACAGCTCCTTCACTGAGAACTGAAGAGAGCAGTATCTAAATTATAGATGTTGTTATGAAAATGACAAGCCTCAGGTTCCTGTACAACAGCTCACCTGAGCCCCTGACCCCAGGCAGGGTTGCTCAGAAACATCATGTGAGCAAGAAATAGCAGACTGAGGTTTTACCCTTCCAGGTATGTTTCTGTTCCTGTTTATTGCTGGTTGACTTCATGAGAAGAAATCCATTTGACATTTTAAGATTTTCTTTCTTGGATACATAGGTTTGAGCAGCTGCTGCTAACCTCCCCTACAGTTTTGAAGCCAGTTTGTTTTCAGTCAAGTTAAACCTTAGAGCCAAAACTGTCAAACTTGGGTGACTACATTCCACAGAGAGACATGAAAGCAATTGGCCAGATTTTTGAGGATAGAAAACATTCTGAATTTGGATCAACTTAGCACCTCCAAAAGTCAAGCCATTCATTTAAGTGAGCAAGTACATATTTAGATTCCCAAATAGATTTAAAAATTTTGAATAGCTGGCTACTGTTTTCAATTTCCCTCAACACTGAACTGCTATTTTCATTAACTTGTCCTAAAAACTGTTGCCTTCCTTCTTATTTTCAAACGTTGGAGTAGAGAAGGTACATCTTCAGTGTAATGACTAAGTTTTATACATATGTCAGAGGATAGATAGAACGTGGTATATCACAGAAAAAGGCTCAGGAATATATGCAGACTATTACTCTGAGCAGGTACCCGACCTCAAAAGCAGCAGACACAGTGCACCCAGGCAGGCTCATCCTGAATCTGACACATTATTGTCACTAAGCAGATCTGAGCAATATAAGGAAATCTTGCTATACTAGATCTGCATCTTACTGTGCAGGAGTGCAAATCCCATATGCAAGAACACTTTTGCAAAGCTAACTTTAGCCTAAATGTTGCCCAAGTTAAACCAGGATCCCAACTTCAGCGTGGTGAAGCCTGTGGCTCTAACTGCTGGCCCATTAATGGATGCAGTCTAACAATTGATCTCCCTGTAGCAGGGACATATGTTTGCTCCATGGGAAAACTTCAAGGGTATACAGTCCTTCAGTGCCTTCTGCTCATCTAAAGAGGTCGGCCTTTTCTTATAAACAATTAACTGGGGATGTTTTGTTTTGTTTTGTTTTGCAGCTTGCTCCAGTAAAGAAATCCCTAGGAATCCCATCCACAACTGTTAGTATTACATACAAGCATAGCGTGGACAAAACAAACTCTAGTGTTATTTCACAGTGTGGTTGCTTTCATGCAAACAGAGCTTATACAAACAGAGTAATTCAAGCACGGATAATTCATGTTAACTCTTCACTGAAGACACATCCATCAGTGGTGCATAGGAAGTGATTTTACCCTTGCTTTGTTTTCACTTAGGTTGCTAATTAAGAGAAGTTAATCTAAACAAGTTTGAACTGGATTCAAAGTGTCAGCCTCATGGATTTTTATCTAGCTTACATAGATCAAATAAAGTTAATTGATGCAAACTTTGGGAACTTTTCTACTGAGGACAAGATCCTGTGTAATAGAAAATACGAGCACCGACTGCAACAACAGATTCCAGAGCTTACAGCACGTCTTTTTGTGATGTCTTATACTTTTATATCATATGACCATCTGCAGCCAAGTGGAGCTGGCCATTCAACAAAGGGACTAGTCAGGTCACTGAAATATGGAGTTGCCCTTTGCTTGTATTTGGATAACTGATGGATAAAAAATTGCTGAACATTATTCAGGAATGACATAAAACATTTTGCCTCTGTACACAAAAAATCGCAGTCTAGACTGAGAGGAGGCTTTCAGCATTCTTATTTTCTACTCAACTTTGCAAAAAAAAAATCTTTTTGAATTAATTATTAAATGAAGGCATCTAAAAATAATAAACCAAAGCTGCATTTAAATTTCAAACAAGGATGAAGTACCTCTGGAAAGAGGAAGGACGTTTTCCTCTTTTTACCATGGTAGCTTATAGTTTTTGAAGGTGATTAACTACTGAATATGTTCTAATATTAAAAAGATTCTTAAAAGGCATTTTATTGTGAGGATTCCTGATTTAAAGAGGTGCTTCAGGAAGTAATCAGCTGTTTTACTATCCTATTGAGATAGCTATCTCTGACACTGTAAGCTCAAGTAGTATTCATATCAATGTAAGGAATGTTATGGCATACAATCTCAGATCAAACTGTGTGGAAAGCAGCTTCTAAAATTGCATCATCTACATAGTAAAAATATATGCCATTAACAGAATGTACTTACAAAGACAACAAACAAATATGGGTAGGAGAATAAGGCTTCCTCACTATGTGTCATCATCATATTCCTCTAACTGAACAAAACAAAAATAACTTTGATGAGTCAGTTAAGAACAAGATTTCACAATACAATCACTTGGGTTTTCTTTTCCAATGTCAGTCTGTGCACATCAGACCAACTGCATTGGCAATTAAACTGCTTGCCTTGTGTCACACCGCATCAGCCAAAACAGGCAGAGGGACTTGTGCTAGAAGTCTCTTCTTTAAAAAGGAGAAGTCTTGCAGGTGATGAATTGAGAGGAGTTACCCTCATTTTGGAAACCATTCCCTGTACCAACTGGTTTATCTAGGTTATTTTCATTTAAGTCTGTCCTTACAGATTTCAGAAGCTAGTTGTTTTAATAGACCTGACAACAAGGCTCTGAAAAAACCTCTTTTTAACTCGAAACATCATCTACTACATACAGAATCTAAACGCTAGAGCAGTATTCTCAGCCCAAAACTCATGAGGAAAACACTCTGACTTGCTACCTAAGGTGATTCAGCACTGATCAAAAAACATAGGTTCCTGAGGAGAAACAGTTTAATTGATGTAATTCTAAATCTATAGTATTTAGCTTACATATACAGAAAAAAGGATTGAGTCCAAGATCAAAAGCGTCTAGTAGCTGCATACTGAGAAATTAGCTTGGATCTCATCTGAATAGGGTGAGCTGTGGAAGTGTGTGCTGTCACACAGCTCCCCACAGCTCAGAGCAAATGTCACCTTATTTAGTGCTAACCACCTCAGCCCTTCAAGGGAGACTGTCGTCCCCTTCTAAGCCCAGCCCACACAGCCTGCAGCATGGGGACAATATCTCCAAGCAGAGGCAATACCTGGACACAGGGACCTCAGTGTCATCATCAGTCTTAAAATCAGTAGAGGTTTTCTTCTAAATGTCCTGAAGCCAGGCCATAGAAATCAGACTCCTTGGGCTATGTCTACGTGATTCTTGATAGTCTCTTACTGATCCAGTCTCCAGGGTTATATACTGCTAAGTTAAACAGTGTTAGGCAAAATTCTTGGGTAGGGGAAGTCCATCAGCTATATTGTAAAATTACAGTTAGAATATTTTAGAAAAGTTGGAATAGTTGGAATAGTTGCAAGCACAGCTTTGGTCTTTCCATATAGGACTTTGCCCTCCATAGTTCAAAAATTAGTGCAGGCCTGGCACCACTTCCAACAGGTGGTGTGGATGTGGATGCCCTTTGCTGTAGGTAAGACTTTGTTAGTGCAGTTGCAAGCCACTCTGTGACAGCTGGCCTTAGTGCCAGAACAGAGCCCCAGGATGCTTTGCTTAACACCAAACAGTTTATGCACATGCCAGGTTAAGACACACTTGGCTTCTTCACAAATTCAGGACAAAGTCACACTTGCTCTCATTCAAATTCAGAATGCCTCAGATGTGAGGCATTCTCCAAAGGTTTGGACACACTGAGAGAGTGGATGATGAGCTGGACCACTTCAGTCAACCTCAGAACTCCAGGGCACTCTCTGATACACATCCAGAGACTAATATCTTGTCCATGTGTGTTGCTCTTAGCCTGAGGTACATCTGTGGATGAAAGTGAGACAACTATTGCTTTTCATGGCTGTCGGAAATGGAAATGGAAGCACCACAAAGCACAGGTTTGCTGCTGTTATAGGCAACATAAAAATGAAGAGGGTTATACATCTTCCCTCCTAGGAGTTCATTTCCACAGTTGTAATTTTCAGATGAAAGACTATGTCCTGTTGCAGTCTGAACTTCCAGTAAACAGAGATATGGTTTTTGATAAATGCATTCTGTGACCCATAGAAGGTACAAATCATGTCCCTTACTACTATGCAATAAACCTTCTGGATACCTTTTATTTAATTAATCAATGCATAGTGAGATTTTTATTTTAACATCAAGTCACTCCTTAACTATTAGAGCTCACTCCCTGGAGAGAAATGTCCCCAATTATCATAATTATCATATAGTTCAGCTCCTGGAAATTTTATATTATGCATTTAACTTCTGGCATCATAAAATGTGAAGTGCAAAGTACACATGACGTGCCTTCCTTCGCAGCTTAAGAGCAGCATCACCTACTTCTTAGATCTGTACTTTCTGTACTTTTGACATGGAATTACATTAACATTAGTCATTCTTCTCTTTTGCAAAAGTAAGAGAAAACATTTCTTTGCTTCAAAACCACTTGTTATAAACCTTTCATCTATTACAACAGCCATTCAAAAACTGTATATTAAACTGTTAGAAAAATTCCTGGAGAAATTTCTGAAATCATCATAACAGGCTAGTTTGTAAACTTTTCTTTTGGAGATCATATGTATAAAAATTTCTCAAACAAGTCTTCTATCTACAGAGACATTTGTTCAACTTGCCTGACTTTTTCCTCACTTGTCTTTAAGAGGTAGGAGCTGTCTCTGTTACAATGGCACTGACATAGCAGAGCAACTCCCAGCAACAGTGATGTATTAAATGCTCTCCAAGAAAGAGTGCTTTCTCTGCAGTGGTAGCCTACTTACCTGTTAAGTTATCCCAGAAATTCACTATGTGAATATACTTGTTTTTCTGGGGGTTCTTCAGAAGTTTTTCTAGATATTTACTTGAGGAAAGATCAGGATAGATCACAGTTGGAAATTTTAAGATAAACTTGCCACTTGATATGTTGAGTTGCATTTTTAAATTAAAACCAATTCATCTGTATTTGGTACTTTTTATATTAGATGCTTTGAATCCCCAGTAAAGCAACCTAAGGATGTATTTAAGAAATTTTTCCTATGAATTTAAGAATAAGAGCTTTTATTCTCAGTCTTGTTTATTTACGTGCCTTGGACACATACTGTATCTTCTTTTCTGCCACAGGCTTCTGTCCCACCATCATCATCCATTTATTTTTACTCCTAAATGAGCATTTGGAATTGTCACTTAAGAGAAAGCATATTTTGTAAACGTCCTTCTCTGTTCTACTTTACTCAGTTCTGTTTATTTTCTTTCCATATATTCACTTACATTTCTTTAAATATTGACTTAGAAATTCTTTACATCTTAACTAAGAAAAAAGACAGACTTCCTTATTGGTTTGTGTTAGAATTACTCATAATGTACTATATATGCCCATGCAATAAAATAAATTTTAAAAAACAGATTTTGTTCTAAATCAAGAAAATCTACCACAAATAGAACCATAACAGCTTGCTGGCAGACAGTCAGAATATTGCTGTGGCACAAAGGTTTCTAGATTTTTCCAAAGACAAGTAAAACAATGCGACAGTGGTGTGAAAAGGAAAAATCTTCACACATGGATTATGGAAGAAAGCTCAAGAACGTAGATTCACTTGAAGCTATAAAAATATTATCATATTCCAACAGTAATGTTTTTATAGATTAAAATCGAAAAGATAGCTGGCATTTTAAGGAGAAGTTATTTTGAAAAGATGAACCATCTCATTTTAAAATTAGTTTTGATTCTTTAAAAACATTTGGCTTCCATCTGCTACAAATTATAAAGCAAACAGAGAATAGGTACAAAATAATGAATATTAATTACTCTTTTTTATTATTTCCTTTGATCTATGGATATGATCTTGTTTTAGTATAAACAAACACTATATTTTGGTTTAAGTTGAACATTTTTAAGTAAAAAAAGATATTTCCCTTTTACAGCTTCTCTTTTGGGTCAGCTTGTTCAGAAGTCTTCAGCAGGGTTTAAAAAGGCTGCAAGCTGCATGTACATAACTTCATATTGTAACTCAGCCATGTATTGGCCAGCACCCACAAAAGGTAGGCAGATTTAACACTTAATCACCAACGTGCTTGCCATCCTGATAAAGCACCTGACGACTTTCTGCTGGCAAGCCAGGCATCAGACACAGGGGAAAAGGCCAATCTCCAGGGCTCCTGAGCATGGTCCCTCAGTGTGGCAGAGCTGTCATTTTCTACCTCAAGCTGAAAGCCCCTGGCCTCAAAAAATTCCATTAACTGATAGTGGAAATTCTTAGGATCTGGTTTTGAAACCTCTTCTTGTGGTGCATGGCATTGAACAGTGTGTCATTAATGGCAAAAGCTTTGTTCACCAGGTAAGAAGTTATTTAAAAACATACGGCAGCAGAATCCTGGCCTTGGCTTAGCTCTAATTCTAAACAATTCCAAATAATTCCTCATATAATTTAATAATTTAATTTCATGCAACAGAATAATTACATATAGCTGACTTATCTCCCCTTTTATTTTTAATGTTTGAAATTGTAGTTTTTATTTTGAATAGTATCACATTTCCCTGACAATTTCACTTAGAAATAGACTTTCTTCCAAAGGCTTCTTTCATTTAAAAAACTGTACTTGCTCAGAACCTCTATATTCCAACAGAAACTCTTACTGAAATTCCAGTCTGATTAACTTTTTTTTAATGTATTCAGAAGAGTGGAAAACTAGCAGTCATATCCCAGGGGACAGTGAAGTCCTTTCCCAAGAGATATTTAACAAGCTTATTCATTTTGCTGTGCTTTTAAAAATTTATTTATTTTTTAAGCAAACAGAAATAATGTAATCCGGTTAAATCGTATTGTATCTGTAAGTACAGATTGACCTTTCCATGTAACTTTATAAATGACTAGGAAAGCTTGGCCAAAGAGACAAAATGTCTGGCATCTTTAAAATATGCTGGAGCCTACTTACCTCCACAAGGTTCAAGATAATTTGCTGCCAGCCAACCATGTCCGGCTGGATTGTGGCAGCGCATTATAAATGGCACATGGCTTATGTCATCAGTAAGTAAGTAAATCAGTCAGCTTGTGACTATGGTCACAGAAGTTGGAGTTTCCTTTCTTTTTCCCATCAAAATCTGCAAACTTTCTCTTCTGTTTCACCTCCCATTTAGAAACAGAGTTATGATAATATGAGAAATACAGTTGCTTGCTGCAGATGTTCAGATTTAGGCTGACATGCAGGATTAGATTCTCATATGTCAGGAGGTGATGATTCACACAGTTTCTACTGAGACTTATAATAATCTCAATTACATGTGCTATTTCGTGAGTAAGCTCCAGACTATCATTTACCCTCTTAAGTGCTTTCTTTGATGGCTGAAGATGGCAGAGCAAGAGATATCAAAACAGGAACTGCCTTTCTACCTGTAGGTCAGGTTGAAAAGAGAAAGTATTCATTACTTCCTACTCTTCTCAGGATTATTCCCCACAGCTGGAACTTGCTCAAAGTGGTCACTGTCTAACAGGGTCTCCAGGCAGGCATAAAACACCTGTAAATAAAATTACTTTCCAAGTGCCAGGTTTGTTCTCCAAGAGCAGAGTACTATTTCTGCATTCAGGTTACCTCTTGCACTGAGGTACCTTCACTGTGTGAGTGCTAAAGAAGCTTTCCATGCTTACTTCCCTTTCCAACCATACCCACATAAGATTATTATGGATTAAGATCTTTACTTGTGCAGGAGAACAACTTCCAGGTGTCACATTGACTGGGTTTTCAGTACTGGCACCCACAGAGTAGACTGTAGGTAGTGCCTTGTTGCTGCAGTAAGAAAGCAGCCAAAAATGATCAGTTCTTTACTCAGAACATCTGGGAAGGACATCTGTAGTATGTTAGATAGGTGGTTTTGCTGGACACTTTATGGTCTTGACACAGATTCAATACAGGCACATGACTTGCTTGTTTCTGTAAAGAGTTTTACAGCAGACAGCTGCAAATTTTTTTTTTTTTTTGTTATTTGAATATCATGGTCAGAAAGTAAGAGCAGTAATTTGTGGGGGTTCTTTTTTTCTTCTTTTCTTTTTTTTTTTGTAATTTTCTTTCCTTGTTATTTCTGGTAAAGATGCATTGTATTTATTTCATTAGAATTTTCTGTGAAAACCCTGACGAAAGAAGCTTCTGCTGCTACAGCTGTTTTAAAACCTGAAATCATTTAAGTCATAATTTCTTGTACTTCATTATTTCAGACACTGGTTCAAAGCCTATTAATGTAAAGTTGAAGCTTCCTTTTCAGTTCTGAATTGGACAGTATTTTGGTCATTAGTTTCATTTTGAGGGGAGAATAAATTTAGTTCTGAATAACCACTTGGTTCTCTTTAGAACATCTCCAAGAAGATAGAAAAGTGCAAGGTGCTGGATCTGCCATTTCCTGAACTCCAGAGACACTGGGAGAACCACTTCTATTCTCTAACTTTTCAGCTCCCATACAGTTCCCAGAAGGTGAGTGCAGTCTGTTAGACTAGTTTGTGGCCAAGGTGACCACAGTTTCCACAACCCCGTCTGCTCAGCAGGATCAACTGAGCGTCTGGAACCACAGCACTCTACAGGACAGTGCTTGGTCATTGACCCTCATGCACCTGCATGAATTTTAATCCAGCAGGAAAGATGTGAGGCCACAGGAAGACACATGCCAACCTTCAAAAAAAGAGAGCTTGCAGTCTGACAAAGATACAGATGGAGCTCACAACCTCCAGCAGCATCCATAAATTGTAGAATGGCCAAACCCTCATGTTGTCCCAGGCTCTGAGATGCATTTTCTGGTTAGCTGGTGAGGCAGACAGGACTAACAGTGTCTAAACCCTGCCTGCAAATGAATCTTGGGAAGCACACACAATCTGAAAAACTACTGTTTTCATCTATTTATTCTGAACATATGTTTGTACCAGCCCTTAAAAGAATCAATAATGAAAAGTTATAAATCTGAACAGGTTAGTAATGGGAATATCAATATATTTTCTTCAGTGGGGTGAAGGGATAAAACGACTATGGCTCCGTGTCTAGATGAGGGAGATTATTTGTATTTCTGGTTCTGTTTTGGGGTCTTCCAAGCAGCTGTGCTATACAGGGAAGGTGGTCCTAATCAATGCTGATGTGACTTAATTGAGGTCACTTTGTCTCTAGGCCAGCCCTTAGGCCTCTATTATTTAGAAGCATAGGCACAGCTTCTGGATATAATATCAGCTCTGACTCAAAAGATGCTAGGATCAGCAATGACATTAGTCTAATCATACTGAGACAAAAAAGTCTGATGCAAACCCTAGTCTAAAGAACAGCTCCAAATGATTCTATTATTGAAATACTGAATCAGCAATAGCAACAGTGATAAACATATGGAGGCAAAGTGTATGGTAGACAAATGACAAAGACACATTACATAGTCTAAAAGCACTTGCCAACTAAAAATAGGCGTAGACACAGCATTTATATCTCTTTGGGCTGACTCTGGCATTCATGTGGGATAAAACTATCTTCAGACGCCTCCAAATTACATCCATATAAGTTTTCTTTCTTTCTGGGAACCGTTTGTAAATTTAGTGGGGTCTACCCAAGGACATAAATTATGGCAGAGCTGGAACATCATACTGCAGAAAAGAATGTTCCCCAAAATGCTTTGCAGTGCTCAATGATACCCATAAACTGTGGGGGAAAAAACCCTAACCAGCAATCCTCAGACCATGAAGAAAAGATGAAACAGATGCAGGGCTGTGATCCAAAGCGCAGTGAAAATCTGGGTAACACCTTCTTTCATGGAGAAGGAAAGTTGTGGTAAGGAACAAAACAGGGGCACTGCTTTACAAATAAAGGTCTCTGGTTACTCTTGATTTACTTTTCCTAATTCTATGCTCAGTTCAAACCACTTTCACTATAAAATGAAATAGGATGTCTCTGTATTTGGTGTTGTCAGGTGAATTTGCTTCATTTTTATATTTGATAGTGTTGGAATAAAAATTCTTGAAATCTCTCTCACTACAGACTTGACTGACAGCCCCCTAAGTGCTGTGCCTTTTATAGCGTAACATAATGACAACCTTTAGGTAGCTGGTGTATGCAGTCTATGAAATGAAGTGTGCTCGTTCCACATTTGAAGAAAAGTAGGTGCAATGAAATAGCTGTTGTTATTATTAGCCTTTTAAAATAGAATTTATGTGTTTGCATTAAAGAAAGCATGACTTCTGGATATATCAGCCTCAAGCCTTTCAATGGTGATGAGGAAGATCAATGCATAACAATTTCTGTGTCAAAGAGCACACACGTCATAAAATATCTAGAAATTACTTAACTGGAACAGAGTTAAAATACTGCTGAATTGTCTGCATTTTTAACATTAATTTTGTTGGGTTTTTTTTTCAAACACATACTGATCAGGTTCTGAAACACAAAGCTTTCTGTCAAGCCACTCTTCTCCAGTGCTCTCCCTACACAAAAACTCCTTTTTTTGTTCAATGCTGGACCTGAGTGTCCCCAAACATCCCTGGGCCTGAAGACAATCTAGAAAGTGCTCCTGGTTAGGCTCTGAGAAATGCTCTTGGCATGAGGATATTGTAATATCATGAGATTCTGTCACCCAGTCAGCCCCTGTCGATTGCTGTCCCTTTTGTCACTTATGCCCCTGGAACTTCAGCCAAAGTACTTACAGTTTAAGGAAGAAAGGTACAGGGAAAGAGAACAGAAAACACTTTATAACAAGAATAACTTTAGTTCACAATTCCAAAACAAATCTACTCTTTTATTCCTGTTTAGAGAAAATGTAAAAATTAAGGCATCTCTTCAGAAATGGATTTGTATTTAGTGTATCCTCTGAAATTTTAACCCTCCTACAGCTATTTGCTTTGTCTTCTGATGGATGGAGTCCCCCACCTCTGCTGCAGGTTAGCTTGTTCTATTGCAAGGCAGAAGATCTTGCTACATCCTTCATCAAGTTCTGACCTCTACTCCTGTGTGAGTTTCTCTCATATCTAAGTCCAAGATACACTCTTCAGCTCTCTACCGATGAGGAGACTTTTTCTCTGTATATTTGCCCTGTCTTTTTACCTCATCACAGTCTACAACTTCCTTGTGAGGGGACGAGGAGGGGCAGGCACTGATCTCTTCTCTCTGGTGACCAGTGACAAGATTGGAGGGAACAGCCTCAAGTTGTGCCAGGGGAGGGTTAGGCTGGCTATTAGGAAAAGGTTCTTTCCCCGTAGGGTGGCTGGGCACTGACCAGGCTATCCAGGGAAGTGGTCACAGCATCAAGCCTGACAGAGTTCAAGAAGCATTTGGACAATGCTCTCAGGCACATGGTGTGACTCCTGAGGATGGTCCTGCGGAGGACCAGGAGTTGGACTTGATGATCCTGATGGGTCCCTTCCAACTCAACATATTCTGTGATTC
This sequence comes from Catharus ustulatus, assembly GCF_009819885.2. Lineage (NCBI taxonomy): Eukaryota > Metazoa > Chordata > Aves > Passeriformes > Turdidae > Catharus > Catharus ustulatus. Next base: position 95,734,703 of record NC_046222.1, read on the forward strand.
TGTGAGCACCTATCAGTGGTAGAGTGAAGCCATCAGGCTCAATGGACCTTTGGCTGCCCCAGATCCTTGCCAATTTCCAGATAGCTTCTATGAGGCAGTAAGCTGGAGCGCCATACATCTCCAGCACTGTTCCTCAATCAACTGGTTTTCACACTACCCATACTAGTAACCTGAACTCATGCTATCTACAAATCCAATCTCTGATTACAAATCTCACTTCAGGATGTAGGCTGCATGTAGGCTGGTAACATAAACAATCAGCAGCTTTGGACTGGGGCTCAGCCTTAGGTTTGTGCTTAAGAATTTGCATATACTACAGATGTGCCTCTCCAGCTATCCCCAACCCATGCATGTGACTGGCTCAGCCAGGTTTCCTTATTCTGCTTTCAGTGATTTTTCACTTCAGAAACCTCAAGCCCCATACAGAGGCACCCTTTTGCTTATGTCAGGCCATCCTCAAAGACAGCACTCCAAAGCTTTGAATAATCCCAAATGATGTGCTTACCCCTCATTATCTCAGTCTAAAGACAAAAGCAGGTAACGTGCTGCAGGTGACAGTCCCCAGTTCTGTGACTGCACAGTGTGGACGGCAGGTTACATGAGGATATGGGTAATCAGGCTCACAATTGAAACAGGTCCCCAGAGTAGAACACTGCCCAGCTGGGCTCAAAAAGGACATCCCCGCCACACAAGCGACTAAAGTTCCTCAGAGGTCTTAGTGAAGCATTGGGGTAGTTTGCATGGATTAGGTAAGCATCTACTGTCTGTCAACTAAAAACAGAGACAGAAAGAGAAGCCCTTTGGAGTTAATCTCGGGATAAGCAGATTAAACAAGGTTTTCTTGCATTTCCCTCCACCCCTGTCTTAAGAAATTTTGACAGAGGGATGGGATGCAGGTGGTTGAGCATGTAAATAATCACTGCTCATTTTTATCCTACCTTCATTTGTGCTAAAAACTGATTTTGAACTGGCAAACCAGGACTCCTGCCACCCAAGCAGAAGTGACAATCTTTCTGCTAGAAGGAGTCTTTCTGGAATATTCTGACCATGCCTACCGCAGAAATACAGTTCCGTCAAAGCATCCCAAGTAATAACTAAACGCACTCCTGATCAGTCTAGAAAATGGTCACTCAGGAATCTCTGTACAAGTGTCTCCTAGGGGCAAGCAAGCACAGGTAAACTCCTTGGCAGAAGCACAATGATTGGGGAAATATATGTGAAATTTGTGCAAAAATCTTCCACCTTGAAAAGGCAGCCATCAGTTTCTAAGGGCTAAAAGCTCTAATGATCCAAGAAAAACACAACATAGCCCTTAACTGCTGGACTTCACATACACCACTGTCTGTATTCAGCAATATGCAAGAACAACTCTGTAACCTCCGACTGAAACCATGGGCTGCATGAACCCTGGTGTCTTTGAATCATGCTCCAGACTTCAAATGCATTTAGGATTTTTAGGAGTAGACAAATGTAGGAAATCAAGGAAGTTGTATTTACATCAACTAGCTGCCAAGAATAAGTGGGTGATATTTTATAGGTGGCCTGCTCCTCAAGCTTAATTGATGATTAATTATATGTGGGGAATAAAAACCATTCACTCCAGCGGCGCTTTTGTTTCTGTAGAGCTGACAGGGGTGAGAAGTAACAATTGCTCAGCACAGTGAGGGCTGAAGAGCTCTTCTGCTGCTGAACAAAGCCAAGCTGCGGGGCGACAGATGGCAGATGAGATTCACCATAGGCCATGAAGAGGCCATACTCATCGCTGGCATCCCCCACCCCTTCAGCTCTGCTGGCTGCTCCAGAAGGTGGGTCAGTGGCACTGTGACCCTAAGCCAACCCCCTTTTTCTCCTCTGGAGAAACAGCTAGTAACTAAATGCCATCCCAACATGCCCTGTGATTGAAAGTGTGGCTGCAGTTCCCAGTGCTTGGCTAGGTGTGCACAGGAGAGACACTTCACTGCTCTCCTTCAGTGCAGTGCTCATGGCAATCATTTGCACATATCCATGTCACTAAAGCTGCTGCTGTTTTCACTTTCACAGCTGGCAACTGCAAGAATGGGTGCACCTTTCCAGGCAGCTTCTCCTTGGCCTCCCTGCATGGATGACTTCCTTTGCCCATACCCAGTTTTCTTAGAACCTCTTTTATAACCCTTTTTATTACATCTGCATGGGGGGATGGAAGGGCCACCACTGATAAACTTAACAGAAAAATAGACCTGGAAAAGCAGAGATTAATTTCTGGAATTTCCTTTGAAATAGTAACTCCTCTTAAAAAGAAGGTCCCAGTAAATCTAACAAAAAGCTTCTCAAATTCAGTTTTTAATTAATTTCCACTTCTCCCATGGTAGAAAAAACTACTGACCAAATCACCTATAAGGGTATGTCCTCTATGTAACTCAGAGAAACTAGGAACATTCTCAAGCTCCCAAGGTTAAGCATTCAGAGACACTGTCATCACCTTGGGAGATGACAGGATTGACGCCAGCAGGAGACGACTGCTATATCTCTAAAATACATCATCCAGAGAAGGGCAATGGAGCTGGTGAAAAGTCAGGAGCACAAGTCCTACGAGAGGCACCTGAGGAGTTGTTCAGCATGGAGAAGAGGCTGCTCGGGGGGGCCCTTCTCACTCTCTGCAGCCACCCGAAAGGAGGCTGTGGCCAGGTGGGCATTGCCTCTCCTCCCAGACAACCAGCGACAGGACAGGAGGACATCAACTTAAGCTGCACCACGGGAGGTTTAGGTTGGACTTTAGGGAGAATTTCTTCGCAGAAAGGGTGATTAGACATTGCAATGGGTGTCCAGAGTCACTATCCTTGGAGGTGTAAAGGAAAGACTGGCGGTGGCACTCAGCGCCTGCTCTAGCTGACATGGTGGTGATTGCCACGGCTCGGACTCGGTCATCTCAGAGGTCACTCCCAACCTAGTTGATTCTGCGACTTTTTTCTTTTTTTTTTCTCCATAGGAAAAATCCAAACAAACCAGTGCAAAGGTGAAATCTGTTTTTTTCTACAAATCTCCACAGCAGTGCTGTCGCCCCAGACACGCTGCAAGTCCCAGCGCTGCGCGCTCATACAGCAGTCCAGCTTTCAGCGCTGTCCTTCCGAGACAGGAGGCCGCGCCGGGGATGTGGGGGTGTCCTGCTGACCTGGTGGCCACCGTGAGTGCAGCTCCAGGTATAACCCGCCACTCTCCGACAGAGCTGGATTTCAGAAACGCCGAGGCGCAGCGGAGCGACACCCGGCACCAGCCCGCCTAGGCCCAGCCCCTCAGGCCCAGCGGGGAGAGCAGCGCGCAGGCGCGGCCCCGCCCCCGGGCCCGCCCGCCAATGGGAGGGCGGAGCGCCGCGGTGATGGCGGCGGCCGTGGGGCGCGTGCTGCGGCTGTGCCGCCGCTGGGGCGCGGGGCCGCGCGCGCAGGTGAGAGCCGGGCGGGCGCGGAGGGGCCGGGGTTCGTGTCCCCGCCGGGAATGTCCCCGCCGGGAATGGCACCGAGCCGGGGGACATCGCCTGGGAGGCCTCGGTGTGCTGCTGCCCCTGCTCCTGGGCCGGCGGCGCTGCCTGGGGAGTATCGAGGGCTGGCGCCGCCTTCAAGTCGTCCTTTCCGTGAGCTGCGTTTGCTTCCCTTGATGTGAAGCAGAAACAGCTTGGTTAAGCCTAGAATTAACAGATAGTATATAGAGCAAAGCCTGAGCCAAACATTGCAGGTTCTGGGTTGATAATTTTGAACTGTAAACTTAAAACACAAGAAGTTCCACTTAGACATGAAGAAGGACTTCTTTACATTGTTGTTGGCAGGGGCTGGGCATTCCAAACCCAGCTGGAAGCATTCCTGTGTTACCTGCTCCAGGTGACCTTGCCTTGGCAGGGCGTTGGACTGGATGATCTCCAGAGGTTTCTTCCAGCCCTGACAAAGCTGTGATTCTGTGCATGGTGTTCGGTCGGCAGGTGAGTAATCACGGAGCATGGAATCACAGAACGATTTGGGTTGGAAAGGAGCTTGAAGACCATCTGGTTCCAGCCCCCTGCCATGGGCAGGGCCGTGTCCCGCTGCACCAGGCTGCACTGGGCAGGCCTCTGAATGGCTGCAGTGGAGAGAGAAGTGAGGTAACTTCTGATTAAACAGAATCATGTTTTTGGGGGGTAGGGGTGTTCAGCTGAGTGGCCTTTAATTAAAAAGTTTAGCTGCTGTCAGTATTTGTGCTGTGGTATTTGATACGCCTGTATATATATTTAATCAGTGACCAGAAAGTGGATAAAAAGGCCTGCTGGAAACTTTCAAGTTACAAAGTAATTCAGGAAAATATGGGCTAAAGAGCTGTTGGTGACTGAACTACACCAAACCTTGGGAGAACAGAAGAAAGATGCAGTAAGGAAGTGAAATGTGATACTGGATGGAGCAATTTGAGCTATTGGTTACATCTAGATTAACTTTATCCATTAGGGATAAAGACCTGTGCCCATGTTCTTTATGCAGCATTCAGGAATACATGCTCTTAAGGTGTGCAAGGAATGACAAAGAGAATAAAGCTGAAAATATTTTAATACTTGATTTCATTCTCAGTTGAAGTACTTTGTGTTGCTTTGGTTATCTTGTGTCAAAAGTCATGATCGTGACAGTAACTTGGTTTTCCTGGTGAGGCACATCTTTGAAGTTTTAGCTGAAAATGATTTGTGTTGTAAATGAGAGAATGTTCTCAAAGGAGGAGTCACAGAGGAAGGTAGGACTAGAAGGGGCCTTGCCCCCAGAGAGGGGATCAGTACCTAAGCCTGTGGCACAAATTATCTAGCTGCCTGTGAACCAAAGGATATGAAGAGAACTAATGGGAGGCAGGGCCCAGAAACCTTAGAGTCTCTTCTTTCCATTAAGTGTAGTTAACCTGTGGACCTGTTTGGTGAGAATGTTCAGGATAGTAAGCATCTATGTGAATACAAAAAGCAAGTTAAGAAACTTGGAAGAAAATTCCACTGAGCACCATTATAAAGAAGATACCAGCATGCCTCACCTGCAGATTGCTGGAAACCAGACAGTACCCTGGGAAAATTGTCACTACCTGTTTGTCTGATACAGGCTGTGTTTGAGAACAGGGTATAAGTTGATGTATCTATGTTCTGACCTACTATAACAATTTCTTACATTAAACACTTATCTGTCCTGACTGTTTTTGAAATTTTTTAATGATGCTTGTCCTAAAAATCCCTTGTTTAGTTCATTACTTCTTGTGTGTCTTAGTGGGGAAAATGTTTAATTTCTTAACTTTAAAGTTTCTTGCATTGAGAGGCAAAATGGAAGAGAAACTTTGTAATTCCAGTTCCCTTAGAATTGACTGAGCAACAGGTGTAGTTTCCTATTCTTCCAATAAGCAAATGGTAGAGATGTTGTGTTGTTTATAAAGAAAAAAGGGTCTAGCTTAGTTACTATCTATCATTCACTCTGGTGTGATTGAAAGCTATTCTCAGCAGAAGAGTTCAGAGTTCCTATTTAATTTGATTGGGTTGAGTACTTTATCTAAATCACTGCAGATGTTATATGTACTGATATCAGAAAGAGATGATAGTACTTTGGTGATGGACTTTTAGAACTGCATACTTGAAATGTAAAAGAAGCCTTTTCTGCAGTTGTTAACTAAGATACAATTCAAAAGCCTTTTAATTGATATCTGAAACCTTGAGCCTAAAACCAACCAGATCTGAATTTTGTTCCCTGTTATACACATCTGACTTTTGCTGTGCTTCGATACGTTTGGAGCTAAATTTTACTTCCCCAGTGTACAGCAAAACTTAATATGTAGATTTGGTCAAACATGCACAGAAAGTAGGTTTTCTGAGCAGGTGAGATGCAGTTCTATGGTTGCCTGCCAAGGGACTTAATTTTGAAAAAAGTTTCTTCTGATGAAATACGTTGTGAAATCAGGTAAAAAAAATAGCATCAAATCACTTTTGCATATTTGCTGACATCTTGTGATGCTTTCCAGTGTGTTTTGCAAAATGCTTCTGAGACATAACCTGATACTGGTTCACATAATTACTTTGTAGGCCAAATGAAATCTAAGATTATATCAGTGTTGTTTTGAATAAATCAATTAGAACACATTTTTGTGAAACAGAACTCTAGAAATCCGAAACTCTCTTATTGAGGAAAAAGCAATTCTTTAGAAATTGGAATGGCACTTTATATTCTGTATTTTTATTTAAATGTTTTCTCTTGTGCAGCAAGTAAACATTGCGTGTCTGCTGGGTTCAGTAGCAGCAACTGTGCCAGTAGCTGGAGTATTGGACACTGGGCAGCTTTAGTGCTGCGTACTGATGTGGTTATACAGCTCCAGTTCCGCATCTCTTAGTGAAGTCCTATCCCAGAGAGAACTGCTTGGTACAAATTCGTTTGTGCACTGTGTGGTTTTTGAAAAGGAGGTGGTTGAAGTCTACCAGCTTAGAGCATGGGAGAATCATGAGAAGGGTGCAACAGTGTGTGTGCCATGTCATTTGTGTCATCTTGTCTGTAACTCTGTCTTGTTGTAAAATGAACAACTTTTGAACTTGAATTTAAATCTCCTGACTCCATTCCACCTTTCCTCCCATTCCAAAAGTACAGGAAGCTTGACTTCTCTGTTAGTTGGGTTGGTTTATATCTGTGTACCTCAAGTGAAGCAAAATGAACAGGATAAGTAAATAGACAGTCCTACTTACTTCTCTTCTTGGAAGAAAATGGACCAGAGAAGTTGAAGTTGTCTGAAAATGCTAATTTTTTTTCTTAAGGCAAATTTAACATAAGCTGATTTTTCTATAAGTTTATGGTTTCCCTGTAAAATCAAGATTTACCAAACAATTTTAATTCTTGGTTGCTCAGAAGGGAGTTGGAAAGGAAAGGTTAATCACAATAAATTGTAAGAAGTAAAGGCTTTCCCTTCTCCCATGTTCTGGTGGAAGAGTGTATTATTTCATGAGCATTGTTAATAATGTTAATAAGTATTGCAATAATTTTAAAAATTGTGAGGCTACTGTCTTCAGTAATGCATTATGAAATGTGTGAGAAGTGAATGCAAACCTGTGTGGTTTCCTCCACAAAGTAGAGGAGCATGCTTTCTTGTTTGACTGAAATGCCAGAAGCTTTAGCTGTGCTTTGCAGTTTTGCCTGTGCCACCCATGAAATGGTGCTCTTATCCCAGAAGAGGTACCCAATACAATAGATTCTAATTTACATAAGAGGCTGTTTTCTAATTATGAGCAGTTTGTGTGTCCAGGGACTTTTGATTAGTGACGAATTGAAACTAGAGAAGAATATGAATAGCTTGAGGGAAGAGGGACAAAAATGAGAAAATTACAATAGAAATTGACAGGAATAAGATGAAAGCAATCTTTTTTAAAGTATTCTGTGTAAAGCATACCAGAGAGAAAGCTATTTTGGCCAAGTAATAAGGAATCATATGTTCATTAACAAGAATTACAAATAATTAGTTACTATTAAGACAAGTTAGACAGAAGATGAATTGAATTCTTTCCTGAGGAGAGAAAGAATAAGGAATACATGGAGATACCTTTGCTTTCCTTGCTGCTTTATAAGGAAATCACCAGAGCCTTGCCTGTGGAAAATGTGTACATTTAAAATTTTTGATTATTTTTCTTTCAATTCTGTGTATGTCAATGTTTCCTCGCAGGAAACATGAATATTGAAAAGAAAAAGGAAAAGACAAACCAGGATTAGAGCTGCATGCAATATATAAAAGCTGTGGAGAGTATGAAGCAGCAACAGGCTCTTCAGCACCAAATTCCACCTTAGACCTGTTTTAAAATCTTTTTGAGCAGAGGTATGTGTTACTTTCCTGAGGTTCATACCCTGAGGAGCAAATCTTTGTCAGGTAAAAGTATAGAGGGTCAGTCCTTTCTGACTCGTAAGAACTTATTCAAAGATTACTTTTCCTTCTGTATCAAACCTGATTGAATTCACAGGACCTATATTTCAGCCCAGGCATGTGCTATATACAGGTTAAGGCAGCATATTGTTGTCTTCATTTCAAACTGAAATTTCAAGTAGAGTTGTTATATTTTTGTATATTGAACGCTGACACAGGCATGGATGGGTAAATCAGTCATGAATAGCTTTACATATATGCAGCTAATTAGATAAGTTGGATCAGTCCATCCTGGACTGCCAGATGTCCAAAATACCAACTGGACTCTGTGAAAGTACAAAGAAAAGCTGTGTTTCATTTCCTGTTAATGTAGGACTTGACCACGTACTGCAGAACACCAAAAGCTTCTCGTCACAGCTAACTGATGTTGCTAACAGAAGGTACAAGTTTGAGTTGCTTTTCTCTTTGCCCTGCAAATGCATTTATGTAATCTTGTTTTGATGAGACATGTTTGTATTGTTGTGGTTATAACTGGGTTTTGAGATTGTTGTATTGGTGTTAGTTACTGGGAAGGTAGAAAGTGTTTTATTTTATTTAGCTGAACTCAAAAGGGTGAAATCCATCAAAATGCTCAGCATGTCTAAATTGTGCTCTGAAGAAGACAATTCTCAAGAATTGGAGGACATTGAATAATTTCAAATACTGCCTTTGTTCTGTTCCTTGTAATGAGAACCCTAACTAGTTCACATTGGTGCACGTGTTCGCTTTTTAATGTTTTGCTAAAGTAGAGTGAGGCTGCAGCTCCTTGAGCATCAGAGACAATTTCATAGTTTGCTCAAGGACATGAAGGTAAAGAAAGGACTGCCCCTCTACTTTCTTCCTCCCAGCTGAGTGTTTCAGCCACCTTCTTGTTCAGCTTTGGCAGTTCTCAAAGTGATCTCTGAACTGCTCAGACATACCAACTTGGCTGAGAGTTGCCTGCTCGTTGGGATGAAGCAGAAGTTAGTGTTCTGCCACATGCAGGCAGCTGAGCTGGCTTGCAGAGGAGTCCTGTGCCAGAGCTGGCACAGGGTGGGTAAAGGGAGTGGAGAGAGAATGCTGGCAGGGGTGAGCTGTGAGATGGGCGCTCTGCCTTGTGAGGCTGCACTGTTCCTCACAAAGCCTGGCCCTGGCATGTTGAGGGGATGGGGTGAAGTCTTTCAGGGTACTATGTGATGAACAAAACTTGGCATTTTTCTGAATCAGAAGGGATTCTTTTCCTGTCTTTGGTTTTCTGTCTCACATTGCTTTCTTTCTTGTGATTCCCTCCCTCCCCCCACCCACAGACGACCACACAAATAATCAGTTCTCATTCAGTTCGTAGAATAATTAGGCTGCAGAGAACTTTAATGCTAATGTTGGAGAACCAAAATAGTGCATAATATTGACACTAGGCCAAAATTGAGACATTACAGCTCTGTCAGTGTAGCTCCTGTTGGTCTGGCAGAGAACATCAGTGAAATCAGTCATCTTAAGAGCTGAGTGTCGTGATGGAAGTAAGACCAAACCTGTGTGCTGCAAAGGTCAGGAGGTAACTGCCATTCTGGCACCACAAACAAGGAAGGAGCGCGCTTTGGCCTTTCCAGAGCTTTTAGCCGTTTTTGATCAGTGGCTTCTGAAAAGCCACCAGGGAGCTGCACTACATGTTCTTATCATACTTCGTTGTGGATGCCTTTAGGTGAAGGCAAAACCTGCTTATTTGCTGATGGATTTTTGTTTTCTTTTATGATGATGATCAGTGCTGTTCCTTGCTTTTGCAAGATGCTCCTGACTTAGGATATACTATGTTTCTCTCCATCAAAAAAATCTTCAAAATTAATTGCAATGTGTGAAAATGTAGCTTTTAGAATGTGTTCATCTGTTCATGGACATTAAACCATTGGAAGAAAATGGTTTAATGAGTAATAATGCTTTTCATAACTTATTCCTGTGATGTGTTGAATTGTTTTATAGGTATTAATAGCTTGCTGTAGTATTCATGTATTCATTTTATTTACAGCTCACTATGCCAGAAATGCAAAATAAATCTCTCACTTTTTTGTTTGTTTATTTGCTTTTTTTGTTAGACATTAAGGCTGATCTGTACTACTACAGCAGTGCACAGGAAAAATGCAGGAGCCTCAGGACCTGAAAAGTACACGGAGGCATTTATTAAAAAACAGATTGAAGAGTTCAACCTAGGAAAGAGACATTTAGCCAACATGATGGGAGAAGATCCAGAAACTTTTACCCAAGAGGATATTGATGTAAGTACAGTTGCTCTGTTGGAGAAGTAATTTACTGTAGAGTTTCAGATATTGAAAGCACTTTACTTCAGCATGAGCCCCTCAGCTCTCTGTGAATTTTAATCAAACTGTCAGGATAAGCAAGAATTCTGCTATTCATTGCAAACATTGCAACTGTGACTGTGAATAGACATTCTACTTCTGCTACCATGAGAGGTCAGACATACCAGCGTAGAGCTGTATAGTATATCTTGTTAAAGCACAGTAGGTTCTTTTTAAAAGTGCTAATGGATAATCCTCTTGATCCGAGGTTATAAGAGGCACTGTAAAGGTTTATGTAGCATTTCAAAATGTTTACTCACAATTTGACCTGCTGTGTATATTTAGGGTTTTCTTTTGTGATACTGTGGTTGCTGGTAACGTATGTTGAATTTTATAGGATATTTTATAACCAGTACAGTGGTTTAGCTTGAGGATTTTAATGTAGATGTGAATTTAAGCTCATATCAGTATCTACAAACATACTGTTTTATTGTCATTCCCTCTCAGATGGGTGGCCTCCTCTTTCCCTCTGTCATTTAGGCTCATGTAAAGATAAGCTCCATTTCACTCAGAAAAATGTTTTGTTGCGTGGATGTTTTTTTAATGTGTTCACTTCTGTCATATTTGTCTTATTTTATCGTACATCAGATGTAGGAGGAGAGATGTCATTTAGTGGCATTCACTCTTAGGTGAAGCTGCCTAAAGTCTCATGGCTGAGGTTTTCTTTGCGCAGCAGCAGCTACTGCTGTAACCAAGGCAGCCCAGTGTGCCAGCAGGGCCCTTAGGATAAAGGTGGTGATGTGTTAAGTGCAAAGAAAGAGGTGTCCATGGTTTAGTTTTTTTCAGGACAAGGAGATTTGTTTGTTACCTCTCTCAGTGGCAAAATTCTGTCTGCATGGCTGCGTCCATTTGAGAGGTCTTGGAAGTCTGCTTATGCCAAGAAATAATCTGTAGGTTGTGATACAGGCTCATTTCAACATGTTTGACAGGCTTCAAAACTAAGTTCTAAAAATAGTCAGCAAGGTTAAGTGATCCAGAGTAATGGCCTGTTGAGGAAAAAGTGGAAATGAGACTTGATATTTATCCGGTATCAGAAAATCCATAAAGGCAGCTTGACTTCAGGTCACAAATCCATAGGAAATCAAGCTTTGTGAGTGCACTGATACTGCATCTACTTCCATGCAGAGATGTAGAAATCTCTCTGCCCTTCTACAAACAAGTGCCAGTGCAGAGACCTTGCCAGTCTCGGTGTAAGTGGGTAAGGTCGACAGTAAAGGTGTTCACTGAGGTCAGCACTAATACCAAGCTGTTTCTTTACATTGGCTGTTTTATTTCTCTGCAAGCTATAAAATTTCCTTTCCATGTATTTTTCAGGTGGTTTTTTTCTTATCTTAAATGATCTTTATTTTTTTGAGTTGCTTTCTTGTAAACTAAACATACACCGATCTACCACTGGAATACCTCCCATGTTAATACAGTACAATGATGATGCTGATAGTTCAGTTTGCCTGAAAGGTTGATGGTAGAAAAATGCATTAATCAGTAGTCTGGCTTCCTTTCTTTCTTGACAAGGTCTAGGAGGAAGGCTTCTAGAAAGCAAGACTGCAAGAAATGCAAAATGGCCATATCTGTGTAGCGGTTTCTTCTTTATAAATCCACAGCACTATGATCATTTGCACAACATTAACTAAACTCTACCATTAGTAAAAGCAGATTAATTCTGGAAATTAGCTTTTACAAATGCAGTGTAGGTGACAAGTATGGGACTGCTTTACAAACTGTTTCTGAATGATGGAGAAGTGGAGCCAAAAAAGTAGTGTTTTGTTTGGTGATACCGAGTATCTGTGGTTTGATTTCTTCATATTCCGTCAGGTGTTGGGAAATAATTAGAGTGTGTAATAGTGTCTGCTATGCATAATTAAATTTCTGTTAGAAAAATATAAAAGCTCCTTAAGCACTGGCAGGAGAATTACCAAGCTTTACATTTTGAGCAGCAATAATTCTTTCTGATGTATACTTATATACCTCCATGTCTTCTGCTGTTAATCAGTCCTTGCCGTGTATTTCAAAAGGCGACATCCTAGGATTCTGTCCTTCACTGGAGTTTTAGGTAGAGTTTAATAAAAGGTAAACCTTATGAAGTTTTAAAACAGGAAAATAAGTTGACTTACTTGCTAATCCTCGGATGTTATGGAAGCAGAATTGCCTCTTATTGGTACTTTTATTTAGGAATGAAGAGTTAAGCTGTGCATTACAACAGTATTTCTGGAAGAGAAAAAATCCAGCAAATTGATATATAACTGCACAAGTCTACCAATTGCTTTTTAATTGGTATTATAGACCTCACTCTGAAGCTAGGATGTTTTATTCTCCTATGTGTGAATATGTGCTATGAAATTTTTCTAATTGATTTGCTTTGCCCATTCCATTTGATGTATCATTTTTCACAATATTTCATAATTTGTGCTCATTTCTAATGAACAGAGTCGTTAGGACAGGCATGTCTAAGTACAACTGACAGCTAACATTAGGTGCCAGATGCAGTTTATAAAGCTATGTAGAACTGCAGAGAACAGTTTAAATAAATTAGCACCTGTACATTAGTCTCACTTGCTGGTAATTTATAAGCGAATCAGTAGAGATGACATTTAGGTAAGTCATTGATCAAGTTAACAGCTGCATACCCACTGCCCAGCTGGGATACCTAATTAATAGAGATTGCAGTCCTGACCTAGTGCTTTTCCCCGTTTGAGCCTGTAATCCTTTTATTTTGTGATTTAACTTTTAACTTGCAGTTGTAGTAAAAAGCCCACAGTCATTTTCCACTGTCAGTTCTGTGATATTCCACTTTAAAGCCCAGAAATCTAAGTAAGATTAATACAAGAAGAGTGTCTTAAGCTTCATGACCTATTTGTATGCCAGTATTTTTATTATTCATTTTCATGCAGTCACTAAATGCTCTCTCAGATACGAGCTCATCATAAAGCAATACTCTTTCCCCGTAGGAGTTAGTAAAACTCAAAAGCTAAAGATCTGTGTTCGTTTTTGCTTGTTGTCTTACGACCTAATAGATTGTTGTCAAGCAGTTAGAATAATTTGAACATAAAATATATGTTTTTGTCTACTAGCATTTATACTGTTGGAAAAGTACTGGTAAAATGGTTAACTATGAAAATGTTAAATGTTGAAACACGTAATTCCTCATAAGGTTTCTTTCAAAAAATTAAGGCTTCTTTCATGAAAAATTGCTTGTATTCAGTTGCTTTTAAAGGTGACTCGGCACATTTCATTTCTAAAAAATGTTCAAATTTTAGCAACACAGAGTATTAGGAATGAATGACTGTTGGCAAATGTGAAATGTCAGAAATGTTATTCAGAACAAAATGTGTTTCTGAACTGTCTGTTTTCTGCAAGAAGAGTGTCTTGTCCAGCATTGTCCTTACAATAAATAATGGATTTTGGATTTGTTTAAATAGTTGAAGCTAGAATACTTTTTTCAACTCTTTTTAATTTTTTTCCCAGTGGAAGCAAACTCTACATCAGTATTTTTTTACTTCTGCATCAATCTGAGCTGATGACTACTGTATTTTTTTTAACTTTTTCTAATTCTGTTCCATATTTTGAAAAAATGAAGTGAAGATAGAAATAAAGACTGTTTCCTTCAAGAGATTTTTTAGGGTTTTGTTTTGCTTTGCAAGCTCATGACAAGACATTAATTTTCATTTTGAAAGTCATTACCTAGTATAAAAATAATGTAATGTTAAAAGAAGACGGGGTTTTTCATATGATGATGACAGTGGGTTGTTCTGCTTGTTTTGTTTTTTTTCAAGTGATAGAGTTAAAATGGAATGTTGCTTTGGACTTGAAACTTCTTTCTGTACAAGCTAGAATTCAGCTTTAGATGAGCAGTGACGGGGTGGTTTCAATAAATTTGAGTAGTTAGTTGCTAGAGGAGGGGGTTGTTTTGCAATATAAACTTAGTTGTGTCGCTTTTTTTGGGGGGCGGGGTGGGGATTGTGGTTTGTCTGTCTTGTTAAATAAAAAAATATTTCAGGGTTTACATTTTGTGTCCGATTTTTGTTTCATTCATTCCTGGGTTTACCCCAGATATTCTGGATTTTGGATGTTGAAAACTGTTAAAGAACACTGCTAGTGTGGTTAGAAGGAAAACAGCTGTTCCAGAAAACATCTTGGTCTGAGAAGTGATGAAGTACAGTGACTAAATGGTGTGATTCAAGTGGCACAGTTTAAGAAGCAAAGTGGCTCTCGTGTGATCAAGTTGAGGAGTAGAAGCTGAAACAGCTTTTGCTCAGGTGTTTCATTAAAATGTTATGGCATAAAGTGTCACTTCTCACTTCAGTGTTTTGATGATTAAAATTTCGTGTATATTTTAAAAGGAATGAGCTGGATTCTTGAGCCTGCTGCCAAAAAGGGTGCTACTGCAAAGGAGCTCCCAGGGTAGAGGTGGTGTTTGTTTTGGTTTTTAATTTTTTTTTTCTTTTCCTTAAAATACCTTTCTTTGCTGGAGGTTACTTAGATAACTATCTTTGCACATATTTCGAGCAATAAGAATTAGTGGAATGTTTTGTGTTTGAGCTTCAATAAAAATGGGCAAGATCAGTTGAAGAACTGAACTGTTGAAGTGTCCTATTCCAATATGACTCAATCAACTCTATTTGAATTAAAGTATTGTATTCCTACTTTCTCAAGACATTGGGGGAAAAAAGAAGCAAAAGAAAAAGTACTGACTCTTACTGACCCAGCTGAACTTATGTGATTCAGTTAGTCTCTGATGTGTGAGAAACTGAGCAAACAAAACTCCTTGGCTTGTAGGGAGGTGTTAGGAAGGGAAGGAGGATCAGTCAGGATGTGCAACATCCACAGGGAAGGGGAGAGGTGAGGGTGTGGCAGGTATGCTGAATTTGCACAGCATAGACATGGATTGCTTGGACACATTATTTAATTATTTGGTTTGCATGTTTGAAGGACTGCCAGATTTTTTGTGTTTCTCTGTTTCTTCTTAATAGGGATGGAGAGTTGTACTTGTTATTCCAACTGGCTTGAATTCAAAGTTAAAGCTGCAAGCAAAAGACATTTTGGTCCTGTGGGCAGTATATTGACTCTTCTGGTCCCTCAACAAATGATGATATAACAGGATTTATTTTAGTTTGGTACAGGAAAGTTAAGTTTATTAACTGTGAAGTTTAAGAAATGTCAGATGTAAGCTATCTTGTTACTAACGTGTTCATTATGATCTGCTGTTTTTAAAGGTGTGACTACTGGGTGTTTTCTTCTCTGTGTGGATCAGCAGTGAAATTCAAAAACAAAGATTTTCAAATCCTGAAAAGACATGACTCAATTTTTTTTAGTAACTCATAGCAGAAGCAGACCTTTTCAAAGTAATTTATGTAATTATTTTTGGAAACACTGTTATGTTATTGGGTACCAGGGTTTTTAATTGTGATTCTGCTGAAAATAATTATGGATGTTTAATTATTCATTTTTGGAAAGTTGTAGTTTATTTCTAATGACTGTGGCAACAGTGTGATTTAACAAACAGAATGTGAAATAGCAGTCCCAGAACCTGTGGAGTCTAGAGTGAGGGGAATGTATCTTCTATAGCTGTCGTGATGACATTGAGAAAGTAGTTCTTCATATTCAGCACAACAGTTTCTTTCATCTGGAGTTCAAGTCCAAATAAGCACTAAAAAAAAGGTGTTGGCCAGGACCCTTGAGGTGAAAGCCACTTCTGGAATGGGAAACTGCAGTTAAATGTGAAAGGTTTCTTGGCAACTTTACTGCTAGCATTTGCACCTTGATTTTAAAGTTTTAAGAGAGACATTCACCTACTTTTTCTGTTCAGGAAAATGCAACACGTGCAATTAATTCTCTATGGAATTTTGGTTTGAGACCTAGAGATTCCTGAAAGGAAACCTATGTTCCATATCTGAAGACATTTTAAAAAGATTTCAAGAAAATCATTTCATGGGTATGTGTTTCATCTGTAGTTTGGAGAGACTGATTCTGATGTAATTCCTCAAATTGATCCACCATCTTTTTATATTGCTAGCACAGGACTCTTTTAAAAAGATTTCTTTTCTATGAAAATGAAACATTTGCATAGACAAAATCAGCTTCTGTAGATGAAGTTCCCTAGAGGCAGTCTGAGTTTCTATGTAGTTGGTAAAGTACAACCTGAGGACCTAGCTATGTAAAATTAAGAAACTTGTGAATAAAACTGAACTGGAATCTGTTGCATTCCAGGATAGTTCATCCTTGATTACTTTTCCATAAAAAGAGAGAAGTCAGGAAGACTATTTCTTCCCATTTTGTAATAACAAAAAAATAAGCTTATAGTATGAGCCGTTCTTCTTTGGTTAGTTGTTGTGTGGAGGCCTGACAGTAGGTGTTAGCATTTCTTAATACAGGATGTGTTCGTGCTGTAGTGTGAAAGACATGAGTGTACTTAGTGACATTTAACAATAAAATATACTTTCCCAGAAGTAGAATGATGGCAGCTCCTTTTTCATAGTAGATATTAAATTGTTATATTTGGCATTTATTAAGGTATCATAGTTAGAGTAACTGTTTGGGCTGAGATTCTGGAAATGCTTGTATAAAGATTATGTCTTAAGTACACACACAGTCAGTCTCAGGACCCTGTGGTAATTTCTTTTAATATATTATATAAGGTGTTGGTTTAACATCATTTGGCTCACAGTAGATTTCTCACTTGTCATTATAATTAATCCCCATTTGTTCATAAATAGGTGTTCACCTACTGTGTGTATGCATAAAATGCCCATTGACTAACAAATGGGAATACAGTAGTCACTAAGAGAAACAAAATTGCCATTTTATAAAATCAAGTTAAGCCTTTTGTTTGCTTCAGAATTCTGAAAATTTCTGTTCAGAATACCAGTAGGGGATTAATGAAAGTAATAGGTTAGGTCTCTTACACTCCATGCATATTAAATCTGTTGAAGCACTGACAAACCACTCCAAGTCTATGGAAAAAATTATCAGCGAGTAATAGCCCTAAGGTAGCCTAACTAACAAAGAACCATTCTTCTTGAGAGAAGATTTTAAACTCAGATTTTATTGTAATTCTGCTTGTCTGTACTGTCTAATGGAAATATAAATGAGACCACTGCCAGAAGGGTTTATTTGGTTGGTTCATTTTACTGTACAAGCACAGTATTTCTGTCTGAAGATCTACTATGCACTCTCTGAAGTTGGCTATGCTTGCCAGACTCTTACATCTGGGAGCTTTTGGTGGCTAGCTCTTTCTGGTTTGTTTTTAAAAACAAATGCAAATAAACATCTCTGACAAATGCATTTTTTGCATTATTAAATTATGGTTTAGTTGCATTGAAGAGGGAGAGTAAGATGATGTTGAATAGAAATGTGTGTCATAGGGCTTTGTAAGGTGCTTTGCCTTGCATTTTGACCAGAATGGTTTGGAATATTGATACACTAACTTCATTTTGTTGTAGGTAAATAATGCTAGTATCTAAGGATACCTGCAAATAATGCAGGTATCTAAGGAAAAAAAAAGATGTCACTTGAGTCTTCTCTGGGCAATTAGTTCAAGTTTAGCAAGGATTTTAGTGATTCACAGTTGTTTCCAAATGCAGTGATCAATGAAATGCTTATTTAGGCTATGTAAAATAGCTATTACTGCCACAACAAACATGGCTTTTTAGACTTGAGGAAACTATGTCTGGAAATTGTAGAAAGTGGGATTCCAAATGTTTAAAGTTTGGCTTTTTCCTGTTACCTCAAATAAAATCTCTATGCTTGATCTGTCAGCAGGCACTGTTAGCAAGCACTGATATTTTCAGAAAGATAAATAGATAAGTATTGTGATTTCTTCTGGAAGTCACAGCACTTGAAATTTTACTGGAAAATCACTGTGTATAAAGGTGGTCTTTGCACTTGAGTAGTTCTGGAAAGTTATGATAAATGCATTCTATAAAACTCTACTACATTTGGCAGAGGAAAGTTCACTCATTCTGATGCAGCAGAGTACAGCCTTCAGAATGAGGCTTTACTTCTGAGGATTCCAGAGGAAATACCTGCTTTTCTTCTCAGCACACCACATATGTGTCATGTTTTCTTACTGATTTGGTTGCCTACTGTGCAAATGTTATGCTATTTCTTGCATAAGAAAGTACACAGGAAATGTTTTGATGATGCTTTTGTGGGGGAAAAGTCACATATAAGATCTTTCTTCTTGTTTTCAGAGAGCTATTGCCTATCTCTTTCCTTCTGGCTTATTTGACGAGCAAGCCAGACCTATGATGAAGGTAGGTTTTCTTGTTACATTTCTGAATAGCTGTAGCATGAAACTTTGAGTACCTCTTTCATTTTGCTGATATTTTTTATTTATTTACAGCATCCTAATGAAGTTTTTCCAGAGCAGAGAAGTAAGTGTTCTTAGATATTTATTTTATTATTTCTAAGTATTAGATTTGTTGCTTATGTAGAATTTCTTGTTTTTATGGATTGGCTCTTTTCCCTATGTCCCTAATGAATACTAAGACATGAGCAGTGAAAGTCTATTCTGATATTCTGTGTTTTAGGATAGAAATTAGTGGTCTGTTCTGGAGTACCACTGATCTTTTCAGAAGTTACATTAACTGACTAAGATAAATGTTTTTCATTGCTTAAAAATAAGCAATAAATAGAATGATGTGGAGAATCTCTTGAAGTTACAGGAAAACCTTTTGTTAAATTCAGTTGCTTTTTGTCAGAACTGTCTGTCAACTTTATAAAATATTCATTAATACGATTTTAAACCAAAAGTTTTCCTTGTCACTTTGTTGCTCTAGAAGATTAGAAATTAGAGTTTTGAATTTTTTAGAATAATAGGCAGAGTGGAACCTCTTCTAATAAGTTCTTTGATCTTAAATTCCTAACTCTGCATGTCTGTCCATGCCGTCTTTAGTCTTGCTCCTTAGACACTGTATAAAGTTCCGGATGTCAGTGATATCCTAGTATGTTGGTCAGTTCAATAAAATCAAATATTTCATTTTATATAGAACATTTACAACATAAGGTCAAAACCTATTGTCTGTTTTTGACTAGTATTTTGTATGAACTAGTAGCATGGCTGTGAAATTCTATCTGAGCTATCAAATCTCAAACACTTCTGATCATCATTAAAATCTTAAAATTTTCCTTCCTTTTTCCTGCTGCTGGAATAATTGATAGTTGTTTTTTAGGGGATTTTGTGTCTTTGGAAGGCTGTATAAATTATCTGACACTTTGGAATTTCAGCGTTCAAGTTGTATCATGCCTTACTTTTTAACTTTCCTGTAATGTGAAGTAAAAAAGTAGAAAGTGAAAGGGTAGGAGGGAGTTAATAAAGTAGTTTTAAAATGCAAGGGCTCTTTTATGAAAGAACTAGGCTACTATGCTATATGCTTTCAGGACTAAAGAATTCTTTGAAATGCTAACTGTATACTGAGGACTGTACAAATTACTAAAAATGTGTAGTTTTGTATTTACATCTAAAAATAACACTTCTAATAAGTATCTCTTAAGGCAGCTTTGTCTTGTCTATGTATTGAGTCTTTGATAACTTTGAAGTACAAAAACTTAAATTTATGCTTTGGAAAGTTTTCAGAACAGTTTTTTTCAACAAAATGTGCTTTCACAACTGCATACATGGAAAATCACATAGTCCACTAGTAGTATATGTGGGTTAAACTCCCCTGTATCCTTTCTTTTCTGCTCAGTTTTGCATCTTTAACTGGATAATATGCCTGGGACTTTCTCTACAGTTCAATTTGTAAAAAGCTCTCAGGTTTTTATTTTTGTAATTTTTCTGTATTTGAAAGAGATCTTTGTTACGTTATCGAAGTTTGTAATTTGTTTCTTTTCTCTCCAAAGTTGAAGTTCATTTGTCTTTAAATAACATTTTGTAATTGATAAAACACACTGGACATGCTGAATTAATGTGGAACATTTGTTTTCTTACTGAACTAATTATGTAAACTATAGGATAGGCCTGTGTATTTAAATATCACAAATGTAATAACACAAAAGTTCTGAATTGTTGCCCACAAAAGACAATTGTACACATACTTAGTTTAGCTTAGAAGTAGTATGCTAATAAAAATCTTCTTTGTTTTAGCACTGCTTTTCCAGACCTGCTTATCTTTAATCTTTCATTTTTCAATGTGGATTTCACTTGTCTCTTACTTTGTGCTTCTTTTTACTCTAAAATGTATATTTCTATTTGTAGTGCCACCTATACAGTCTTTAGAGTTGTATATGAGAGATTTCCTTATGTAAAATATTATTTACAGCTATAATGTTAAATTTTTATTATAATTGCAGAAGGAGATTAGGTTTAAAAAAGATTGTCTAAAGTAGTAGATTTCCAGGCAGATTGAGCACGTGTAAAATATCTTTGTTCTCTGATATTTAAAAGGACAATCAGTATTATGAAAGAAGTTTATAACTGCAGTTAAATACAAGGGATTTTTTTTAGTGATTTTATATTGCTTTCTTGTCTAATCTTGCCTTCCATTAGAAATCCAGTGGGGAGAAGATGGGCGACCATTTCACTTCCTCTTTTATACTGGCAAGCAGTCATATTATTCATTAATGCATGTAAGTATGTTATCTGTAATAAATAATGTCAGCTCCCAGTCAAGTGCATGTTATTCTAGAGGTGCCACTCAGGAGCTCCTGAGTTTAGTTATGTTTTCACAGTAGGCCATAATATCACCACTGAAGCTACATGCAATGTGTATTTTTGTGTCACAATATTCATTATTATGAGCATTTTTGTGTCACATTTAGGAGAGCACACTATGTAATAGTTTTTCCTTTAATTTTTGGTCCATTTAAAAATTTTGTATGGACTGGTTTTGAATAGTCTGAATGTTTTCTTATGAGCTGTATCTAGTTGCTAGCAAAAAATTAGTAGTGGAGAATGCACATACAACAAAAATGGCTAGTTCTAGCAAAGTTCATTGTAGAATAAAAAATAGTTCTTTTTTTTTCCTCTGTGAAGGGCAAAGCTATAGGAAATGTTATTTGTGCTGACATTTAGTGTGAAGAAAATTTGCATTTAAACTGCTTAATTGATTTTTCTAAGATAGTTCCATTCATGCAAACTTAAGGCTTTTTCTGATTAATATGGTTCCAGGAGTAAAGGATCTGCATCTTTTACCTTTATGAAAAAAGCTGTATCTAATAGAACACCACTAGACCCCGAGTCTTGGCATGGAGTGTGAACAGCCCTTGCATATCTGTGACCATCAGTAGCACAAGCATTATCTGCGTCTTTAGAAGAGTCCATGGAAAGACATTCATATTTCTTATATGCACTTAAAGAAGACAAAAGCATTAATAATGTATAATGTTATAATGCAGAAATATTTAATTGGATATTCATGTCAGATTTTGTTTCCTCATTAGATAGTTTTAAGAAGTTAGTTCTGTGGTTAGTAGTCAGGAAAACAAACTTTATAGTCACAAATTCAGTGCACAACTTTACTGAGTATAGTGTTTTTATTAGAATGATCTGATATTTATTTGTGTTCTGTGTACCCAAAGGACAAAATCCCCTCTTGTCAGGTACATTTATTTCTTTGGGAGAATAAAAACCACCCCCACTTTTTTTTTTTCTTTTTTTTTTTTTGTTGTTGACCTTGGGCAAATGAGCTTCTTGCCCTGGCAGAAATGAAATGAATGATAAATGTAGAGAGTGTCTTTGCTGAGTAATGGAGCTGCAGCATAGACTTTCCACAGAGGTTTTCTCCTGCACAGCCCGAGGCAGCCCGAGGACCCCTGCTGTTCATTTAAATAGGTATGTCAAATCTGCCTCGAAACGCCGCTGGTTTGATCTGTGGTAATATTTGTGAAGGTTCCATATGGACTTGAGCCCCCTGCAGTGCTAAGAAATAATGTACAACGCTTCATGGTGCAGACGCAAATTTTCTCTGAAAAGGGATGCAGTGCTGTGTTTTAGCTGTCGGAGAGGATGATGGAGCTGACGCACTAGGCCTGTCAACTTGTTACACGGATGGGTTGCACGCAGCAAGGCTGTGGAAAATCTGTGCCTTTTAACTTTTCTACTTAATCACGGTTGTAGCATTGCCTTTAGACTGTATGCTACATTAATTCTCTTCCTGCCTTCTGCCTTTCATCCCAAGTTTCACGGAAAAAAGTAAAGCATGCAGGTCTTGTAGAGGAGCCTTATCAAACAGCTGTCATCTGACAAGCCATTTGCATTTGTTTTGGCTGAAACAGAGCAACCCAAGGGCAAGATGTTTTGTTGCATTCCATCATAATGAAGAAGTTACAAATTTTACAAGGAGCACAAGTTTATTTTTAGCTCTTCCTAGCCGTTAGAGTATGCAAGCTTGCCTTGGAAATCTCTGAACGTATAGCGCGCGTTTTGTTTCTAAGAGCGTGACAGCCAACTTCAAACAAATGGCCTTGACAAATGCATTTTGCATTAGTATAGGATACTTGAGTGTTCTTCAACTGTTTCTGAATATTTTCATTAAATAGGCTTCTATAAATGTAAATCCATTAAGTGAGATTTAACAGGGTTTTTTTAAGTCGGCCAAATGAAAGCCAAAATCTGCATGAAATTCCCAACATTGTTTTAACCACTTATTAAACTAATAAGTGGTTAACCTTAATGCAATGTATTTAACAAAATGTATTCTTAAGTCTCAAAACTAATTAATTTGTCCAGAAAAGTGTTGTATTTTAATACAGCCTAGTGTAAGTAATCAATCCGATTTGAGGATGTCTCTTAAATTGCTATTAAATCTAATAAACGGGATAAACATATTATTTAGCTTAAACTTATATGCCATTAATTACTACATAGGCTCATGTGGAACTTAAGTTTTATTACTTGTTGGTTATATAACTGGGCATATCATTATTGTTTAGTTAGTCCTAATAAATAATATTGTCCACTTAGAAAATAAAGATAAATAAATAGTTAGAAAATAAACTATCTTTGTATGTATTATGGTTGCCAGCGTACGTGTTTAGCTTTCAATATGAAATGAACTATCATACAAGATATTTGTTTCATGCTTTATTGTTTTTGTTCTGCTTGTTGAATAAAGTTTAGCTGTAGGGAAAAAGGACAATTTCTTTTTTTTCTGATACACAAATGAATGTTTATCGCATGAAACACCATTTCACAAATGTTTGATAGTACATTTGACAATCACTTAAAAGTTTTTTAGAATAATAGCATTTTTGTAATGTGCAGAGCAAGACAAAATGTTATCTTCATACCATTGTATACAGGAAAATAGTAATTCCATGTAATCATGCTTCTTGTACGTTTTTTAGAAATATCAGGGCTTGTGGATTGAGGTAAATGCTCTAACAACTGAGCATTCAAACTCTCAAAAATATTCCAAAAGTTAAAACCTTGTAAAGTGTATCCTGAACTCAAAACACAAGAAACAAAGTAAAGTGCAAACTGAGGTAAAATGCGGGCTCTGCAGCATATCTTAACTATAATGTTAATAGAATTTTTTCCCCATAAAGATCTCTTTTAGGGTTTCATTTGCTCTTTTCTTCCATATATTTTAATGCAGAGTAAAGTATTTTTTTATTATTTTAAGTGTCCTTGTAGCAATCTGAAATTTGATCTCTCTATTAGAAATGGAAGCATTTCAGTACATAGTCAAGCTTGTAAAATCAGCTATTTTGATTGTGTAATAGCTGAGTTTACAAGACACACAGATGTGTACAGTCATGAATTGGACTATTGAATCCTCAAGTGATTAGTAAAATCTTCACCTGCCAGCTTTGAAAAAGCAAGTGTGTCTTCAGAAGCTTTCTTTAGCTGTTGGGGAGTGAAGATTTGTCAGATAAATTATTGGGCATTAGATGTGATTCCTGATTTTGCAAAGGCTCATCCACATACTTTACTTCACACGTGAGTGGTTCTTTCAGTCTGTTGGCTTTATTTCTATACACAGATTAGATACATGTATCAATTTATTTTTTTTTAGTACTTCAGACCAAAATTTTATAAGAGTTGCAAGTCCACTTGCATTGCCAGAAATATGTATATGTAGGAAATTATATTTAACATTTCTCTTACACTTGGAATTACTTTAAAATGCTACTTTTCAATGTTGCTTGACTTCATCTCCTGTGTAAAGGGTTCTTTGTCTGAATAGACATGATTGCTGTAATTTAACTAGAACAGTTTAAAGAGATCATTTTAATTCTTAAAAGTGCGTGTTCTTAGAACTTAAACAGGCTGTGGAGTGTTGGTGTTCTTTGGGATTACTTAGGGAGGGTCTTCAGGAAAATTTTATTGTTGCAGCTGTTCTAAAGATTTTTGTCATTGTAACTGACAATTTCTGAGGCTAAAGAGTGGTAGGTCGTAACTCATATCTTGTTTTATTTGCCCGTGTTTATCAGTAGTTTGCAAATATAACAAAATCCTAAAGTCTTCTTTTAACTTGTGTCCTGTTACCTGAAAATACTTGAGTTGCTGTTTAGAAGCAATTCTGACTGTAGTCAGTGTTAAGGTCGCAATTGTGATTACCTCCCTATGTCCTTTTTAAAAGAACTGTGTTGTAGCTGTGTTGAGCTCCTGTTCATGTATTTTTGCTGACCATACAATAAATAAAAATGTATGCCAGAATGTATTAGAGGAGGTTGGGTGTTTGTGAGGAGGCAGACAGGAATCTGCTTTTGCAGGTAGAGTGGTGCCACCCTCTGCTTTTGAAGGCAAGAGGTAAGTCAAGAGTAGCAGTGAGATGAAAAACCTCCTTACACATTTATAAGACCTAATAACCCAGTACCTCTTCTAGGCATCTGACACCAAAATATTATCTTTGTGCCTAGTTTACCTTTTTCAAATGCAGGAACTCATTGAGCTCGTCAGATTCAGTCTCTGAGACTGTCCCAACTGAACTCTCCCCAGCTTGCTGAGGGACAGACACAGCCCGCCTTCCCCTTCTCTTCCCTTGCTCTGTGGTCCCAAGCAGAAGTTTCCATACTCATTCTTTTCTATGTCTTAACTACAGATACATAAAAACTGCTTGTTGCAGGCAGATCTCATGCTCTCTAACCCAAACTGTATGTGCTTTTAATGTATGTACAATCATTTTTGAAGCCTAATGGTCAGCTCTGAATGGAATCGATTACTAGAGTGATGTGACTTAAATCTTCCCCACAGTAGTAATACCATATCTTTTCCTAGAGGACTACAGTTATATTTGTGAGGTTTGGAAATACTTGAAAATCTAATTTCTGCTCTGTTATGCAATGTTGCCTGTATTTGAGGATAAATAAACTTTAAGTTGAAATTTTTTTCTAGTTCCTATCTGATACAATTATCTCATGAAAAAGAAAGGATTTCTGTAAGGTTTACTACTATAATATATGAATTCTCATGCTGTCACAAAAGTGAATTATTTGGTATTTCAGGATTTTTAACTGTGGAATAAGTTTAAAAATATTTTGTTCCACTGTGCCATTAAAAATGTCATCAGTGACCTGCGTCAGAGACTTCGGAGTTGTCTCTATTTAAATGCTTTGAGTGCAACTCAGATAACAATCTGTTCTTTGTTCATACATTTTAAGCACAAATATTTTTAGTGTATGTGCAGGTGTATTTTATATTGGTGAAAAAATCAGCTTGAACAGTAGGTGTTTATAACTAAGCAAAGGGCTTCTATTTTGGGGTTATTTTTAAGCTGTTGCAGAAATTTCTCTACATCCTAATAAAAATCCCAGTTTTATGTTAAGAACTAATATTTCATTAGTTAATATCTGACAGGACAGAGCTGTCTCATGTTTCTTCCTTTACTGTTTTTTTTGTAAGCAATACAAATAAAAAAACCCTGAACCATTGCTTCTTGTCCCCACTAATTCCTACAGTTATTTCTCTCTAGTATTTGCTAAAACTCATATTGGTATGGTATAGGAAAGTGACTGTAAGCTTTCTATTTCACTTTTAAAGGGAAGTAAATTATTTGGCATAGAAGTACTTGGTTGTAGTGCAACTGTCCTGTTGTTTCAATATGATTTACAATTATTTCTCCAAATACTCTTATTTACCTTTGCGTTTGGATCACTGTTGTGATTAAGAGTATTAGATGTTATATTTTAGAATTTTAGTCTCTGAACTGAAAAAAAACCTAAAAATACTTTATTTAAAATGTGTTTCTTTTGTAATGTTTTTACTGTGACTTTTTTGAGTATTTTCTCCTTTTGCTTTTTTTTCCCCTCCTTTTTTCCTGAAGTACTAAATCACTGTCACACCATTGTTTGAAAATAATAACATAGCTAAGAATTTTGAGAAAACATTTAAAAACACTGAAAATTCAAAGTACATCTACAGATTGAAGGAACCTAAGGTTCTTACTATGGTAAATGTGCAACTTTAGTCCATGTGGACATGCTAGGGTAAGAAGTTGTGACCTGATACAGACCACTAGTAAACCTGATACTTCTACATGTGCAAAAATCCTGACTAAATTAAATTAATTCAGTATTAAACCTTGCCAGTATTTTGAGGAAGTCAAACCAAAATGTGAATGCACTGATGAAATTATTGTGCAGTATGTTTTGGAGTTGCATTTATTATACAAATATAGTTGTCTTTCTGTATACAGTTGAGAATTTTTTTACAAGCATATGTAAGGAGGCAAAGAACAGTGTTGCAGAATTCAAAATCTGTGAATTTGAACTGTGCATGTTTTCTTTTTTGTTAGAGCTCTGCTTGTTTTCTGACCTCTATTTTAAGTGTTTGAAGAGTAAAACCACATAAATATGTGTTTTAATTAGCAAAGTTTTAATATTAAATGAAAAAAATCTTTTTAAATACTTCTTCTATATATATTTAAGGAAACATATGAAAAATGGCTGAATGTTCAGAAACATCAAGACCAACTGATAGCTCAAGACCTTCCTGTTCAGAAGGAAAAAAGGTAAGCTTCCAATTAGAATGAGTAGTAGTTTTCTTAATGTGCTTTCATATTCTGGTTTTGGCACTTCTCGTAGTTCCCCACCTGCCTTTTATTCCACAAACACATTTTCAGGCTTTTGCTCTATTCGTTGTGTAATATTTGTAGGGTAATTCAATGTTGAAATGTTTTACTAGATATATGTGGAGCACTCAGTTCTCACTGTTAGAGTAGGGAACCTCCATCTATTTCTCTTACTCTTTAATCTCTCTTTACTCTTTTCAATATTCTTTGCTTCATAAAAGTTCTGAAGTGTGATCTGAAAATAAACAGAAAATATCCAGAATTCTATGTTTCTGTATGAAACATATGTATGTTCATATATGTCTGATTTATATATGTATAAAGCCTGTATTTTGTATTAATTTTTCTAATTATGTCTTTTATTGAAGTATTTTGAAAAAAGGAGGTAAACTTTTTATAAGAAGGGCTTTTAAAGTACTAACTACATTATTCTTGCTTTTAAAATCTCAGGACTTTAATAATGTCACTCTATTGCTCTATTGCTGCCAAAAGCAACTCTTTAATAATCTTTAATTGCAATTCTTGACTATTTTAACTTACCAATATTTAAATTTGAGAGTCTCAAAATACTTAATTTCACTATTTTTCTTCTAATGGCTTTGAACAGAAATCATCAAAACCTAGTAATTTTAGAAAAGCTTGTTTGACTGGATTTCATTAATTATCACCACCACTATTAATAATTGAATTTAGTGTCTCTTTTTTTCTGTTTAACTTCTCTGGTATGCACAGCAAACTATTCATCTTTTCTGTCCAGTTAGCCACTGGACAAAATCATCCATGTCAACTAGAAGCTCTGGGAAATCTACAGTTGTTGGTTTCTAAGTATTCAGTCAGGATATGCTTTTAAGTGCTGTGTTTTCCTCTTAGACTTTAGTCTTGATTTTTTGAGATATCTTGCAAGGATTTTAAGAAAATTAAGTTAAGCAAGTATTTGAAATAAATGGACATAGCTAGGAAGTTTTGGTTTAAGCATTTACTGCTTTTCTGTACAGTTACCTTTTTCCCAGTCCCAAGTTGTTTTTATCTTTTTTCTTGCTGTGTATTTTCTAACCAGATTTATGCATTGCTCCAAGAGCACATCATGTTGGTTTGTCACTTCTTCATTTCTACCATTTGTTATTTATGTTAGGAAGAGAAAGGATTAATTTGCTGAGATTATTTCAATTTCTTAAATAACAGAAGTTCATGTTTCTTCATGATATAAATAGCATTCTGTGACCCACAGAATGTTTTATTATAGATTCGTGTTAGGTTCTGAGCAGACAAGAGAACAAATGAATTTAGTTTCTTGCTGCATGCTGCTGAAAAATAGCCTGACTCCTTACAGAGCTCAGCCAGTGGATTTACTGATGTGAAAAACGACCTAAAGCTAGTCAGAGATGAAAGGTTTTTTCCCTGTTAGGTTTGTAAAGCTCAGAGAATTTAAAGGATTTTTGAGACTTACTTCTCACGCTGGATATGGTACTTCCTCTGAGATTAGTCTGGATAGGATAATTTATCTCCTAAGTGTAGGTAGGGTTGGTGGGAAAGGCTTTTTTTCTTTTCTTTTTTTTTTTTTGAGGCATGGAATTTGTTGGGGTTTGGTTTGAGGATTTTTTTTCCTAGAAAATCTATTTTGAATATATTCTGTAATATTAACTGTAGGGTTAGAACCTGATCTGAACTACTTCAAGTTTGTAGCTTTTCACAAGCAAGAAATTTTTTCCAGCTTCAGTGGAAATAGCAAGTAACAATATGTAAATGCATGTATATACTTGAGTCTGTCAAGATTGGAAGCTTTTTTAAATCATTGTTAGAATCTGCATTATTTCTAAATAATCCTTTCTCATGTCCTGACTCAGAAAAGCATTAAAATGCATTCTTGATAAGTAGTACTTCTTAAAAACACCTTCAGAAGGAGTGTTTTACTGAATCACAGCTTCATTAATGCTGCTAAAAATGCTAAAAAACCTGAGGAGTTAAGAAACTAGTTACTCTTTACCTTAATTTTACCTGATAATGTTGGTATGTACATTTATGACTGTTTAGTTGGTCACTTCAAACACTGGTTTTTCTTTGTGTTAGCATCTCTATATGAGGCTGTTTTCTTAGTAATTTCTGCTTTTGCTGTCATTAGTACAGTCCCTGTGCTGAGCAGCTCGAGGCTGCACAGTAGATACAATACAGGGTGCCACTGCTACATTAGTACTTAGTACTTTGACTGTGCTTACTGCTAGTGCTGTTCTCTATATTGATCAGAAAAGACCAGCAGCAAAAGAATTTGATTTTAACATTCTGCCTTTGATTTTGTTCTTTGCTGCTAGTAAACCAAATTTTTTGTCCTGGCAGCAGGCTTTTAAAGTAAGTCATAAGTTGGGAGGAAGATCACTTCCTATTACAGAACTACTCTAATTCAATCTCAGACTTCAATAATATGAATAATGCATAGCTGATACTCATAACAGTCATGTGGTTAATTCAATACATGAAGCTACCATACCTTTCAAAAGTCAGATCTTTTAAAATCAACCTAGCCTTCTCATGTTTACTATAGGAATGTGATCTGCATTCATTTGTAATGGAAAATGTATTTCTGAACGAAGACTGTATGTATGGTCTTTTGTGATGTAACTCTAATTGCATGGTTAATTAAAGGAAGAATATATGTGATATTTTAAACAGAAACCTGGCTGGCAGCAGATGGCTGACTAAGATTGAATTGGAAGAAATTTTGTTAGAAAAAGTGTCAGATGATGATGTAAGTAATTAATCTTCCCAATCTTAAGGAGGCTTGTGTTTTAAGAATATAGACTCTGGGTGGTTTTGGATGCAAAAGCAGGTGCTCTTCAGAAGGGTTTTCTGTCTTCTGATGAAGTCTGTATATGTTCACAGCACTGTCACATTCATGTTATTTTGAAATTACTTGTGTTGATATTTTTTATCTAGCACAATACATAACTCTTGAGAACTTTCCTTTGATACTATCATAATTTCATTTTTCTCCTGGCAGCATTGTGAGACTTAGAGCACTTGTTCCTTGTGATCTAATTGTGTGGTCAGGAATGGGGAATAAGAATTTATTATAGAAATAAATTGTCATTTATTGTATTTACAGATGAAAAACAAATGGGGCTAGAACCTCTGTTACTAATTGTAGAGAAGGGGTAAATATTCAACATGGGGAAATGCAATTAATTTCTACGCGAGTAAACTTGCACAGAGTTTATTTAATCTTAAGGATGACATGGTAATGATAGGAAAGTCACAGGGGGCTTACTAGAAATTAGGAGCCCTTCTTCTTAGTGATTGACTACAAAATCAAATAGCAGAAAAAGACACGAAGCTCTATAGATCTATGGTTTGATACAGATATCTCCTGATGCATTCTCCTTGGTGTGAATATGGTGGGAGAGGGAAGGGTTTTGCAGTTTCCTCAGAGTCTGCAAACTATATCACTCTGTGACTTTGGAGTTGTCCTTTACATCTATCTCTGGGGATAAGATTATTCGTTCTAATAGTCACACACTTTTTTCTCACCCCGAGCTTTTCCCTACAGTCCCCTGAAGAGCATTAGATTTTGTAACAGCAGGTTCAGTCTCTGTGGCTAGCTTTTGGAAGCTTGAATATGACAGTATCAGAATGTAACTCTATTTGTCTGAACATTCCAAGTGTTTTATCACCTAGAAGCAGTGTTCCTCTATCTTGTCTATCCTGTGAACAACAGCTTTGCAAAAATAGCACAACAGCAGCAAACATGCCCTTTGCTCAGTTGTCATCTGGAACAGTGGCATGTGGTGGCTTCCTTGTCTGTGGGGGATGTGAAAAGGTCTCAAGCAGATTGCGTCCATAAGTCAGAAGTAGTTATTGTAAATTCTCCATCCTGATAATATCCAGGAGACTTTCTCTATCTTGCTTGCAGTAGAAACCATTAAGACTTCAGTATTTTCAGTGGCTCCTACATTTGGAATGGCCATTTTTCCTCTCCATGTACCAGGTCTGCTTGTACAACCAAACAGTTTGGTGTTCTTCACTGCTTGGTTTTAGTACATGCTACATCTGTAAAAGTACATTGCAATAAACTTAAAAAAAACCCAACCAATCAAAAACCCACACCAAACCCTTCTACATACTGGCCCCTCCCATGTAAGATCACAAAGTCTCAGACTATAGTAAAAAACATGGTTTAAATATATTTGAAATGTCTCAGTATAAGCTACCAGTCTTGCCTGCTCAAATTCTTACTTTTTGCCACTGCAACAAAAATTTCAGTGGTGTTTACATTATTAAACAAAATTGGAGCTATTGATTTTTTTCCCCTTTGCAGTCTCCAAATGAAATCTATTGGAAGCTTTCTATTTCTATAGTCTCTATAATGTCTACATTTTTGTATTTCCATATTTCTGCTCTTCAAAGGCTTTACCACAAATCTGTGTCATATTGTTAGGTAGAAGTAGTTTTCAAGTGATGCCAAAGTTCCAGGGATTATTGTAAAGTTACAAGAAAAACAGTAATTTTGTGCTAGAGAAGACTCTGGTAACAGAGAGAAGAACAAATACTTGAAATAGTTGCTTGTAAGTACAAAAAACCTTCAAAAATCAGGTTGTGATATCTATATGAAAAATCTATTTCTGGTGGTGTGATACCTTTATATCTGGTGACAGCTGTCTGGAGCTCATGCCAGTAACACTTGGTAACAGGACAGCTTTTGGCATAAATGGGTTAACATGCTGGTGTGTATTCTTTAATCACATGTTGAAGAACTTTGGAGGGAGGTATAAGGGGGAAGAAGAACCACACAGTAGTGAAGGATAATTTATTTCAAGAGGTTGCCCTTTAAGTCAAGTATCTCTTGAATTTTTAAATACCTTGATTGTTCAGTTTTAAAGGAAATCATAAACATTAAAGTAACTCAGCTTGAACAGCCAAAGATAGGCCTTTTTTGTATATGTTATGAAATATAATCATTTATGAGATTCAGTTCAGTGAAATAAAATTATTTCCAAATCAGTGAATGTACTGACTTACTAAAAAGCAGGTGAAAATCTTTTCCTTTTCATATTTCAATAAAACAATATTAAAATAATTAAGACATCCTCCCCATTTTACTTTTTTTTTCAAGTGAGATGAACATAATTCTAATATAATAATCCTTTATTTAAAAGGGTTGGTTATGCTTTGGAGTAAAGTTTCACTGTTTTGTGAAGAAACAGCTAGATGTCTTTAGTCACACAGAAAATGATGCAACTGCATGCTGTTCTTAAATCAGCATGTAGGTGCAAAAGTGTCATCTTGTCAGAAATCATCAATAAAAGTGAAGTAGGAAAGATCCATTAAATAAAAATAGAAAGTTTTTGCAAATGCAATTACACTTGCATACTTTAATGAAGTCTTGTTGTCTTACAGTATTCAAGATTTATTAAACTCTTACAAAAATTGGTAGCATTGCCATGTGCTGACATTGAGGACAAGTACATACAGAAGTTTTCCAGAGAAGTTCCAGTGCAGCTGCAGAAGGTGGTTATTGAGCCCTTGCAGTATGATGAGCGAGGAGTGGCCTTCAGCACTGGGGAAGGTAAGAATTTCAAGTTGACTGGTAACAGTGCAGCCTTTTTTCCTCTTCACACTGCTTTCTTTATAGTACGTACAGCACTGCTGGAAGTGTCACTGCTTCATTTTATATGCTCTAATGTATGTATACTGCATGTATAGCTGTTAGTGATGTTAACACCAAGCTGGGACATGGACTGGTCAAAAAGTACAAGTTTTTGGCCCAGACTCCCATCATCTGTTTTTTACATGTATTTCTATAGAGTGATGTCTCTGTAGAGAGGACCCCGTTGTGCTACAGGTTGTAGGATACAAAAACACTTTCATTTTTTGCTGGAGCTGACTGCTGAACATCAAGAGTGGAGGACTGCAGGAGCACAAACACATATGAATAATTCCATGGAAATAAACATTGTCATTGCTTAGTATGAAAATGGCTTAGACTACTGAGTAGCCTTTATCAGTACTTTTGTAGGCAGTCCAACAGAGGGGAACTTTGAAGATGCAAAGAATAAATAGCAAGGCATTTGGATATTTGCAAACAGCCTAGGAAAATGTGAAGAGGAAATGTCTAAATATTATGGGACAGAGATGGATAATGGAATATTGATAATTTATACTGAGATGGAGGGGTTGTTAGAGGAAAGCCATGCAGGTCTCTATATCTTCTAAACACAGGCTGTTAGGTTTTCTTTGGAGAGACACACATTGCTGAAAAACAATATAGTATAGGATATGAGTGATTGCATAGAAAAAATAATATGGCAACAACATGTATAGGAAAGGCTAATGACTTTCTGGACAAAGCATGTGTGCAAGCACACTTTATGCTGTACATTTTAGAGGAATCTTAGAGATTATGGCTATTATGCAGCAGGCAGCAGATGATAATAATTTGAGGGACAAAATGGCTAGAGAGCTCTGCTTTACCTGGGTTGTCTTCAAGATTACAGGACAACAAAGAGATGTGAGAGCACCAAACCGTGATTTAATTTGTACTGGTTTTCAGTAGTATCTTCAGAACAGTAGTTAATGAAGTTTGATGAGCATGCAACCTGTGTGATTTAAGAAAAGCCACCAAGTTTAATAAGTTCAAAACCAGTTTTGCTTGTGCCCCATCACCCCCAAAATGAAGAAGAATGTCTTATTTGTTTCATAATTCCTTTATCAGAATGATTGCTTCCTTTGTGCTGAAGGAGATCGGTTTCCCAACACACACTTCTCCCCCACTTAATAGACATTGATTCAAATATATTGAAAGATAGTTGTTCTTTGTGTTTTTTTTTTGTTACCTCAACCTGTAAAACCAAACAACTGGCACTGTATGAATGTGTTGAGATTTGTTTAACTGCTTGGGCACTTGAAGGTCTGTAGAATACTGAAACCTCATAAAAGATTTGGTTTAATTCCTTTAAGGTAAAAGAAAAACTGCAAGAGCTACTGCAGTAGTTTATGACAATGGGACTGGAAAAATTACAGTGAATGGAATAGACATTTTACATTATTTCCCAGTGCTGCAGGACAGGTGAGAGCTGTCTTGTGAAATGCTGTATTTTTACTCTACTTAAATTATTCCAACAAAAGTAATGCCATACAGTTACATGTTGGTGCTGTGTTGATTCTATGTTCTTGTCTCTGTATAACTGTCTGTTTTATAAAAATGTCTTGCATTTTCTCCTAATTTTCAGGAGTTTACTGATGGGCAAGCCTTGCTCTGTGCTCCTTGCCTCTCCTTTTCTGAACGGATGCAAAAACCAAGAGCGCAGACTGTTTTAATAGTTCAAATTTTAGTCCCCTTAGAAACGGCCTGAAATTTATTTTAAAAATAAATAATAAACATTATCTTTAAGTGTTTCACAATGACATGCATGTGTAATTACTCTGGTATACAGTAACATAGTGGAAGCAAACAACGTGAGGCTTTTCATGTAAAACCTCAGATTTTGGAGGATGCGTGCAGTCTGATATAGAGAAGACTTGTCACAATGTGATTTTTATTTTTGTTTTATATTGTGTTTTTTTAAGCTTAAGAATAGAGGGAGAGGTTGCTCAGTTTCAATATCCAGAGCTGATGAATCTTGGCTTCCATATAAAAGTAGTGAAATAAAAGTAATTGTAAAACTGAACTTAAAGTACTTACCATTGGCAGTTGAATATGTTCCTAGACGCTAATTTCCTATTGATTTGAATGAGATATGAACGCCTTTGTGGATCTCTGCCCAAAAGTTAACTGTGTTTTTGTATGTACAAAGATAAGAAATGTGCATAGCGTGAAACTTTATACACATGAATCTTTCTAATTTTTATTCTTTTTTTTCCCCCCCTTAGGGAACAGTTGTTGTTCCCTTTCCAGTTTCTTGGCAGAATTGGAAAACATGATACTGTTTGCACAGTCTCTGGTGGAGGAAGATCTGCACAGGCTGGAGCAATACGTTTAGCCACTGCAAAAGCCTTAAGGAGTTTTGTGACAGAAAAGGAGGTGGAATTCATGAGGCAAGGTAGAAATTGAAATTATTTCAATGTTTCTTAATGTGTTTCTGGTAATTAACAGAATTAATACAAGGATCATTAAGGATCAGATTTGAGTAAATAATCCCAGTGAAACCTTGTATATTGTATGAAAGGGATCTGCATTTATTTATAGACTGTTTTCACTTGTTTCCTAGCATCCTTTGTGTACATTTTGGATGACTTCTCAAGCGTTTTTCCATCTGTTCATGACCTCTTTTAGGTCTATTAACCAGCT
The DNA here is from genome assembly GCF_009819885.2 of Catharus ustulatus. Lineage (NCBI taxonomy): Eukaryota > Metazoa > Chordata > Aves > Passeriformes > Turdidae > Catharus > Catharus ustulatus. The sequence continues at coordinate 95,770,141 of NC_046222.1, forward strand.
TATATTGCCTCACCATAGAATCACAAAACATGAATGTGTATTCACTACTAAATTAATCTGGATCAGACATTAGTGAGCTGTAAGGTACCGAGATTTTGGTTTGTTTTACTTGGCTGGTCACGTCTTGTTCATATCTTAAAGTTTTCTTCTCCAACATAAATTCTGGAGGGTTGGCTTTGAAGACAGAGTAATCAGCACAAACATACTGCATGCAGCTAGCCAAACTGAGGGAGCATCTTCCCTCTCTTGCATAATTTAGTGTTTTCAAGGTACCTAGGATGAGATAGAATTTGTTTAGATAACTGCAGGATTTGATGCTTCTCGGTGATGAGATGGCCATGCTGTTTCAGCAAATGCAGAGTTTTGAATGGTGAGCTTTTAACTCTGCTCTTTCTGGACTAGTAGCAAGAGTACCTGCCTGTATTAGTGGCAGAACAGCTGTGATTTTTTTTCACTCTACTGGCAGCCATGAAACCAAAAGCTGTCTTCACACTTTGCAACAAGTTTCGGGGACTGTACGTTTTCAGCATTGGCAAGTAGGACTTGCTAGGAAAACCCTTGTAAATAGACATTGTAATGAGCTTGGTATCTTTACTGAGATCAGTGTAATCCTGAACATGTTTGGGACATTGCCAAATGTGCTTTTAACTATATTTATATATATAAATATATTTGTACTTAAATATACCACAAAACAGTGGTTTTCAGAATGGTGAATGTGCAACTGATCCATCGGGATTCAGTAAGAATGTGCTGTATATAATTCGTAAGTGAATAAATGCATTTATTTGGGAGCACATGCTCAAAAATACTGTTAGGACTGCACGATCAAAAAAGTTTGGAGACCACTGCTTTAAAGGCTTAAGCAATATGTGTAGGTAAAAACCATTGCATGGTTATTTTAGAGCTGTGTAAAGGAAAATACACAGTTCAGTTACTAAAGAGAAGTTAAAATGTAAGAGGATCTGATGACACTTTTCAGTATTTTGTGGTTCTGAACCTTTAGCCCTCTAGATGCTACAAATCATATCATACTGCTAGTGGAAGTCTAAGTTAGTTGCTCACAGGTAGTATACCTGTAAGAAATAAATGGGTGCTTTTCTTTGTTTTGTAGCTGGATTACTCACAGTTGACCCACGTGTGAAGGAACGAAAAAAACCTGGTCAAGAGGGACCAAGACGGAAATTCACCTGGAAAAAGCGATAAGTCTTGAGTATTTAAGGAGTGACAAAGTGCTGCCAAAATTTCAAAACATACCGATTTATGATTTAAAACTGTTGTATGACTATATTTAGTAATAAAGACTTTTTTTCCCTTTATAATTACTGTGTCTTCTGTTTAAAAAGCAACAAATGACTGTAAGTTTATTTAAAATTGTGGAAAATCGTGGTGCAATTTGATGGAATTCTAAGATAGTTGCCCAAGTGCCAACTTTGCATCTAAACTCCAATGAAATCAATAACAATTTATTAAACTGTTGGTGGATTATGACTTCTAAAAATCAGTCTATTTGTTTAATGATTTGGCAGTTTAAATTCTAAAATTAAGCAACTCCTAATCAGGTGTTTGAATATCTTCAATGTGCCTCCCTTTCTGCCTCTCAGGTATCAGAATAAGCAGCAGCTTCCTACCTAAACTGTGGTAGAGTTGAGAAGCAGTGAGAATAGTACTGACAATTGAGGGAATGTTGAGAGAGGAACTGTCACAGAGGATAACCTTTGCCTGTGGAATCAGTTGTCTCCAGGATGCTTCCCCAGGTTAAGTAGGGAGTGATTCAGAACAAGTACCTAAATTTAGGTTCTCTGAATCATCCTCTGGAGGAGTGAGTTTTTCTGTTCTTCCCCCAAATGCAGAAAGAGCTGCAGGGATTGATTAAGCTGAAGCTGTCTTTTAGAACACTCTTCTCCACCCCTTAAATCTCAAGGGGCCTGTTCAGGGAGGCATGTTCTGAATATGGCTAATGCACAAAGATAGCATTGGACTCTTTGCCAAATACAGTCATAACTTTTCTGTTTTAAAATCAGAAGCAGGAGGTGATGACAGTGCTGCCCACCTCCTGTCTATAATTGTAGCCTTCCAAAATAGATTAGTGGTTATGGCACTCACCCAAAGGCTTAAGGTTTTGGTTTATTGCAAACTTCCTTCCGGCGACAGAGGTGAAATACTTTCAAGGAAGAGCATATCCTTCATCTGTCCTGGAGGAAGTGGCCCACAGGAAAAAAAAAAAGATAAACTTTATCTCACCAGGAAAAGCAGAAAAATACACCTCAGTAGTTTTAACAACAGGGCACTTTCCAGCTTTCTTTTAATTTAGAGCACTTCAATACTTTGAATTCTTTCTCCCAGCCAGATTTGTTTAAGCCCTAGAGTACCTGCTCTGCTTCTTACTTGCTGTAGATCATGTCAAAAACTACACCTCAAAGGTCACAAAAGGTGCCAGCAGGTCACCACAGGTGATAAGCAACTGTGAGTGATGTGTACAGGTCATTATTTTCCTAAGTAGCATTCAGGGGAGCAACAAATAAATAGACCTCATCAGCTGAGCAAAATGGAAAAGGTCAGAAACGGGGTATGCATCCCTGACTGACATCTTTGTGATTCCTCTCCTCAATGCCTGTGCTTCTTTTTAACTTTTGTTCCGTGAGAATACTCTGTAAACTTGGGCAAAATTCCTCATTGCTGAGGTAGTTGGCATCTCAGTCAGAATACATGAGGCTAAAATTACCTGAAAGGATATTGTACTAAGTTGGGTGTTGGCCTCTTTTCCAAAGTAGCAAGTGATAGAGTGAGAGGAAATCACATAAAGTTGTGCCAGGGAAGGTTTAGATTGGATATTAGGATAACTTTCATCACCTAAAGGATTGTCTAGCACTGGATCAGGCTGTCCAGGGAACTGGTGGAGTCTCCATCTCTGGAGGTATTTATAATACATGTAGATGCAGAGCTTGGGGACATGGTTTAGTGGGGGACTTGGCGCTGCTGAGTAAATGGTCAGACTCTGGATTTAGAGGTCTCTTCCAATGCAGAAGATTCTGTGACTGGTTAAATTGAAATTGAATTCAATTGAATTGAGCACCTGAGACAGGTCACCTGTCCCTTTGAAAAACAAATAGGTATTTTACATGAAAGATTCTACACTAAGGCAAATACAGAAAGGCTTAACTAGCATTTCTTTTAAATTAAATCTGAATTGCTTATGTGTAGCAAAGTAACTCCATGTCATGTATCAGTAGAAGCTGTGATTTATAATAAAAACATTCATCCATGCTGGAACAGGTACCCAAGGATCTTTTTGCTGTGCTCACATGCTGAAATTACATAATTGCAAAGCCTTGAAGATTTTGGAGAAGATTAAATAGTAGAACTTTTATCTTAGTATCTTCACAAATGAGAATTGACCAGTTTGGCCACGTTACTAGGCAAGAAGCTACAAGTGCAACAACCTATCAGCACCTAAAACATTCTAAGTCTTTTATAATGCTTTAAAGGAATTATTAGTGTTTTACCTTCCAAAAAAAGTATGGCCATGGCCTTTGATGTTTTAACTGAGCAAAGAAAATGAGATAAAGCTTCAGAATTTACCACAACTTTTTAGGAAAGTCACTAGGAATTTTAGTTAGTGCTATGAAACCAGGTCACTTGCTTAATAGCTACTGACTCAGGCTTCCAACTAAATCTGAAAGTGAGCCAGGGGAGAAAAACATTTTTAAAAGGGAAAAAAATCCAAAACCAACAACCCAGAATTTTACAGTTTGTTTTATTTCATTTTTCATTCATATGAAGTTCCTCTCAATCATCTGCAATGTATGTCAGCATTTATAAGTTAGGAATTTAAATAGCTGTATTAAGAAAGACTGCTCTATCTGTAGTGTTAAAGCTGATGAAAAGGTGAAGTTACCACTTTTTCACTCATTTTTGCAGACATCAGAACAACTATCATGTGGAAGAACCAAATAAGGAAGTTTGTCAGGGTTGTTAATCATTGTTTGTGACAGCAGCACAGCAATAGAATCAGTTCATCGGTTTGAATAATGTTTTAACTTCCCGCTCCTCTTACTCCATTGCATCTCCAAAGTTTTTGAGAGAAGCAGCCCTGAACATCAGGCTTCTGTGTTCAAGCCAGACTTCTTAGGTCTCACTTTTGAACACTTGCAATGTGGACCAACTTGCCTCGCCAACAAGATTTCATCATTTGGTGTTGGGTGACAGGTGCTTATACACTGAGCACTAAAATGCTTTCTGAATGTGGTCAAAAAGAAACAAGCCCTCTGTGCTTTTGGGCAATGTGATTGATCCAGACCCTTCCTTTTTTTTTTTTTTTTTTTTTTTTTTTAATTTAATGTTCCCACCGAATGGATGGTTTGCTACACGATGCCGGGATGGCTCGTGGGACAAGTGGAGGATGTGTGTGTGTGTCCCCTGTCCCAGGTCCCTGTCCCTGTTCGCTGCAGGATACCGGGATGGCCCGTGGGACAAGCGGAGGGTGTTTGTGTGTGTCCCCTGTCCCAGGTCCCTGTCCCTGTTTGCTGTAGGATGCCGGGATGCCCGTGGGACAAGCGGAGGGTGTGCGTGTGTGTCCCCTGTCCCCGGGCGCGGGTCCCTGTCCCGTGCGGGCAGTGCCGCCGCGCCACCGCCAGGTGGCGCAGTTCGCAACAGAATGCGGAGCCCGGCGTGGGATGCGGATCCTTGGGAAAGAAAGGAGGAACCTGCCTCGGGAGCACTGCTTCGGTAACCGCAGCTCAATTTGAGAATAAAAGTATTGGGTTTCCAAAGCCCATCATCGAATTGTCTTTCGACTTCTTATTATTTTTTTTTTGCCCTCATGATAAAGAGTTTAGTGAGAAATAATAAATGTTAGTTAATACTAGATGTCAGCAATCTAATTTCAGTGTGTAAGTAATACCTTCAAATTAATAGTGCATTATGCTAAGAAATGCTAGCTGCTCTTTGAGACTTGGAAATGGTGCTGTAACATTGTGCCAGTCATCAAAAATCACAGAATGGTTCAAAGATCCTCTAATTCCACTGTCCTTGCCATGGACAGGGACACCTTCCACTGAACCAAATGACTCAAAGTCCCATGCAACCCAGCCTTGAACACTTCCAGGGATGGGCAGCCATAGCTTTTTGGAACAACCTGTTCCAGTATCTTAACACCTTCGTTGCAAAGAATTCCTGCCTTATGTCCAACCTAAACCTACCCTTAGAAATCTCATACATAACATATAATTATTTGAATAAAATGCCAGAAATCAGTTTTGGCTAAGGGGAAGGAGATCTGTTATTGAAACGGAGTTTTATTTGTATAGTTTCATAAAATTCTTGTAAATATTGAAATTAATTTCCCCAATATTCTGATATTTTATATGGATATAATTTCATGGGTTGGAATTTGTTGTTTTTTTTTTTTTTTTAATGCTGTGCTAGTACACAGTGCATATAAGTTGTGGTATCTTACTAAATGTCTAGATAAACAAGTAAACATAAATCACTGCCTGTGTACCTGCCCACATAAACAGTGTGGGAGCAGAACAAAGCAAGCAAACAAATGGGCAGTAAGGGGTTTGGATTTCATGGTACTTAGCATCTGCCCCCAGCCACTGTGTCAGAAATCACCTTCCCTGTTAGTTCTCAGTATTAAACACCCAAATGTTGAAGCCTTTCTGGTGGGCAATTCCAGCCCACTTGCCGTTTCTCTCCTAGCACCAGCCCCATCAGCTGTTATGGATACTCTGCTGCTCTACTGGCAACTTGTTCAGTTTGAAGGAAGGAAAAAACCTTGAGTGATCCACTCACTGGATCACAGCACAGCACAGTGTATTTCAACACACTGAATCTTTGAGGCATTCAAGGTGTGTCCTGACTGTTTCTTCATCATTTCAGTAAATGTCACATTCAGATGCTGATGATACTGACATAATAAATAATGCAGGCAGAGTGGTGTGTGCTTGCCACATGTCCTGAACAGACTAGTACATCACAGAAGTTTTCCAGACTGACATATAATTAACAGGAGATACAAGATGGTTAAATCTTTCTGAAAGTGCTGGTTTGCCTCTGAGATCAACAAAAGCAAACTCTCCTTGGTTCCAGAACTGGTCCTGACACTTTCTTGCTGGCCTGGTAACACTTTACCTTGGTAACTGTGGTAACTGACATAATGCTGAGAAAAAATTGATTGCACTAACAATACCAGGGCAGAAATTATTTTTTATAATTACAACATGTCTTAGTACTGTCCTTATTTCAAGTCCCAGAGCAACCCTGCAGGATTTGGATTGGTGGCACCACTAAAAGTTTGGCCATATATGCTGAATTCCTTGAGTGCCAGATTGTATATGGGCAGTGGTAGCTGTAATGCCTTTGTACTGGTGGAGATAAGTCTTGGGTTGCAATACAGAGTGTGATAAAAGGTATCTATTCCATCACCATCTGTTGAGGGTGGGGACAGTGATCCTTATCTCTGTGGCAGATATTCTGCTAATGGGCCATCCATTGAAACCAGGCAGGGCATTGTTCTTTATCTTTTCACAACGCATCCTTCCTCCAGCGAGTCATTTTCTGCTACTGGCCCACTGAGTCCCACTGTGTGACTGATAAAATTACTGCATCCCATTGGAAGTTGCTCCAGCCAGGGGGAAGAGCCCAACATTTCTTACCAAGATAAAACAGAGGTTTTGGGACACTAAGGGAGCCCCTTCTCCACTGGACTCCAGAGGGAAACCGGATTTCTCCACTGGACCTCCGGAGGGAAACTTCACCTTCTGCAGGAGCACTGCTCCAACTGAATCACATCTGTCACTGCAGGAGGATGCAGCCACCATTTAATGGGACTGCTATCAACACCCTGCCTGACAGGGTGTCAGGTTGTACTCTGACTTTGTCAGGGTTTGGAGTTTGTTTCTTTGTAGCACTGTATTTCTATTTTGATTTCCCTGGTAAAGAACTGTTATTCCTAATTCCCATATCTTTGCCTGAGAGTCCCTTGATTTCAAAATTATAATATTTTAGAGGGAAGGGGTTCACATTCTCCATTTTCAAAGAGAGGCTCCTGCCTTTCTCAGCAGACACCTGTCCTCCAAACTAAGACAAGATATCAATAGGATATTTTTGTTTGTTTATATTCATATAACATCAACTGAGGTTTTAGAGGAAAATATTTTGCAATGCAAGAATGAGTATGGACTATCCATTGTCAACAATCAAGTGGTAAGAATATTGTTACAGATTGCGTAACAGAGAAAGAAGAAGTCATTGCTTTGTAAAGGACGTTGTGTCTCTGTCTTATAAAACTCTTTTCACACTTGGTCTGACCACGACATGCCCATCTCTGAAAGTGTGAGGTGATCCAGCAAAACCCTCACTGAGTGCTCTTAGGCAGGAGCAACAATGCCTGAGAAGGCTGTGACATGAACACTGACAGTGCTGTGTGAGACAAAACACCTGCTTCCCTCAACTTCATTGCAAAAGGACAACGCAAGCACATGGTTGCACAATATCCTTCTTGCTCAGCTCACAAAAAAAATCATGGGGCAGCTGGGCTGTCAGGATCTTACACCTTTCTGCTACATGTCACCTCTCGTGCTTAACCCAAGCTGAACACCCCCATCTCTGTAATAAGCTTTGGGGACAGCTGAGGAAAGCCCCAGGCAGCTGCTGCGGGGTGTGTTGCAGCTCAGGCACGTTGTTGGTGTGTTTGCTGTGAGAGGGAACTGAGGCTCAGAGAGCTCTCACTGAGGCTGCAGTGTGCTGGTGGGGAGGGACCCCAGCAATGCTGAATGCCTGCCCCTGCTCATGTAATACAGATCTAGGATATGTTGTTTAGTAAAATTTCACACACACGGATTACATCACCTGCAAGGTGTGAGGAATTTGCTTTTCTCCTCACTCAGCTGCAGTTAAATTCTTGGGAGTTAAAAAGCATGTTCTTCAGTGAGACCTTGACATGTATGCTGGCATCTCTTGGATGTTTTTGAGCCAAGGCCACAGGGGTGCCTCCTGCACTCCTTAATCTGAGATACCTCTGGTAGCTATTGCTTCTGCTAGGACAGCTGACACAGGTTTAACTTTCAGCTTCCCTCAAAGAGTTTCCTTCTCTGTGAGACAGTCGCTTTGAGACCTATTCTAATTCCTCCCCCTGTATTAGCTCTGAACTCTGCATAATTTCAGAGGTTAAGCAAATGGGCAGATTATTTTCTTCTCTGTCATGCTTCCAAAGGTGAAAAACTCATTTGCACTCAAGCTGTGAAGATCCCTTAATGATTTTATTTGACTAAGGCAAAATGAGAAACGAAAACGACATTTAGAAAATTTCCTTAGAAAAACATTTGCTTCTTTGTTTCTCTAACAGCCAGATTTCTGTGTGATCTCTGCCTTAATTCATCAGGGATAGCTGGTTGCAGCAGGTGTGCTGATGGAGCTGATATTGATGGGCTGAGTGTGCAAAGCATACACATTACCCTCTGGAAGACTCGTGCCTCAGACCAGGAACGTGCAAAACAGCTGCCCCACAAAGATACTCCAAATTATTAAACAAAAACAGGGCAGGAAGTGGAACAGCTGAGAGCAGCTGCAGAGAATCAGAGGCAACTGAACTTCCAAGAGCATCAGGTCAGCCCTGCCAGCTGCTGAAGTCTGGGGAAGCCCTAGGAAAGGAGCCAGCTCTGCAGAGGAGCCACCTCAGTGGTGAATTGCTGTTCAGTGTGGAAGCTGTGGCACTGACTGATGCACTGATGGTGTCTAGTGCTTCAAGTGTTTGGGGTATCACCCTTCGTTCATGAGGGATGGGGGTGCAGATCTCCCCCTCCTGAGGAGGGCTGGGCTCAGGTTGACGGGACAAAGTCTGGGAAGGTTTCACTGCGGGAAGGAAGAGCTGCTGGCTGGAACTCTGCCATTGTGCGTGGGCAGAGGATGTGCCCCTTCCGTACAGCAACGCAGCTGATTTTATTTACCAGTAAAAAGGGGACACTGGCTGTGTTTCATGATCCACTGTGAGTTTATTTTTATGTTAAGGAACTTATCATTTAATATAGCATGCTATGTTAGCATAAAGTTTATCAGATGTTTAACATCAAAAGTCAAGACTTCATCCACTGCCTGAATTTGGCATAAATCTGATTGGTTTCTTTTGTAGAAAGCCAATTTAGGAATCAATTATATATTGTGATGGGTGTGAAAACAGCTCTTCTTTGGTCATTGTAGTAGATTGCAGCTTGTAGTCTGACATCACTTAACTGCGCAGCAAATTGTTTGAAAATGAAAACTCCTATTAGGACACTTAAAAAATTTCTGTTTCAAATGACTACTTAACAACCATTAAAGCGTCTTTATAGAAAGTGTCACTACCCTCGTTACATCTGTACCTTTGGTTAGTTTCTTTCCCCCTTTCTAATTTTCTCCTAGCATCTTGCAGCTTGCCTATTATTTGGATGTATAATTAGAAATCTATTATTATGTTTTATGGAGATGTAAAGAGTAGGAAGAAAGCTGCATAACTACTTTTTACATACAGCATGCAAATTATCCACCTTGTGTATTTTGGCTCTGAATGTTCTGCAGATGTAGTTTCATTTCCCTTGGATCTCTGTTTACCCATTTTTATTGCCAGTCATCAAGTATAGAAGCAGAAAAATCAAAATAGGAGGGGAGGAGGGACCTTTCCAAAGAAGCAGCTTTGCATGCTCCCATTACAGAGAAGTATCAAAATTAATGTTCTTCACCTACACAGTTCTGTGCATGGCCATTATTTATAATGGATGGTCATGGAAATGGTAGGGATAATCAAAATCTCATGAGAAAATGGTCACTGCCAAAGCTGAATGGTTGGGAAAGTGCTTTGAAGGATATGGTTTTAAGTGTTCAGTCCAGATGCTATGTGTGCTGAGAAAGGATGTGGGATGGGCCTTCGGATGTACCCACAGCTCAGGATGAGCAACATCTCTTTCCTCAGCCTCACTCTTCCAGATGAGTGGGGTTGTGGACTTGCCTAAGGATAGTATCCCACTGTGTGCTACACTCAGGACCTAATCTGAAGTCAGTGGAAACCTTTATATCAGGTTCTCACATTTTTAAGGATTTAGGATCCCTGCAGTAAACTCCTATCCATGCCTGTGGCACAGTGTGGTTCATGGGCTGCACTCCTTCAGATTTTCCAGTTCACTGGGGAGTGAATGGGGTGGAGGTTTGTACCTTCTTCCTCTGCATCCCACCAGATAGAAACCTCTTGAGCCAAGATGCTCCTCTGTGCTCTGCAGCTGTTGATCAGAAAAATCTGGTGAGGCTCTGAAAGCTGCAAAAGCCTCTGAAGCTTGACCACCCATTTCGATGCAGCACCAAGCACTGAATGCCTTGAGAGAGCTGCAAGCCTTGCTGTGCTTTTGGGGTCCCTTGCTGGATCCCTGAGAGTGTTTCCCCAGGTGGGAGGATGCCTCTAAGACAGGTAGGGCTCAGTGCAATGATTAAAGCAAAGATTACTTTAAACTGGTGTTGGACATTGGGTCTGATACCAGTGCATGAACATGGCTCTTGGAGAGGGTATAAAAACACAGGATCTTTCTTTTTGGGGAGAAGGAGGAGGATGCCAGTGTTTGAGAATGAGCTGCCTTCATGAGAGAAGGAGCCTCCCTAGTGGGGGTCTGGCAGAGACCTGTGAGGTGTGAATTAAGATTACACATAGCCTTGGTGATAGATGGTTTAGTGGATCAGTGTAACTTTTGAATATTAAATTCTAAAAAGAAAAAATGGGAAAGTGCACCTAGCAGGTATGCATTTTAAGAAATATAGTTTGTTTTATTGAATATAATCTCATTTGTTTAGTCACTGGCTGGACAAAATGAGATTTAACAGCTTTACAATATACAGATTTTTCCCCATTTTGAGTTGCTGCTGGTGTGACAGCTTTTAATTTAATATAACTGGCAAAAGAATAGATTGCCCAAGAGTATCAATCTCTTTTAGTCAAAGTAGAAGTAGGAAACAGGTTATGGTCAACTAGATGCTAACATTTAATAATAATAAAGTAATGGTTGATCAGTGTATTATATGCATGTATACATGAACACACATTTGCATCCAGGTATTACACATTTACATCTGTCAGAACTAGGGAAGATATGTAACTCTTTCAGATTTAAATAAATAAATTGTTCCTTGAGCTAACTGTGCTATGGTTATGACTTAGCTAAAAGGACTGGAACAATTCAGAATAAAGTTGCAGTTAGGAAGCTGTTATGATGCTGGGTGAGCACCTAGTTCAGCTCCTGCCCCTTTCAAGAGCTGGTCTGTGACTGTGGAGAAGTTGCTGACTGCCTGACCACGAGCTGCAGGCAGTACTTGAACAGAGGCAATGGCACAGGAATAATTTAGCTCCTTAGTGTTCAAGTTTTCAGAAGAGAATCCAGATATGAGCATGCTAATGCCAGTGACCCTGGCCCTCCTCATGGCAGTCTGTCCATCCTCATGGCTGCTCTCAGGCAGTCTGCAGCTTCTGCTGCTGCCCTCATGCTGTGTCCTGAGCTAAGTCTTTGTGTCTGATGGCCCCAGAGGTGCTGCTCTCAGAGAAGAGCAATGCCCCCTCCTCACCGAGTCTGCCACAAGACCCCTGAGGGCTTAGTTCTACCAACCTGTGGGACTTGTTGAACCTTATATGGCTACCCAGCTTTTTGCTGGTCCTCAAAACTGCCCTATGGCTTTTGGAAACTGTAGAGGAAAGAGAATTGTGTTTCTAGGATAAGAGGTTGAGCCACAGAAAGGAGGAAAGGGGCAGGAGGCCACGTCAAACCTTTTGTTTCTGCTGCCATTAGCAATGCTGGAGACACCAGGAATGATCCCTTATTGGGGTGGCAGTGTATCATTCCTTAAAACTGAATTATATCCTTTCTCTGTCTCCCCTCCTCCTTGATGTCAGCACTGGTGCCGGAGCTGGCTCTGGTGTGCACAAAAGAGGCACTAACACCGTGGCCAGTTGCTGTGGGAGAAGTTTCCTCCCACAGGTGACGGATGCTGTGCCTAAGCCTCAGCTCTCCTGCTCATCAGGCAGGAAAGAGAAGCTTTGTCCAGCTGGAAGTCTGCCACATCTCTTCCCAAGCATGACCAGAGAGCAACTCAGCTGCATTTGTGCAAACTTACATAAATTTTTTCATTTCAGGATTGCTGTAACATTTTATCCTTACTGGCAGGAGAGGGTGGGATTGGGGTTGCTGCTCTCAGTGTCAGTGAAGTGGTGAAGCTTGACCAGGTACAGACCAGGACATCTCCAGCTCAGTCCTGTCCCATCTATGGGTTGTGTCTTGCAGGTCCAACAGCTGTAGAAACCTTTTTAAATCACTGGTTTAAGAAGATATATCTCTGGATACACCCAGGGAGGAGATCTGTTGAGGAAGCAGGTGCCAGTTTTCCATAGTTACTTTTAAGAGCCAAATTGTGCCTTAGTGCTGATTTTTAGTTTTAAGGCAATATTGAGAATTTAAACACCCTTCTTTCTTTTTTATTATATTTTATTTGATCCAGCTGGAACTCATACTTCCTCTTTAACTTTTTCTTTTATTATTTAAAATCCTTAATTATCTGAGACAAAATTGGTAAGAAAATCTGCAGAATCTAGGGATTCCACAGAGCTCTCTCTATAAACACTCAGGCTATTCACTGTTGCCAAATAGACATGTGCCAACTCTGAAACACCCACCCACTCCCTCCTTCTGCTGCAGCAAACTAATAAGCACATTGATTACATTCATTTAAGGAAAAACACTGCTCTTTTAAACTTTACATCCCGCGTGCTTTAGATTTCTGATTACGAGAGATATCCTGTTTATCACACATCATGTGGTGAAAAAGCTACTTGACACACCTCAACGCATTAGATATTTTAAAAGAATATTTTATAGTGTACCAGCAAGTGGTAGTAAGACATAATTATCATTTCCTGCAAGCTCTTGTACTATTTGCAAGATGAACGAGAGGTTTCTTAAATGTGATTTTTGTAAAGGTCCCTTAAATGCCTTCAATCCCCCCAAACAAAAATGTTCACATGCAGTTTCTCTCTTCCTTCCCTCTCCTCTCTCCCTTTTCCCGCTCCCCAAATCTGCAAAAACTTTCTTACAATTATATGAGACAGCCACTCAATGCCTAGTTTGCTTCTCTGTAGGAATCTGTATAGAATGACAATTCTATAGTTACATATAGATGCATATGCATATGATATATATATAAAAGCAAATAAAAATCATATATATGTGTTGTACAAGCATTGATAAAACACATAGTGCATGTTTAAGTCAAAACCCACACTTTTAAAGTTTGAGGACTAGCAGGAATGTCTCAAGTTAGATGAAAATCCTTTTCAAATGTCTCATGCAGCTACATGTAGTTATGTACATAGATGAGCCTGCTTTCCTCCAGTGGACCCTTCTGGGAGACCCCCACCCAGCCCCAGCAGTGCTCCCTGGGTGTGATCCTGGCCAGGTCTCCTGAGAGTGTCAGTGCAGGGAAGGGAGGCAGGTCCCCATTGGAGGAGCTGGTGCTGGTTACCACCTCAGAGCAACCCAGAAATGAGAAACAAATTCATTGCAAAGCTGTGGAAAAGCTTGCTTGGAATCCTCCTCTGGGCCTGTTTGAGTTTACTGCAGTGAATTTCTGTCATGAATGAGTGATTTGGCCACTTAAAGAAACACTATCAAAGATAGCAGCAGAAGCAGAGTTTAATATGAATTTGTGAAAATATGACTTACAGAGTTTGATGGCAAGGTTCACTCTGTTACTTACTAGACAAGTTAGAGCATCCATAGGATGATTAGAAGCAATTTGGAATTTTTTATATGGAATCTAGGAAGTCAAAAGGGGTAAGAGTGCAAAGGATATGGGTTCAAAGACAAGGTTTCAAAAGGGGTTAGCAGCATTTAATCATTGAGTACTTTAACATTTACAAAGCAATTCAATATGATTCACTACAGATATAACAACGACTTAGCTATAGATTTGAGGTAGTAACATTTACACCATAATCACTTCACAAATTGGTTTGTTAAATGGGGAAAATACCCAGACCCTAAGTAATAACCAGAATTCTGATTCATTCCCCTCAGTTGAAATACCCGGAATGAAGAGAGTTGCTGGCAGGGCACCAGCCACACTGGCTGGCCAGCAACATCCCATGTGGTGGGACAGTGCTCTGCCATCACAGCACCATGCTCAGTTCCCAAGGCTCAGTTTCACACCCCTGAAGCTCCTGACCAGACCTTAACCTTGAGCCTGGCTGTGCCCCCATGAGAGCTTGCAAGGGATTAATGACACAGAGGGATGGAGGCTGTAGATTCCCTGGCATCCAGCCCTGCAGCACCTTTCCAAGCAAAAGCCATCTTGTGTTGGCCCTGACAGTACAGTTTTGCTTTTCTTTCTCCAGAGAGGAGAGATTATCTGCAGGTAGTAGAGAAATCTCTTGGGATCTGATTTTTCTTTGCTGCTGCACTTCAGTGCTTGTGATTTTGAATTCGATGCCAGGTGCTACGGTAATAGGGAACAGAGACTTGTGCATCTGTAAAACCAGTCACCATAACCCAAATAACCCCTCATGGTTATGAGGTGGTGTGAGTTTTTAAAATTCATTCTGCTTATTTGTAACCTAGAGTAAAACATTTGCCTCAGGTCCTGTTTGCAGACCACGCAATGGCTATGACTGAAGTTGGATTGACGTTTCCACAGCTTCTCATTAGCAGGCTGGGCTCTGCTTCTATTTCTCAGTATAAGCATGTATCCTCAGTTTCAGACTCATTTTATTAGTTTCCTTTAACCCTGTATATTATTGTCCAAATCCATAAATATTTCTAAAAAAATGTATCTTCTCATTCACCTGTACAGTACTAATGTAGATTGAATCTTTCAGTCAAACCCAGGTACTGTTTGGTTTTGGGTTTTTTTGATTCCATATGTGTGCAGTCTTCATAGCTAGTCTAGTAGACTTTAAAAGGTGTCATTTACTGAGAATTCTTCCTAATATTTTGACTGCTAACCACAGATTTTTTCCCCTTAGAATAGCTTTTCTAATGGAACAATTCAGAAAAAGCACTATCATCACATCATAATGTACTGTGACAAGAACTGTTCAGCTTTATGTTTTGGCATTCAATGTATTCTCAGTTCTTCACTATGTCTGGCAAGAAAATCTTTGTAATAGCAAATACAGGACAAATTGTAGCAGATGTCTTGCTGTTTCTCAATTGTTTTTAATGTGCATGTTTCTGTCTGACATCTTCCAGCAGAAGGACAAGACACCAGCTGAAAACTCCTATGGCTTGCAACTGCAAAGTTTCTGTAGACTTTCCAAGATTCAGTAGAGCTTGCTTCTGTCCTTGGAAAGAAGGGAGCAACTAACTCACACAGAAACCCTAAATATACAGAAATCATGACTCTCAGTAGAGAGCTAAGTGAGCTTAGTTTTCTTCCAGAAACCTAACTGAGCTGTTCAAATAAGAATTTCTTTGTTCGGACATATGTCACAAATCAGGAACTTGTGAAGTTGAATAAGCCTCAGGATTTTCAAGTGCTGTTGAGAAGCCTTCTATAGAAGGATCAGTAGAAATTTTAAAAACATTTCTCTGAAGCTAAAGTGTTAGAAATAATTGAAAATACAAATTTATGCTGTAGGACCTTGCTTCTCTTGCTACATGTTTTTGTCGCTGCTCCTGTTGAGACTCTGATGTAGTGATCTTTACAGGGAGGATTCCCAGGAGACCTGAAACCTTTCAGATCTTATTGCTTATATGTTTTCTTTTCTTGGCAGAGCAATATGAAATATGTGACCTTGCTCAGAGCAAGATCATTAAAGCCAAACAAGATAACACTTGTACTGTGTCTTGGTCAAGAGCTGTCTAAAGCATTTCCTGAGTTCTTGTGGAACAAGAAGAAAAATGCAGGCAGTTGAAAGATATGTGATGGCAGAAAACTAATATTTCTTACTTGAACACAAGTAATAATAATAATGATAATAATAATTTTATATATATATATATACATGTTTAAAACAAAGAAATGGGGTGTTTTATAGCCCAGAAGCTCATCTTGATTTTTTTTTTATCATACAGTAAATGAAATTCAGACCAAGGTATTTTGAAGGGCTTTTGTTTGAGGACCTACTAATGTGCTTTGGGCTAACATCAGATGACCAGCAGAGGTCTGTCAGGATGTTTTTTGCCTAATATCAAGCATAGGAGAAGATACGGAGCCCAGATGACTTTATCTATCAACTGGTAACTGCATGTCAGTCAAGGTGATGGACTTGGAAGGGCTGAGGAAGGGCTAAGGAAGTGAAAGCCAGTGGGTAAGGGGTGTACACAGCAATTTTCTGCACTGATCACAAGAAGACAAAAATTAACTTTTGATAGTAAATCTATTCTTCCTTTTTTCCTTTACTTGGGGAGGAACTCAAAACACTTTATATGTAGGTCCCATTCATGCAGCCTTTGTGTCCTCATACTTAACTGGGCAAATATTTTAAAGTCATCATTCTCTTCCCCTTTTTTCCCCAGCTTCAGGGGAAGTCAGTGCTTCAGGGCCACATGCAAGCACTGCCTCTGGTATGATGCTTGTGCCATCCAGTGACCTGGTGAATGGTAGCTGCCAGTTTAAGGAATGAGATGATGCAGCCTGTTGGTGAAGCCCTGGGGGCACCACAGGCAATGCCCTGCTTTGGGCAGAGCTTTTCCCCTGCATGCAGCTCCTTTATTTCAGTTCCCCTTAGTGCTTGCACAGCATCAGTAGCACTGAGGACGGTGAATAGCCTCACAGAGAGGATTATTCTCCTTTCTGGATCACCTTCTCCCCTGCTGCACTGGCTGCTGTGTACTTTTTCCCTGTTCACCAGAGTTTTACTAGGCTGGAGTGCCATTCACAGCACACTTCCCATCCTGGAGATTGTAGTCAGCACAGATGGCTCTTTGTCGCTGAGTATATGTGAGAGCTAAATTGAATGTGAGCTCTTGTCTAATATTTAACAAAGCACATATTGAGTTAATGACTAATGTGTCATTATTGCAGGAAGCTTTTAGTTCCAAAAGGTTAAGTGGTTCATTTGAATATTGCCCAAGTATCTTTGCCCTGTCAGGTTTTTTTTTTTCCCTAAAGTTAATTTGCTATTGTTGTGATCATGTCTGACAAGTGGTGGGTAAAAGCAAAGGCAGGTTATGGGGGTCTGTTTCCATGGCATTATTTTACTGGTTGGATTTATTTAGCTGAGCATCTCATTTGCATGGGCCCTTATTCAGGGATTAAAAGCCAGTTTTGATCATAGGGCATCTTCCACTGGGAATTATTTGCATCAGAGGCAAAGGACTTGGGGAGAAGTGATAGAAAAGTGGGCAAAGTTAATGGATCCAGAAGAGGTTACCAAAGCTGCAAGAAGAGATTTGCTGTGCTTTCACAGACAGAAAAGTAGGCTTAGGAATTATTGTTAAATATAAAATTGTGGTGTTTGAGTGCTAGTAAAGCACCATAGAAACAAGTTTCTGCTACACTGTTATAAATCATACAAACTCTTTATGACATGTGACCATGAAAATGGAAAAAAAATATTTTTCCATGTTACTTTACTTATGTTCCACTTTCCATTATTTGAATGAATTTTTCAGTGAAGAGCAGATTCCTCTTAAATTGGTTCAGCACATATTTTTCTATTAATTTGTTGAGAATGGGGATGCATATCAAATGCACACTGTCCTACTTTGCTGCTTCCAGCACAGGAGCAGTGTGTGAAGCTGTCATCTGAACCTTGCAGGAAAACCACAGCTGTTGCAATTTCTCAGCTCTTTTCACCATGATCACTGCAGCAACTTTGGCACCCTACAGCACAGTGGAACACCAAAGGTTCACCTTTGGCTTTGTAACAATGGCATTTTTAGCATAGCTGCTTCACAGGTCTGTTTGATCCAGATGTATTTTGAATAGATTATGGATTTTTTTTTTTATTCTGAATCTTCAATTTAAAATAGTTTTAAACTATTAATTAGTGATAACCTCCAATGGCTCCACCTCTCTGGAAAGGAGAACCAGCTTAGTACAGCAATGCTAATACAGAGAAAAAAACCAATCTTATTTTCAAGGTAAGGGGCGTAATTTTTTTATTAGTTCATTTATTGGAGTTTCTACATCAATTCCTTGAATTAGGCAAGCTTCTTTGTTCTAAATAATCTAAATTATTTTTTCTAAATAATTTTCCTAATGCCATCTGAATTAAGATGGCTGTTTAATTAACACTTGCTCGCAACTAAAGGTGACATGCAGATAAATTGAAGTACCTCCTGGTACATATTGTTTTTTAATTTGTAAGATAAAAATGAAGCTTCTTTTCAGCTTTCAATTCAATAATCAAATCTGCCTGAAGCATTGGTAGGGAGAATATCCAGGAGCTAGACCGAGAACAAATATGTCTGTGTGCTAGTAGGGAGATCTAAATTAACAGTAATCAATTAATTTGACACTCTTGCAGGCTGCTTAGTCCAAACACCAAAAAGTTTGGACATTAAAGTATCTTTTAAAAAGCTTCTTTAAAAAAAAATTAGATATTTCTGTGGGCTTTTGTGTAGCTTGGTATGTGTTTTTGCAGTGGAGTGGTTCTTCTGTCCTGAAGCATGTCTCTGCAGTTAGAATTACAGGACAGCTATGAAATTCCTTCTTCCCCAAGAAACAAACCCATTTCCTCTTTGTTTACTTTATAGTCTAAGCTCAAAATGATTCTTTAAATGGTTCTCAATGGCTCCCTGTTTATATTTTCAGCTCAATAACTAGCATGAAAATCAGCTTCACATTTTTCACATTTCAAGAGTCCAGAGAATTTTGATGTAAAAAATGTTTTATTCTGCATTGCTTAGAGTACTTGAAGGAAGTATTTTCTGCAGGAAAAAAAAAAAAATCCTGCAAAAGTGTGCTCTTGTGCCAAAGACCTTCGCTTCCCAAGTCCAGATCTTTAGCTCCCTTAAAGAAAAATCTCCATGATGATTATCAAAGCACTGTAAAATCATATTGCTTTTCCATGTAATTAAGCTTTGCTAAACCAGTGTTCTCTGTGCACCTCAGCATTGCAATTCTATGAAAGGATCAGCTTTCTTAAGTTTGGACCAAAAATAGGCACGAGGAAGTATTTTTGTAAATGTGCTCTAATTCATCCAAAGGCATTATTAAAACCTAGTGAGCAAGATCTTACAGGAATGACCTGATTTCACTCCTTGTTCAATATCATCCTTTTTGGTACCATTTTTTTCCTGCCCTACTGCACCATGAGATCCCTGCTTGTGGTGGTATCTCATCCCTTCTGACATCCAAAAGTGGAACACATGATCTGCAAACCCCCTCAGAGCAGGGTGTTTCACAGTCGATTGGGCTCCCAGGGAAAGCACCTGAGCACAAAGCAAAGTGAGCATCACAGCAATTCCATACCAAGACACAGAGTTATTCAAATGTCCTGGGAACAAATGCTCCTTCACAACCTCAGGACCACTTCAGGAGAGACACTGGGGAAGGGTGACCAAAAGATACACCCACATTGGAGCACACACCTCCTCTGCTTCAGGGCAGAATAAGATAAAGTGGCTCATTTCAACAGACACCTCACATTTCAACAGAGTGCCTCAACAGACACATAACCCCAGAGGTCATTGCTCAGGGATGCAGTATGTGGGTACCAGGGCAGCAGCTGTTCCCAGATGTGGGAGCATCTTTTTTGTGCCCATCCCTGCCTGTGCTGTGGGGCCAGACAATGCTGTGGTGAGGCATGAAGCAGAGTGGAGTCTGTTTTACTTGATGGACCTGGAAAAGTTTGCCCATTGGCATCGTTCTGTACAAAGTGTCATGTAGCAATGTATTTGAACAGTTCAGCCCATAGTTTATACCAGGTGCACCAGCCAAGCCATTTTTAGTTGTTTTATCAAACACTCTGGAATTCATCAAGAAACACAGATTGTGCTAAATTAGGACAGAAGAAACTGAAAAATAGAATACCAAGATTAGAAGAGCTGAGATAAAGGTGGGTGGTGAAGCACTGGACTGTAACCAAACATATTTCCTTCAAGGTGTGTGCAGAGCATGTGGACAAGACAGAGGCACCAATAAAATAATGTGTGATCACTTGGACAACAGTTGTAGAATGTATAAGTAGGATATAAGATAAACAAAAAAGTGGCTTCTTCATAATCACATTGATTTATCATTCAGAAGTGCTTTGTTCCTGCAGTGTCAGGGATCATTAGTGGGTTTTACAGACCTAAATGTATCCAAAGGAAATGCAGCAAGCTGCCACCCTCAGTGAAAAGACAACACCCTTCTTTTTCATGCATGTCAATGACCCTAAATCATTTTTACAAGAAGGAAGCTGAAGAAGGTGAGTGGCAGAGTGAAGCTGCCAAGGTTTAAGGCTGGCTAACTCTCCTTTTCCTGCAACTTTCTCCATTGCATCACTTGTGATTTGCCACAGGCAACTCAGCTGCAGCCTGCTGAGTTTTCCCTCTTACCATATGCTTCTGCCCTGTAAGCACAGCATTTCCCACAGGAGCAGTTTCCAGTGCCTGCTCCTGGTGACTCTGGTTCCCTCCCTCTGGCAGGTGAAGGTGGCTCGGGATGTGCTCTGCAGCCCGGCCTGCATCCTGCTCCATCACTTCAGCAGATGTGCATGATTAATGGATTATTTACCTTTAGCTACCTGATTATTATTTTTCTGCCTCTGCTTCACTTTTACAAATATATTTTAAATTTGGAATTCTGGGGATTCCACTTATAACCTTTATGTTTATTAGTGAAGTAGCTATTATTAGACTGTTTTCCCCCTTCTTTCTAATTCTGGAGTTTAATTATATTTTTCCTTCTGCCTTTTAGTACAGGTGCAGTAATTAAATGGCATTAAATCTGTTTCATGATCATTAAGTAGGCTCGTTATTGTCCTTTTTGTATATATTTTAAAGCTGTAAATAAGTCACCTTTCTAATGAATCTGCTTGTTATAACTTTGCCATATCACTGAGATAGTCATGCTATGGCTGTACACAAAAATGTCATGAGTCAGGTACAGTCCCTGTCCCTTCCCAGCTGCCACTACAGAGGGTGACAAGAGGACCACTGTGTTTGAGAGTGCAGCCCAAGACTTGCAGGTGGGATGAGCCAGGGGGAAGAGAGGAGACGAAGTCTTGGCACTTTGGACTTCAAGACTTCCCTCGACTCTTTGGAGCAGCATTCTCAATGCCCTGGTGGCATATGTGGGTTCTTCCAGCCCTGAGGGTAGTCCTAAAAGCTGAGGGAATATTATTTTTCCCCTGCCTTTTCTTTCTTTTGCTCTGTCGTGGCTGTTCTCATCTATTCTCTCTATAAAAAACAACCTGAATTGTGCCAAACCTTAAATAATAAATGTAACTACTTAAAGCACTGACAACTCTTCAGGTACAAGTTCATTTTTAAACTCAGGCTTGTAAGCTCAGGGTACTTGGATGAGACCCTGACATTTTCTGTGGGCATGGGGTTTTTTTCAGAGTTTCTAAAGTACTATTGATGGGACAATGTAGTGTGACCTTTTTTTTGAACACTATTTAAGGGTGAAACACTATATTGAAGCAGTGTGCATAATTTCAGAAAGGCTGAATTAATCAGCTTTGTGTGTTGGCTGTGCAGGAATGGAACTTGCATTATTACAAGACCACACATTTTAAAATACAGTACTGGGAGACAGCAAATGGAATAAAAATGTCCCAAAGGTGACTGGGGCAAGGAGCAGGGAGGAAGAAGAGGGGCTTCTTGCTAGCATAACTCTACAGTGTTAGAGCTCTTTTCCAGCTAAAGCTGGAAGTTTATTATCCATGATTACATGAGAGGAAAAATGTACTGATCTTTTGGGGCACATCTTCAGGTTTTAAAATTTTCTGGTAAGAATTCATATAGAGTGACAAGCATGACCTGAATAAATACCACCTCTGCATGGTACTTGCTTCCTTATGCCATGAAAGATAAAGCTGCCAGTCTTTTTTATTGTGTAGATTCGTTTGGTGCCATCAGAGCACATTGCTCCTAAGACCAGGTTGGGTCATTTGATGGAGGAAACAGCTCAAGCGCAAGAGCAGTTGTCTGGGGCATCACCAAGCCAGCTGAATGCTGGGAGTCAATCTTTCTTTTTTTAAATATTGTTTATTGTTTTGCTGGTACCCATCTTTGATGCATCCCTTTGTCACTGCACTTTAGGAAGAGCAGTGTAGACACTGTACATGTCTCCTCTTGAGTGCCCAGCCTCCCACCTGTTGCTGGGCCTGGATCAAAGAAAGCCTCCATTGGAAAAGGATGAGTAAAAGGATGTAAAGTAAAGGATGATGGACCTTGGAACCAGCAGGTTTTTCTGCACAGCTGAGCCCGTGGCATGTTCGCCTCTGACTTTTGTGCCCACCACAGTGCTGGAGCTGCTTCTCTCCCTCCACAACACCCTGCATCTGCAGGGAGCAAAGCTATGCTGGAGAGGACTGGTTATACTGGCAAGGACTGGTCCCACTGGTGAGGACTCACACTTGTGCTGGTGCCGCCTGCTTTCTTTACATTGTGGTTATATCACCTACTGGAAAGCACAATCCAGGAGAGCACAGTTTTAGAACCACCACTATCACTTCACAGGTAAGGCATGACAGTATTCAAGGAGAAATGAGGTCATTTTCTACCTTAGGTACAGTTTTCTTCCCCCAAAAATCTTTGTATGTCAGAGCATTCCCAGTGTTGTGACAGCAGCAGGACAGTTCTGTGAAACTCCGACAGGTAATGTTACATAAAATAAGCACATGAAAGCTGCTAGGTTTTTTATGATTTTCATTGCTGAGACTACCTGAACAGGGCATTTTATGAGTTTTCTGGGATGGGTCTGACCTGATGCTGCAGGTAGCACACAGCATTCATGTGCTGGGTTATGCAGCACACAAGTATCTAGGTAAGACACGGTGAATAAATATGTATAGAGCTCATCTTTTCCTCCATGTCTGCCAGCTTACCCCCACCAGAGATACTTGCTATTTATTGTATGATGCAAATCCACAGGCAGCAGGGCTGTCCCCTTGGCTTCCTCAGACCTCTGCAGAGCTGGACAGAAGGTGACAGAACTGCTTACATACACCTTCAGATTCTTTTTTATATTCAAACAATAAGTCAACACTGAGTCAATGATGCTGCTTCCTTAGTAAAATCACTGAAGACAATGTTTCACCATAGACACTTCATTAAAGCAGTGGGTGTATGAAAATTTTTCAACACAAAAAGGTATTGCCACCAAGTTAAGAGACCATGAATTGTGTTAGACCACAGCTTTGCTTTAATTTCATGCAACATTGTAAAATAAAGACAGGAATCTCTGTTGAGTTTTACTTCAGTTTAATCTTCTAGCATTTCACAAAAGCCTATATGAAGTTGATACAAGACTGGAGAGGAAAAGTTGCCAGATCCAGGCAGAGGGAGTGCCCCAGGCAGGTCCCAGCCTGCGCTGCCCCAAAAGCCACACAGCTGTGCAGCCTGGAAGACACGGAAGAACAAGGTGTGGCCAAGTAAGGGAAGGTGGCCAGGGACTGACAGAAGCCTGGGGACAGAGCAGCCTGGCAGCCCCTGGGAGCTGCAGGCGTGTGGTTCATTCCCAGGCAGTGAGAAGGGGCTGGGTGGAAGGAGCTCTGCAATTTAGGAAGTCGTTGAAGTTTGTTCTGCTTTGACAGAAGTCAAAACCCGACTTGACAAGACACAAGGTGGGGAATTTGCTTGCAAACCTCTAAAACTTTCCCCCTACTCAACTCCTGAACTTTTTTTCATTTAAGAATTGTTCTAGCTCATGATTTCATGAGGCCTGTCTTTTGTATTCAGAGCCCACCCGGTGCTTTTAAGGGCACTTGCTTTGAAAAAAGGCCCTGTCAGGTCTTTTTGGCTGCCTTAATCTTGTAATGGCATGGCTTCAATCAAGAAAATCTTCCCTTTTTCCCTTCCACAGGGAGGAAAGTTATCAGCACAAGTGATTATTTGTATGAAACACTACACACTCTTGTGATTTGATATCAGGCAGATGGGAAAACCAAAAGCATAGGGTATTGAGGCATCGATAATTAACAGCAGCTTAACTGGAGACTCCTCCCTCCACTGGGATTGAGATTTCTTGGCTTTGTAGTTTTTAGTTTTGACCATCTGTGCTGGTTTTGGATGGGATAGAGTTGATTTTTTTTGCAGTGGCTGGCATGGGGCTGTGTTTTGGATCTGTGCTGAACACAGGGTTGATAATACAGAGATTTATTTTTATTAGTGAGCAGGGCTTACACAGGGCTGCTGGTTGGGGTTATAGCACAACACCTGCACAGTTGTAGGGCCATTCACACTACAGAACAAGCAGCCATGAGGAGAAGTGCTCCTGACACACTGACTGGAGTATCTGGAGGGGTGCACTGAGTGGCTGCTATCCAGAACAAGAGATTTCAGGAAGGTTTTGAAGCAGGAGCACTAAAACTTCTGCTTGACAAATCAGCGTGTCACAAAAGGCCACAGAGATGCTTTGAAATAAGATATGACAAGTTAAAACCTAAAGAAGGATCAAAAAAGGACAGAAATGAAAACCTTCTTTCACTTTGCAAATACAAATCCCCAGTGAACGACATCTTTTTAAAAAGCAGATACAAATCCATCCTGTACTCCTCCCTCCCCATCTTCAACTGCTTGTGATTCAAGTAGAAAAACCTCTACTTCTGTCACACTCTGGGAGCTTTCTGGCATGACACTGCAGAGTAACCTTGTATGTTAGAGTGACTAAAGGGATTGAAACATCTTCGCATGCTGCCTATGACTTTCAAACAGATATAAAGAACTTGTCTTTTATTTGAATATACTTCTCCAGTTAGAGAGGCACAAAGTGTGTAATCTTGAAGCTGTCACCAGTAAGTAGCTAAGTTTTAGAAATTTCCTGCTTATTTAGTCTTTTTGTAATACCTGCAAACACAAAAACAAAACAAACAAAGCAAACAAAACCAACCCAACCCCCCACCCTCAAAAAAACCCAAAAAAACCCAATCCAAAACCAAACTAAACTATTTATTCAAGACAAATGTACCTTTTAGACTTTTACCTTTCTTTAAGAGAGAGTATTTTGGATGTTTAAATAATACATGCCTCTGGCAAAGATGCCAAGAAGACACTTGGACCCTTGCCAATCTGGTTTCAAGCTTGCCAATACTGATTTAAAACAAGACAAGTTAGCTGCCACAGGATGATCCTGCACCAAGTTGGGCTTGGACAACACCATCTCCAAAGAACCCAACCAGCCTAGATTTTTCTAGGATTTAACAAGCATTGGGATGGTCAGGCCCCACCCAATTCAAATACCATACTGACAAGGTTGTTATGGGACAATATCTTCAGTGGGTTATTGACAAATATGGGCATTGGTAATGATGTTCATGACTGCTATTGGATTTTTAGGCACTGTAATCAGCCTTGTTATCTACTCAAAACCTGTCATGTGTTCAGCCATCAGCTTTCTTCTGGCAGCCCTGGCCCCTTTGACCCTATGCTGTCCTGCAGCTACAGTTGTTGCAGTGAACTGGACCTTTGGGACTCATTTCTGTCTCAACTCAGCTATACTCTATTGATTATTTGTCTTGGAAGGAGTTGCAATCTGGATGATTAGCATGGACCGTTTTCTAGCCACTGTCCAGAGGCAAAACTACCTGAAATACCAGCGTGCTGGAGTCACAGCTGGGTTTGGGGCTTAATGCTTTCTGCGTTACCTTTCCATGGATGGATGGATGGATGGATGGATGGATGGATGGATGGATGGATGGATGGATAGGGAAATGCAAGCCAAGGCTCTCCAGGGTGTATTTCCTGCTGGCTGAGCTAATAAAGTCATGCTTGTTGTGTTAGTTTTTCATTCCTTCCAGCATCATGCTGCACTCAACATTTGCATTCCAAACATCCTCTGTTAAGAGCATCTTGAGCACCCACCAATGTTCCCAGAGCCTTCACTTCAGCCAAAGGAACAAACCTTAGCTGATGGGGCTGTAGAAACCTTGGCAAGTGATCACAGACCTGAACTTCAGAACAAGAGCCCTTCCCTGAAGCTCTGTCTGTGTTGGCTTTTTGCCCTTCTGGTTTCCCAGTTAAGCTGTGCACACAACCTGTCCTCAGCAGCCAGGAGCTGCCTGCAGCACTGCCAGAGCCAGCACTGCCTGGCAGAGTGGGGCTGGAGAGCTGCTGAACGAGGTCATGCCTGCCTGCCCTAAACACTCCTTTTCTGCACTTCTCCTTTGCGTTCCTCTTTCACTCCCCTTGGAGATCACACCAGTTTCCTTAGCTTACCACAGACTCTTTACCAGCCCTTGCCACCCTTCCTTTCCTGGGGTTTCCTTATCCTACAGTGCCACTGTGCTGGTTCTGGCCCCTCTTGCTGGAACTGGAGAGCAGGCGGTCCTTTGGCCCTGAATTAGTCCTGAGCAGTGAGGGGGAAGACGAGGAACACCAACACCACTGCCTTCTGCAGAGTATGTAAGCACCAGCCTCACTTCCACATGTCAGGGATCTGACCCCTCTGTCAGACCCCCTGATGAATCTTCTATTTATTTTTTCATAAAAATTCTTTACATAATCTTTTCCCTTCAGTTGAACACTCACATTCCAGGGTTTATGTAGCTATGAAACCATGACAAATGTAATTAAAAGATTTTATTTTATTAAAAATCAACATATTTATACATTTGTACATTCCACATACTGCTGTGTATGTTCACCAATATAACCACTAAGTCCAAAAGCCTTAACAGTACAAACTTCCATCTGAACAAATTTACTGCAGGGGAACTTCAATTTTGAAATCAATCATACATTACAGAATGTTATTAACTTTTCTTCTTTTCCCTTAAAAAGTAGCAGCACATTTAATTACCAGTGTTCACAAGGCATAAGCCCCAAAGTGTTGTACAGCAAGAGGAAAATTAATTAGCAAATATAGGCAATAGGAAGAGAGCTCACAATGAAAATGTATTAGTTGCTGCCTGTTATGAACAGCAGGATGTTAATAAAACACTTAGAGCCATGCTGAATAGAGACTGCAGCAAACCAGAAGAGTAATAAAATAAAAAATTACTTCTTGATAGAACAGTATAAAACAAAATATTTTTAATGTCGTTCAGGACAGGAGTCCTGCGAAGAACAGATGTTGTTATAAAGACTCAGCCGTCAGGATAATGCTTGTGTGTTTAAACATGTAACAGAGTTCTCAGAAAACATACACATACTCTGTGCCTACCACCACTTTTCCACAGCTCACATTAGTAGGGCTTCATGTGGCTGAGTAATATAGTGACATTTTACTGAAGACAGATCTGCTCAGGAGTCCCCCAGACCTCTCAGATTTGTTCCCATGTCAGTTAAGTGCTAGAAGAGTGACATTAATCAGGTAAAAAAGGCTGGAAAGTTTCTGGAGCAAGGGGAGCAAAGAGAGAATTCTCATTGTAACCTGGACTCCTGTGCACACCTGAGCCATCTCGGTATGGGCTGCCTGAACAAATCAGTTCGTAACTATCTGTGGTGTGCTCTGTGTAACAAGTCCCAAATGCTTATTTTCCCCTGGCTTTGCCAATATTACAAGAATAATGATCTCAATGTGACAACTTGCCCATTTAAACAAAAGAAATGAAGATGTAACTGAATTCTTTCTCATGAATATACAGCCATGAATCTTATACTGAGCAGAGTGCCAGATTCTGAACAATTTTTTTTATTATTTTTCCTCTTACTGATTTTAAGAGGGAAAAACTGCATATGAAGACATATACTCATCATAGGTAATTTTTATGTGAGGAAGTGTGGAGATATGAAAGTGTAGAAGAAAGTTTAACAAGTGCTTTTTGTATGTACCATAATCTGTAGGAGTGGATGGCTAAAAAAGTCAAAGCTGCAGCATTTCAGTAACTGGAGGTTACAGGTTAGACAAATGTGTCTTGATATCTGCAGAAGCATCAGTGTGAGAGACTAATCTCATTTATTATGTCCTGAATCACAGACACAGGGTCACATTAAAAAAACATCTGCACTACTGTTTTGGTTTTCACACATACAAAATTGGAGGAGACTCACTGGAAAAAGAGAGAGAGATGAATTTAAAATAATTTGGCAACAGCTAAATTAAGGATAAATATTCTGGCAGAATCTCTACTCTCTAAGGGCAGGTCTTAGACACCATATTCCTTAACTTGAGATAAAAAGATCACATCAAGCTTTAACTCCCAGAAAGCATTTAATTTCCAAACTAGAAGAATGGTCAGAGAAATATTCCTCTTTCCTGCCTCCCCTCCTTCATATATGCAGTCAGCAATTAATACCCAGATCTGGTTCTTTCCCTGTTCACTCCCTAAC
Source organism: Catharus ustulatus (assembly GCF_009819885.2). Classification (NCBI taxonomy): domain Eukaryota; kingdom Metazoa; phylum Chordata; class Aves; order Passeriformes; family Turdidae; genus Catharus; species Catharus ustulatus. The sequence goes on from NC_046222.1 coordinate 95,798,514, forward strand.
TTACCACAGTAGCAGTGCTGGCCCAGGATTTCAGGTGCATAAACCAAGAATCAGCAAACCCACAGTGCCAAAACAAAAGAAGCAATAAACTCAGATTCCCCAGAATTAAGCTCTCTTACCCAAGGGGTGTTCAGTTGTTCCACCTAAGGAAATTTGAATGCAGACCTTTCATAAATTTCCTGGTGACCAAGCACAGAACACCACACGTAACTCTGATGTGGACTGACATCTCCTCTGGTTGAGAACTATCCCAGCTGCTCATGTGCTGGACACACACAGGAAGGGCATCATTCACCTGCCATCTCCATGCTGAGCTCTTGCTCTGCCTCAGCCTCACATTTGGCTTTCTTTGCTTTTTCCTTTAGTTACTGTGGGATTTCCATATTAATTCATTCAAATGAGTTCTAGTATAAAACTTAACAAAGTAACAGGTAACAATGTATAAATCCAACATCAGTTTTTCCAGTCCACATTTTGGGGGGACAGGGCATAAAAGAACTAGATGCTCCCAACTTATATATTAATCACACCTTTAGATTTTTGCAATCAGCAAATTATTCTGATTTCTCAATTTATTCTGTATGCAAAATGATTGGTTTTGCTGCATTTTAGTCAAAGTACATATCTGCAAAAAGATATTGACTATTAATAAAGAATTATTTAATCTTTTATAGACATACTTTCCCAAGCAATGTGATCTTTATTCCATTGCAGCAGTAATTAATCACTACTAAATGGCTAAATTTACTCAAAATCATGGAGAGGGGATCTTTGTTTTAGTACTTCCTTACTAAATATAGAAAAAAAAGAGCACACTTAGGATGCTGGCAGCAAAAGAAAGTATTTCTTAGGAAGTGTATGCTAGTTTAGACAAAAGGTTTATAGGGTCTTTGTAAAAATCACTTCCACTCTTATCAGCAAGTATTTTTGAGGATAGGGGACTACAAATTTTTCTATACCATTACTGCCAGTTGCATACACAGTGTTCAAAACCCATGACTACAAGATAGAGAATCTGCTTATAACAATGCCACAGCAGAATCACTCATGCCAGAATTGGGTCAGAAATGCCCACACTTGACTTCTTTTGAAGTGCCTCTCACTAAATGTGGCTTACATGTCTTAGGACAAAGCACTACAAAATTCCTTACGTGGGCTTCAAAAAGAAATAAAATTCAACACAACAGTTATACTTTTCTAATTTCAAAATCAGGAAAGAGAAAGACTCAAAGGTCTTTTGCTTTAAAGCAAATTACTCCACACCTCAAGTACAGCCTGGGACCCACAACACAGGAAAGATGTTGAACTGTTGGAACAAGTCTGGAGTAAGGCCTCACAGGGCTCTGGAGCACCTCTCCTATGAAGACAGGCTGAGAGAACTGGGGCTGTTCAGCCTGGAGAGAAAGCTCTTGGAAGACCTTATAGCACCTTCCAGAACCTGAAGGGAGCCAGCAACGGAGCTGAAGAGAGACTTTGTACAGATGCATGTAGTGATAGGGCAAAGGGGAATTGCCTTAAGCTGAATGAGGGCAAGTTTAGATCAGATATCAGGAAGAAATTCTTTACTGTGAGGGTGACGAGGCAGAGGTTGCTAAAGGAAGTTGTGGACAACGCATCCTTGGAAGTGTTCAAGGCCAGGTTGGATGAGGCTTCAAAAAACTTGGTTTAGTGGAAGGTATCCCTGCCTCTGGCAGGCGGGTTGGAATAGATGATCTTTAAGGTCCCTTTCACCCCAAATCATTTCATGTTTCTGTGAGAAAGGGATGGATATAATTTTCCCCTGGATGAGGTCTGGCTGCCCCTTGTTGGAGGCAGCACTGTATGCAGAAGGCAGCTTGCTTAGCCAGCCTTTCTGTACAAGGAGGCTGCGTCTGGACAACACTGTGAGGCGCATGGTGTGACACTGGGTGGCCTGCGTGGGGCCAGGACCTGAACTTCATGATCCTGATGCATCTCTTCCAATTCAGCTTGTTCTGTGATTCTAGAAAGGACCAAGCAAACACACCATTGCGCTGAAATTCTGAAACAGGGAGCAGCCATACTAACTCAACTGCATGCTGGTCAGTAAGCGTGGTAGTTATTAGAGCTTTACAGAATTAAAATAAATGCTTCCATGTTGCAGTACTTAAGTTTCATTGAAAGTTGTCATTTTAACCTCTCTTGGGAGCAGCTGCATCTTTTAAATCAACTGCTTTAAAATGGCTAAACAACAATGTGAATTCATATGAGGGCAGTTAAGTAAGGGGCTTGTGTTATTTGAAAAATTTTAGTTTACAGAATATTTAGTAGAATATAAAAAACCCAGTACCCCTGTAGTGCACTTTTGTAGATTTCTTACAATTTTAAACCTTCTCTCTGTGGTTTTGATTGCACAAAGTCATCCATAAACACAAAAACCTACTTTTGTGGAGCTCCAACCTGCCTAAGTTATGTTATAGCAAACACTTAGCACATAATCTGTACACTTAGGTATCAGCTACATCTTAATGCTCAAAGAAATGCTAGAATGATAAGATCAATTTATTCAACTGTATGTACAGCATATTTGCATATTAATAAATAAATCAGTATTAAAGACAGGGGTCAGGGCCTCTTCCCCATATAAAAGTGACTACAGTCTGACCAGACAATCTTTTTTTTTCCTTCCAAGCTCACCTGTGTGATTGAGGCTATTGGTTTCCACTCAGTACATTACAGTAACTGCAAGAGCAGAAACCTAACAGAGCAGTGCTTATATTTAAATTTCATATAGCAGTGGATGGGAGGGAGGTACTAAAAAGTGCATCAAAAGCCAACATTTTGTATAGCAAAAAAATTGAAGTTGATAATGTGATCCTGGGGAAGATAATCCAGCCCAAAAGAAGACATGCTGCAGCAAGCACTAAAATCGATGCACATCTGTGTCTTCATAGTAAGCTGCACAATGCCAATCTTGTCCCATCACTCTTCAAGAATTCCAGCTCCAATAGATGCCATCTTCCCCTCCACAAATTTATCAACACCACAGTCAGTGCAAAGTGACAATTCTTAAAATAACTGTTTGCCTTCACTCTGTAACATCCATCCTCACCGTGAAGAAAAGGCTCCTTTTTCTCTTAAGTATTTACTCCCATTCACAGAAGAGCCCATATCTGCACCTCTCCATGTCTGGTAGTGAATTTTCTATCTACATTCATTAGAAATCAAAAGATAAGTAGCAGTATTTCATATTTACTGGAAGTCTTCCCATTAACCCAAAAACTAGCCGTCCATCTTGATTTATACTTAAAGTAGCTGCACTTTTTTCTTTCCAGCCCACTTTCAATGGGGTGTAAGTCACGGGAACTATGGGAATATTTCAAGTCTGATTGCTGGAGCTGGGAGAGTGATGAGTCACATTGGAATTGAGATGTCTGTTTGCAGCACAGTGCGTGTGGGCCATACTCCCATTTGGGTATCTTACAAACACAGGCTCGCAGAAAGGATTTTGGCACACCTGGCACACCTTTTTGTCTGAAAGAAGAATCGGGGCTCCTTTCTGTTTAACCTAAAGGGAGGGGGAAAAAATTCCAAATGTTAAATCTAACCAGAAAGGGAGGGAAATGATGGAGCATAACTGCAACTCTACCAAATGGATAAAACAAAAACAATTTTAAGACTATGCTGTGAACTCTAAGCAACACTGTCCTAGCTAGGAATAGAAGAAAGCTTCATAACTGAATTTACCATTAACAAAATCTACTAACAAGCTTCTATTAATACTAAGTACTGGATAATTTTTTAAACAAATTTTGACAGGTCACATTGTAAAAAAATTGAATTGTAAATACTGACACTCCCTCCTAGTAAAAGAAATGCTAACTCACACTTGTTAAAGTTTCTGCAAGAACTTTGTTAATCTGTAAATCCCAGATTCACTTCATATTCAGCCCAGAAGCTCATCAAGGTTATTCCTATTTCAAGGCCCCTACTTTCCCTCTGTTTTACAGAGAAAACATGCATTTAATTTTGCATCTAGTAGTCATGGCAAAAAAACCCCTAATAAATGCCAAAGACATGAAGACAGTTTCTGTACTAGTTCTTCAAACTTCTTTGATTATTTTATATCAAAGGACTCAACTGTAAAGCTTCAAAGTGCTTTTATTTAAAAACACCCCAGTAACCTACCTTCTCGTGCTTGTAGATTAAGTTTTCAGCTTGTGCTAGCCCAAGTGCCACCTGAGTCATTCTCTTTGTGTGAATACTTTGTCTCACTGCTCCAGCCAGGAATGGGGAGAGGAGCTGCACTGACCAGCTGTCAGGCACCACCTGCAAAACTAGACCTGCATCAAATTCTGCAGGGTGGTTATTCAAGAGATCCACAGCAGCCATGACGAGCGCACAATCCGAAGTGCCTGGAGTTAAATACACTGACAGCAGCAGATGGAAAAGCCTCTGCCTGTACTGCACGTCTCTGTTCTCAGAGTTCCACATACAGTAATCTTCAGCAGCATGGAAGTCCTTCAACTCATGGACAAGGATATGCAAAGCCTTCTCATGTTCTTCTAGCTTCCCATATAAAATTGCACTTTCCATATGAAGGTCTGTGCCCTGGATTTTGTCTGTTAAATGAGAAACAAGGCAGTATTTGCTCAGTGGAGGAGACAACTGCTCCTTCTCCCAGTCAGTGCAACTGTAGAGAAGGCAGACGCACAGATGTATGGAAACATACCTCTAACAAAAAGAGCACCACAAAATATGGGACAAAGAAATTAATAATAGGTGATAAACCACTGTCACTGACATTTTTAAAATTCTAGCAGATACTGCTACCATGTACAATAAACTGTAAGATGAAGCTGCAATATTTTTAACTGCTGCTTCTCCCAATATTACAGGAGGTCACAGAATAATCTCCATAAAAGACAATAAAAATCAAATAGTCCTTCCATTTAAGAAAAGGACACTACAAACACTTAATCCAGTTTAAAGTTTAAGTGTCAGCAATAGGCAGGTAAAATGGCAAGTTCATCTGGCATTTCAAAATAGAGCAGAAAATAATTTAATTACTGTAAAGGTAGCAAAGGTTTGGTACAGGCCTGTGTAAAATGCATGGAAATACAATGTTCTTCTCACCAAAATGTTTTGGTTATCAGGGAGAAACACACTAGCTTGCATTAATCTCACTTTCATGTAATGTAAGACTAGCCATGTGAGAAATCCTTTATTTTGGAGTACATGGATTTCAAGAGAATAATCTGTTCTGTAACTCTTGCCTTGAAAAAATTGTTTGAAAACTGACTAAAAGATGAAAAAGAACAAGAGTTTCAATGACTGTATTCTACTTGTACATTATCCATCATATAACATTTTGCTGCCTGGAAAGGCAAGGAAACATTAAACAGTGGTAAATTGCTATGCAGCAATTTTTATTTCCACATATAATGGATTTTTTTCCACTGAATTTCAAAAAGTCACTTCCTTTTCATCCACTTTCTATCATTCCTCAGCCATAATCCTCCATACCAGAGAAGATTTAAATTCTGATCTTGCTTAATTGCATTGTATGTTTGCATTCCAGTGGATGAAACATTAAAAATTAACCATTATAAGCATTGACCAAGGAAAACATTTAGGTCAACTGTTGCTTGCCTTATACCAACAGTAAAATATATGTTGCCCTTTTCACTCAAAAAGATGCTCATATTTTTATTTAACGTGAACCCCAGAGTGAGTTCCAGGGTTATGGGTAAACAAACAAGTTCTTGGCAATTAGATTCCTCAACCTTAGATCTTTCAGTTTTCTGCCTTTGCAAGGACTATTATTTTGTGTCCAGTTGGAAATCACATACAGCATTTATAACAGACAACATGCAACCTACCTAAAATAAAGCGAATTCTATAAAGATCAGATTTCTGAAGCAGACTGCGAAGTTTCAACACCAGTTCAGTTGTTTCTGTACAATTATCTGTGGTCACAGATTTTAGCTGAAGTATTGCCTCCAAGTACAAGACAGCTAGATGAGTATGGTACTTTTCTTTCTACAGATGAATAAAATAATGTTAGCTCAGTTTACAAATCTCTTGGCTCCAGCAATAACAGTGATAAGTATTTACTTAATTACATAGAAATGTGTTTTAACTTATTTAATTCGAATTAATCACAAAGTTTTTTGTCCATACAGATAACTTAATTCAGAGCAGCCTCACAAACTACACTGTAAATACAGGATTCCTCATATTCAGGTATGTTCTTTGACCTTTTATATTTCTGCAATAAAATCTGACAAAGCCACCAGACGTAGAAAAGCAATCTGAAGGCAGAGTGCTTTTTGTGTTATTCACTATCCAATATTCATCAAAACTAACTGATGATTTGACTGTTTTAAACATTCTCACTAAATAATTCACAACAATCTTGCAATTTTTAAAGATCAAAATTGATTTATCACTCAGCTTTTACTAACAGGTAGATTTAATTGTAGAATGTTTAACTCAAAAAGTTTCTTTGGAAATATCCAGGACATCAGCGACAAGTACGTTCACCAGTCATGGTGTAACACACCTGCAACACAATAAGGGGAAACCACTGATCTGATGTGCATTTCAAGAATTTATGAATTAGTGCACTGACCATCAGTTCTGCATAGTTCTTTCAGTGTTCATTTCCTTGCTTTCTTTCCAGGTTAAAGGACCTATCCTGTGCTTAAAATGCCTCATATCCAAATACAAATATTTGGCTGTTTTTTTATTGAGCTAAATCCCCCAAAAGTATAACATACTGTCACTTAGGACTTGTGAATGCATGTTTGGGGCATTCAGCATCAACAGTGGTTTGGAGTTCTAGTGAGGAGTGCACGGTTTAATTAATGATTGTTAATTGTTCAGATCTCTCGAGAAAGAATAAAACATTCCTACTTGCAAAACTCTGAATCAACAATTTTAATATACTGCTGCCACAGTGCAATAGGATCAGCAATTGCTCAATCTGTTGTTGATCATTTTCTATGATCTTACCAGAAGGTTTGAGCCTCATCAGTGAAACAGAAAAGTATGCAATAACCAGATGTAAAAAAAAAAAAAAATCCCTAAGTTCGAGGGGATATAAGCAACTGTCTTGTTATTACAAACACTGAAAAATTCAAAATAATGAAGGTATTCAACTCCTCATCTTTTACTTTAATCTTAAAAACACTCCTACCCTACCCTGAGTACATCTGGAAGACTTCATACTGTGCCGATTTCTTCCAGACACTACCTATTTTCAGGTTTGATGATCATAATCTGCATTCTGAATCCTATGCCTACTTTTAGCATTCTCACAGAACTCACCTGGATTTTTCTTTCCAGTACTAGATGTTCTAGATATTTGACACGTGCTTTAGGATATTTGTTAAGGCAACTGACGATATCATCTGGATTAATGTTGTTTTTCTCCTGCTCTTCCAAAGGCCTTTTAGTGAAAATCTGTACACCAACCTAGAAAGAGTTAATTGGAAGTTAATTAGTCACTTAGGAACTCAATGGCACCATTTTATTAAATAATAATTTAAAATTATAAAAGGATAGCACTATTGTTAATACATTATTCAGGAAGATAAACACAAAACCCTGCTCAACACCACAGGATTACACTACTCTGTGCTTATCGTGATCTCTCTCACTCCTATCTGCACTACCTCAGTTTGTAGTCTATACACTGGACCTTGGCTTGGACACAACTTCCACAAAAAATATTGAATGGATTTGCACAACAGAACAAGAGACTTCAGCCTTTGCAGCAGGAAAGCTCAAATTAGAGACCAGAATGTTCTAAGCCTTTTCACATGTGATGATATAGACAGAGCAAGAGACTTCTGTAATTACCAAACCAAAAGCTTAGAAATCTGCCACTGCACAAAATAGCTATGCTTAAATTAATATAAATCAGACAGTGACAAGTTCCAACAGCACAGACTGTCTGATACAGCACCAAACACCACACATTATTTTTTTTTGTGGCAGATTAAGTTCTTCCTTTTAGCAATGAAATTTTGTCTTGAATGGAGGCTGTTTATTCCATGCCCTGGTGTACACAGATACCACCCATCCCCTTTAAAATAAGGTAACCTGCCAGGTGATTTATTTATTTATTTAAAGATTCCAAAATTATCTTACTCAATATGAAGAAAACAGAAGACATGCTGTACTTTTCATGCCCTAAAAATTGCTTTGAGAATAAAAAGAGGCAATTATCATTAGCACTTGCTAATACAGGGACTTAGATGAATTGAGAAATCTGCAAGTTTTCTTCTGCTGATCACTACTGAACTGGCATTAAATATTCTGCAAAAGGTCCAATCAGCTATCAAGAAAAAACAACATTAAGGAAAACTCAAACATCACGGCAGGGAAATACTGATGTTCTGTGAAAAATGTGCCAATCACAAACCTCTTCATTTTTTTGTAAAATCCATTCAGAGTATTTCCACACTAGTTCTTGGTCTGGGCAGAATGTAAGGAAGTCTACTATGTACTCGTAGAGATCGGAACGTGTAGAATCTTGAATGTCTCCATCAACTATTTTCACCCATAACTGCAACAAAAACACACAGATTAAAGTGCTTAAAACATGTACTAGCTCTTCCACCTCAATTCATGTGAGCTACTAAAAGACTTAGTGCAAGACTTGTGGATTTAGAAGGAGTTGACAAGAACACCAATTGCAAGGAACATCGCTGGTCACTCACTTTTGCCATCACACCCTTGTCTTGCACCTGCCATATTCACCCAGTTCAGACCCCATATCATGTGGGCTCTCATTCTGAGAGTGCCCACTCTCTGAGGTACACTAATCACAAAGAAAGCTTTTATCAAAAGTCCTTTTCTCCAATGCATTATATACTTTTCATGTGTTCTGTGTGTACAAGACAAAAAGCAAATTATACATGTAATTTAAAAGAAAAACTGGTTTTCTGCTTTTCTTCAGTTTTGACTGAAGAATTACAAGTACCATGTGATATTTTTACATACATTATAATTGGAATTAAAATGTGCCACACCTAGCAGACCAGTTTAACAATAAAACTTGTTTTTTGTAGCATCAAAATTCTTCTAAGATTTCTTGCCCATGACAAATGTGTTTTTGTTGACCTTACCTGTTTTTTTCTCAGGCCATTATTACTATTTATATAACTGACCAGAATGCATCTGATTGGGTTACTGTGATTAATATATTCAAAGAGCCACACAGTAAGGCAAACTAAAGATACTGGATATGATTTGAGACACATAAAGAACATTCTAATTTCTCTAGATGAAATTTTGCAGACAGGAAGAGCAGAATAATTTATTCCACAGTGTACAGGCCACTGCCAGTGTTAGTGACATCAGTTGGAAGGTTCCCAAAGGGATTACTAACCCTTCTGAAACCCACAGATCTTGCAGAGTACGTTCCCTCCTCATCACCAGGTAAGGAAATAAACTCTCAGTTGCTGTCAGTGTCTGCCATGAGATTACAATCAAAACCGCAGTTTTGCTGTGTGTATACAGATCAATCAGCACAGGTCACACTCCTTGAGTGTCATAAATACCTTTTAAAGTGATTGCTTTAATTTTAGAACTTTTGTCCATCTTTTAGGAGTATAAACATATGCTCTGTATATACAGTTTTGCTTTAAAAATATCTTGCTGACAGCATCTAAATAGCTGTCAACTTCAGTAAGCTCTTCAGACTTTTCACATCTAGCATATTAATTTATTCAAGGAAGTCTTGGCATACATTTCAAGTTTCTCATATACACACACATACATATATACACATATCACAGCTTTTCAAACAGATAAATTAAGGCCGCATATTTTTATCTCAGAGCTAAAACAGCATTTTGGAATGGTTTACAGATGACACTGAAAGCTTTAGTCTAACCTGAAGTGCTGCAGCATCCTGACCGTTGTAGTGATACAGGAGACCAAGTGCAAAATACCTGTAAAAAAAGAGAAGATAATATTAAAATTGCTACAACTTTCCACTAATTTCATTATGGACTGATTATCACAGAGTACAACAAATAATGGCTTACAATGACATGTACATGGCCATGTCTATACTAGAACAAGTCTCTGTAGGTTGTTTTTTGAATCAAAGGAGAGAAGTTCTGCCCTAAAAGTCTGTCTCCATCACTCCTGTTCCCAAGACAGTTTGTAGTTATTAGATCCAACTTACACAAAGTATGTGCCTGATCAGAGATGTTTCCCACACTGTTCTGTCAATTTTATGTACAGACATAACACACACCTCCAAGTAACTATTCCTCTAATAGTTTATCAGCTGTCATTAAATCATATTTTATTATGTGTTTACTTAAAACTCTCTTTCACTATCGGAAACCATTTTCTTTACTCTGGCATGGAGTCAGGTCAGGCTAAGAAGAGCTTTGTACAGTGCAACTACAGAATTGTTTTTGTGTATTCTAAGAAAAATACAGCCAAGTTTTGTAATAGCTGTCCTCATGGAATAATGTCCCAACTATTCATTCAGTTCACACTACCAGAAGTACGCCACTCAAACCACACTTACCAAAAAGTTTTAACTAAACACCTGAAATAAATGAAATCAACCCAAATATAACCACAATTAAAGACTCTTCCTCACCACTATGTTTGCTACTACTGCACCAGTTTAAAGCTAAAGAAATGAAAACCAAAATAGACATACTACCTAAGCCTGGAGTTTGTATTCTACATTTACTATCTATTGTTTCCTGCTTACTGAGAGTCAATTCTCTGCCTGCTGGCATTTCTGGTTTGAAGCCATTTACAGTCATCTTAAGGAATCTTTTTTTGGTCAATGAGTGGAACACAGACAGCTTGCAATTACAACAGCTCTTTCCCTGAATAAGCAACCACAATTTTAAAGTCACTAACTGGTTAACAGCTTTTACCTAAGGTAGTGTGTACTTTAAGGCATCTTTTCATTCTGTGTCTGTGTACAACTGCTGCAGCCATTCCACTCTCCCACTATCAAGGGCAAACAACTTTTTTTCTCCCCAACGTCTATCAATTCTATTTTTGTGTTGGATACAGAAACTTTCATGGAGAATTCTGCATTTACCAGGATAAGACAGAACGCATTTCCTTTACCTTAGACTGTCAAGTAATAGCTTTTCACCAACATTTTAAAATGCTAAAAATGCTAATTCAGACTGAGTTGTCTTTTGGACAAGTGTAAGCACAGGAACTACAAGTATTTGAACATATAGTTCTAAAAGCCAAGAGCATCTAAAGCAATTTCCCCCCTGTTTAAAAAGTGCCCTCTGGTCTAGAAGGCGCAATAATAAAAAAAAATCCACTTACTTTTTGTGTTTTTCCAGCCAGGCAGCACTATCTGTTAAAAGACAGAAGTTCTCTGAAACTAGGAGATCCAGCAGGCTTTCATGATTTGCCTCTGCATACAGTTTGAGTAAAGCTGTGTCGATATCCTCCTTGTAGCCATTTGCAACCTCAGTGCTGCGGACTTCATTCAAGTAACTCATGAGGAATCGTTTGCACTTTGCCATCTTCTCCTGGTCCCCTTGGGTCAGCTGGTTCAGGTCCGCATACTCGTGCAGAGGGGGATGAGACCGGATAAATGAGGAGGAAGTAGGCAACAGGAAGGGGTACAGAGAGATCAGCTCCCGGACATCAAGCTGGCCGCTTCTGCAATTACAGTGTCAAACTAGATGAAGCAAAAAGAAAGAAAAAGTATACATAGGCACAAAAAAAACGTGTGCTCACATATGCTTAAAGTTAGGGCCACTAATAAGTAGTCAGTTTCTGGAATATTTTTTGCTCTATCTTTATCATTCTTCTTCCTCCTCTAGACATTGAAAGCTCTGAGAATTCAGAGACTGGCCAGCCTTTTGCTTTTGACCTTCCACAGCCATTCTCTGGCATATTCAAAAACCAGCTGAACAGTCCTACAGCAGTCCTAGGACTGTCCTAGATTTCACCCATACATTATGGGAGCTAGTTTTCTGATGGCAGCAAAAAAAAAAAAAAAAAAAAAAAAAAAAAGGCAAAAAGTGAACCCTTTCAGGCAAGCCACACAGACTATGTCAGTGTAATTCTGGAGATAACAACAACTTCCTGTACAAAACTAAAGCTTTCAGAACATGTGTTTACATCATGAAAACATTCTCCACAACCCTGAAATGGACCAGATTCCTCATCTGGCTCTCTTCTTATAAAGGTTCTGTAAGCAAACCACAGATACTGATTATGCATCCATTTAACCACTAAGTCTGTTGTACAGACAGAGGCCTTGGATGTACATGTATGGAGGCTCCTCTGGAGTGGCTTTTCCACTTCAGGTGTGAAGGACACCCTGTACTTTTATTCAGCAGCAGCTTGTAACATATATATGCCAGACAAAACATTTTTCTTTCAGCCTAGATTGAAATTCCTCAAGCTTTTAAAGAACACATATTGTTACAGAAGAATTCTTTCTTTTCACACATGGTAAACAATCCCTAATTTTCACAGCTAGAATGAACCCTCTTTCCAGGCCTTGTTTTAGAAGAACAGCAGGACATCAGGATATTTTATAATATTTTATTTCACTGTCAAAGTATTTATTCAGAATTCACATTTAAAAATTAACATTCCTGAAGTGCACTGAAAAATAAAATCAAAATGAACTTGACAGTTCTCTAAAAGAAACCCTGTTTAGTTATTTTGTTGCAAATAGAACTTCTTAAAAAGAATTCTTATCTACCTGGTGATCAGGGAACTCAAAGACTCTCTCTTCACAACTTTGATTGGAATGAATTCCAAAAAGAAACAAATGATAACACAGAAGTAGAAAAAGCAGCAGATTTCTACAGGCAATAAAGTGTGAAAGATCATCATAAACTGGCTCATCCCTTCACTACAGGCATGCTCTGCATCATTCACTTCTTGCCAGAGACACAATTCCAAAACCATCCAGGAAATATGAACTAGTAGGAACCAACACCCTAACAATCCCCATTTAGAACTTTTCTTTCAGGTTAATACAGTTCTTTCTATTCTAGAAGAAGGAGATTCTGGGAGACAGCACCAACAGCAAATTTAAAAGCAGCATCCTCTATTCCAGAACCTACTGACTGCAAAGGACAGGAGCACAGACAACAGAGAAGAACCACAAGAGACAAAATTGGGAAGCCTTTCCATGAGGAGAGGTTTGAACAGCAGGTTTTCCCAATTCATACAGAGAGCTCCTACAGCCTGAAACCCACCTCTAACTGAGGGTAAAGCATTCAGGTCTACTTCAAAGATTTCTGCAGTTGAAATCTCTTTTAATCCTTCTTTTGTGATTTGGCTTTGAAATTCTTAGATCTACATTATGATAAGAAGCAGAATAACCCAGGCAAGTTCTGTCAGCGGCATGACCTGATGGTTCCAAGAATATTTGAGTTTTCAGTATTAATTTATTACAGTAACCTAACTGTGGTTTTAGTTACTGCAAGTACTCTGAAATTTCAAGTCCTGAGGACCACCAGATTAAATATGAGATGCATTCCACTAGAAAATTAACTCTGTTTGAAGAAAGATCTTTTTTCCCTCCAATCCAAATGAATGTTCCCTGATTCATTTTAGAACAAAAGCCAACCCATAACTAGAATAATATCCACAGGCTCTTCAAAATTTGTGGGGGAAAAAAGGAGTTTTAATAAATCAGGAGAAATTAAAATATAAACATCAATTCCCTTGCTAACTATGCTGTCAAGTATTTGGAGATGGCCCTAAGCTTGAGTTGGAGACTATGACCATAGAAATGGAAAAAGTTAAAAAATGCTATATTTAATATGTCATTTTAATCAGTTTTAAACATTTTCCTACTTCTACAGTAGCTTCTGAGTCCTTTCATCTTACCATCCAAGTTTTCCTAGATGAGGAAGTAGTCAACTACCATACCTCTGACTTCACAGATTCAGGGCTCAATGATGATCTGTTTCCAAAAGCAGAATCCACTTTCAATATTGGCTACCCCAAAGCCCAGGCTGTGAATCACCTGTGGTTTTCACAGCAGGTCTGACTCAAGCTCAGCTGTACAGTTTTGTTTTCCCCACAGCAGTGGTAAGCAGCAATCAAGCAGCCTCCTTAAAAGCACCACATGATCCACGAACTTCTTCAGAAAAATACCAAATACTAAACAATGACCCCACCTGCACAAATGGTTACCATTCAGCTCAAGGCTTATGGCTCCTGGGATTTGTGGATGTCTTGTGGATCCTTCCATCATATCTGGACAAAACTCTTTTAGAGCAACTATAAAGGATCTCATCTCTTGAAAAACATGTCTGAGCCTTCAGCTTCTAGCATCTCAGGCTCAGCAAAATACAGATAGGAGCTTATGACACAGTAGAAAACAAACTCTTGAGACATCAGTGTTGTGAAGTAACTTCCCATTGAGCAATTCTGCATTAATTCTCTGTGGGTTTCATAAATATAGGCAATGCAACAAGCAGAATCTACAAGTTTTCAGGAAACTTAGGTCTAAATTCAGACCTTTGTATCTAGAGATATCAGAGATGCCAAAGAAGCTTATAGTGTTAACTCTTTAGACTAAATCCCACTGGCTGTATTGGAAGCTTATATTCTTGAATCACATTTAAGATGCAAATCTCACATCATTCCTACTTTTTATTTCCCCAGGTACAAGTACCAGCAACTTCTTAACCTTTTCGGTGTAGGAGAGACACCTAAATTCTCTCTATAAGCTTTCCAAGGTAAAGAGTTAACATTTTTATTTGTTAAAAAGAGCAAAGCTTTGAGAAGTTCCAGTATCCAGTGGGTCAGAAGGCAAGCAATAGCTGACCAGTAAGCACCAAAGAGAGCTGGTTTCCCTATGACAGCTGCCAAACATCTCAGTAAGGCAAGGAAAATTCAGCAAAAGACCTCCTAAAAAGCACTGGATGGCATAACTCTAATGATAGCAACATGAAACAGCATAACTATAAATCACAAGTACATAACAGAATCACAATTCTGTCAAACCAAAGAAGTTCTACTGGTACTTCTCATTCAGTTTTGAGGTTAATGGGTCTAGCTGAAGAAAATTATCCTCCTTTTGTTGAACTATTTGAGTTTCAATAAAGCTACCACATTCTTCCTTTTTGCCAACCTTCTTCAGTATTCAGAAGTATCAGCATTAACCACGAGGAACTTGGCAAATTATTCCTCTTAAAAGTCCCAGTCTTTAAGAACTATGAATTTAAGCATAAGATGTAACAGTTTCTTGACAAGGTCATCCAAGAAGGGTAATAACGCAAGAAAATTAGGATCTTTAATTCAATATAATTCCCCTTCCTAAGCCATAACTGTCAGATATTTTCCAAGTAGTAACACAATCTCACTTCATATTTAGCCAGAAGCAGGCCCACATTACACAGCAAGATCTCAGAGAAACTGCTGCTACCCTGTTTCACTGCTTAAATTCCTCTTTTCTCAGATAGGTACCAGATTTGCCTTTGACATTAAGATTGATGTGATTTCTAAGAGCAATAGAACAGGATGGGAGGAAGTGTTTTCATAGACTGCCATGATCTTTCCCATTTTGCCTGTGAGCATCAGTAAGTTCAAAATGAACAAGACTGAGACTGTATTAGGGCACACCCAACTGTTGCTCTAACTCAGTGTGATCACCAGGGTCAAAAATCAAGGAACCTGATTACTATAACAAGATTTTTCAGACTCACCAAAATTTTGCTTGTATGGCTGGACAGAAGCACAGAAACTTACTCTAGCTTTCTTCCCTGAGCAGGCATCAGCAATTCATTCATCAGCAGAACTGTTGCTCTGAGTAGCAGCTTTTAGAGGAAGGGAACACCCTGGGATGCTGACTCAGCTGCAAAATTTGTGGCTGGACAGCACATTTTCTCATGAAGCATGTTTGTTTCTATAGAGGAGCTCCCACAATCCTATTCATTAAAGTTTATTTGTCAGATGGACTGATAGCTGAATGGAGGATGCATTAGTAATCTTGGCTCCTTCCACAAGGTGGTAGAACTTCCCACAGGATACATTTCCCTGTTTTCATTGCTCTTAAAATATTCTTAACTATACACCACTTGTACTTCTGTTTCAGATACACAACCCAGGGGTCACATACACAAAAGTCTGAATGATTATAAGGGTGGAGAAAGACTGCAAGTTGCTCACTAATGACAACGATTACTAGGTGATAGAGGAAGTGGTTGTGGCCAGAACAAATTGTCTCTAAATGCTGTTCAGGCCTTTCCTGTCATTCTCTCATCTTCACTCAGTGTACACTGCTCATCCAAGCCCAGCGTCTCCCATTATACTGGGGAGCAGGAGGCAAAATCCCTCACCAATAGCAACATTCCTCAAAACTTTACTTTCCTCAATGCATTTCCATAAATCCAAGGACACCTTTTTTCCTACACTGTAAATGCGCTTACAACTGAAAATTGTCTAACCTTAATCCTATTTCATAGACTCTAAACTGATTAAAAGTGAATTTCAGCAGGAAACAAGGAGAGTTATTTTATGTGGTCAGCATGCATTCCACTAACTACAGACAGTGCCACATCACAGAATGAGGCATGGATAGCAGAAATGAAATTATCAGGTAGAAAAGAGATAACAAGCAGCATTTTCTGAATGAAAGTGGAATATCAAGGTCAATTTATAAACAAGTGACTGCTGAAATGGCTAAATCAGCAAGGTTAGAACAAATTTGTCTTCTGGAAAAGGTCTAACAGAACAAGTGTTAAAGCAAATTCAGTATCAGTATCCTCATAAAAATTAGTGCAATTGTGTCAATAGTATTTACATTGTAGCTAATATTGACATTATACCTTTTGTTAAAAATATTTTTTAAAAAAGAACAAAGCTATGTTTATGCTGTAAATCACAGCACAGACTTGGTGATAAAGCCTTAACCTTCATGGGCATAAAGTAAAAAAAAAAAAAATCTCCATACATACAACACTCAAATTCTTAATGCTACTATATGTTAGCACCCCCAAAAAATCAGTTGCATTAACTTTTCAGCTAAAACTTTCTTTCAAACTCTGTTCTTAACCCCAACAAAACCATTTTATTACAGTGAACTCACATCTACATCAAAAAACATTCAAGCAACTAAGTTTTTCAAACC
This sequence comes from Catharus ustulatus, assembly GCF_009819885.2. Lineage (NCBI taxonomy): Eukaryota > Metazoa > Chordata > Aves > Passeriformes > Turdidae > Catharus > Catharus ustulatus. Next base: position 95,815,594 of record NC_046222.1, read on the forward strand.
AAGAACACTATCTCCTTATTTAAAGAAGGTAAGTTATTAAATTTCTTGTCACACAATTACCTGAAGAGCTCTTTTGCTTCAAGGAACTGAAGCTGTGCAAACTGTATAAAACCTGCTTGCTGCAGGATTCGTTTGTACATTACCTATAAAAAAGAAGGAGAGGGAAAAATGTTTATTATATTTGGATATGTAGTGCTAGTTACTATTGCAATAGCTACCTGCCAAAAAGCACCAAACAAATGAACTTCAGCCACACCTGACAAGTCACAAGCAAAATAAACCTTGATCCTCTACATTTTAAATTATGTACCTGAATATATTGAATCTGCTGCCCAGAATCAGTTTCTTACACAAATGTGTATGAACACAACACTGCTCATGAGTGCTTACTAAAAGCAAAGTCAAGAAACAGCAAGTTTAAGTTTTCTTGTTCAAATAATGACTTATCTGGTATCACACTGACTTTCCTCAAGTTGTTCCTCAAGTTATTTGCAAACATAAAAGCCAATGGTTCTCTTTCAAGTTCCCCACGATTCAGTAAGCACAAAAAATAAAGATGGTTACACCTGACCACACACAGCCACTTTCTTCCTGTCTCATGTCTCTGGTGCAAAACTGCTGGTAATTCTCATAGTCTCATCCCCAGCTGATGGCCATATTTTTGACTTTTTGCCAGTTTTGCTACTTTGACTTTTTTTTAAATAAGAAACTCTTCCAAAACAGCTCAACCTATCCAATATGCAGTACATTAAGCAGTGTCCCATAAAAATATGGTTAAAAACCAAATAATATGCAAGCTATTTGTTATCAAGCTTTACTGTAAAGGTCACACCTAGATAGAAAATGTTTAAATGAAGCTCAGTAGAAAGAGAACACAAAAACTACTTTAAATGATAGGTAGTTATTAAATCTAAATGGTTTACTACCAGTTACAAGATTACATTAAATCCTTGTGCTCACAATATTTTCAACAGCAAAAGTATTAAAAGCAAGGAACCTAAACTGTGCTCTGCAGAGCATTCTCATTCGTAATAACACTGGTATTTTGGCAAATACACCCAGCTACCTTCTCATGTCCTCAGTTTTCCCCTTCAATTTGCTCATGAATATACAGCTATCTAACATTTTACACTGTATAGGAAGGCTGTTACTAATATCAGACCTAAAAAAACATTGCCAGAGAAACTACAATACAATAGGAACATACTCCAGGAAGGAATTGCTAAAGAGCACCAGGTCTCAAGTACAGTGGACTGATACTCTGACGATTTTTCCACCTTGATTAAAGGTTATGAGTTTACCAACAGAAAAGCTTGGCTTCAGTCCACTTAGTCTGTGTATGCTTTACTAATGGTTTTCTAATGGAAATACTGAATCTCTGTTGCTAGCAAGTCTCTAAAATGCTTTCTAAGGGTGGGGGTCTTTCCTCCTATACACTGGGGAGGCAAGAAAAGGGGAAACAGAGAGAAACGTTATCAGTCATAGTTTTTCAGATGAACATAACAATATAAAATTAAACAAACAATACTTCATGACATCTTTATATTAACTAATACTTTACATTCAAGTGCAAGGATAAAAAACAGCGTTAACTAAAGCTAAAAGAGAATTTAATTAGAATTACAAAGTAAAATGTCTTTAGGGTATTAACTCAAAAAATAGCCAAAATATTTTGGATTTCTGACAGTGTTATTATATCAATACACGGTAATCTGTGAACCAATGAATACCCACCTGGTCACCTTCCAAAGGACACTGATGAATGATTTAATTCTGCAAATATTTGCATCTCATGGCAGCAGAAAAATGTTAACATCCAGCCTGACTTTCCAGGGAAAGACTTCTCACCCCACTGACTAGTACTGAAAGCAGATAGGCTGGGGACTTTTTGCCCCCAAAGCATGTTTTCAGATTTTGCAATAGAGTGATCACTAAAATTTACACATTTAGTCAATTATGATATCGTAATAAAGTTTGAATTAATCTCACTGAAAGCACTGCTTTAATTGCACAGCTTAGTCTGTACAGCATCTTCTTAATGAAAAGTGGAAAAGAGCTCATTGATAGTATAACTATAGGTTGAAGGAACCAGCTTTACATTTACTGATAAAGTGGTATTCACTTTCATTCAAATGTTGACATTATCTTCAATTCTTCCTTAAAGACATGTAACAAAAAGTTGTAGAATATCTACAGACAGACACTTTCTGAACTTTTTCAATGCAATGATGAGATAGACAGTAGCCAGGTAGATTTTTAGCTGACAATAGAAACACTACATATTGAGATGTCCTAGGGTAAAGATTATGGAATAAAACAGAACATATTATGGAAAATCCAATATTCCCTTTCTCACAGATTTTAAAGAATGGGCTAAATCTACATGTCAAACATGCAGTTAAATTCAGTTTATGACAGAAAAAAAAAACGTTCAGGATTTTTTTTTGTCAGATTTGGAATAAACTTCTTTTAAAAAGGTACTAAGCTACACCCAGTCAAAATTCAACACATCGTTTAGTCCTTCATAATTTCTGAAGAACTAACATAGGACTTGCAATTCTTTAGGTAAATTCTGCACTGCTGACTGAACTCACATTAAAAAAACAGTCACTACAAAAACATGACATAAGGTTTGTGTTAATTAATATTTGAAAAAGCAACAGGAAAAAGAAAGATGACTGCTAAAGCTGTGTTTGCTGTAGTGAAGTCTTAATTCTCTCAACTGCTAAAAAAAATCCTCTCTAAAATGGTGTCAGAATTACCAACTATATTGTCCAAAGGAATTTTTCTAGAAAGCCACTTTGTCTTTTGGTCAGATTTGGGTACAGTTAATATGTTCTTGAAACTAAAAAGAATCAGGAAGGAAAAAAAAAAAAAAAGATACCTATGCAAGATGTGTGTCAATCTAACCAAGGTCTTCACTACCATCAACCATGATTTCTGCAAACGTCAGCTGTCCTGAAAAATTAATAAGTAGTATTCAGTCATTTCATGGTAGCATGGTAGAAAAGCCTTTGTATTCTCCTATCCAAAATTCTATCCAGCAGAATCATCTCCTTGGAACACTTTTGCTTAGTGTTTTTTATCTAGCTGGAATTCCTGATGCCCAACAAATAAATTTTCATCTGTTATGGCAAAGCTAAATTTGCAGTCTGCAGCGACCACAAGTTAAATATCAGGTTAGAGCTTCTAAGGCATGACCTGCTACTTTTCAGTAACTAAATATTGACTGTACAAATAATTCTGAGAGTACAGTACTTCACTGTTGCTATTCCACCTTCATTCTGCATTATCAGCATATATATATATATATATATTTATGCTGTTGTACAGAGGGAGAGCATGCACCCATGTATGCATGCAATGACAAAGTATTGAACTGCAGGGGAAAAACCCCATGTCCTCAAGATCTGCCCTGCAGTGCCCTGAGTTCAACTGACACGTAAGATTGCATCAGGCATTGCAAACTGCAGAAGTAAAGCATCATATGACAAAGGGAACACTATACAACATGAACCAGACAATAATAATCACTCTTATGTGTGGATAGATTATAGTGGCTGGACCAAGTGCCTTAATGCCAACTCTATGCTCTCCGTACTACTGGTTGTACAAAATAGCAAAATAAGGCCTCTGAAGTGTCAGCTGCTCAGGATGCAGTAATGCTTGAAAAACAGATACCAAAAGATACCTATTAGAAAATATCAATTTTCTAATAGATATGCATTATCTGAGGATAGTTCTCAGAAAGGAGTTCAAAATGAGTGACTGTGTGATTAGTTAAAGTATGTCAAAGAAGTGTTGCAAAAACATATGTAAGGCATGTAATTTGGCTGAGGTCCATCAGACTTGTATTACACAAGACTACAGTAAAGAAAGTCTGATGTGCCTGTAACAAACTTGTAATGACAACACCAGGTATCAGAGCCACCTTAGAAAGCAAACCCGGCATGTTACATTTCCAGCTACAGACAAGCTCTGAAAAGCTGCAGTAATGTCTCAACAGCTAAGCCAAGCCAAGTCATTTTTAATAGGAGTCAGTGGGAAACTCCATCAATTCAAGAATTTGATAATTGGTTAATATCAGTTTGCAAATACACCACAGAAACAGAACAGGTTATTTTGCTTGCAAGTACTTCTGGTTTTCAGCTGTAGCATTGAGTTAAAGCAACCAAGCAACCTTAAAAGCACACTAAGTTAGAAAGAACTTAAAATATTAAAGGAAACTAATTTCAGGAAGACCAACCCTGTGCACTTAAGATATTTATGAAAAGAAAGTAACATATTTTAAAGGCTGAAAAATACTAAATGCAAGAAAACTTGAGGAGGACTGAGATTCTACACCATGTATTTTAGATAATGAATTGTAGCTCATCCTGTGGCAAAACATAGAAAGTTATCTCCCACACTAAGTCCACATAAATTGTAAAGAAATAGTTGGAAATTATAGGTCATCACACACAGAAGACATTGATCAGATCATGCATCCTGCCCTTATAGTGAGATTTTTGTTTGCTTCTTTAACCAGATTAGAAGAGAAAAGTAAGAAGTGAAGATGCAAAGCAAAACATGCTGGAAACTGAACCCTAAATTTGCCAAAGTACTTTCCAGCTTCAAGTACTTTCAGGTACTGTTGGACCTTCACAAAAGGATGAGAACAATTCTCTCAACAGGCTTTTTAGCTCCAGCAGTCTACTAGCTGCTCATTTCAGAGAGGAGTTAAGGATCAAAATGAAAGCTGAGACAAGTTTCATTTAATGATTGCCTTTCAAGGGCCTTGACCGAAACTGAAATGAAAAGGAATTAGAAGCTTCTCAAAATTTTTAAAAAAAAAAATCCTGACAGTCAGAATCATTTTGAACCCTTGCAATCCTGTAACTTTCAGAGTTGTGTTTCAAACTTTACACCTTCTTAAACAATCCAAAAGTAACACAACTGTTTTAATGCTCCAAGGTATATTTAAAAATATAAAAACACAGCTTTTCTGCAGGTTACAGTTCAAATTTTGCTTTTACCATAGGAAAGAAACTAAGTCAAATATTCGTTCACCTACTCCATGAGTAGAGATGCCATGTTGCTTTTTACAAGTCTCTAAATAGGAGCAAATACAGTAGAATATATATGGTAATTTAAATCAGAGATATAAGGGAATGAGCACAAATCTTTAATCAACACTGTAATTAAAAAGTTTGTAAGACACTTCAACACACAAAAATCTTTAAATCTGAGTTACACAGCAGTACAAGCACTACTTATAAGAGCTTGGAAGCAAGATGCACTTGCTTACGATTTCCCATCACCTAACTTTGAAGTTAAGTGTGACTGTGGAGTTTAGCACATGGTGAGAATCTTCAATCAAAAAAGTAAAATTTCAAAATTCTAAATTGAAATAAAGTATACATTTTTAAACAGCAATAGCAAATAATAAGTGAATCTAGTACAGAAGAAGCATCCATTGGATTTTCTAGGATCCACTAGGTTTCTGTTTTCTGGTTTCCAGGTGCCACTAGGTGTCTGGTTTTGCTTTGTTTTCAATTCTCTCAAGTTATACACTTGAAAAAATTTCAACAAAATCCCAGAAGAACAACAGCATTCATAAAAGATATTACAACTTTACAATGCAAGTTCCTCCCCCACCTTCTCCAATCACTTGACCAATGGAATACATGACCCCACTGTGAAATTTACGATTTCATGAAAATTAAAAGGACAGACCTGAAATTTCTCTTTTGGAATATTCCTTCGAGCTCCTTTTGCTAGAACAAGGGCTTCTTCCACTCTGTGGCTAGCTAGAAGATCCTGAATCTGTTTTTCCAAAGGTAGTGGCACCAAGATATACACACCCTTGTTAGTAGCAACAATCACCTTTCCTAGGCAGAACAAACATATATATTTAATTTACAGCCTCTACAGAAAAAAACAATTTCAGAAATAAGCTTTAAAATACACAATACAAGAACCTAAAAAGTGTAAAAGTCCCAAAAGTGACCTTTGCTGCTGACACATTTACTTGATAGCACGGTTTATCTATGAATTCCACCTCAAATACAGAGACAATGGAAAATGTATTTAGTTACAGCAGATTTTGTTCCACTCAAAGTAAGAGAAATTGGCTAGAATCACTTATGATGAACTAAGGTGCTAAGGCCACTGAAATTATTATCCAGATTCCAGAGAGTAGGAACTTTTAACTAAGCCATACATCAAATCTAGCAAGTAATATACAGTTCACAGACCTAGAGTTTGCAGCTTTTCTGGGAAAAAAAGTAGTAGCATAGTATATTCCACACTTAAGAGCTCTCAATTGAAGAACAGATCAATAGAAATTTTTGCCTTTTTTGGTTTAACAATTCCATGTGGAAGATCCAATTTTAAATCCCTCACATAGATTTTTTAAAAATTCTTTTTCTTTTGTATTCCTTTCTAATATGTAAGAATTTTTTCAGAATTGTCAATGGACAAATAGGTTACTGAGCTGTAAGATTAAATAAACACTGTTCCTTTGAAAGAAATAATCAAGTTATAAGAAAAAGCTCTAACTCCATAGACTCCTACCAAACAACTAATTTGACAATTAGAGCACATTTAATGAGCATACATTTTGTTAGAAGTGTGGAATTTTGAATTACTGAAGTCTGCAAGGAATTTAACTAAGAAAGTATTTGCAATAGAAGTTTCAACAGTCAACATACTTGTTACATACTTTGTTTAAAAAACAAACCGAAGTGACTACAGTGGTTGTTTCAGAATTAATGATGCAAAGTGTCCTTTTTAATACCTTCAAAGTCCTGTAGAATGTGACCTTCTTTAAAAGGCAGGGTTTGCTTTTGCTGTTGGTCCAGCATGCTGTGCACCGTAATGAACTCATCATCGAGAGCAACCACATAAGGAAAGCACAAAGCTGCCCCAATCACATTCTCTGACCAGTGCACCGGGGCACGCTGTGAAATCCCATCTACAGTAGCAAACATGCCTACAAAAAGGGAAAAACAAAGCCTCAGGCCCGTGCTAGTTGAAGACTGTTGTTTTCCCAACACAAAGCATGGGTACCAAGGTACAGCAATGAAAAGTCTCAGAGTAGGTGCAGTATCATGCAGCATGATGACAACACACCACACCTCCCTAGACCTGACAGATATGTTGGATAATTCAGTTCAATTTTTTTTTATAAATTCTCCTTCAGCACAGGAACAGACAATGTCAAAAACTGAGAAAAGATGAATACTGGAACAAACTAGCAAGAATTACTCAAGTTTAGCAAGTTTAGAAGTTTTCTTAAAGGAATTATGCCATGTAGCTTAAATTCATTTCAGAACAGTAACACTTACTGAGACCCAAATTTCAAACAATCTTGCCTTAGTAGGAGCTGCAGACCTGCATCATTTGACTTACTGGTGATGCAGATGTGTTTGTTCTTGTAGTGTCCAACGTCTAAAGAGCATTTCAGTGGACATAATAGTTTACTTTATTTTTACACTTTTGCTACAGCCAACATTTTCAGAGAACAAGAGCCCAGCTCCTTGAGGTGAGTCACTTCCTGTGAAGCATCTGTGTTTTCTATCATTTGAAAAAATGCAGAGGTTGTGTATAAAGCAGCACAGAGTAAAGACTTTCTATTATCCCAGAGATAACTCCTATTCTGTCTTCAGAATAACCAGATTAAAGCTTCAGTTAATTTGCAGGGTGGGTTTTTGTCCTTACCTTTCCTCATGTCTATTCTGTCACTGTCTATTCACTCATCTCCTAGCTAGCAGACTTTTAAATTGCTTTAGGACCACATGCCACTGGTTCTATTAATGCTACTTAATATTTCCTAATTCTCAAGAGAATTTTCAGTCACAATTAATTCCCAGAGAGAAGAGAAATTCAGAATTAATTGAAGAGAAATCTCAGTCACAATTTTCAGGCTCAGTTCCATAAAGATTTAGCAGCACAGTGTAAACTTCTGTTCTAAATATGAATTCATACCCCTTAAACCAAGTACTCTCATGCCATTAAAAAGACATGCCCATGAAAATTGATCTTTGGCAGCAATGAGCCACTTGACAGCTGGCAGAATAAGCCTGAGCTCTAAAGAACAGAAGAGATTAAAAGATTATGTTATTCAATTTACAAAATCTCTTCCAAACAGAGGATAATGAGGCAAGGCAAGCTGGGTACAAGGACCTTCTTGGAATTAAAAGAAAAAAAAAAAAAGGGAAAACAGAGGAAACAAAACACAAGGTTGTAGACTTTTACAGAACTACAGTGTAGAGACCAAGCTTTTGGATCCCTTACAGCAGTAGCTTTCAAATGATCAGCCCTTTCCCCTTGACTAAGGGGTTTTTTTTCCGCTACAATGATGAGTTTTTCAACCAGAGTACCTTACAGATAATATGTTCTGGGTGATAATATATAATTCCTAATTTACTCTATAGATCTTGATATTCTTATGACTCAGAAGTAAAATTTTATGTCAGGTAAAATGTACTGTCCAGTTCTAAAGGCTTTCAATGCTATTCCATTATATAATCCAACTTCAAAATGTGGGAAAAAACCTGTACTAAATACACTCTAACCGGTAGAAAACTTAGGGCTTATAATATTTGAAAGACTAATTGTTAGGCTTTTCTATTTCTGCGATGTTCTAACACAAATAATTATAAACCCTATCTTTTTTTATATGAAAAAGCTCTTTTTTAGGTAATTTTAAAAATTCTTTATGGAAAAGGTATGCATTCAAGTCAATGTCTCTCTACATCCCTCTGCCTTCAATAGCTAGCTTCTGTGGCAGAATGAAGCATTATCAGTCTTCATCCAGCTCTCACCTAAGGATAACAACAAACACAACTACATCCAGAAACCACAGCCTTTTTATAGTACAGGAATGCATCTGATGAAACTTAAGATGAGGCCAGCAATCAATTCCATATTAAAAATTGCATAGGCTACTCAAGGATTACAAGAGTTACCTGAAACAAAGCTACGCTGTTTTCAGCACCAAGAGATACAGAAATATTTTGTATCATCTGCAAACTTGTGAAGATGTGCCCTTCCCTACCAGCCCTGTTGTTAAAATGATGTTAGTATTGATGCAGCATTGGCACCCTGGGGTACAAGACTAGTGATTGGCCTCCAGCTGCACTCTGCTCTGCTGACTACAAATCTTCCAGCCAAGTTTTCAGTCCACCTCAACTGTTTCTCCAGCTCATTCTTCATCCCTTTGTCTACAAAGGATGTAATGGTAGAGAACATCAAAGCCTTGATGAACTTCACAGGATCACAGTTCTCCCCTCATTCGCCAAGCTGGTGTCTAATCACAGAAGATAGTCTGGTCAGGCAATTTCCCCTTTTTAAATCCACATGGATTACTTCAGATCATATTCTTGCCCTTTGTATATGTGGAAACAGCTTCCAGGATTTTCTCAGATCACTTTCCTGAGGATCAGGGTATGGCTGGCTATACTTCCTGGTTCCTTTCTCTTGATCACCTAAGGCAGAAGTGAAAACATTCGTTTTCTTCCAGTACAAAGGAACATCCTCTGATCATCATGACCTTTCAAAGATAATAAATTGCCTAGTGACACTGATCATCACCCTCAAGCATTCATGAGAATATCCCATCAGGACCCATGGATTTGTCTGTCCAGTTTATTTAAATACTCCATAATGTGATCCTTCTCCGCTGAGGGCAGGCTTTTGTTGCTCCAGATTTTCCCACTGTTCCTAGGGGCTGATGATTCCTGAAAGAAGGTCATACCAGTAGACTGATGTAAAGAAGGCATTAAGCACCTCAGCCTTTTCCATGCCCTTTGGCATCAGGTCCTCTGCTCCATTTAACAGTAGGCTTCCATTAGCCCTCCTGTGCTGCTGATATGCTTGTAAAAGCTCTTTTTGCTGCCCTAACGGTGCTCAGCAGAGTCAATGCCAGACGGACACTGGCCTCTGCCCTAGTTTTGGACAGAGTTTATTTTCTTCTTAGCAGCTGGTGTTTTGGATTCAGTATGAGAACAATGTTGATAACACACTGATGTTCAACAGAACACACCCCTTCAGCATCTCCTCAGTCACCATCAATGCACTCCAGAAAACTCCTGGCCTGCCTGTCTCCTGCTGATGAAGGAAGGGGTCTGTTCCAGGCACTCACCACAATGAGTTTGCTCACCCATGTTAGTTTGCTCTCTAACCCAAATCTATAAACTTTCATATGCCTCCTCCTTTGTTCCAAGGCACCCCACCCATCTCCCTACTTCTCCTGTGTAAAGGGGTAACCCCCATCTCAGCTGTTACAACATAGTTGTGCTGATTTCCCAGAAAAAGTGAGAGAGTTTCCACTACCATGATGTTTTGTAAAGCCTTCTTTCTCTGCATATGCCTGAAGCAGAATTCCTCCAGCTCTGTTTGTGCTTATGAAGTCTCTTATCACACCATCTTGCACTGATTTGTTTGCCAACACAGCCTACCACCAAAACCATACCTAATCTAAATCCAACTCACCATGTTGCTCAGCCAAGTTGGCAAAAACGCTTTTGCCTTACTTGGCCTGGTGGATCCCATCTCTTCCTTAAATAGGGATCCATAGTCCTAAAAGACAAAACCCATCACCACAAGCTGTACAATCAGTTGGTGATCCAGGTACTCCTCCTCAAGATGTTTTTCCTTACCAGCAGGATTGATGAGAAAACCCCCATCTCCAATAGGAGGGAGCCTCCCACTACTATTATTTACTAATTCCTCCTGGTGCTATTGCATTGTAGAGGCTCGGATGATTTGTTGGACAGCATTTCCTGCTTTTCCTCTGCTACTGCAAGCACTGAATATGTTATAAAGATGTAGATCAGCAAGTAGAGAAGGATAATTCTTCCAGTTATGAGAAGTCACAGGTTTCCAGTGCTGGCCATCACAGAACAGCAGAGTCTCACCCTGTCCTTGCCCTTTGTACAGCTGGAGATGGAAGGCTCATGCTTGGGTTCTGGATAAGACTCAATTTCCTTTCTGCCATCTCTGGTGCCATGTACTCTGCAGACCTCCTACTGCATCTCGTTTACTTGGCAACAAAAATCCTCAACCAAGTACACATCTCCCATGGGTAAGAACAACATTTTTACTTGGTCCAGTGTCATCAAGAGGCAGGAGGCACTTTGTTCAGCTCAAGGTTTGAGGAGCTGCATCCTCCATTGGGAGCTCAGCCTGAGTCAACACCTCAGACCTTTTGGGGCATATCCTGTGCCAATATTATTAAGAAGTATCTGCTGTAATTTTAAACACTTAGAGCCTCTGTACAGCAGGAAATCTGATTTAAAAACATGCAACCAGAACTTCACTGCCTTCATAAATACCAGAAATAATTGATTTCCAATTGTAAATTAACTAATGACTGGACAGAATGAAGAAGCACCAAAAATGAAGTTCCTTCTCCTTTCGAAAGAATGTGCTCAATACTAACTGCAAGCAAAGAAAACAAAGTACCAAATGGCTGAGGATCTGCTATGAACAATTCTAACAGTCAGTTTAAAATCCAGTGTCTAGACAAAGAAAAAGGTTACACAATAAACTCAGAAATGTTTTACTTTGTAATTTTGAGCACTTGCTTTTTGCCAATCTAAATTCCAGTCTTAACTCAAAAGAAAATTAATATAAATAAATGTCACTTAAAACACTCTAAAGCCAAATACATTAATGCAGAATATCTCCACCTCTGTAAAAGAGGCTGAACTTAGCACAGATGCTCTACTGAGTGCCAAACCAGCACGTCCTGATCAATGAGACACACAAAAACAAATCAAAATTAGAACTGAAGATTAACATCAAGCCTTCGCAAGTCCATGCATTCCACAGCAGAGCCCCACCTGAGATTCCAAGATGCACAATGCTTATCTATTATAAAGGTGCCCAACCATCTTCATAACTTCAGAGACAAGTATTAAAGACTCTAGGAATTCTACCAAGCAGGAATAGCAAGATTGATAATACTTAGTCAAAACATCAGTGAGGAGGGAATAGAGAACAGGAGCTAAATAAAGATTAATTTAACAAGGAAAAAAACTATACAGTTGATAGTAAATACTCTAAATGGTCTCTGAGGCAGTACAAGAAAGACTTTGCCTGTATCATGAGGAAAACAGTGGTTTATAGCATGTTTACAGCAGCAGAAGTGCACTGGCTTAAGATCTCCCATACCTGACATTCTAACCCCAGGACATTCTACTTACACAAGGATGTTGGACTTCATAAGTAACCTTCTTTTCATGTTGTCTCTTACAGTACACCAGACAAATGCAAAAGTCAGACTAAATAAAATTCTGATTCCTAACTAAATATAATTACGTTTTTGAAATTATATTCTTAAAGAAAATAAAAAAGAGTAATTACTTTAACAGAATCTGGTTTGACATGCCTAAAAAAATTTTACAAATTAAAGTAAGAATGGAATCTTCTCAGAAAATCAGCTAATTCACAAATTTTAACTTCCCTAGCACTACTAAAACAGTTTATGTCCAAAAATACATGTGTATATTAAAACAACTAAGGGCATTAATAGGAAGTGGGTAGCTAAAATGACTTAGAGAAGTCCTGTATCTAAAAAAAAAAAAAAAGTTCATCTTGGAACATCTTTAACTCACATAAACTCAAATTCTATGGGGAGTCTACTTCTTTAGAGGAAAGCTGATGAGTTGATGTACATCTTGCATTCTGGTCACAAAGCAAAATGTCAATACAAGCAACAGATTTTCTTTGGAATTTATATTAAAAAGCCAAAACCCAAATTAAGACCTTAAACTTTGTGCCATGCTATTCCTAAAGTTTCAGGGAAAATACATAAACCGTGTCTCCTGAAATGAGAGTCATATGGCAAACAGCATGAAGGCATTCTACCTGTGGTTTGTCAGCTCTGGAATACTGCAGTTTTTCCAAAAAAAGCTCAAGACTACTGACCTCACAGTATATTGCTGATTTAGATAGATTACAGTAGTCCTTACAGTCATCTCTTAGACAAGAGCATGATTTCACATCATCTAACTTCGGTTTTGCAATACTTAAACTATCATTTTCTGTAACACAGAGCTGAAAAATACTACTAAAAATATTAAGCATATGGGAGCATAAAAACTGGGTAGTATCTGGTAACACCTACAGTTAAAGACAGCATTTACTATTACAGGAGTTAGGATGCAACTTCCACTAAAATTTCTTACTAACACTGTAGTACAACATACCCTCTTGTGAATCTGTTAAAACCTTTAAAATGGACCTCATATGAGCTCCTCTGAATAGAAACTGAGGAAAAAAATTAATTCACCTACACTAATTGAACAGTTTTGTAGCAACATGGGGCTCCACAAACCCAGTCCCCCTAAGCATTACAGACTATCAAACTCTGAAATTTTCCTTTGGTACCAAATAATTTTTTGCTAAGGGCTGCAAGATACAAAGAAATAAAGTTTTGATTAAAATAAAGCACATGATTAGAATAAAAATAATCATAAAATCTTGTGCATTAAAAAACACTTAGTGTGGTTTTTTAATAGTTATAAGAGTATTATAGAGCTATAATAGTACTAAGTATCAAAAATTCACCATCCACCTTTTTATCTCAGCATTCCAATACAGACCTGTGAAGGAAAGTATCATTATTATGCATAGCACTTAATTAGTAAAGCTTTGCTTCAGAAATTCACAGAAATAAAGAGAAATTACCAAAATTGCAAAAAACTAAAATCCTTAATCTCACCTAGGCCTCCGGGGCCAGCCAAGAGAAACTCTTGTCTGCCTATTCTTTTCACAATTGGCCGTTTCTCATCACTGCAATAAGGAAACAGGTCCTGGGAGACGCCAGTATTGTAATTCAAAATTATATACTGTGTAGTAAGGGCAAGGCATAAGTAGTAACCATCTACAGCCACAGCACAGGGTTGTTCTGGAGTAAACACTTCCTTCACTATCTGGACTCTGTCTTCAAACACCATGAACATTTGAATGGTCCGACGCTTGACCGAGATAATGCAAACTTCAACGCAGAAAGGATCCCCACTCACAGGGTTTTCATTCAGTGTGAATGTCACAGCTCCTTTGATCCTAGCACCAGTGGGGACAGGTTCCAAGTTGATCATGTTGACTAGTGTTATCGTGTTGTCACAAAGCACAAGCAGTCTGGTGAGGGCAGAAGCTGCTTTCAATTCACTCACAGGCTTCTTCAAACCCAGGTATTTGTGTAGTTGCTTGGTGGCAGCAAAAGTTATTTTTCCAGCTGTTGAAACCTTTTCATCCAACAGAAAGTGATAGATAAAGCAGTCATTGGTTCCAATATAGAGGTTCTTCCCACAACACTCAATGCACTCGATGTTGATGTAATTTTTGTCTCCCATTAACATCTCCCGCTCAACAGCAGAAACGAGCTTGAAAGCTTTAACACTCATTGTGTCTTCTGGGTGATCTAATTAAAGAGAAAAAAACACAACTATTTACCTCTGCACATAGAATCAACTATCAGAGACAGCAATTTAACATTCACTGATACAAAAACTTAACTACTGTATTTTTAATAGTTTAAACTCTATTTCCAACCTGAGTACACAAGCCAGAGCAAGCACATAATAACCACAGAAATAATTCAAATTGTATGCTTCCACTTTTAACCTATTCTGAAACAGACTCACAACAGTGTCCAGCTATTCTGAAGTACGCTTTCTCCACAAGCAACCGGCATGTTATTGGCTCTCTCAGACACTGGCACTACAATAGGTTACTGCCAGTACTTAGTTACTTATAAGCCTGTCATGCACAAATACACCTATCATCTGTACATGAAAACACACAAGCTTCAGGTCCTAGATTTCCTGAGACACCACAAGGCATTTAGTGCTACTAGTTAACATGTCAGGTTGCTTTACACTGTAGGCCTATTAAGACACAGTCTTTTCACAAAATGTCACAGGTATATTCCATTTTAACACCTATTTTACATTCCTTAGTCTCCAGCAGTCAGAAATACATACTTTCCAAGCCAATAAAATAATAACTTATACAAGGTATCATCCAGCTCATAACAGAAGCTGTTGGTTTGGGTCTGTAGCTTGTTTTATTTTTTTAAACATATGCAGAGAGCAAGGCCCATAAAGTATTAATTAAGCTCAAGATGCAGTATCACAGAAATTCAGTGTTCCTGTTCGCCACTACCACAATAATTCCAAAAGTCTTTCTTTAAGTGATAAACAGTATTTCTAATATTTATTCTACAAACTATACCTACCCTTCTGCAATCAAGCACCATCAAGGGACAGATGCAATTCATGAAGCAGATAATACTGTTTTAAAAACAGTCATACAATTTTATTATACTCCAGACTTGTGTAATTTTTATAAAAAACCAGCAGACAACTGTGCTCAACACTCCCAAGAAGAGCAGATGAAAAACTGCTGACCTTGTTTAATTACCTTTTAATTTGTCATGACTGGACTGCAATGGTCACTTGGCCAACGCAGGGGAAGACACAACACTAAACTTCTCAAACATACACAACTACTTCTACTCCACATGTACAGTGGTGATACAAAACATTGAACGAAATCTCTGTGGGGCAACAGAGAAACAAACAACAACAAAATGTTCCTGTAAACAAAACTGAAACTAAACATAGTCAAAACAAATTTAGTTTCCAATTATTAAATCCAACAAAACCCTTTGTTTTTGCAAGAGAACTCTGAAAACCATGGTCAAAAAATTCTATAATGGAGTGAGAAAAATGAGGTACACAACTTGCAAGCAGCCATGAAATACAATTATATAAAACTCAGATTATGGCTAGAAGCAAACCATATGACCAAGATATAGTAGTAAGCATTAGTGCCAAATACTTCAGAGTTCTTTTTTTGAGTTTTTTTTCAGAAGTTAAAAGGATTTTAGCTTGGGTTTCCATTACATTTCCAAGTTCCATCCTCACCTGGAGTGTAAAGTAGTGTTATGATCTTCAACAACAAAAAATTATCAACCAAACAAACCCAGAAAGCACTGGAGAAATAGCCAAGGGTATAATGATAATGCAAGTCTGGCAACACAGCCACCTTATCCTCCAACACGATCAAAAGAAACACAGCATTTTAAGTTAGAGAGGGCTGTCCAAAGGTTGATTGCCAAAACAACTCCAACAGTTCTTAAGAGCCTGTGTGCAGCCTGAAGTGATAAACTACCCTCTGCAGAGTTCAGGCAGCTTTCGTACCTGAAGTTGCCAAAGACTTAGTTAATGCTCCTGTAGCCAAAAGTAAAAATCTCAATATGTGCCACTGAGAGAAACACAGAGTTTTGCTCCTGACCAAGATGTGTTAAAAAGTCCAAAAGGATTTCCTAAATCAAAGTAGAGGAAAATTAAATGCAGGGAAAATATCTTAACAGATAGATGACTCCTGAACAAAAAATCCATGATGCTACATAAGTTTGGTAAGAAAGAAGCTAAAACATTCATTCTAGAAAAAAAAAAAAAATAGGCGTGAGAAAAAGCTTTTAGGAACAAACAATGCCAATACTCATGGCCTGGACTTAACTTCTTTTTTAGCATTTATCTTGTTCTTGTTTATGAAACCTAAGAGTCAGTGAGCACTGTAAAGGAACAGGTTTTGCAGAACATACTGTTCCTTTTGAAGTGGAAGAGCCCACCCCTAGTTACAGACTATTTTATATAGTACATTTAGATGCTCAGAAGTCCGGAAAAGAAGATAATGGGGATGTTTTGCTGGCAAAGAAAAACAAAGCCAAATTATCAGTCTACTAGACACTGATTTTTAAGCGCAATAACAACCCAGCACGTACTCATTTCCTGCAAGAAGTGGGAAGCTGCTCTCCCCCGCTCCAGTTAAGCAATAACCTTGCATTACATTGTGCTCTCCCTGCCTTGGAGAGCAACACCCTGCCTCCCTCACCTCCGCACCGCTCCCACACCCCGCGCGGGCTCGAATGAACCTGCGGAGACAGCTCTGCCGAGCCGCGGAGCCCCCGGGAGAACAGGGATGCGCCGCCCGTCCCCTCACACACACCGCACGCAGCCAGGCCCGCCACCGGCCGGCCCCGGCGCGCCCGCCTCCGCCCGGCCGGACACCGAGCCGCTCCCGCCGCCCTCCCCCAGCACCTGCCGGCGCACGGCGGAGCCGGGCCCGCCGCTCCGAGGCCTCGCGGTGCGGTGGCGGCGGCCGGGGCCGCCTCGGGGCGCGCTGGGATCCGCCGGCGGCGGGCGGGGGAAACGCGCCGCTTCCGGTGCGGCGCCGGCCCCGCCCCCGGCCCGCGTCACCGGGCACGGCCGGGCCCGCGTCCGGTCACGTGCGGGAAAGCGCGCCCGCGCCGGCCGGGAGAGCACCGCGGGGGCGCCCGGGGAGCTCTGCACCGCGACAACAGACCCGCGCCTTTAGTTTGCTTTCACATTCACATTCACACTTTTAGTTTTGTACTTTATATATATATATATATATATATATATATATATGAGGTGTATAAGAGAGTCCAAAGCCTTGGGATGCACACACACACATATATGTGTCTGGGAGATGCTTTTTTCAGATTCCCAGAAAGTGCCCTCACTCAAATTTGACTCAATAATAGCAACAGTAGAAGTCTCATATCTGAGACTTACAATAATGTTGTTTGTATATAGTGTTTTATATATTATAGGATACATATATATTATACTATCACTAATATTTATGTATCTATATAACTCTCGACTATTATACGTTTAAAAGATAAATTACTTGTCGGTAGAATTGCCTTGTTAAAGTTGAGAGGTTGACATGCCTCAGTGACCTAGGAGGAGGTTAGCAAAGCTTGGCGAGAAGGATGTGCTACTGATAGTGGAGACGAAGAATGCAAGCTTTATGGGCCACAAATACTTTTGGCAGAATTCCCAAGATAAGGAAGAAACTCTCAAAGCCTACTCAACAAGTCGGCTGAAATCAGCTCCGAGTGGGTAAAAGGTAATTCCGGCAGGGGGAGAGCCGCGATCACTACTCACGGCCACCGATCTCAGAAATCCACTGGCTCAAGAGAAGAGAAGGAGCGTGCGGGCTAATTAGCTGGAGAAGTGTGGGAATCATTGACCTATAGAAGGCTAATTAATGAAAGAACCAAGTAATTTGTAGCCAATGCTTTTGTTTGCTGAAATATGTAAATGGTAAATTTTGATGGTCGTCATGCTGGCTTTGTGGATTTGCCGCCCAGCACGTCTTTCTGCACAGAACTGTAAATAATTAAAATGTCTCAATTCTCTGTGTGGATTGGCCTCTTGCACACGGGATGAAAGAAGCTATTTTGGGACGACTCATACAGCTAATGAACAAAATAAAGCGAAATGTATGAGAAATTATGTAAAACATTCCTTTTCTAATTGTAAAATCTTAAAAAGAAAAATAATGGAAAATTGTACCTGGTATAATTTATTTAAAAACACCCTATTGCATTAACAAAAAATACAAAAAAAATCTCTACTATGACATGCAATAGAATCATTCAACAAATCTATGAAAACAATATGGCTCATTAAAATTCTATTATTTTTACAGCAATTGGAAAAGAAACACTATATTTTTATTAGACCTTTTACATTTCATCCCTTTCAGAACTTTATTGTGAGAGTACATGCTTTTGTTAATCAAAGAGGAACTATAATTTTGAGTACAAATGCCTGCAAAGTAAATAGTAGCATGAGAAAATCACAGGGTAAAAATGTTGATCAGCTCAACTAATTTGATTAGCAAGGATATGTTTCTGTAAGGCAGAACTTACAAGGTGCTTTAGGAAGAGGGAGATGATCCACGTAATTTAAAAGAAAGTAATATAATTCATTGAAAATATCCAAAATACAGGCTGAATATTCACCCTAGAAGCTATAGTCATTTACAAGATTACTTGAGTTCAGTTGATTTTGTGACATAATTGGCTGAAGTGAGAAATGAATGAGAAAATGAAAATAGAACTGGTCTATAGCTGTGTGCCTACTGGGCACAAAATTATAAAGTTGGGGCTTTGGGCAGCCCTGGCACCCAGCCCGTGCTTCCCCTTGGATGCAGCTTCCCTGAAGAGAAAAAGCGCAAGGGAATTGTATATACTGCCAGAAGACACATTTAAGGAAGCCATATGATATAATGTTACTACTTACTCTTAAATGATTTTTAAATACTGAAAATTTGAATTAATGACTTTTGAAGTGCTGCAGGTATGCAGCTCTAATGTGCCCTACATAGTCATGTATCTGCAACTCCTTCCACGTGCATGTACTTTTATCGCATTGCCTGTGTAAAATGCATCAAGTACTTCAAATTACTTTGTAATTTTATGTTGTAACAACTACATGGTTATTTACACATGTAACCGTTTGTAATTCCCTATTCTTCTTTTAAACATGTAAGCGGGTGGCAGATTCCAATGGGCAGGCAGCTATTGTACTTTGGAATTACAAAGCAACTTTTGTTGTTGGCTATTAAGCAGCGTTAACCAGTGGGTGTCGCAGCTATGGGCAGGACGGAGATCGTGTTTAATTCCTTAGCAAAGTTCCAGCTTGTAGCAGCATAAAGCGTTCATACTCCTGTATGCTGACAGAATGACAATAAAATAGATGTTCTCCCGCTTCCATGCTATCAGCTGGGGGGTGACCTCAGCTTATCAGCAACACCTAACTCCCTCAAGGGCAGAGAAGCCTTGCAGAGAAACCCAGACAAAACAGAGAGCTGTACAATCACCAGCTGTATGAAATTTAATAAGGGCAAGTGCTGGATTCTGCACCTGGGATGGGGCAACCCCGGATATATGGAGAGATTGGGGAACAAGAGGCTGGAGAGCAGTGCCATGCAAAGGGAGCCGGGGGCAAGCTGAACATGAGAGAGCAGTGCCCGGGCAGCCAGGAGGGCCAGCCCTGTCCTGGGGACATCAGGGACAGCATCACAGCCGGGCAAGGGAGGGGATTGTCCTGCCCTGCTCTGAGCTGGGGCAGCCTCACCTCCAGTGCTGGGGGCAGTTCTGGGTGCCACAACACAAAAAAGTAATAATGCTGTTGGAAAGCATCCACGAGGGTGAAGGGCCTTGAGGGGAACCAGTGTGAGGAGTGGCTGAGAACACTTGGTCTGTTCAGCCTAAGGGAGACTGAGGGGAAACCTTATCACAGTCTACAGGTTCCTCATGGGGCAGGCACTGATCTCCTCTCTGTGCTGAACCCAGTGTCAGGACCCAAGGGAATGGCCTGAAGGTGTCTCAGAGGAGTTTAGGTTGGATATCAGAAAAAGGCTCTTCATCAAAGGTGGTCAGGCACTGGAACAGGCTCCCCAGGGAAGTGGTCACAGCATCAAGTTTGACAGAGTTTAGGAAGCATTTGGAAAACGCTCTCTGACATAGGATGTAACACTTATGGCTGTCCATGTGTAGGGCCAGGACCTGGACTTCGATGATCCTTGCGAGCCCCTTCCAACTCAGGACACTGTGTGATTCTGTGCGTTTCCCCTGACCCGGCTGCCCCGTGCCGCCCCGGAAGGACGCGCTCCCGCTGTCCCGGCCCGTCTGCCCCACTCCCGCTGTCCCAGTCCCCTTGTCCCGGCCCGGCTGTCCCAGTCCCGCCGTCCCAGTCCCGCTGTCCCGGCCCGGCTGTCCCAGTCCCGCCGTCCCAGTCCCGCTGTCCCAGTCCCGCTGTCCCGGCCCGGCTGTCCCGGCCCGGCTGTCCCAGTCCCGCTGCCCCAGTCCCGCTGTCCCAGTCCCGCTGTCCCGGCCCGGCTGTCCCGGCCCGGCTGTCCCAGTCCCGCTGCCCCAGTCCCGCTGTCCCAGTCCCGCTGTCCCAGTCCCGCCGTCCCAGTCCCGCCGTCCCAGTCCCGCTGTCCCGGCCCGGCTGTCCCGGCCCGGCTGTCCCAGTCCCGCTGCCCCAGTCCCGCTGTCCCAGTCCCGCTGTCCCAGTCCCGCTGTCCCGGCCCGGCTGTCCCAGTCCCGCTGTCCCAGTCCCGCTCCATCCCGTGACGCCACCGCGGCGCGCGGCTGCTCTGGAAACGCGTTTCCCTCGGCGCGCGGGTTTGTGGGAGTGCGGGAAGGGGCCGGGGAAGAAGATGGCGGCGCGGGGCAGAGCACGGGCGGGCGGCGGCGGCGGCGAGGAGGAGCGGGGGTCTGGGCGCTCGGAGGCGGAGCTGCTGCTGCTGCACCCGGAGCTGCTCTCGGAGGAGTTCCTGCGGCTCACCCTGGAGCAGGTGCGTCCCGGGAGCCGGGCCGGGCGGAGCGGCGGCCCCTGAGGCGGGGCGAGGAGAGTCACGGCGCCCAGGGAAGAGCCGGCACCTCGTCGGTGCTCTGGACACAACGAACGTGCAGAGAGGAGGCGCGGGAGGTGTCTCCGTGTTTGTGGTTAAACACCGGGACTGCTAAAGGGCAATTTGCCCAAATCGGGACAGTGTCTGCATGCAGTAAAACTGGCTGTGGAAGGATGAGCTGTTTACATTGTTAAAGTTGCCACGTCCGTACCCAGCGTATCCTGCTCTAGGTGACCCTGCCTTGGCAGGTCGGCTGGACTAGATCATCTCTGGAGGTCCCTTCAGCCCTAATAGTTCTGTGATTCTGTGAGTTAAAGGAATACAGCCTATGTAATCAAGCTAATTAATTAGTCAAGCTAATGCTTTAATGTGTAAATATTGATAGTTGACAATAGAAAAATAATTGAGTTTGAAAGACAGTTTAGGACTATACAAAGCTCTAGTCAATGTTTGAAATACTAGTTATTGCCTTGGCTGAAAATTTCAGGTGCATGAAACAATAATAATCAAAGTTTCAGGGTTTTGAATAAACTTAAAGAATTTTCATATGCTTTTGTCTGTGTAGCCTATATGGACAGGTTTCAGGCCAACATCAAAAGTCATGAAATGCTGCTAGAACTGGTAGCAGCAGAGGTTTGACCTGCTCTCGATGACCTCGATTTGTAGGATGTTAGTGGAATTTTTTCTCATCCCATAAATTTGACATGAAGTACCAAGAAATCTTCACAACCTGATACACAGCTATAAGGAAAACTGGTGTTCCAACTGGTGGTTCTTAGAATCACAGAATAGTTAGATTGGAAGGGAATTCTGGAGTTCATCTTGTCCAGCACCCCTGCCAAGGGAAGTGTGTTTAAGAGTGCATGAAAACATAATTCATCAACAGTATGTCCATCATAACTTCTCCAATTTTTTGGCTGCTATTTTCCTTGGGAAAGCTTGCGGTGTTTTGGGTAGAGAGGGGCTGCAGGGTTGACCTGTGTGGGCAAAGGTGAATAACTGCCCAGTGCTGGTCACAGCTGGATCCATATGTCTCTCACACTGTCAAAGAATGCAGCCCATCACACCCCAGAATCTGAAGCAGAGTTGCTCATGGCATCTGTGCACAAATGCACTGAAAAGAGCAGCAGGCACTTGGGGTCAGGAGACTCCAAAGGACACACAGGAGGAGGCACATGAGGAAACATGTGAAGAAATGCACTTGCAGGTGGTGGAAAAAGAAACTATTATGCACTGACCAAAACATCCTGTGTTTCCCGTTGCCTCACTGAAGGGACAGGCTGAGTGTAATCCACAGAGAAAATTAAGGAAGGCAGTAGGAAGGTAGGAGACCAGGCTGTTGTTTTCACTGGGCAGTTCATGGTCTTTCCAAACTGATCACCCCAAGCCACCCCTTTACTTTTGGAACCCTGGTCCAATGCAATACTTTACTGTGGATTTTGAAATAAGAAATTATGCCACTCAGATGGTTGGATGTTGAATTTGTCATAAAATAACAACTTTTTTCTGTTCTCCACAGAAAAATATATTAGTTGAAAATGATGTGAAGATGGACAAAGATGGGCTCACTGATCTCTATGTTCAACATGCCATTCCCCTGCCTCAGCGTGACTTGCCAAAAAGTAGATGGGGAAAAATGATGGAAAAGAAAAGACAGCAAAATGTCTTGAAAAGTGAGAATAAAAGGTAATTTAGCCTTATTGGGCCAGACTTGGACAATTTAGGACAATGTATTTAGTTTAATCTTTGCCTGATTAATGAAGCTTGAATAGCTTTTGGATATTGTTACAGTTTACAGAGAATGCTGTGCTGGCTTGCCTGTGTCAGAAGTGCTGGATTCCACTACTGCAAAAATAGAAAATAGGGAGAAGATTTTTTTTTTTCTTTTGTCATCTAAATGTTATTAATGCTATCTAGCTTATAGTGCTTCTTTTCACAGAACTGTCTGTCTTACACATCCAATTTAAGTACTGAAAGGCTGCAGTAAGGCCTCCCTGGAGCCTTCTCTTCTCCAGGATGAGCGGCCTCCATTCCCTCAAGCCTTTTCTTGTGATCATTTTCATGACCCTCCTCTGGAGCTGCTACATGTCCTTCCTCCAGAGGCTCCAGATCTGGATGCAGTGCTCCAGATGGGGTCTCACCAGAGCAGAGTAGGGGCAGTATAATCATTTCCCTTGACCTGCTTGCCACACTGTTTTGGATGTGTTTGGCTTTCTGGGCTGTGAGCACATGTGGCTGGCTCATTTCCAGCCTCTCATCCACCAGTGTCACCAAATCCTCACCAGGACTACTCTCAATCCCTTCACCCCCAGTCTGTATTGATCCAGGGAATTGATATTGTTCCTTCATCCCCCAGCATGTATTGATCATGAGTTATTGGCAGATTTCAACATACTTTATCGTGAGGAGAAAGGACATATTTTTTTGGTCACTAATTATAATTGCTAATTGTATAATCTATAATTGCTAATTAATAATCATGTTTGCAGTGTTTAAGGAAAGTACTAAAAGCATATTTAACTATGCTTGCTCCTGGAAAGGGGTGATCTACTCTATCTAGAGTGAGGGGTGCATGCAGCAGCAATTTTGTGTGTCTATTTCAAAACTAATGTTTGCTTTCTGAAAGAAATATTCTGCCTTTCTTGTATTTGCTCAGAAAGCAAAATGTTCTTCAAAACTTTGCTCAACCTTCCGCCTACCCAAGACTTTGACATGTGATAGGCCTGAGTGGTGTTCTGATATTTTCAGCAGTAAATTCTAAAGAAAAGTGGATGGCAATTCCTGTACTTTTTCAATTTTACAGCTTGTTGATGTCTGGAGTCTCCTAGCTTTACTGAAGTTTCTAACTGAAGAGCTAAACAAATTCTGTCAAATAATCTGGGGGTTTTTAGATGTTTCTTTGGTTTTTAAAATTGTAGCAGTGCCTAAACCACTGAGCTGTCTTTTGTCAGGTTTATTTTCCATGTGCATAAGAGGTTATAGTACCTCAGTTTGTTTACATCTGTGGACTTGAGGATGGAAGTGGGAGGTTTGTTTTTGGATAGGAAACTGTTAGTGTGCTGAAATAGATGCAAAAGAGCTTTTTATCAAAACTGAAAACTGAAAATTTAAGTTTTTAAACAGGAATATTATATCTCTTAATGGTGGTTTGGGTTTTTTATTTGTTAAATCCGCACTTTCCGAACACTTTGTGATTCTTGAGCATTGGATTTTTAAAACTCTGAATTCATATAGTGTGAGTTGCATTAACTTTGTACCTTTTTTTTCCTCAATCAGGATGTTTCTGATAATACTGTTTTGATATTAGCTTGATAATATTCCTTTTCATGAATCAGTGGTTACTAAACTGACCCACTCTGACAACACATAGGCTTAAAGGCACAAACTATTAAAAAAAGTAATTAAATCCAGTTAGGATTCGTATTCAAAAAAAACCTTATTTTAAAAAGGTGTGGGTTTTTTGCTTAATGTTTTTGTTTCTTGGCTGACAATCTTTTGGGCTTACTTTAACATTTTGATTTTGAATAAGAGTGGAAAAAGGGAATTTTAGAAGCATCAGAATATGAGATAATGTTCCTGCAGGTAAGGCAGCACACCTGTTCTTAAATTTTGAAATTTCATCTTTTGAAATGCTTAACACTTATTATTTCTGTAGTTACTCCAGAATAGCTACAGTGGTAGAAACATAGTGCCTTTGGTTTTACAGCTGTAGTTGTCTGCTTAGACAGTTCCTCACACAACTATTCTTGCTAAGGAACACTGGTCCTCACACAACCCCCTGTGCCTTTATATTTTGCATTTATATTTTTATTACTTTTTATTTTTATTGAAGTATATGTAAATGTATATATTTATTTTTAGTTAAGTTTGGAGTATCTCAGAGTTTAATGTTAATATTTTGGGATATATATTTAGGTAGAATAAAATTAATTTTCACTACTCATGTCATGGATATGCTATTTTTTGATCATCTAACCTACTTTTCTGAGAATTTTATGATTTGTATTTTCAGTGTTACAACAGTGGAAGGTTTAAGGAAACGGCCATTAATTGTATTTGATGGCAATTCAACAAGTACAAGCATAAAGGTGAAGAAGACGGAGAATGGAGCTGCCGATCGTCTGAAGCCTCCTCCTGCTGGAAGCACCACCAACACAGTTAGAAGATTGTCAGTTCCTTCAAATGCCTCAACATACATTTCAGCCTCCAGTTTGTCAGAGAACGCCAAGCTGGGTACAAGGAATAATGAGGCTCAGCAGAACAATGTTTCAAAGACTGACAGCAGTGTGTTGACTGGTCTGAAGGTTTACCCTTTGTCTCCAATAGCAGGAACTACTGTTGTGAAGTTAAAGAGGTCTGTTCCAAAGGAGGAATCTGATTTGCCGGTATGTTTGTGCAGTATCTTGTTTTGCAGCAATTGAGATTTGCAGGAGCCAAAGATAGAGCCTTGCAAGAGTTTTCAGGATGATTTTATTTTGGAGTAATAGTAGAGTATTTAGAAACAGACAGAAGTGTAGCTAGTTTGGGAAATATCAGAATGAAGGAAATTTGTACTTCTCAGTGGAAAGATTCTGTGTAGGTAATGGTACTGAGTGTAGCTGCCAGGTGGGGACAAAGAACAGTGGTTAGTGTTGACAATGGTGTGATTACAGGGCTGGTCAGTGAGCAAGGAGCTGTGGGCCATCTCTTAAAAACATGCCACAATACAGAGATAGATCTTAACACTTGGGTTGTATTCCTTCATTATACAAATCAAGGAGTTTTCACATTACCACTGCAATGTGGGAATATCTGGAATAAGTCTGGGCTTTAAAGGAAGAAATATCTGTTCTCAGTTGAACTGCAGGGGGAGCTTTAGATATACAGTGTGCAGTTACATTGATTAGAATTTTCCTAAGGCATGACGCTGAACTTTGTTTTCTCAATATTGTCTCATTAGAAGCAATAAAATATTAATATTAATTAAAATACTAGTATTTATTAATTAAATATTAATATATTTTTAAAAATCCTTTAATGAAAGAGTGCAGGTAATATTCTGCTGTGTGGATTGGTACATTCTATCAGACTTCTGTTAAATAAGTACCAAAACACCCGGCTTTTGTGAAAGATAGCTTTAGGAGCTTTTAAAAGAAGCATGGCTGAGGCTCTGAATGGAATTGATGGTTGAGAGGTGTGTTTCCAACTACCAGAATTACTAACTTCTTTCAGTATTTAGAACTCTTCCAAGTATTGGTCAGATCTGAACCTATAGAGATTTTGAAACTTGTCTAGTATACACCTCACAGCTTTTTTGTGTTGAATTTAAATGTTCTGTAGACACAATGACAACATTTTTAAGCTCCACTGTATGACTGACAATCAGAAGCTCTGACATCTGACATTTTACTTTCTACGCTGGCCACAGTTTAGGTTGCTCCAGTTAATAACTGTAAGTTCAGTCGTGCCTTGGTTGATGCTGGTCAGACGTGTGAAGTTAGGCAAGTGTGTTCTATGGATGTTACTCTACCATCTGAAACTAAGAATGTGCTATTGATTAGTAAGTGATGCTGTCGGGAAGAATCAGTGTACTTGGCAGATGGCTGTAAAGCCTGATCTATTTTTAGTGTAATGACAGTAAAGACAATTGTGTCTCCAAGCAAGTGACTATTCCTTGAAATTCAAGAAAAAATTAATTAATAGCTCAGAACTATCCCTATTAGCTTTGTGTCTAATTCCCTTAAATCTTTCAGTGGTTGCAGTCCACAGGATTCCTGTAAATAAGCTAACACTGAAAATCTTTTAAAGAGAAGAGAGATCTCTAGATTGTGCTCCCTGAACCAGTGTGTTGCAGTTCTTGAAAACTCATATTCCTGTCTTTACTCTGCTTATGTGAACTATTAAAGATCTAGTTTCTCAGAATTTTAAAAATTATTCTTTTCGATGGTGAAAGGGAATTATTTCACCATTTCATCTGCTATGCTTTGCTTTGGGTTTTCTCAATCTTTACATCTTGAAAGATGAACTCATCTGAGGCTTTGGCAATTATTTCTTTTACAAAGGAAGACCAAATTTTCTTTTTATTTTTAAAACTTTTTTACTATTTAACAAAAGTAAATTGGTTTCCTAGTTGTGTATTTGGGGATTTTTCCTTATACAATTCAATTTTAACTAGTATTTTAAGAAGGCAGCCTGAAATAACTTCAGAAGTATGTTTTGAAACTCCAAGATGTGCCTGTTTCTAAGCTGCAGAACTGAAAGAAATCTTTGACTATTTAATTGTAGGTTGCTGAAAACCAAAACACGTATCTGATTTGCAGGTAGTTAAATTCGTTGGTACTATTTTTATCTTCACCAGAGTTTGTTCTGTGATATTTAGCTTTCTCCACAAGATGGCAATAGAAGGCTGTTATAGTAGCCTATAGCTGACTATTGTAATAGTACCAGATTGAAATATGTCAGATTAATGACTGGCTCCTGCTTGCACAGTATCTCTAAAAATAATTATTTATTTTCTTGTATTCCAGAGTGACCTAAAGCCTTCAGAAGCAAAGAAGAAAATCCAGCATGTTACATGGCCATGAAGTAGCTAATGGTGCTTGAAACATAAATATTACTTCCATATTTTCAAATAGATAGGTCATATTTAAACAGTTTAAATAAAATTATTTTAAAATTTACAGACTTACAGAGATTCAGATTGCTGTGAAGTTTTAACAAGTTTAACAGCTCCCTCTCATAAAGCTGGAGTCACTATCACCAGTCACCTTAAAAGTATCCACTCTTGTACACCAAGTAATGAATTACAGTAATTTCATGATTACAAGCCACACCATTTTGACTAAAATTTTGGTCGGAACCTGAAGTGTGGCTTATAATCAGGTGTGGCTTATATATGGACAAAGAACAAAAAGTTGCTGTTTTAGTTTGGAGGACAGGTGTCTGCTGAGAAAGGCAGGAACTTCTCTTTGAAATGGAGAATGTAAACCCCCTCCCTCCAAATTATTATAATTTTTAAATCAAGGGGCTTTCAGGCAAAGATATGGGAATTAGAAATAACAGTTCTTTTCTAGGGAAATTAAAATAGAAATACAGTACTACAAAGAAACAAACTCCAAACCCTGACAAAGTCAGAGTACAACCTGACACCCTGTCAGGCAGGGTGTTGGTAGCAGTCCCATTAAATGGTGGCTGCATCCTCCTGCAGTGACAGATGTGATTCAGTTGAAGCAGTGCTCCTGTAGAAGGTGCAGTCCCTCCGGAGTTCCAGTGGTGATGGGGAGAAATCCGGTTTTCCTCTGGAGTCCAGTGGAGAAAGGGGCTCCCTTCGTGTCCCAAAACATCTGTTTTTATTTTGGTAAGAAATGTTGGGCTCTTCCCCCTGGCTGGAGCAACTTCCAATGGGATGCAGTAATTTTATCAGTCCCACAGTGGGACTCAATGGCCATTAGCAGAAAATGACTCCCTGGAGGAAGGATGGGTTGTGAAAAGATAAAGAACAATGCCCTGCCTGGTTTCAATGGATGGCCCATTAGCAGAATATCTGCCGTTGAGATAAGGATCACTGCCCCCACCCTCAACAGATGGTGATAGAACAGATACCTTTTATCACACTCTGTATCGTAAAGTGGGGCTTATAATGGGGTGCAGTTTATAATCGTGAAATTACTGTACTTCTTTAAAAGGTGGTGATATTACACTAGACTAAACCCCCCCCACTCTTAGTTTTCAAGATTATTATAGTTCATCTCCTCCATGTCACTGTGAATCACACATTGTTTTGCTAAGATTCAGTTTTATTCCATGTCTGGTTAAATAGTTAAAATAGCTATTGAAATTTAGACTGATACCTAGAGCCTTTGTGGCTTTAAAAAGGTGATTAATTTAGGTGAGAAAACTGACCATTCTGCTGACAAGGCAGTCTGCAGAAATTTTTTTTTTTCTTTTTGTTGCACAAGAGTAGAATTTGCAGTGCAAGTTAGGTTGGTAATAAGAGATGAACTATTTTAACATCATTACTTCAAATTGAAGTTTCTCGATATATGAAACAAGGAATGCACAGATGGAAATATGTGATTAGACTGTTTGATTTGAAACTTCGAGAGGAAGTAGTGAATGGATTAGTGCCATGTTCTCTTAAGTACACAGGCACATTTTATACATGCATAAGTGTAAAAATGTGCCAATGTAGCAAATTTGATTGTTTTCTTGGTTACAATCATGCTTATAAAATATGGGGAAAACCAGTGGAATGCAGACCAGTGCTTTCTCAGTTTACAGATGGTTGGGGAGGAACATGAATAGGAAGACAGAAGTACCTTGAGACCATTAACACATGTGCACTCTAGGAAAAAACCCACAAACCTGTTTTCCCTTCCTTTGATCATTTAAGATGGATTTTGGTTTTCTGTGAAATTTGGTGTTTTATTTGGATTATTGGTAGTGCCTCACAGGGCAAAAATTCAGTTAAGTTGATAAAAACATTTTTATTAAAACTCATTGGCTCAGGGTGAAGCCAGTTTAGATCTGTTTTAGATATGAATGGTAAATAATAATAACAATGCTCCCAGACTTGGTAAAACAAAAAAATTATCAGCTTCTGAATCCACTTTGTTAACCTAGTAAAAGAAGCTCAGTAGTGATCTGAAAGCTTGTTTACATTTTAATCACTGGTTTATATTGAAACCAAAAACTGTAGCTTAGTTCTTTATAGAAGTTCTCCATTCACTATTATGATGTAAAAGGCACTTCTTGAATGCTGTAAAATGGTAAGAATGTTTGTTTTGAAATGGTGTGACCTTTCCCTTTTACTAAACACTTGTGCAGTTTTTGTACTTGAGTACAGCAAACTTTAACGTAATGTACATTTTGTATGTAAAGACTTGTCTTTTAAGTAGCCTTATCCTATTTAAATAAATTAAAAACAAACGAAACACTGCTGCCTTGTTTTTGTGATGCAATTAAGCTTGTTCATTTTACACAGTTCTATTTCAGTGGACTTGAAGTGATCAGCAGTTAAAGGGTAAAAGGGTCATAGCTGCTTTGCAACTGTAGCAGCAGTTAGCATCACCTGAAGTGCTGTTTTTTGCACTTGTGTAACAGTCTGATGGGAATTCTGTTTTGTGGCTGGCTTCTTGTCAGTGATCTGGAGTCCGGGATGTATTTTGTGTAGTTCCAGTGGCTGGGAGCACATGTGTGTTGGTATGTGTTAAGAAAGGATATGCAGAACTGCGCTGGAATAATGGCATGGTGCTGCCCTTGCATGGTAGCAGTCCTGTTTCCAGGCTGGGATGCTTTCCAGTCTTACCATGTTTCACCTACCTTTCCCCAAAGCTGGGGCCATTTTGCCATCTGTTGTAGCACTTGGGAGGCAAGGTGCAAGCTGTGCTGCTCCTACTGCCTTTTTAGAATCATCAAGGTTGGGAAAGACTTCCAAGATCAGCAAGTCCAACCTTCAACTGAATTCCACACACACACTAAGTTGTATCACAAAGCACTGCGTCTGCATGTTTTTATGAACACTTCCAGGGATGATGGGTGACTCTACCATTCCCTGGGAGCCTGTTCCACTGCTTTACCGCATCCAATCAAGAAAATTTTCCTAATACCTGGTCTGAACTTCCCCTGTCAAAATTTGAGTCTATTTCCCCTCATCCCAAGCTGCCTGAGAGAAGAGGCCAAGCCCCACCCTGCTTGATCTCTTTTCAGGCAGCTGTAGAGAGCAGTAAGGTCTCACCTCAGCCTTCTTTTCTCCAGGCTAAGCAACTCCCAGCTTCAGCCCCTTCACCAGCTCTATTGCCCTTCTCTGGATGCACTCCAGCACCTCTGTCCTGCTTTAGTGAGGTGCCTAAAACTGAGCACGACTCAAGATGTGGGTTCTCATCAGTGCCAAGTACAGGGACACTACCCCTTTAGCCCAAAGGAATCTTCCTTCTCTCAGAAAAGTACTGGAGCAGAGCTGCAGTGTGCTGGGGGATTGGCAGACCTCTGAGGAGTGAAGTGTCTGCCTTCCTTTTGGAGGTGTGGATTAAGAGGGATTTTTGTAGCTGTTTGCTACAGCTTTCATCATAGAACGAAATCACCAAGGGGTAGAATTTGGTCATTCACTAAGTTCTGATTAGTACAGTGTGTGTTTCAAAAATGTCAGCCAGCTGAGTTCTTCAAATGGTGGGCAATAAACTAAATCTGATCTGATACATCTATTTAGATTGTAGAATTATTGAGAGGGGAATGACCTGTGAGCACTTTGCTACAAAGAGACAAATTCAAGAGTGGTGTCAGAAATAGGGACCAAACTCTCACTACCCAGTAGCACACAGAGAAAGTATGTTCCTAAATCTTAATTTCACATCTGAAGATTCCTGTTGGAGGTGTGACATACTTCTTTCCTCATTTTTCTGAACACAAATTAATTCCATCTGGAAGGTGTGCTGGGATTATACATTGCATAACATGGCCATATTTCTTGCAGTTTGCTTTGGGAAAAGGTTTATCTTCCTTTGTACTGTTTCCTTTTGATGTTACTCTCCTGCCAAAATGCCGCTGCTGACAGTTGCTGCTGTGGCAAAGGTAACAGAAATTATGCTACAACAAAGGGTATTATGTATCCCAGTGGAGAACAAAATAAAAGCATGCCCTACTAAAGCACGCCCTACAGAAGTTAAACTTCTGACTCTCACAAAGATAGATGAGTTGTCTTGACCTCCTTGCTTGCTGAGAAGAAAATTATTTTGGGCTTGAGTTTACGAACACATTTTTATCAGCTCGAGTCAGTTCAGTGCATGTTTTCACACACTTGTTCATTTTTGCTGATAGTTTTCCCACTGACTTCAATTAGTAAGAGAGTAAGTTGTACAGCAGGGCCCTTCTGAGAATTGTCCAAACTTCACACCCCCAAAAATTGGGTGCAAAAAGGGTTGTGTTTGTATGCATTGCGTTTCTTCAGAATGTGAAAGCATTTTTGTAAATATTATGTAAATGCAATTAAGCCACAATCAGTTTTATTTTAAACAATTTTATTTTGAAAAATACAATGTGCAGTGTAATGTCAACTAACTGTAATACTGACACTGATGATCAGAACTTGTACCTCACACAATGATCAGCTAGACATGCAATCAAATATGTACCTGTCATGAAGCACTCCAACTTCCACTGTTTCATCATTATCTCTTTATGGCATGTCACAAATCCATGTACATTGAAATACACTTTACTTTTGCAGTCTTTCCACAGACTTGACAGCACACACTAGTCACAAAGCTCAAGAACACAGAGGTTGCACCAGCCTTATTGGAATTGAATGGCCTTTGCCATTGATTTCAGTGGGCTGAAGGCTTCACCCTGAATATCCATCTACGAATGTATTGTGTGTTTTAATCCTTGACATTTTAATCCTAGAACTGTATCACTTGCTTGTAACAGGAATATTTTTCAGGAAAAAAAACAACCATTTAAAAAGTATGTTATGTCAAAACCAGTCAAATAGTTTTACATAATGGGTTTTGCATTAGCTTTTTGTTATTGGTAGAAATCTTAAGCACTGACACTGCTATTAGAGATTTTCAAGTTGTTTTCCCTCCAGATTTGGAGAGTATAAAGAAAAAAGGTTAAGAAATGTTAATAGTACAGTGAGACACAGAGTGGCAAAGCTAGCTCTGAACATCCATGTGTTTCAGACTATAAATTGCAAGCATGTCTTTCCTCCCTTCTTCCTCACCTCTTAGTTTGAGCTTTAAATATCCTTTCCACATTCAGGGCAAAGGATGTCATCCCTTTCTGTGAGGAAGCCACGACCCACCAATGAAAGGGAGCACTTCTTACAGTTAAAGCAATCATTATGCCACTGCCGTTCTTCAAAAGAGATGTACTTGGTTCCTCCGAGTCCTGTTTGAAAAGCAAAATCATTCTGTTACAAGAAGAGAATAGCAGGTCAGCCATCAGGTCATGCAGACTGACATGGAGATCTGACATACAGCAGTGAAAAAATGCCATTGTGACAAGACTGTGTTGCTGTGCTAATTTTGCCACCCTTACTCTGTAGCGACTAGTATTTTCATCCTCAAATACTTCTGCTGCTTTCAGCAAAGTTTATGAGCAAGGCTAGTTAACCCTAGTGATAATGGCAGAAATGAATTTCCGAGGGATGCCCCTGCAACATATGGTGGAAGAAAAGCAAAGTATCTGCCTCTGAACAGAATGCTGGTAGTTTTTTACAGAATGTTTTTTGGTGCCTGAATATGTTAATTTATGTTTTGCAGAGGTGCACTTAGATAGTTAAAAAATAAGTCTATCACGTGTCATGACTTGATTCATTGCTCAGAAGGAAGAATGCCTCAGGAAAAGAAGCAGGTTAGTAAAAAAGCCTTCCAGAGTTTGAGGTCATGGCAGTTATCATCAGGTGTACTGAAGGTGTACAAAAGGAAAAAAAAAAAAAAGGAAAAAGGTCTCTTAGTAGTAATTGCCTTTTGCTTAGCCTCAAAAGTGACTAGGTGGAGTTCCATTAAAAGATTCAGTTGGGCATCTCACGTACCGGGTCAGACTCTTTGTTCAGTTTTGCCTTTAGTAGCAACTCAACACACAAAACTCCCTTTACGAAATGTAAAGCCATGAGAGACTTACCGCTGATTGGGTTTGTGCATCCAGCACACTTTTTGGCGTAGAGGTTGCAGAAGCAGCTCAAGCAGTAAGCAAACTCATCCCTGGAGGTAAAGCGCTGTCCAGACAGCTGCTTCTTGCATGCAGTACACACGAAGCACTCCTTGTGCCATGGCTGCTCCCGGTAGGTAACACCTCCCGTGGTGATAGCCTGTTTTAGGAAAAAAAAAGACAAGAAAGTGTTTCCTTAAGAGTGGTAAGTTTCTATTTTGATTTGGTAAAGAAGAAGGGTGATGATATTTTAGTGGGTGAGAGGAGGGGAAGAAGGTTTAGCAACAGCACAATTAAAATTTTGCTTGGAGTTGAACTTGAGAAAATCATGCAAGTGCTTCATTGTAATTTCCTTATTTATAAAAACAAACTCCATGCTAAAAATATGTTCTGCATGTATTGTAAAATCTCACTCTCAATTGCATTCTGTTTTTCAAGCTACTTTTTGTATGTTGCTTTTCTTATGCAGGTACTAGAGTTTGGCTCATCACTGTTCCTTCACCTGTCCCTTTCTTCATGGTAGAGGAATTACGTGATGTGTTTCAACTTCCCTGTTGCTTTCTTTGGGAAAGACTGGTTTCTTTCATATTTTAGATGAAGTATTGACTTTCTGCTTCTCCAGACTTTGTCAGAGAGTTTTCACTTACAAGTAAGTGGAACAAAAATGATATAATCTCTTAAAAACAGTTAATTCTTAATCATTTTACACTCACAAAAATGTGATATTCTGCCTAATTGGATATCAAATGGAATGGACTTCAATTCCTTAGGTTTCACGTAAGCAAAACAAGAGCACTACCTTCTTGCACTGGACGCATTGCATGGCAAACTGCTTTTCATAGCAAGGTACACAAAAGTTTTGACTGTCCTTAGGGATGAAGCTCTTTGTCCCAATAGGCTGTTGGCAGTGGTAGCAGATAAAGCAGGTCTCGTGCCAGCTGTTGCCCTTGTATTCCATCTTCCGAGTACCTGCAATGAGACCAGAGCATCAACTGAATTTCTGGATGAGATTGACACTGTTCGTAGCTCTTGATTGCCTGGATGTCAGTCAAGAAGAATTGCAGCTATGAGCTAGAGGCTATTTCATGTTCCTACATGCTTTGCATCATATTTGGTACCATTTTAGGTTTTTGGAAAGTGGTTCTTTTCCTATGAAGAAGAGAAACATTCATTGCAAATAGCTATTGCCTAGAACAGCTTTTTGTGGTGTTATTAGGCAAATAATGAATCCCAATGCACAGAAAGATTCAAGTGAATTGGACAGACACCAATATAAGCTGCTGCTAGTACTGAATGGAGGTAAGGCCATCCATCTCTCATTAAAGATTGACCTCATCCATTCCACACTTGTTTTGTTTCCTTTTCAAACAGCAGCAAGGTACCTGATTAATTACAGATTCATAGAATGATGTGGGCTGGAAGTCACCTTAAAGATCCTCTAGTTTTAAACTGCCTGCCAAGGACAGGGACACCTTTCATTTGACCAGGTTCTCAGAGCCTCATCCAGCCTGGCTTTGAACACTGCCAGGGATGGGGCATGCAATTCCTGGCAAATATCTTGCCTGTCTTTCCCAATGAAATATAGTCACTGTCTGAGACAAGGGATTATTTCATATCTGCTCAGGGGCCTTTTTCTTGTTCACATTGAGGTGTATTATAAGTTTGCAATTGTTTCCAGTTCAGCAGCACCTATCCTAAATGTTTTTCTGTCTCTTGAACCTTTCAGTAAGAGAGAAACGTTCTCTCTGTTTTCAGCTGAATTAAAATATGGTTGAGATGTGGAATTTAAACAACCCTTTATTGAAAAGCAGAAAAGTGGTATGGTAGTTAGGAAATGAATGCCCTTCTCTACAACAAAATTTTAGGGTTCAGATAGTGCTCTTTGTAGATTCAGTCCATGGTATGGCAGGTGGACTCTGAGCCCTTCCAGGAAATTGGAGATGCACTACTATATGGATAAATTTCTTTGCACAAGGTATGATTTCCTATGTATCAGTTTGAGTCAGAATAATTGATACTGGCCAGAAGGATAAACAAATGTTATTCCTACAGTTCTGCATCACTCTTGGGACCTGTGACAGCAAACACGAAGTCAAACACTTGGAAGACTAGCAAGCTGATAGAGTTGGCTAATGATGAAGAACCACACTAATGCCTTTGATGCCAATTCTACCCACCCCTATTACTGCAGGGTGAAATTTTACCATTTTTCCCCTCCTCAAGAATTAATTCGTCTTTGTTTACTAGCTGCATATTTTTCTTCTTTTATGATCTCATTAAATTCTGCTGGGAGGCATACTTCAGGATTTATTTGGTGGTTTGTTTTCTTTTTTTTTTTAATTGACTTGCATCGGTAGTAAGTGAAATGTTAATTACCTTTCTGATGCTTACATTCTTGAATATTTCTGCTCCATTCTATTGATAGACATCTTCTACAAATTATGCCCTCTCTATTCTGGTAACTTCCTATATCATGTCAAGGAGCAAATAAATCAGTCCTTGAAAGAATAATATTCTGGAAAAACGAGATGTGGAAAATTTTTTTGATAGTCTAGAATTTTATTTTCATATTTTCAGCTCTTGTCTCCTTGGGATATTGTTGTCACTGAAAATCAAAGCAGGGAGAGCCCTGTTTTATTAGCTGCTAGATTGAAGTCAGCATGAATTGAGTTTGCACAATGACTGAAAGACCAAGCTTGTAATCACTTAAATGGGCATGTCATGATAAAGCTTCATTAAATCTATATTTTACATTTAGTGGCTCAAAGCAA
Organism: Catharus ustulatus; assembly: GCF_009819885.2. Classification (NCBI taxonomy): domain Eukaryota; kingdom Metazoa; phylum Chordata; class Aves; order Passeriformes; family Turdidae; genus Catharus; species Catharus ustulatus. The sequence continues at coordinate 95,852,229 of NC_046222.1, forward strand.
AGGTTAAGTTTAGCATTAACAATCTCCACAAAGAGTATCCAACCATTTGCTGGTTCTTTCAAAATGAATTATACTTTCATTGGTGACCATACTCCTGTGCTGCAGCTCTTATGCTACTACCACAGTGTGGTGTGTAAGTGAAAAACCATGCTGAGTGTACTGCTCTTCCAGCGAAGTGACATCTCAGCTGTCTTGGGTAAGCAGCTAGAGACCAGTGGGTAGTTGTAAAGCATACAAAAATGAATTTCTTCTCTTTTGGGTTATAAGAGAAGAAGGGATTCTGTGTCACTGAATCCAACCTCCATTACTACATATCAATGTATAGCTGGCATAATAGAAAAAAAATACATTTATTCAGTAAATCACTGAAATGATGATGAATCTGATGTATTAAAAATACCTACACATAAAATTATAGAGTCACAGACTAATAGAATAGTTTTGGTTGAAAGGAACCTTTAGAGATCATCTAGTACAAGCCCTCATGGCAAGCAGGGACATCTTCAACTCTATGAGGTTGCTCGGAACCCCATCCAAACTGACCTTGAATTTTTCCAGGCATGGGGAATCCATCACCTCTCTGGGCAACCAGTTCCAGTGTTTTACCTTTCCCCCTCATTGTAGAAACCTTATTCTTTATCTCTAATGTAAGTCAACCCTCTTTTACTTTAAAACCATTACACTTTATTCTATTGCAACACACCCTGCTGAAAAGTTAGTCCCTATCTTTGTTACAGGTCCCCTTTCAATACTCAGAGGCTCCAATCAGGTTTCCCCAGAGCCTTCTCTTCTTCAGGCTGAGCAATCCCAACTCTCTCAACCTGTCTTTATAAGTTCCAGCCCTCCTCTGGACCTCCTCCAACAGTTCCATGTTCTTCTTGTGCTGGGGTTCCCAGAGCTGGATGCAGCACTCCAGGTGGGACCTCTCAAGAGCAAGGTTATGGGGCAGAATCACCTTCCTTGACCTGCTGCCCATGCTGCTTTGGATGCAGCTCAGGATACAGCTGGCTTTCTGGATGTGGATGGACTTCTGGGTCATGTAGTTCCAGCTTTAAAACTAGCACTGGCTATTCCCAAGAATGTCAGGTTTTATTGCTGTGTCAGCAAAATGAGTGCACATGGAATAATTGGAAATGCCTAAACTTGGTCATGAATAGATAGGGTCAGCTACTTTTAAGTATTGTTGTCCTATTTCGCCATCAAGCCTTCATTTTTACACCCCAGGAGCAAAATGATGTGGTTTTCTCTTTTTATCTGACTAATGTCAGAACCAGCTGACAAAGAAACTATCAACTGTTATGGAGTGTGTATGAGGATTCTTCAAATCACCTTTTAATATTTTATTTCTCCACTGATAGCACTTCAAAGCCCTCAAATCATCAAAAATGCTATAGTATTGATGTGAGAAGACCAGGTTTTAGCAATCTATTATACAACCTCATGTTTCATGTTGAAAAATAAAACAGCTCTTTCCTGTTTCTTCATATCTTTGTGCTCAAGAAAGACCTCAGAGGCACTTAGACCAATTTTTCATCTGTCTGAAAGAAGCTAAATTTAGAGTAATTAGACAAAAGGTTTCACATTAATGAAAGTTCTTCCATGAGCCATTATGAACATTACATGTTCTGGTCATGGAAGTGGCCTAGAATGCACCCTGTCCAGTTTCTTACACAGTTCAGCATGACTTAGTAGAGACAGTCAAGGAGAAACATTTCTCACAAACGTTGCTGAGTTTGGGCTTGATGTTTAGTCCAAAAAGTGAGCATCCTAACCTGGCATAATAGTCTTCTTGCACTCATTACATTTGGAAGAGTATTCATTGGAGTAGCAGTCAGTACAAAGCAGATATTCCTCTTTTGCAGCAAAAGGTTTGTCCACCAATGAATTCTTGCACTGGAAGCAGTGGAAGCAGGTTTCATGCCAGTGGCGGTCCTTGTAAGACAGATCCTGTAGAAATCCAAAACCACAGAGTCAGTGGAATGAATAGTTTGCACAATTGGAAGCTCAGAGAATGCAAACACATCCAAACCTGAACTCCAGCCAGGACCTGGGGCTAATTTGAAGAAAACAAAATGTTCTGACTAAGGTGAAATTCTTTTGCTGTGATAGCCAAGAGCAGTTCATGACAGCTATTAACCCTTTTTCAGTTCAAGGTAACCCTTTTTCTATGTGACAGAGGAGCAGCTAATTTCACTTAGGTATTTCCTTTGAGAATAAAGCCCTGTTTTTGAGTTGGATTAAAACTTATTATGCTGATAGGTATGATAGAATTCCTCTATTTGTCTTAACAATTGCTGATTTCTAGTTCATTTCATAGATATTTACTCTAGAACAGAAATATTTTTTCCCATTTGCGTTCTGGTATTTTTTCGAAAGATTTACACCAAGGGTGGAACGAGTTTGATATCTTTGGAGTTTTTTTCACTACAACAAATTTTTACTGACTCTTGTGATTTGGTTCACCTATATTTCAGATGTGGATTTTACTGAAAGATACAAGACCCCATTGTACCTGCATCCAGTGATCCAGAGTACTGGCTAAGGGATTAGTGTGGGCAACGTAGTACTTAAAATAGTCTTCACAGTAGCTTTTATTATTTAAAAGAAACAGTCCTTCCCTGGATTGGGCTTTTTAAAATTTAAATTAAGGTGGCCTGTTCATGCAACACTTGAACAGTGTCTTTGCACTTCAAACAAAATGGAGCTTGGATGATTACAAGAAATGGTTCTACCCCAAAATATAGAGGCTCTGGTTTGGGTTGGGAGGGTGAAAGGCTAGTATTGTCATGAATAGGAAGTATAAAAATTCAGCTGAAATAACTTCTCAGGTTCTACCTCAAGATCTACTGTGTATTTATTGCAGGCACTGAACTAATCAGGGTAACTGAAGGAAAAGAGCAAGCGGTAGAATAATGAATTTCAAGTTTTCAGTTGTGTGAAGCATCACTAAGGGTTCATACCTGATCTGGCACAAGCTGTACTATGTCAGTCAATACAGTCACAGGTTACTCCAAATGTGCAATCTTAGCCCAGAGCAAACAAAAGATACCACAAATTTAGGTTAACCTAAAACAATATTGTGTCTTCAGGAGCCTGGTTCTCATAAACAGCTAGCAGGAAACACTGAAACAGTTTCATCTAGCTCAGCTGATATGTGGTAGCTTGTTAAAGTTCAGTAATTTCTGTCAGAATTTGACCATACAATTAAACATTTCTGTGCTACTCACCTAAATTTTTTGAATCATTGTGAGTAACAATTGATACCAAATGTGTATTTAATCTCTGATATTGTGCTCTGTGATGGAATATCTAAGACTTCCACTTTACAAATTTCAGACAGTTGTTTATTCAGCTCATCTATTCATTTCAGCTAAATCCTTTTGAAACAACACAAATTTCTGACTGTAAAATTTTAGTCTTTTCTGATAGCAAGTCCAAACCAATCTTCTTTGGAAGTAACTTACCTTTTTTTTTTTTTTTTTCTCTTTAGGTGAAGTTGAATAGCCTAAATCTTGTATTATTTTTTCAACTGAAAAATACAATATACAGTGCTTTCCAAGAGAACTGAAAACTTTCCTTTATAAAGTAGAGCAACAGATCTGATTTTGTTTCTCTTGTAACATGATGTATTCAATTATTTTTCCTCACTAGCTGTCATTTCCTGTTTTTGCAATTTTCAGCCAGATATTTTTTAATATTCAAAATTCATGTGCTGATGAATGCTTATTTTATCAATGGAATTACACCCTGAAGAAGGTGCATGCCTTCTAGAAGAGCAGTAATGAAGACAAAGATTAGGTGTCAATGATGAAAGATTTGATCCCTGAGTCGGTTATGACGGCAAGATTTTATAGGCATAGCTGGGTAGGTGACAGTAGGAGATATTTCATCATGATGAAGACATGAAGTAAAACTACAACAAAAAGTACCCAAGATAAAAAGTGCATTGAATAATTTTTAGCTACTCTGGAGTACTCTAACAGCTATTGTCATTGAATGTAGAGAGAGTTCTAAGATGTCTGGCTTTGACAGTAGAGTATTAGACTGATGAAATGGGTATTGTTTTTTCTCTCTGAATCCGTCACATCTGAAAGTAAGGAAGTCCAAGATACTGATGAAATCATTTATGCATCATGAGTGTTCTTAGGTCACTGAAAAGGAGGTTTGGTCTAGTTCAGCATGTTGTAAATATCACTGGATCCTTTGGCTTGTCCATAAGCTGTGGATGTATTGATCCGGAGCAAATTTTACACTGGAAAAACATGCAAAAACTGACTTAAAGCTTTCTGAATGTCAGGCTGCTCCTCTGTGAAGCTGAAAGAACATCAGATTTAGTCTAGGTATGGGAATTCTAGCTTATGCTAGCTGATTGTAACCCAAATAAATCCGTTCCAGCAGAAGGTACAAGTGATATACAACTAATTCCTGTTGTATTTTCACTTATTTTCATTATGACACCCACACAGAAAACTTTGACAAGGTAACTGTTAACATAGGCACGATCAAGTTTTACAGCTTCTCTACAGCTCTGTATCGTAGTTTTGCTCCAGAATGGTTTATTTGGCCTCTAGGGTGGGACTGCATTTGATTTAGAAAAATGTGTTTTTTTAAAAAAAACCCAGAAGAGCCCCTTAGACAGTTAACTGGGTTAAGCCTGGCTCCTTGTACCCTGCACTTCTATTGTCTTCTCCTCAGGCTTTTTAAGCCTAAGTAAATTGAAGTCATTATGCAGTGCCATTTCTCTTGAACAGAGTTTCAACAGGGATCCAGTAGGAGGAAGGAGATTAGAGAGCTTATTACCAGAACAGGAACTGCATATGTTGTTCATGGCTTTTTTTGCTGCCACAATGGTCTTTTCAGAAGGTTGAATATAGAAAATGGGCTATGCCAACTAAATACCATGCAGATTTTAGCTACACATACCCTGTGGCAAAACACTAAAGTGTGTTAGACTGGCACATGCCTATAAAATTGTGTTGAGAAAAGGTAAAAACAATTGATATTGTGCTGTTCTCAGCCCCTTACATGTATGAGAAGATATTAAAGCATCCACCTCTTTTACCATTTAACTTTACAGCAACTAGCCTGAGATTCAGTAATGAGCTGAAAAAGTGTGGCATGTTGGGACACGGTTTAAATATTAAAAATTATAAAAATAATTATTTTTTTCCCTTTCCCAATCCTCATTACTGGAGGTTTTATTTTTTTTTTGTTTAGTTTATCTGTGAGAATGAGCCTTTTGAGTAATTTTTGGCCTGCATGCTGACACAGTAGCTGTATCTCACAATCTACTCATAATTTAATTTTCACATTTCACAGAGAGAGTTTTCACCCTCTTCTGCCTGCCAAGGCCAACTTGTGGACTGCATTAAACACAGAATTACTGCAGGTATTTCCTGTGTTTGCAATGGTTTCTATACCATAGAATCTGCAAGGAAAGTATTAAAAAAGCCAAAATCAAACAAAAGTAACCCTTCAGCAGTTAAACAAATGGATACAGGATGCATGGATTTCCAGTAATAAGCATGAAACTGGAGGTGTGGTGAGCATTTACCAGGGACTTAGCCAATAAAATGCCAGTTTTTTCCAGAAAAAGTAAACTTATCCTACAACCACTTGGCACATGGATAATATGTAATAGGTGTGAGAGAAATGGCATTGTGTTTTCATACTGCCTGCTGCTGCCTCCTCCCACTCAGTACATGAAGCTTTTAATTTGTCTGTGAAAGTTTGGTAAACATCAGCTAGAACTGTTTACAGTTAATGAAATGGCCTATGCCCAAAGGTGTCATTCAGACGTATGTTGTCATTCCAGGATTTTGTGGTGGAAAAGACTTATTTTAAAATAAAGAACAAATTATTTATTACTCAGTTATATTCACAGTTACCCATAAACTACCTTAAAAACTAGAAAGATAGTGAAAAAAATTCTCCCCTGACTTGAATTCAAGGTAAGTTTCTCTACAGCATTGTTGTCTTGTGGGCTTTCTGTGCTATAGCTAAAACACAATGTGAAAATCCACCATTGATTTCATCCTCTCAGGGTCTGGTGCTGTCAGAATTTGAGTATTACAAGTGTCCTCTTCTCAGCACCTGTGGTTTCACTTTGGTGTAACCCTGTCAGTTATAGGAGATTTGATTGTAATTGGGAGGGTGGGAAAGAAGGAAATGAAGAGCATCTGGTTCTGAGTATGGCTTTTCTCAGTGTAGAGAAATAATGGTGGTCAAGAAAGGAAAATCGGATGTGAGAATTACATGGGACTTTCCAGGCTGTAATGTGGATGTAAGTGTGGACTCCACTGCCAGATGCAGAGGCCTGGATGTGACCTTTTCTCATGACACTGTCACTCCATTAGGTTTTTCATCCCAAATTTTACACTTTTAGGTTATGTCAAGCATATGAACAAACTGGAGTCTGATTCATACATGTAGTAAACATATTGGTTTAATTCCCATAATACAATTTATCTCCTTTGCTTGGGTGAAAAAGTAAATGCACTCTGCAATAATATTTTTATAAAAATGCATATGCATGTGTGCGTATTTCTTATGTATCTATATACCTATGTATCCCTACAGTTTAATGAGGAGAAGCCTGATTTTTGGTGACTGTTTCATGGCTGAATTATACTCAGTCATACAGTGCACACACTTCATCTGAAACTTAGCTTGTGGCTAAGGCACTTGCAAGGGCTCTCTCAAATGTGTTCTCTAGAGTGTACTACTGTCATTGAAAAACTACTCTAGTTTTCTTCTCCCTGAGAACATTCATAGGATCTCTTTTTCTACCCAAACACAGGGGTTTTTTCAGAAAACTTGCAGGAATTTAAGTTTCAGCTTTTATCCCTCTGTCAGAATTTGCTTAAAATCGGTCAACAGTTTCAAAAGCTACAGCATAAAGCATGGACAGGCACAAACAGCCATCACAGAAACAAAAAAGGACATCTTTGTTTCTGGCATGCTTTATACCTCTTTAGGAAATCTTTATTTACTATTTCTTAGTTGTGTTTTCTACATATATTTCTGGTTCTTTACACAGACTAAATATTCTTAGACTGCAAACAGTTGGGGCTTTTTATTTTTTTTTAAATTTCCTATCTGATATTAGTGTGTCTCACTTAAAAGTAAAGAAAAGCAGTATATCGGATAACACCCACACTCCCTAAATACATAAATCTGGGTTGAAAAGTTCAGCCCGATTAATTCCTGAATACTTTGACCAAGATTTGTTGAAGCTGGGCCAAGTTTTTAAATTCTTGACTATCAACACATGGAAATATCTTCTCAGGGGATTAGAAAGAGACCTTAAAACAAAAGCACATTCTGGAACGAGGCAGGAATATTTTGCTTTTTCAGGTCAGGCCAGGCCAGTTGTATCTCATCTCTAACCTGAATATTTATGAGCTGTAGGAAAGCTGGCAATTTTATACCTTCCTACAGATCATTGCCAGTTCCCTGTCTTGGTGGTGAAACATTTTTACCTTTTTAAGGCTTCTGAAAGGGACTTTCCTACTGATTTGCCAATAGGGTGCTGTAGATCAATTTGGAATGTATGAGACATTTATTTTTTCCAGTCTGAGTAAGCATGTATTTTTATATCTCTGAACTAGTGATTGAGTGGCAGTAACACTAATGTGAATTAGTTTGTCTTTTTAAAGGTACGGATCAGCACTGGGAAATCAAAAATCAGATCTCCTTGGGTTAGTGAAGAATCCTATGGCCATGCAATACAAATTGCAGTTCAACTGCAATCTCAGCCTGTCAGTGAAAATCTTGCCCAACTTTGAACAGATTGATTTTATTCAGGAAGGATGTATATCAGATGAAGTCTGTTGGTAGCTGTATAACAGACACTTCACTGGAGGGTTCCTGTGCCTTCATACAGGCTGCTGAAACTGGCATGAACTACAGTTGTTTGAATTAATTTAAAAGAAATACGGGTGGTCACAACTCATCTGTACCAGGCAGGTGTTTCCATGTGCTGTAGCAGTGCACAACTCAAGCAAGCAAGGCCTCTGTTCTGTCCTTCCCATTCTTTAATTGGACTCCACTATCATCATTCTGTATTTAAAAGGCCAATTTTTCTAACTCTACCTGATTTATTGCTTGGGTCAGCACTAGCTAGATTTCTGTGACCTCCAAGTTAGCACCTTAGCTTGAGTGTGTGTCTCTTGATGACCACAGAAGTGTGGTCACTGCAAAGTCAGCAGTGGCTTAGCTCCCTCTGACCCAAAAGTAGGCTCAACCAGCTTGTGTCATCTTTCAGATCCCAGCTGGCCCTGAGAAAAAGCTCTCCCAATGAATTAAAGAGAATTTCTTACATCAGAGCATCAGATCATTCTGTGCTTTCCAGGAGTGCATTTCTATTAACATGCTGGGTAAAGAAGGATTTGCCAAGTGATGACACAAAACAGATACAGGGGTCAGAAAACATGCTCTCCCATTGAAAGAAACCCCTGTGTAGCTGTTAGGCTGGATCCTTCCAGATCTCAGAGCTCTCTATCTGTCAAGATTTCTGTAACAAGACACAAATCCAACATACCTTGCAGTCAGCGCCAATAGGTTTTTTGCATTCCTCACAGGTGTTGGAATAAAGATTTTCATAACATTTCACACAGTAGGGACTATCCTCCTTCAGGATGTACTTCTTACCAAAGAGAGACTCTTTGCAGTAGTGGCAATCAAAGCGTTCAGTCATGTTGCTGTCTGGAGTCCAGTTATCCTGTCACAAAAACAGGAACAGGCACATCAGACTGAGCTACACTTGATCCAATCCCCCAGGAAAGGTTTATCAATTCTTGTTTATCACATTGTACCTCAGTTTTAATCCAACTTTCAGTCAAATAAATGAATATAATAGGAAGAAACTGGGCTATAAATTTTGCAGTGCAGCCTCTCTAAATTAGCCATCTGTTAATCCATCTTTGGCCAGACCTAGTGTTAGAGATGAGAGGGAGCAGTAAACCCCGAGTCTGAAGAATTCTCATGGGATTTGTAAATGGAATTTGACCTATAGGTCTGCAACAAGAAGGTGTTTCTCTAGGGGATGGAGGGAGTCAAGTCCATTAAGAGGATGAGCCAGCTAATCTTCAGAAGCAACAACTCCTGCATAAGGCAAGAGAAAGGTTTTCATTGTTAGTAGACTTCAGTCATGCACAGCCTGTCAGGCACCACAGTTACATGCTTCTGCACCTTCCTTCTCTGCATTCTCAGTAAGCCAGTGTCTGGTAATCATTCCCCCACAGGCAGACACCAACCCTCCATCTCAGCTCATGCATGGGGCTATGGAGACAGAAGGTGTAGGATTGGTGACTGTGTATCTGATTCTCCTCTGATGCAAATGAAGGAGTTATCCAACAGCTGTAGTGTATTGGGACACAAATGGGAGTTGGGTACCAGGTGTCCTGGCTCAGACAAATGTCAAACAATGATTATGGAAAGGAAAAAGCAAGTAGAATAAACTGTATATGATGTTTCAGCCTGTCTGGATTAGGGACAATTAATGTTTGCTCTTCATGTTTTATTACATTTTTATATTCTCTGTCATTTTCTGAATGCACACACAAGCAAAGATGACACAAATGCCTTTCATGAATATTTACTATCGCCTGGGACAATTTATTTTGGGTTTCATTACAGTCATCACCTTCCTTCTCTACCTGAGGCTTGCAGCATGTGCTGCATCTGAAGTGTTTGGAGGTTACAGCTGGAGCAGGGCGTAGCTGCCTGCTAAGGAAAGGGAATTTCCCAAGCAGAAAGTACATGCCACCAGCACTGCATGATCTTCACTGCCTGCCAGGCTGCATCTCCTCTTTAAGCCATATCTGATCTATAAATCCTTAAATGTTTTGAGTGCTAATAGCTTAAGTGGCTACCTCTGTCTTTCATGCACAAGTGACATTTACAGCAGCTGCAGTCCTTTCCCCGACTTCAGCTCTCAGTTTTAAACAAAATGTTACTTGCTTAGTGTTCTTGGCACATGTTACTGATTTCTGGAATTTGTCCTCTCCCTCTGACAGTGGGAGCCACCCCATAGAGCATTCTGAAATCCTGGGTTTTCCTCCAGGATTCCAGTTTTTATTATTATCTTTTTATTCTGTCTAGCTGGGATGGGATTAAGGTTTTAGGGCTGTCTGAATAGACAAACTTTATTTTGATGACTAGAAAGCTTTTTTTTATTCTTATTAAATGGCCAATCCACTGCTGAACCTTGTAGTAACTGGCACAGAGTGAGGGGAGAGTGCTTTTACATAGGTGAAGTAGGTAAGAGATGTCTCAACGGGAAAGTCTGAATTCCAAGTAGATACTACAAAAGAGAGACAAACTAGCAAAGCCCAAAATGTGCTTGCAGGAAGCACAAATCCTGGCAGCTGGTTATCTGTGCTTCTGACCACCCAGGACTAGCAGTGCAACTGCATTGGCCTTAAAGATGATCTAGGAACTAATTAATTTTTATCCCTGAGGAGAACTGAGAGTAACCGGGGTGCTCTTTGTCCTCAAGGAGTAGAGAGGATCATAGGACTGATAAGAAGACAGAAAGTAAGATGTGCTGGAGACAGAAGTGCAATGACACCCAAAGCCCCCTCTAGCCCATTTCCAACAGCAGCAGCTAGCAACAAGGTATAAGGCAGGAGTTGCTTCCAGCAAGTCAGTCTTCTCTGAAAGTACACCTGCAGGTATTTTTTTTTCCAAATGATAGGATTTTTTCCCCATTTAATATTATTGGTAAGTTCAAACGTGAGCAGAATCCACTTTTGAACTTGCATTTGTTGTCCTTCTTCAGAATTACTTCTTTCTAGCCCTGATTTAAAAGTAGATGTGTGATACTGAAGAGTGAAATATTTCTCTGCACTCAGGATGTGTGAAAGCAAAAACTACAGAGTGTGACTCCTTTACAGGTTTATATCATTTCACCTAAAGCTGCTAAATGTAAAATACAGAACTGCATTGTGACTGGAAGAAGGACTGTTCCCTTAGAAGTGGATGCTCTTGTCTCTTGGTCACAAGACTTTCCCTCTTGAGTGCTGCACATCTTCTGGGTGCATTTCACAGGAGCAGAGGCAAGCATTAGGTAATATATGTATTTAATAATTTATATAATAATGTAATAATTCAACAATTCAAAATAATTCAGCACTTGTTTAATAGTTGCTGCCACTATTTCAGAAAATACCAGGGCACTGCCCTCCTATCCTGAAAGGGATCTAGTTTTGTTAAATGTTCTCTGAGATTTTCCCAGAGGCTTGCTCCCCTCACCCTGAGCAGGGAGAGGCAGTCCTCATTTCTACATCTCAAACAGATTTAGGGATGGACTCTGCTCTATGAAGACAGTGCAGGGGCAGCTCTGGATGAGATTTGAGGAACAGCTCTAGAGATTTGGGAAACTGAAAGAAAAGATTTGCATTTTGGCATTTGTTATGTAAATCTCTTATTGGATCTGTGAGAAATTTTGGATCCAATATCTCTTAAAGTTAGGATTTCAGGCTCATGTGGTTTTATTCAGTAAGCTGGAATTAAGGGTCAAGCATCCCAAAATTCCAGGCTGTTTAAATCCATAACTTGGACTGAATTTCATGATCTACTATGTGATATTTTGAGCATATTGTACAGGTTTTTTTCTGCTCCAGAGATAATTAAATGTGAGGTAATAATGGGTCCTCTCTACTAAATACTAGAAGGAATTTCAAACAAATCATTTCACTGTTGTCTTACAATCAAGAAATGTAAAATCATACTGAGCAATATTTTTGCTTGTCACTTAGTACACATGGTCCTTTACATTGCTAGTTCTTTAATTCCTGTTCTATAAAATCCCCTCCTGTTTAGCTTAGTGCAGGCTTTATGCACTGTTTTGGACTTTAAGTGGGAAAAAACAAATCAGGAGACTTGCACAGCTGTGGATGGACACAAATTGCAATTCAATCTCATTGCCATTGATCTATTTCTTTCTCTTATGTTTGATATTTTTTGACCATAAAGTGTTGCGGGACAGAGGCTCATCATTATTACAGCTCTTTGTGGTAAAAGGTATTTAGATTTTATCACCACAGTCATTCGATACTTATGCTTTTTCAGATTGCTCTCAACATAATTATGATGGAGAAACTGATTTTTTTCTGCTGTTCAGTCTCCCTCCTACAGCATCAGACATAATAAGTACATCCGAAAAGGAAAAGCGCTTTCAGCTGCATGCCCAAAAGAGAAGCTACAGCTTATGCCAAATGCTAGTACTACCCACACTGTGTCTCACAGGAAGTAAGATTTGGCAGGAAAATTACCAAAAAGTTAGTAGACTGACTCAAAATCTATGCTTCATTCCTCTTCTTTCCCCATTGGCTCAGTCTTATTTTACTGGTAGCAATTTCTCAAGTTGTCATATTACCACGTAAATATTAGGGCTCATTATGTCATTAAGAAATTATCCAGTATTCCCCCATCCCATGACACTATTGACTACTGAAAAAGCAGACCTTGCCTCCTCCTTCAGCTGTGTCTGCCAGCCTAATAAATGCTGTTGTGCCCATCTCTTATTTCAACTTTTCTTAGGCGGATTGAGCACTGAGAGGTGCAGATACACAAGGACATGAGAGAGAAAGAGGCCAAGGGAAACTCTCTAAAACATGTAGGAGTTGTTCAGTTTATTCACTTCTGATCTCTTGGTGTAACAGCATCTGGAGACACAGAATTAAGCCCCTGTAGATGCCAAAGTGGGGCTTGCTGCTGACTGAATTAGGTCAGTAGTGCTGGGGCTCTCTCTGCCTGTGCCCCTGGATTGGTGTGTTGTGCACAGGAACCAAAGAGTCTTCCTTCAGGATGTACAGATATTTCTCCCACCTGACTATTTTTTCTAGAAGAACAGTATACATGGAGAATTTTCTATCTGTTTATTTCTCTTCCCCTGAGGAAGGAAGATTTGTGTCTGGCAACTCCAGTGACATGAGCCATGCAAGTCTAGAGCATTTGGAAACAATTTGCGTTAATGCTCCAAAAGATAAAATGAAAAGATTTATTTACAACTATGAACTGACAGTTCAAACTATGCTGGTTTTTCTGGCAAGAGGTGACTTTTTTCCTTGTAACTTAGCTGCTTTTACCACATTCATTATCTATCATCTTGTTGCAACAACAAGAAAACATTCTTGGAAGATCTAAGTGTCTTTCCAGACCAGACCATAAGGCCATGCAAAGAGAAAAGAGAAAAACCTAATTTACTTCTCTTCAATTTACTTTAGAAAAATAAGAAATGACCATTTTCTTGCAGTATTGATGAGAGGTGGGGGGTGGGGGAAAGTTATGTGTGGTCAGAATTCACCTGAACCACATTGTAAGAAAGTTAACCACTGATACCCAAAGCACTCCTGTGTGTTTAGATTTATGAAAATACATGAAGGGCTGGTAGTGTTTGGCTGTCCAGGTGTATCTTACCCTCTTCACTGAGTGCCCATAAACACTGTCACAATGGAGCAAAGGGAACCTGAGTGCTTGGAGGTGTTGCTGGCCATAGGACAAGTGTTGATGCTTTGTGACCCTCCAGCAGCAGCTCCTGGCCATGGGGAGCCAAGCCAGCTGATGCTCAAAAGGCTGGGGTCACAGAAGGACATTTGCTGCCTTACACTAAAGGTGGCCAGTGCAAAGGCTAAACAGGTTATGAGGGACAAGTGGTCTGGGGTTTATTCTTAGCTTGTAAATGAGAAAGAGCTGTTTAGGCAGATGTGGCTGCACTCCTTGTCTTTTAAATTTTTAAGCTGAGAAGGAAGCAGAAGCCTTTTTCTGCTGCTATGGAAGAGCAATCCTGAAGTAAGCACAACAAAAAGAATTTGGCATCCTGTCTTCAAGAAAACGAGATCATTATGATATATAATTTCTCTCCCAGAACAGTCCTGTTAACAAAAGGTAGTTTACCAGTGTCCACATCAAGTTTAGGATATTAAAAGTACTCAGTTACAGAGGTGTTGATTGCTGCTTCTTAAGCTCAGAGTAGATATTCACAGATGTCTTGGAAGGTCTTCATCAAAAGCCAGGAAAATCTGGTTTAATATTTGAAAATAATAATAATTATAATAAAAAACAATAAAAAAATCGACCTCAAGTAAAATATCCCAGTCATGCCTTTAGATGTTAAATTTTAAAAGCCATTTAAAGAAAAAAAGTTCCATTTTAATAAAGTTACAATATTCTTCAAAATTACTTTTGGATTTTTCCAAGGACTCACCTTCCTTGGAAACGGCTGACTTATTTTGCGTATGGTATAACATTCTGATCTTTTTTTTAGAGTTTTTAAAAATCTCTTTAGAGCAATTTTCTGACCAGACAGTCTACATTAACATATGCAGATAACCAAAGTATGCCTGTTTCCTGTCTGCATTGCACAGTCAGCCTATCATGAACTGGAAAGTGGATAGCGTGCTGATTAAGACTGTATTCCTTAGCAGAACATAAATAACATTCAAAAAAAGCCCAAAAAAAAAAAAAATCCACAGAAAATGTTTCTTGCATGGCAAGGCTCCTCATGCATCTGGCTAAAGTAATCCCAGTTAAAGCAGTGGAGAAGGAACACTTCACTTGTGGTTTTTGTGTGGTTTATTGTATTTGGCAGTCAATAAAGATCTGCTCCAGTCTAGAGCCACTCCAGCAGTGGTAGAGGAAGAACCAGTGGTAATATCTACAAATGCCACAGAAGAACTGAGCACTTACACTTTTGAAAGTGTACCCCACAGAGTTTGCTCTGTGGTTATCTCAGGCCGATTCTGAAATGACTGGTGGGTTGGCGGTCTTGCCCATATTCCTGCAGACTTTTCAGTTACAAAAGAAGTGTACTGAAATAACATGGAGCATGACTTAAATCTGCCACAGCAAGGAGGAGCACAGTTCAAGTAGAAAGGCTTGCTTTTATTTTCTCTTTTAAAGCCTTTTGAAATCGCTGTCCCCCTTCTTTCTCTTGCAAAATAAGCAAACTCTTGCTCAAAGGAAAGGTCAGGTACTTGATCCTACTTGAGCATAAAAAAATATGTTTCTAATAAGAGCAGTTAAGCAGATAACAGAAAATTATAGAGGAGGAAAATAGTATAAGATTAATAAACCTTATTATTATTTCTGGCACTATCCCGCAAAAGTAGTGTATAAGCTAAATGTCTGCAGACAATAAACTCCAACACAGATTTGTTTTTCTAGAAAAGGATTGCTTTCTCTTATTGCCAGGAATACTGATAATCTCAGAGAAATTAGACTTTAAAATAAAAATACCCAGAAATGCCATGTACTACTATGCAGTCATGTTTCCAAATTTTTCTGGTTTTTTAAAAATTCTGAATACTACTACCCAGGACACAAAACCAGAACAGCGTGCTGTGCCTCCTTCTTTAAAGAAATGATAGAAGAAAAGTTGGGATGATCCTGTGGAAGGAGAATGCTTTGTTATTTGTTCTGGCCTCTAGCAGCACAGCTCCAGTTCTGTTTACTGAGGTAAGACCACAAAGCCCCCTTGTGCCTGAGATAATTGGCACACCTGGTTTGGGGGATCAGTTAATGCACACCTTACAGCTGCTGTATAAAACTGCTGTGGCAGTGAATGCCTCAGAGCTCTGAGGTATCCAAGCTTTCCTACTTAATTGCTCTTCCCAAACATGATAAAGGAGGCTACATAAACCTTGAGGGTACCCATTCAGCTGGGCACATCTTAACAAACCAGATTGATAGCACCTGGGTGAAACCAGTTAGGCCCAGTTTTGGAGGGGTTTGTGACTGGAAACTGGAGACAGAGAGCAAAGAGAACATCTACTAAGGTTGAGCCAAAGCACCTGTGGTGAGTGAGAGGTACAGAAGAAAGCACAAGTACAAAGAGAGCCTGGTGACATGGACATAGACAAACTTTCTGTGGGCAAAATTATTTCCAGCTGAAGAAGGAAGATGTTGAATCTACCATGGAGATCTGCATGACATAGTATGGAGGGTGGAATTCATCAAAGGTGAGATCCTGGTCTCTGAAGACACTTCTGCTCTGAATTTCAAAGGTGCTTCAGAGCAATGACAAAATACATTTATGTATTACTTACAGGTATTTCGTGACTTTATGTAATTTGCTGCTTTTATTATGCAAGATGAAGAAATAGTGGTGGATTTTGAGCACTTATGCTTGCTGAAGATCTAGAACTAAGTCCATCAGAGTGATACCTTAGACCTTTCTCTGCAGTGGTTGATATACTTGAAACTTTAAATTAAAAAATTTCTCATGAAAGGGAGTGATGAATATGCTTATGTCAGTGTTATGCTCACCTGCATTCCTCTTATGGCATGTTATTATATGCACAGTAACCATTCAGCATCCTAGCTGATATAATCCAATACAACATAGAAGGGTATGTGAAAAGGAACAAAATTAACTTTTTCACTTGGTGTGAGTATTTTGATGTTCATCCTTAGGAGAAGGCTCTAGTGGTTTATAATCAAATTCTGTCTATATATAGCTAATTAATATTGTTGAGATATTAATGCATCAGTGGCTGTCACTGTATCCAAGATTTATTTTCATGAAACCTGTCATTACCTTGCCATTTCACACTCTCACTTGGGGTGAATCTGCATCACAAATAACTGTGCGTATGTAAATTAAATATTAAAACTACACCATTGGAATTAATCAGCCTAAAAATGCAAATTATGAGATTTCCCCAGTCTCTGAAGCAGTACCCAAGTGAGGGAAGATGATTGCCTACACCAGTCAGAGTTTGTCCAGAGATGCTCAGGACAGATTTACCCATCAGAGAAACATGAATGAGATAGACCTGAATGTTCCTGATCTGTGGAGACCTTGAAAGACTGTGGGCATGCTGGCCAGCAGCAACAGGCATTGCTTGTGGCTAATGGTGTTAACACTTATCTGACTTCCCCTAACTCTGAGTGCCTTGGCCCTGTGAGTTGAGGCAAGGGAGGTGAGGACACCAGCAGGTAACAACACATTGCTTGGGTCTGAGGCTCAGAGCTCAGTGCCCTGGAGAACTGAGCCAGGGGTCTCTCTGAGTATAGGTCTTTGCAGCCCTCCTCATCCCTTTCTTTTTGGATGAAAGCTTGAATTTGCAATGCAGTGCAGCAGAAACTGTCATTAACCCTTACAATTATAGGAGTTGTACTTTGTCCCCAATGTTTTGGGGTTGTTGTTTTTGTTTTGGCTTCTGATGTTTTAAGCGTGATGGAATCCAAGAAGACTGTGTTGTGTATGACCGAAGATGTTGTCTGATCTCTTTTGTAATGCAAGGTGTGCCATCTGGGAGAGTTGATGTCTGTATGGACAGGAAAGATGTGATTTCAGGTAAAGTGCCATCCTTAGATTTCTCTAAGAGGTGGGAAACAGATTTGTATGAGTTTTTCAGATGGGAATCACCATTTCATGCCCTACATGGTAGGAACTTCACATGGACAAACAGTATCTGACACAACATAGCTACTGCTGTGAGATAACAGTGATTTCACAAAAACCAATAATATTTTCCTGCAAACCCAAACCACCCTGAAGTGACTATTTGGTGCTTACTGCTGATTTCTGTGGGAGCACATTTGGCAGAATGGTGAGAACCAAAAAAACCTATATTTTATCCCAGCACTTTGGCTATCTTGAGCTTTTTCCACCCCCTAGCCTCAGGTGTGCTAGTTAGATAGAGATGTCAGTTGGGAACCCCAGGTAACTTTTACAAATTTGATTCTTCAACAACAGCATTTTGTGTCTTTTTCAGCTGTCCCACTCACCTGAACCACATGTTGGTTCTCAAGCCAGAGATCATTTTACCCTATGGCTGGATAAAATACAGTTTTATTGGTGTTCTGGTCAGATTTTGATAGTAATGCTATGGTGTGTCAGGAAGTGAGTTTTGAATACAGCAACTCATATCCTCTTTTAAACAAAAGTTCTCCATATGTGACCAAGAATTTGTCAGGTTCTATTGAAAAAGCAAACTTTAGAAACCATCCTTTCCCAGTTATATTTACAGGTGCACAAAACAGACATAAATGTTTTTAAAACAAACAAATACACACTTTTTTTTTTTTTTTTTCCCCTTCCATATCCAAACACCTGAAGCAATCATGTTTAAAGTTTACCATCTGGCTGAAAAAAGGCACAGAAGATTTTGGTCAGAAAGCTCTGAGTCCCATAAATTTAGGAACTGCTGAAAATAAGGTTCACAGCAGAGACAACCTTAATTTTAGCATTTTTTCACATTTGGATGCATTTGTGTATCTAATAATACAGCCTTGTGTTGGTCCTTTTTAGAACAATTCCTATTCAGGACAACATATAAATGCACATAACTATCAATAAATGTTACAGCTACTGACCCTGACAATCTCAATGTCAATTGACAATGTTAGTTAATATACCTCTAGATCAGAGTCGGGAGTGGTAGTCACTGACTTGCTGGTATATATATATATATATGTTTTTATAACATTTGCTGTCTCATATACTTAGCAAAGCTGAGTGTGTCTCTGTACACTGCAAAACTGGAATATGCAGGTATTTGGTCAACTAAATAAAAGCTATATCCCTTGGGGGAGTAAAAAGTTTGGAACAGCCATCAGTGCAGACAATGAAAGTTAGTATTTCCTTTATTATGTACACAGAGAAATCCACGGTAGCCTACAGTAAGAACCGGGTTATTGTGGCTGCACACAGAGAGAAACACAAAAAGAAGGAATGCAGAGCTATTAACTGGGATTTGGATTCTAATTTATTCTCTCCACATAAAAACGAGAAATACGCTGCTGGTGGCTCCCGTTTTTCCCATACACAATCTGCACGGTTCCCCTGCAAAGAGGAGAGGCTACCTTTGTTTCATGTGCATCTGCTACAGTGCAAAAACGCTGCTTTGTTGAGCTCGGCAGCAGGAGTGCACGGAGGTGTAAGGAATCCAAGACCCCATCTCCCACTTTTTATCACCTCCCCGGAGGGTTACACACGCAGCACAATTGTCATTACAAATAGTTACACACGAAAGGACCCAGCGCCTCGTCAGCTCGCTGGTGTGCCACTACTGACGGACGCGCAGCAGCAATTGCTGCCATAGGAAATTTGTCTTTTTGTCCTCTTCACAGCCCTCCCCGTGCACTCAGGAGAAAGGGGCACCGGCAATCTCTCCTCGCATCCTTCCCCAACCCCACCGGGATATCGAACCTCCCCTCTCCTCCTCTCTGCACCCTTTGTTCAAAGCGACACCTCCAAAGATGCGTTCTGTGGGTAGCGGGAGGGAAGGGGAGAAAAGGGGTATTTACTCACAGAGCAGCAGCGGGCAGTCAGTGCCACCTCCTGGAGCGGGGACAGGAGGTCACATCCCTGGATAACCGCGGAGAGCAGCGCGGAGCTGAGCAGCCGCCGGGCTCCCCGCCCGCAAAGAGCGCTGTGCCGGCTCCAGCCCTGCAGCCGGGGCTGTGGGGAGCGGCTGCTGCCTTCCCAGCCGAGAAACCCCTCGCTATCATTTTACCATATAAGGAGACAAAAGCATCGCAGACTCTCATTCTTTGAGGCGCTCTGCAGCTGGCATTCGACACTTTCTCTATTCCGAGGGTGTCAATACTTCCCCCTCCTAAACATCTTGTCTTTCTTGGCCCCCTTCCTAAAATAAGGCTCCCTCTCCCCTCCTCCATTCTTTGTTTCTCCAAACCCCTGATGCTTATTAATAACATGGCTTTTCTAAATCCGAGAGCTCGCTCTTTACAGAAAGAGAGGTTTTACAGCAGCTCAAGCCCATTTGTAAGGCTCTTCACCTGGCTGTGAGAATAAAGTCCTTGGTTAAAATTTGTGCGAGGTTTGATTTGCTTTGGTCATTTTGCCTGCTTGAGTGTCTTGCCAAAGAAGAGTGAAACAACCTGTCTTTCTTCTCCTTTGTGGAGAGGTGCACATTTTTACAAAGACCAAGCCTGCAGACATTTCTTTGTGAGCATTCAGATCCCAGTTTAGTTTCTCTCCACCCTTCTTTCTTGCCAAGCTTCCCCATAATCAGAAGGAAAATGAACAAAAGCTGGGGAAATCAATGAACCCAAAACCAACCACCTTTTTGTAAGACAAAGCCAAAGGAACAGATTGTCTCAGCACATGCTCAGTACCCAGTCGAGAGCCTTGCCAGTGTGCACATGGTAGGAAGAGGGGGAGCTATTAATCCTACTATAATCAGGAACTACTTTTTCTGTTACAAAATCCAATTTCATTTATCAACCATTCCAGCAGAAACACATTCTGCTAATCAAAACAGTGAGGCTCCTGGGAAACCTCCCAGAGGCAAGGATTTGGATCAGAAGCACATGGGAGATGTCTGCTCTCTGCAGTTTGAGGGGTAGGCTGGGGAGGCATTTCAGGGTAATTCTTCAGTAATGACTGATGCTTGCCAAAGGGAGGTGCTTTAGTATGAATGCTTTCACCCTACAGGGAAACCAGAAGGATTAATATGTAAAGCCCATTATCCTGAGAGAGTCTTGCCATTGTTTTGCATCCAGAAGATGCCAGGTACAGTCCAGTTTTGGGTACAGGGTTCTGGCATGTGCCTGAGTGCTGGTGTAGATGTGCACATGGGTTAGATCAGGGTTTCTCCTGCAAAACAAACTTTTACCAGAACCTTGCCCTGTACTTGCTGTTCTCTATGCACCCAAATGTAATCAGATTTGGAATGGGGGTGAAAAGTGTTAGTTGGTCTCAGTGCTACTCCAAACCTGGAAAAGCACAGAATAAAATGGTGGAGAATGGCCATTCCTTGTTCTTCTATCAGAATCCAACTCTCCTTTACAGATGTGAGTTATTTTGATGACCAGCAATGATCTGCTTGTCAGTTGATCCAGCCTTTGCTGTTGAGTTTTCAAAACACAGCCATCGTGCCCTGGAGGACTGACAACAGGCACACAGGATTAAGAATGCCATGGCAATTAAATCTTATTTAAATCAAAGCTGCTGCACTCCCTAGCCACATGGGCAGTCCCTGACTCTTCCCTTGAGTTTGTAGTGGCACTGTAAAATGAATTAAACCAGAGAGTGAAAAATTTTCATTGAGCTCGTGAGCTACCTTGGAGCTGCACCTATATCTTGGGAGAGCTACTGGTTGGGTTTCCAGCCCCATCAGTGACTTTCTGGATGCCCTTGGACAGGACATTTCATCTTTCTGCTCGTTAGCTTCACTGGCTGTAAATATAAAGCTCAGGACAGCCAAACTCATGTGTAAATTGCTAGGAAATTTGCAAAGGATTAGCTAGGGCATAAACATAATAGGAGTAATAGTTTTTCTCTTTTAGGTTAAACTATTGCCCAGTGGCAACAATAATAATTTATTTCCATCTTAGTTGCTGTTCTTACCTCTGATTTAGTAGTGTACATGAAAAAGGAAAAAGGCCTTGAAGGTGATTAGAATTGGGCCATTTGATTCCAAACTTTTCTAAACAAACTAAATATTCTGAATGTGTTCATTGATTTTCTTCAATTTCCATGATATTTTTATTTCCCCGTCTGTCCATGGACAGCTACTGCAACAAGTCTCACAGAGAACCCTGTGGTCATATGAGACAAATGAATTCCACAATTGCAAGTTTAAATATACACTGTCTCCAGCTGAAATTATTTAGTTTATCTGTTGCAGGTTTGAGTTGATTTAAGGAAGATAAGGCAATTTTTGCCTAATTTAATATAACACCTCTGACTCCTTGAAAGCAGAAGAGCCTCTGCTGATTTAAAACCCATTGATTTGTGGGCTTGCTATGGGACTTGACACTCAGCAGCCACACAAGACCATGTGCAGCTGTGAAAGGGATGAGGAAGATTACCAGGCAGCACCTTCCCTCATCCTGTGATG
This sequence comes from Catharus ustulatus, assembly GCF_009819885.2. Taxonomy (NCBI): domain Eukaryota; kingdom Metazoa; phylum Chordata; class Aves; order Passeriformes; family Turdidae; genus Catharus; species Catharus ustulatus. Next base: position 95,874,047 of record NC_046222.1, read on the forward strand.
AGGTGCATGCACTCCATCAAACAATACTAGGGAAGGCATGGGGAATGTCAGACAAAAACATCCTCCTTCAGGACAACTCACTCCACATTTATCTGGCAAGTAAATATTCATCAGTGATTGGCAGCCCTCTCCAGCCCCTTTCCCACCAGAAAAAAATCCAACATGTGTGGGTGGGTGGGAGAGCCACAAATTTCATTAATTTTCAGAGAGAGGGTGAGGAAAGGGCAGAGGACCTCTCACTAACAAATTTATTATGTAATCCACTTCTTCTTTTTCAATATACATATATTATTTTTTATTTTTACTTCATTGGTTTTCCAAAGAACCCAGACAGAGTTCAGGCATTTTCAAGGCTTCAGAGGAGTCAGTGCAATGAAAATGGGGGCAGTGCTCCCAATGGGGGCTTAAACCAAGAGTGGAAATGCAAGTACAGTACAGAGATTTAGAAACTTATCCTATGGCTTATATCTTCCTCATGTATACAGCAATATATTCCATAGCATATATTGCTTGTTCTTCTGTGATCTGTGTGTTTAGTAGATTAATTCTATGTGTAGAATGGTGTATATCCATATGGGGAACAAAGGTGGAAATAGTACTTTTTCATAGCAGGACTTCTCAATGGTTTTACTAAGCCTTCGTAAGTCTCACTTCAGCAACTAGGATGATGCTGGAATAGCTATGATTTCAGAACTTTTCTCATTTTCTGGCTGAAAAGAATGAGCAAAGAAAAGTAGTGGAAGGAGACAGCTGAAGTGGAATATTTTTATTTCCCCCAGTTTGAGACACTGAGAAATATAATGTCTCTGAGAGAGCAGGGAAGGGTGAAATACACACTTTTAGGTTTTAAAATGGCTAAGCTACTGGCTGATTCCTTACTCCACCAATTCATCCTGGAAACTGTTAAGTTATTTTATCAGAATTCAACTAATCCCCTTTTTGATGCTTGAATCTCTGTAACACAAGCTGCAATTGAAAATGAGAGGGTGCATTTAGGAGAGCTGCTATTTTTGGCACTACTACTTAGGAAGGAGTGCAGACTAGTGCAGATGTTGCATTTTAGTTCATTAAACCTAAAATAACAGCTAGGCAATATTAAATCTTCCTGAAATTTCATTCTTATAAAATGCTCACAGATATGTATTTTCCCCAAGATTATGAGGAATTTGCAAAGGATAAAAAGATATTTTCAGCATGTATTTTCTTTCCCAATTCAGTTTCCAAGTCACAAGGTTTTTTGCAATATTCTGATCTTCCTTTCTTCCCCTAGGAGACTTGAATCTCAAGTAGAAAGACACATCACGTAAGAAATATCAGAGTTTCAGAGATTCTGATGAGGGAATTGCAGACATCTTTGGACAATCCATTAAAATCACCCCAGCCAAGGCAGATAGAGAAAGCCTGTCTGCTTTGGGATGATGCAAGACTACTATTATTGATGTTTATCCTAAATCATTGTTGAAATATTAGTGGTTTAGAAACTCCAATCTAATATGTAAAAAATATATACTTCCATGTTTACTTTGTTAATATGTTTGAATAGTTTTCACATGAAGTGTTAAAGAATTTTCTCTAGTAATTTAGGGAAAGGTACCATGGTTCAGTAGCATCAAAGAACATCTGTTTTTCATAGTAAAAGTTATCTTAAGAAGGATAATATGATGCTATGTGAAAAGACAGATGATTGAGACTCAAATACAAGTGTGTCTCTGTGATAGCATGGTCTGGGATAGAGTCGAAAGCATTTTAGACCATTATGGTCAGTTGGGACAAAGATCTCATTAATTTTTCTGAATTAGTCAGGACTTTTGATCCACTTAGCCCCAGTTTAATTCAGAAATTTATCTCCTGAAAGAGATGCCCAAAGTGAAAATGGCAGTGAGAGACCTGTCAAAATGTGGGCTGTCACTTTCTGTGTAATTGCTCCCATACCCTTCACTCCATGGACAGTTGAGATGTAGGAGAGGGCTTACAATGGATGACCCGGGAGGAAAGACAGCTGTGTCCCTTTTTCTGCTGCTTTCCTCTCTCCCAGCTGAGTAGACAAACAGCTTTTATCACTGATGTGCAGAGGAATACAATTTGATTGAGGAGAAGTGTAGTGGTGCTTGACCACTGAAGAAGCAGACAAAACACCAGAGGAAGCTTCAAGGATCAACCCAGGGCTTAAAGGAATGGTATCTGCTAAGGAAAATCCCTCTTTGTTGACAGATGAGTTTCCTAATGCTTGGAAAGCTGAAGCACCAGAACTGACAGGTCTTTTACTGGACAAGCAGGATTGTCAGAAAATCTATCCCAGGACCTCATGGATTTAAAAAAACAGCCATACAGACCATTGCAAGGATAAAGGCAGCCCATCACACAACTCCCCAAGCAGTAGCTGCCTGTACCATGTGGGGTAGCCACCCTGAACAGCCCTCACCAGGCTGAGAACTGTGTGAAGAAATAATGAAGATTTACAACAAAGAGAGTGGAAGACAACAGCTCTTATGTCTTTACCCAGCCAGTTCTTATGTCCTTTCCCTGTATTCTTATGGAACACAGTCTTTCCCCCTTCTTTCCCTAGCATTCTTTCTCATTCTTTCCCCTCACTAGGGAATGGATGGTGCCTTTACTTTTAAGGAAACTAGAGTGAAACATTTTGGTCTTTGCCATCTTCAGACTTTTTTGGCTTCTAAGTGTTTCCTAAACCTCTCATGTCCATAATTTGTTCGTCTGTAACCAATGGTAGAGATCTTGGTGCAAGTCTTCAGAAGTGCTTTGGGATAGAGGCAACCCCCAACAACAGGTGAGAGGTCTTCATATGGCTCTAAATTGTAATAGTGCAGGGACCTATGCAGAGGGGCTCTTGCTTCTTTCCTTTCCTCTGGATTGAACTTGACTGCCATGTGGGTCCTGAATATGGCAGATGGGTTTCCTGCCCCTGCAGATGGAATCTGGGATGTCAAATTACTACAGAGTTTGCAGTAATTGCTGGTCTTCTGAGCTGGCAAATACTACACCTTAATTTAGGATTTATTAATTTCAGTATAATCATGATTTATCATTCCCCGTTCCAGATGCATGAGACAAACACACTGTGATTGTTTCATAAAACTAATCACTCTGTGCTTCTGACAGCACCAGAGACATGCTATTCTGGAAAAAATAGCTCCCATTCCTTGTGGTGTTCCCAGCAGCACACTTCAGCATTTTTAGGCAAAATCCCCTTTCCATAGTCTTTCCCTCTCCCACTGCCCCACTGCTCACTTCTCCAAAACCCTACTCCTCTGTGTATAATTTGCTTCTGCTCCCCATAGCACTTTTTCTGCCTGCACCCCTGATAGCTCTTATCACCCTGTGGAAATAACCAACAGCAACATTTGAGACTAGCATTTCGCTTTATCAGACAGCCAGAGGCCTCAGGAACTTCTGAGCAAAGACAGGTTTGAAAAACTGAGCAGTTGGCAGAGACCTTAAGAACTTACCTAACTTATTTCTAAGGCAGAAATGACAATGTCCAAGTCATTCCTGGCAGATCTTTGTCTAATTTGCCCTTAAGGATTAACATTAGGAAGGGAGGGAGGGAGGGAGGGAGGGAGGAAGGGAGGGAGGGAGGAAGGGAGGAAGGAAGGAAGGAAGGAAGGAAGGAAGGAAGGAAGGAAGGAAGGAAGGAAGATTTAGACTAAAATCTAATATTCATGCCTGTAAAGGATGAATAGTGTCAGGCAGAACTTGTCATTTGTAGTTATTCAGATCACACCATAGCAATATGAGAATCACTGAAAGCAGGGTTCCTCCAATTTGTTATGTTCCTCTTGGGAAATGTCTTGGGAAGAAAATGAGAAGAGAATGCAATGATATCTCTTCATAATACTCTGCCAGCCTCCAGCAACTCTTGGCTTGGGGATTTCTCAACCTGAAGGCAGTATCCACACTGAATATCACTTTCATGAACTTGCAGTTCCCTCCTGATTGCCTGAAAGGAAATTCACGGTTTCCAGTAACAGGTAGATCTACTCTGAGTCACTGAAGAACCATCTTTCTTGTGTTAATTTTGAACATATTACCTACTAGTTTCATCTGAGACCTCCTAGCTCTTACCTTTGGAGATATAATGAGATGCTGATCTTTATTCATATGCTACAGGCTCTTCATGTCTTTGTCAATCTTTATCATATCCCCCCTCAGCCATCTCTCCTAGGGCAAGGTCCCAGTCTACCTTTTCAGTCTGTATGAAAGCTGCTTCTTGTGCTTTATCATTCCTCCTCAAACTTTTTCAATATGACAATTTAGTTTTTCAGGTGACGTGGCCAAAACTTTAGCATTCAGTCTGCATTTTGGCTGCTCGTGTTCTATTGTTTTGGGGTTTTTTTGGTAAACTTATATAACCTCTAAATTTCACACCCAGCTAGACATCTCATTACTTTATGGCTGAAGCTACATTTTCCCTGCACTTTCACTGTTTTATGCTAATCTACATTCAGTTTGAGATGCTGTTCTAATGTCCACTCATCCTGTTGCCTAAGATTCTTTTCTCTCATCTGGTTTCTCAGTCTTAGAAGAATTTACACTAATAATGTGTTATTAATCTCTACTGTAAAACCTGTCTATCTTTCAATTGATTTTATGCGATACATGCAAATATTTTACCTCTTATCCTACTATTGTTTTTAAGGTTTTGGGGTAAAGGCTCTTGTTGAATACATGGAAAAGGACAAATAGGCAGATGCTGTCAACCAAAGATCTGCATCTCCATACTCTTTATTATCTTCCAGGAATCTGAGGGATTTGCAGAACATGATTTCTCCTTGCCAAGCTATATTGAATTTCTCCACATGTATCATATTTACCCAGCTACTTGACCCTGTGTAGCGATTTCTACTAAATTTGTCAGTCTTACCAGGCTCTATTTCTCCCATTTTCTCTTGGAAGCATTTAAAAGGGCTGATGCTGTATTGGATACATTCAGGTGCTCAGTTCTAAGTCTGTTTTAAATGAGAGACCATGGACTATTATTATTTCAGCTAATTCATCCTTTAAATCTGTTGCATGAACACCATATGGTTCTAACGTTTCCTTCCTATTCTTTTGTTTATTTGCTCCATACCTCTTCTACAGACACTTCAGCTTGAAATAGATCCTCTGACGATACCCATAAGGAAGCATTCTGCTGCAGGAAGCTCTCCAAGTTCCTCACAATGAACATAGGAGCAAAAATTAAAGATCACTTTGCCTTACAGCCATATCTTCCTCAAGGGCTGGTTATCTGTTGGCCCTATCATTCCCCAAACCCTTCAACTTGCCTAATACTCAAAAGAAGCATACTGTTGAAAATCACTTCCCAAATTACTTCAGACTCATATTTTCATGTAAATAGAAACAGTCACCCTCTCCAGTCTGACTATGACTGGGGACATCCTGTTTTGAAGAAAGATCCTTCTGTATGGAAACAATTATTTTTCTTCCCAGCTACTGTTTGTATACACTACAGATAAACTGAGAGGGTCTGAGATGTAGGCTCAGACATATATTATGATTGAGTATATGAGCTTAGATTGTGCACTTTGAAGTAGAGTCCTTGCTGTTGATCCTCTTAGGCCTTTGCTTACTTTGAACCCTATGAGTGCTCAGGTCCTTTAAATAATAGGATTAAAGTAATCATTTAGTTGCTGATGTGAATTTCATGTCTACCACTTCACATAGAGCTGAAAAAATATACCATCCATTGTCAGCCTGATAGGCATATGGATTGTATTTGTCCCTGCCAAGTTTGTATTCCCATGGCTGTCTAGTGGAGCTGCTCTCTTATTGTGAATGAAATTCAAATGTGAGTAAAATTTTAAAAAGACTTGTAACAATGGCTTGTCTTGAGGATGAAATGTCTCTTGTTGGAAGAGAAGTAACTTCAGAGAGGAGTCAGAACTCACATTATGAAGCTGTGCTGGTCCTTTTGCTTATCTCTAACATCTAACCATAAAGTCCAGTGGGTCCTGGTGGGGTTGCTACAGTGTAAATGCCTTACATGGCTGAGCACTGCCCATGTGTCTGTCCCTGAAGAGCCTGTCCACAATGATGCTGACTCTTCCTTTTAGCCAGAAGGATTTCCAGGAACCCAGACTCCTCATTTGCAAAGAAGAATTTCTAACACTCGGATATCCAGCAAAAAAATATGGAGAAGGAGCTGGCTTGTCTGGCAGCAAACAGCACTGGCAGGCAGTGGGAACTTCGTTTGCAGGAGAGGGCAGAGGAAGACCTGTGAGGAAGGCAGACTGCTCTGCCTGAGTGCCTACAGCACTTCCACAGCCATGCCCACACTGCTTCACCTGCCAGCTTTCTCTGTGAGCTTGCCCTGGATCCAGGGCTGTTTGCTATTTCCTTCAGCAAGCTGCAGGTCCACCCTACATTTGCATTAGTAAACACAGGGCAAAAAAGCAGAATGGCAGCATGGCTGCCTTCAGATCTGGTCCTTAGAAGACCCTTGCTTCTTTTTTCTGAATTATGAAAAAGTGCCAGAAGTCCCTAAAAGGATGTTGAGAGAAGAAGTGCTTGAATGGTGAAATTCAGACTGTGCAAGCATGTAACACATCATGTATTTAACCTGTGCTCACACAAATTTCAGAGAGAGAGAATTTCTGAGAACTTCCTCCCTGTTATTGTTCTGTATCAAAAGTGCCGTGCTGTATCTCTCTCTTTGTATTATAATTAGTGTTCTAAGCCCCCAAGTGTCCTGCTGCCCTCTACACCCAGCACTGGAGGCTGGGAGATGTGTTGCAATGGAAACCATGCATAGGGAATTAGGAAGCCAAGTATAGGGAATTAGGAAATCAAGCATTTAAAAAACAGGATAAATAACAGAATAATGGGCTTCTGTGTGATAGCATCTATGGCTTGCAGGTATTTCTGTTTTCATATGGTAATCTCTAGGCATGCTGGGCTTTGCTTCCCCAGCCACAGACTACCAAAAAGGAGCGCTAGTCAATGCTGTCAATGCCTCCCTCCTACAGAAAGCATGCAAATTTCTAGGAAGACTTTGGGGAAAGTTTGTTCATCTTGACAGGGAATATGCTGATCTGAAAGCCCACTAACTTTTTTATGGAGTGTGTGAGACAGCTTCTGTCCCCACTTATATGCCCATTTTATTCTCATGACAAAGTACTTATTTCCTTTTTAAAGGAGAGTTTTACTCTCATTTGTTGTGATATGGGAGTTCCACAGACACTGCAGGAAAAAGAAAGAATATTATAGGAGAGAACCTGTATAAGTGGTTTCATAAAAAATATTAGTGAAAATATGAAGTGAAACTGAGGGAAAATATTTTTTCTTCTAGCTCTTTCAGTTTCACTAATTCTTGGTAAGCGTGTCTTACAGTAGCCAGTAAATCAACCTGCAGCAGAAACATTTTGAGTTTTATGAAGTTGATGGATCCCTTTGAAATGTCTATGGTAGTCCTCCTTCCATGTTTGACAGAGGGAGCTGAGCAAAACCAGACAAAATTGCTGCCGCTGCTTTCAGAAAATCTAGGACTCTGAGCAATATGACCTATGCTTCTCAAAGCTGATCAGTGTTGGATGATAAACATTGTTGAAACAGCCTGAGATTTATCAGCCTGAAACTGTACTTGCTGTGATATAAAGCCAAAGATAAAATATTGCAGTCAGTAATAATTCATCTCACTGAAAAAACACGGTGTCAGAGTGTCTGGGGTTTGGTTAGACAACACACAGCCACGAAGAAGGAAAATGGTAAGAAAAAATACACAAATGCACTTTTGTGGGACAAATCTACACAAGTTTGGCACTATTAAAATTAGGAGGAAAAGAAAGAGATCTGAGTTTTGTTAAAATAATCCGTGGATGCATCTGAGAGAGCTCCCATTGATTTCTATGGGGCCAGGATTTCACCCCCAAGTCAGTATTCACATGCACTTCCTTCTCTGGTTTTCCTCCTTATAAAATAGCCTTTTACATTTTCTGTATTAAAGAAGTGTTTGAATGAGGCTTCCCCCTCACAGCCTCTTGCCAGCTGCAGTCAAAGGTCTGCCTTGTTCTGATGGCTTGCTGTTTGCAAGGGAAAAAGTAAAGTTATTCATCCACTAATCATATTTTTAAATGCTAGGTAAGAACAAAGTATTATTGTTGGAGATTGCCTTTAGAATGGCTTCACTTTGGAAACAGACTTTGTGTCTTTTTGTTTAATTTCACTTTTAAATTCAAATCCCATGAAAAATCACAGCATTAGTATGGATGTTCCTGTATTTTGTTCCAGCTAAAGACTTTTGGCCAACACTTTTTTTTTTAAAAAGCGAATGCTTTGCTGTACATGATTGGAATGCCGCTTCTGCTTCTTGTTTTTAAAAGGGAACACTGTCAATACACCAGTGGCTGCAATATTTTAACACTAAGTGCCCATCCAGGATGATTTTCTCATTTTTATTGTTTTAGCCTGAGGCTTGGAAGATAGACAGAGAACTTGAGGACATGAGAAAATCTCTACTATGTGAGAAGTGAGACTACTCTATTAATAATTACTGGTTTTGTACCCAATTTCTTATTGCACAATTTACTGTGGAAGCACCTCTGTTTATCTTAAGAGCAAGATCTTGCAATAACCAGATGAGTGGAGACAGCTGCCATGTCCCACTGGTGTCCCTCTAAACACTGCATTCTCTGGTGGGACACGCTACCTTTGGGCTCCAGATAAACTCATCTCAGCAGAGGGGAGCAAAGATTGGAGCTCTGTGCAGGTCTGACCACACCATGGTGCAAGATGGTTATGGCTGGAGAACAGGGAGATGTGTGAAGTGCTGGCATCCATGTGGGGACAGTAAGCCCCAAGATAAGATAAGTGTATATGCAGATAAATTGGTATTTTACATTACATTATTCTTTCACTTAAGTTAGGTGCTGTTGTTGACATGAAAGGTGGAGCAGACTTGTCCCTAAGCATGTTGTCTCAGCACTATCTACACTGACTGTCACAGCCCACACCAGCACAAGCCTGGAAAGGTAAGCCAGACATGACATATTACCTGAGGACATCGACCATGGCAGTGAGTGCTTGTCACAGGTGAGGCTGGATACATGGGGCAACCTCAGAGGCCATGTCTTTACTCATAAATCAAGTAGTGTCAGGATGCTGCCAGGCACTGAGATTCAGTCACCTATGCTGGTCTGTTGACCAGATATGTAGGGCTCTCTCCCCTGGGCATGGCCTAAGGGCAAATCCTATCCCAAGGAGGTGTTTTGGATGTGTTCACTTGATTTCAGAGGCATGAGTGTGTGATGCCTGGGCATAGCCCCAGGGCTGCATTTTCTGCAGGAGCGCTGCCAGGCACATGCTGCCGTGGCAGAGCCCAGGAGACAGCCCTGGGACCAGTCCAAAGTGCTGCACCAATTGCACAGATGTGAACACCCACCTCTCATCTTAAGTCAGTGCATCTCCAGCAGCTTTAGACCAAGTAATCATCTGACCTCCTGTCTTTGAAATCCTCACGTAGGCTCTGACCTCAGTCCGAACACTTTGAAGTGGGCTGTCCTTTCCTACAAGCACTGGTTTTGGGTCAGGTCTAAGGAGCTGCTCCTCAGGGTGCCAGGGACCTGAGATCCTATCAAACTCTGTGAAGGAGTCAGCATCTGAAAAAACCTTTCTTTCATTTAAGTTCTTGAATAAGGGAATGGTAAACAAACTCTAATGCAGTGTTTGATAGCTTTAGCTTTTAGGCTAAAAGTAAATGAGTATTTCTTACCTTTGTGCCATATTTTGTGTCCCTTGGATTTAAAAGCCTTTGGTTATAAGAACATTCATAATAAAAATCTATCTGTAAATGAATCCAAACAAATGTATGCACATGCACAAATAATCTTATTTTCCCTAAGAGGTGTTCTTTTATTGGCTTCATTTGAAAATTAATGCTCTCATGAGATGAGGTTAAAAGTAATTTAATGTAACAATATCCTGATAATTGGCATTTGGCAGTTTTATTGCTAATGCTATTTTACAGGCTAGTTTTGATGAATTCCTGCTTTGACACACAGCTATGATTCAGTGCTTTGCTTTCTTTTCCCTTTTCCCTCAGCTGCTGTAATCTATAACAAGTAGTTGTTTAAAATGTGAAATCAGCAAGCATCACCTGTAATTTTCCTTTTTTTTCTTTCATGGTCTGAAACAGGAAAAAAAATTAAATTGTTCCTTCTGTCTGTCCACTTTTTCCCCCACTATCTATTCATTTTCCAAACATTCAACATAAAGAAGAAAATCCTGATAGAGGGGGAAAAAACCTCCAAAAACTAATTAAAGGCTTTCTGCCTGAAGTAATTCAGTTTGCTATTCAAAACAAGGAAGTGTCTATAGTTAGATATGGTTGTGTTCCTTGAGAACATGAAAACATGACAGTGTATTATTAGTGAAGAAACTAAAGACCAGCTGTTAGTTAGCACCTGGTTCCCAGCAGCAGACTGGGAATACAAAGAGAGACTCTCTGTGTGTGCCTGGCAGCAAGAGAGGAACAAACATCTTAGAGTCCACTCTTCCCCTGAGAAAGCAGCACTCCCTTCAAAATATCTACACAGAGCCCTGAGAAGTGATGGCAAATGGCAGGTGGAAAGGAGAAAAGGGCTCAAAGGACAGTGAAAACCAGAATAAGGTGCTGTCTTACCTTGCTGCAGCTCAGTGCTGCCTCTGCTCATGAGTCTGTGAACGAGAGGACAGGACAGAATTGCCTCTTTATTGGATTGCCCAAGCTATACGTTTCGTAATTAGGCAGCCAGGCATCTGTGCTCTGGGTGAGCTATAAATATAATATCTCCAAAGCAGCAGCCATGGGCAGCAGATAAGGGCTGCAGCATCTCTGTGCTAACCAGCCTTTTAAGGCATCACAGCTAGAGGTGCATGAGGGTCCCCATGGGAGGGGTGTTGTGCTCTTGAGTAGCGCCAGCCCATCACATTGCTGCATTTGGGGGGGCCTTCAGGAGGTGCTGCAAGGCACCCCAAGGAGATGGCAGTATTTCAGGGCTCAATATTTTGTCTGAGATATGAGCAACTCTGATTTATCAATCAGATTATTTGTCAGGCCTTTGGGATTGATAGGAACACCTTAAGAAGTGCTGGTTGCTTTGTGGATGTAACAAATTCCAACACTCCTTCATCTGTCCATCTGTCCACCCCAGGTGTGCAGCCCTGTTGCAGGGTAGTTTATGTCTTGTATCCTGCTTTGTTTTTGCCCTGCACCTCCTTGTACATGAAGCTGTAGCTCAGGGGTGAACTTTCTGTTCAGGGATTGTCTTACTCTTCCTGCTGCAAGGTAAGTGGGATGCTTGGTGAAGGGAACACTTGTGCATAAAAAAACCCAAGATATTTGAGGTGGAAAAAAGCTCTTCTAGTAGCTCCCATGAGGACAGTCTTGCTGGCTGGGGGGAAAAACCTGTCCAAGCAAGGCTCAGTGTAGAGGTGGGATTCTAAGCTGCCTATCTCCTTGCCAATACTGGGTCCATCTCTGCATTTCAGTGCACTTCTGCAGAGAAGGTTGTAGCAGAGACATGGTCCTTGGTACAAAGTTGAACTATTTTAAGGAATGGAAAAGGAAAACCTCTCTGTAAAACGGGGTGGTGAAGAAGTAACATCAGGCAGACTCTGTGCAGGCAAATTCTCCTTTCCACAGCAACATACTCATCTGAAGAAGTGTGATACTGTTGAACTGAGGTTGCTGGTTGTTCCTTCCCCTGGCTGAAGCAGCAGTACTTGATGAGGGATTCAGTTCCTTTGCTGATTTATTTATTTATTACTTCCATGGTCCTGAAGAGCACCTCACTCCCTTCATCTCCTGCTCCTCTCTCTTTTTGTCAGAGCTCTGGTTCAGCAATAGTCCTTAGGAAAGAGCATCACCTCCCAGCTTGTCTCTGAGCAGTTTGGACAGCAAGTGTAGGTCAAGCTGCAGAGACTGGATACTGACACAAACTGTGTGCCAGGCTTTTGGCATGACAAACTGATTTATGGCTTGACATGGAGCCCAGTCAGGTTTTATGGTTTTAACTCCAAACCAATGAGAAGTTGGCATCTGAGGCATTCATCCCACCATTAAAAAGCTTGCAACAGCATGTCCTCAGCCTCTGCCAAGCAACATGATTTGACAGCCTGAGTCAAGCCTCTGGCAGAAAATTATTTTCACACATTTCCTTTTATCCCTGCAGAAATGCCTAGCTTCCAAGCACCATGGATGAGGAGCGTGGCCTAGAGACTTTGGTGAGAGAAATAAGAGAAATATCCAGCAGGTTCCTGGGCAAAGTATTGTTCATCCTAGATCTAGTGGCCTTTTGCCTCACATTTCTTCAGCTACCATGTAAACAGCCCTTTCACATTTCCCAGAACAATAAACAGTTATGAAAAGATGTTTAAGCAGCAAAAATGAGGTAGTTAAGACATATGTTTGGACAGCTCTGGAAAGCCTCAACCTTTTCATGTTAGCCAGTTCTTCTGTTTGCATGATTCAAAGGTCCAGCTGATGTTGTAGAAACAACCTGGATAAACGATGGTTGTCCCCTGCTCCAGTCCAGGATGTTCTGGGCACTAATGACATCTTTAATTCCCAGGTGTCAGCCTGAGTGCAGAACATTTTTGGATCTGGTGTGCACATCCAGCAACCAGGGACCATCTTGGGGTAAATGTTGCCTTCCAGAGCAGTTAATCTAAAAACTTGAGAAGGTGGATTACAGATCTGCTAATGCAAACTTTACTCTTTCTCTCTGATAAGAGCAAATGTTCTCTAAAGCTGGTTACCACACATTGTCCTGCTAGTTAAACTGTCCCAGTTCCATTTTGAGTGTTGCTTTGCTCTCGAGGACCCTCACCAGGGAAAGGACTCCTTGAAAAAGGATGCTGCCAGAAAGCTGGATCATCAGCAACCTGTCAGGCCTTGATCCTGTGCTCCTGGCAGCAGGTGACAGCTCAGGCACTTCCTTGAGACAGGCAGGGGAATGTCCCCACACTTAGGGGACCAGCACTTCCAAGGTACTGAAGGGTGGCAGGATAACAGTAGAGGAGAGGTGTTCCTGTGGATGTTGTCAGAAGCAGAGACATCTCCAGGTGTCTCAGTTATACAGTGGTATTGGAATTTAGCCTTTATGGAAAGGGAGGGGGGCTGAGGCTCTCTATCCCACATCAGTGATGGCACTGCTTGGGACAGACCCCTTTGCTGTTTCCATAGGGCTGTAGCCCCAGAGCCAGCCCTGCTGCTTCCATGACTGAGGCACAGGCAGGAAGCAAAGCAAGAATTTCACCCAGTTCCCTACTCCAAGGCAGTGGGATGTGTATGTACAAGAAGAGCTGCTTTACAATCACAGAATCATTTAGGTCGGAAAAGATCTTTAAGATCACTGAGTCCAAATGTTCTTTAGAAATGGAAAGGAAATACTGCAAGCTGTAAAGCACAACTCCCTTGGAAACCATTCCAAGGTACCATTAGCTATCCATTGCACTACACTTAGAGGTTTTTCCACTAATTCCCCACAATCAGGATTCACCCTGCCATTCTCTGCATGTCACAGAAGATGCCAGAGTGTGGGCATCCAAGAAGAATGTAAATGTTCAGGATAGATATAAAAACCCAAAAATCTAACCAGCTTGCCCTGGCAATGTACCTACTAAAAGAAGAGCTCTACTAACAGATATTCATGGGAATCTGCCCTTGCTGTTCTGACATTTGTGTTCATGGTGGGTAGCATAGCGATTAAAACTGTGTTATGATGTTGTTGAGCCTTTAATCCAATTTGGGGGATTCAGACGTGGTTTCTGTATGTATGATATTCACTGCCAGAAACTTAGCAGCAGAGCCAGAGGGGAAGAGGGCACCTGTGGAGATTGTGCTGGTAGTCAGTATTTTGCAAACACTTCACATTCGGGTTCTCACAGTGAGAAAGACAGGATTAGTATTTGCTGTTTTGAGCAGGGGGTTCAGCTGTGTTAGCTATGTTAGCCTGTTGGCTTCCTCTAGCCCTTCATAGACACAGGTCACACCAGTGCCTTCCAGATTAGACACCTGCACATAAAACTCACACCCAGCCCCCCCACACACCTGGGGCAGTACCTGGAGTTCCTGGTGGGCAGCTGTCCTCATTGACACCACTGTGCCCAGACAATGGAGCACAGGTGAGATACGGGTGCTTTCACATGAAGCAGCAAAGCACAGTGATGTCCAAGGGCCGCATCTCTGCCTGATTTCCCCTCCTGCCCTGTGTTTTGAGTTGAAGCTCCGAGAAGATGTCATTGCTATAAAGATATGCTCAGGCTTGAGAGCAGGTTGAAATACTGAGAGCCCTGTGACCTGTGTGTTTTCCATGAATGCTCTCATCAGCAGCTCACCTCTCATGGTTTTTGCCATCAAAAATGGCATCTGGTGTAAGGTAGTTATCTGTGTGCTCTCTGTGGGGGCTGGAGGTGCCTATCTCTTGCTGCTAACTTCCTGGTGAGAGAAGATGGCTCACACCAGACTTTCCTTCACATAAATTTTGTCACCAGCTAACTTCTGGTCACTGAATTTATGTAAACTGTGCCTCACTCAGCATGAGATGCCCTTGCTTTGAGTAGTGTATTGAGTGAGATGTAGGTTAACCTAGCCTATTTATTGCCTTCAGCAAGTAGTTTGTACTTGTGAATATATATATATCCCAGAACAATTGTCTGAATTCCCACAGGTTTTGGGTTGCAAATTCTTTGAGACAGAAGTAAATGATCTTTTATGACCTTGATGCATTTCTTTTTCTTTTCTTTCTGTGAATTTCCTACTGTTTCTGATCCCAAACACTTGAGGTGTTTGTTCTGTTGTTGCTTTCCGCAACCGAGTTCTAACACCGGAGGGCTTCGGTCAAGGACATCCCGTCCCAGGGGCAATGAAGCACAGGCACCAACGTGGTGGATGCAACAAAAGCCAATTTATTATTAGTGCATTAGTCTTATATACTATTCGATGCTTATGCCTATTTTTGGACGGTACATATAAGGTAATATGTTCTATGATTGGTTACGTGTGTTTCGCTGACCGCTGCCTCGCCTTGCACTTTTTAGTGCTTATGTTTGCACTTTATCCCTATCGCGAGCTTTCCGTAACAACGCGAGATCTTCCGAGCGCCGATCCCTACATTCTGTCCCATGCCCAGTCTCTGCAGCTTGTACCCCTTGGGCCTGGTGGCGGTGAGAGCTCAGAGCACAGGCAGGAGCTCTCCCTAGCACAAAAATCCCACATTTGGGTAAACGATGCAGATGAGCCTGAGTTTGAAAATTCAGGCACCAACTCTCTCCAAAACCTCTAAAACCAAGCTTTGCATGGAAAACCTAGGGAGAATTTCCATTTCTCCCCCTCTCCACCCTGTGTCCCAGTCACACTGAGGGAGATGAATCCGGCCCCCAGGCTGCCTTTCTGTGCCTACTTAATGGTCCCAGGTCTCAGGGCTCACTTTCCAGACCTGATGACAGCACTGACAAATGCACTGAGTGAACAGAGAACAGGGTGTTGACTCTTAAGCCAGAGGGAGCTCTGGATATATTTTCAGAGCACAAACAAAGTTGGAAAAGCAGAAATCATTTCTTCTTCACTCATCTGCAAATATCACAGCTCACTCAAGGCCATTGCTCTTAGCAGCTGTTTCATGGCCCCGTCTCTGCCCTTTCCCATTTTGGTTGAAATACTTGTTCAGTATGCTTTAGCTGCTGTTTTTGGATCATGCTATGGCTTCTTCAGTCCAAAACAAAATCTACCCTCATAATCGACCAAAATAAGTCCTTACAAAGTAAGTAGGCTTCACTTAACAACAATAAAGCCTGTGACTTGTAGTGACAAAGGATCCAAGTGAGTTCAAAGCAGATGAGATAAGCAATCCCAGTAACACTGAATTTTGGTGCCCTGTTTGCCCACTTATCTGCCTGTTTGAACTAATGCCTTTATCCCACTCTACCTAACTCCACCAGTAAGTATGGGTGTATGTGCACAAAATTCTTTCAGGGCTCCTTTTAGAAGAGAGGAATTTTCTCCTGAGGTAACTCTTACCTCAGAGAAGTACAGTGCTGTGACCCCAGCAGCAGGAGTCAGGAGTTGCCTCTAGCAAAATGAAGAAATCAAGAGCCCAGCCTGCTTCACCTGCCTCCAAGTATCAGGCTGCTTGTATGGATCAGGAATTTTAGACTAAGCAGTTTCATTTTGGCATGCACAAACACAAAAGCAGACTTTTGTAATAGAAACTGTAGATTGCCTTAAGCATAGGTGTAATCACCAACCTACCCATAATAAGTAATAATAATCCCAGCTCTGACACTAATTCATGCTGTGACCTTGGACATGACACTCGCATCCATGTTATCCAACCTGGCAAGTAGATCCAAGTCCCAGTGGTGGACAGAGATGGCACAAGTGCCAAGCACTTTGAAAAAAAGAATCAAATTAAGCTTCCAAGGGCTCAGATTTCCCACTTGTAGGGGAAACTATGAGAGAGATCATTGCTCAAGAACAGGATCTGAAAAATACACTGAGATGATAAAAAAACCAGACCTCTGTGGACTTAGAGTTTTCCACATCTCTACAGCTAGTGAAAGGATCTTTCTGTCATTTCCCAACAAAATGTCCCAAGACTATCTGTGACAGATCTTTCCCCACACCTGACTCAAGTTTCATGCTGAGCGAGGAGTACATGGTCTCGAATATCCTGTCTGCACCCACTACTACTTTGCAATCAATAAGCTTTTCTTAGGCTATATAAAGTAGGACTTCAGATGTATAATTGTATGACATTCTACTACCTTCAAAGGCACTTCCCACTACAGAGTGCAAATAAAAACTAGGATAATGCAGCTGGAAATGGTGATAAGTCTAAAATCTTGCACAAAACTGCTTGAGCCTTATATTGTGCCTGCACATTCTGGAGTAGGGCACTAATCCCCTTTTTTGATATTGCCCTAATGCAAGCCTGATGGCTCAGGTTGGCCTGCTGAAGGCCATCATGTGCAACTTGAAACAAGCCCAGCAATATCAAAAAGTTGTGTTTATAAAGAGCAGCTGTTGTTGTTACAGAATATATCTTTCCCCTGGATACATAATCAACAGGTAACTCAATCTTTGCTAGAGCTTTGCTGAAAGAAGTGCAGCCTAGGGCTACTGTGTACCTCTTAGGCTTTTTAGCACAATGAGAAGAATTTCACTGTAGAGCCTGGATTAGTCTGGGTGCAAGTGCTCAGATGAATGTCCAACCTGCCACCTGCCACTGCCCCTTATCCAGATCCTGTACGTGACTACAGTAAACTTCAAATGCTTCTTTCCTCTTTATGTTGGGTCACTTGTTTTCTGCTCCATAACGTAAAAACTCTGAAGATGATTGAATTAATACTTATCTGTTTCAGTGATGCCCTTTGTAAGAGCTCATAGTGATTTCACTGGTGACTTGAAAAAGTTGCATATATTAAAAATGCCATTAATTTTATGGTTAAGTTTAACCGAGAACATGACATTTACCAGGAGGACAGCCCTTTGTGGCACCTCAGTTAAACAATAGCTGCTTCTGACATCAATTGGGCTGCTCAGATTTTTCAAAAACAATTCAAAGACAAATTATCAGCTCTATAGACATGCGTTAATTTGAGAGACTTGCAGACATGTTCAGCTATTGAGTTGTTGGAGCGCAGAAATCAAAACCCAAGGATGCTGAGCAAAGACATGACATGTCTCTGCTATATAGGCCTTCTCAGCCAAGATTAACTACATTTTTACACACTGATCAAAATGCAAAAATAGTTATCTGATTTTCAAATTGCTGGGGAAAAAAAACCACCAGTGTCTTTTTTATGCTTTAAAAAGGTGCATTTATATTCAGTATGACTGAAGGATAGTGAGATTAGAGTCTTTATCATGCAAAATCTATGTTCTGTTTTTGCACATATCCTGACTATGAATTTGCTGACCTTTTTCTAATGATACCTGCATGCATACCTCATAAAACCATCGTCCAATGTAATACTAGACCACCTTAGCATTACCCTAATTTTCTATGCATTTCATTCCATGTTCCACCACCTCTTTTCCTCTTATGTGTTATGGCTGGCAGACCATGTCTCCCCTGCTTCCTTTCTGCCCCAGACATCTGCAGTGTCAGCAGTGTGGTCTTCCAACCCCTCCTCTCCACTCAATCCATGAAACATGCACGGTAATCCTTTGAATTGCCGTCTCCTTAGTGTTCTTGCCACCACTTCCTTCCCCTCAAGGATTAACAGATGTTATTCTGCCTCAAAACATCAGCCATTTCTCACCTTCCCCTCGCTCCCCTCACCTCCCCATTTAACCTTATTTCACTACAGCACTTCATCACTCTTTGTTTGCCATTGACAAATGTCCTTGTGGCATTCCTCACCTATCCAGCCCCGCACCAGTGTGTGCCTGGCCCCGTTTTGGCAGGGTGTGCCAAACCAGGGCAGGAGCTGTGGCCATCTGTTGCAGCTGTTGTTTCATGGCTCCTGGCCGTGCTGGAGCAGCCCCTGTCTCTCAAGCAGGAGGCTGCAGAGAGCAGCTGAAGTCAATAAATCACCCAGACACGCCAGGTATGCCCAGTGACAGCAATAAGGGCAGATGCTGAGCACAACCCAAGCACCTCTTGGAAAACTCTTCTGTAAACAAATCTGCCATTGAATTTTTGGGCACAAATATTAAACATTCCGGACAGCACCCTGCTGAGATGGAGATGAGAGGTTCACAGTTCTCTTTGGTCTGTGATCATGCTAAGCATGGCTCCTGCTCAGCAGCCAGCAATGCTTCTCTCTGTCTTTTAGGAAGAATCTCTTCTTTTTTGCTTGAGTGTATTGAGAAGGTGTTTTTCTGAGTCTCTGCATGAGCCATGGGCATAATCTGTAGTTTGAAATGGATCTTGGGCCTGAAGAGATTCAATAGTTGCCAAATTTAAAGAAATATTAAAAGAAAGACCTCCTGGCATTGAAGAGTCTAGAACTAAGGGAGATGAACAAGTAGAAAGAAAGAAAAATTATCTCTGCCTTGCATGCTGAAATGCATTTAGAGCATTCAGTTCTGCATATCATCTTAACAAATCCTCAAGTAAGACTGGATCCCAGACCTGTGAACTCTTGGACTCTGATCCTTCTCTGGTCTTGCTTGATCTTTTGTGTCAGGAAGGGCTCTGGAGACAGTTTTGCCCTCTGGAAATAAAATTTTAAGAAAAGCAGATTTGACTATTGACAGATATTGGTGGTGATTATGATGATGAGGAGAAGGAGAAGGAGGACGAAGAGTAAGAAGAGAAGGAGGAGAAAAGTGTGGTGGGGAAAGGCCAGGGGATCCCAGAAAGACAGCTGTCAAAGTACCCTCCCTGTCTGGCACAGTTGTGTTAAAGGACTGGATTGAGAAGCCTTTCACATGTGGGACCTTTGCTGCCACGATGAAAAATTATTTGCATCATCTCAATGTGACTAGAGCAGTTCTGCTCCTTTTCAAACATGTCAGCAGCTCGAATCACTCAGCTTTTTCTTGGTAGTTCTGTAGATATGAATGCCAGGATGTTATTGAGGACAACCATTCTGTATACTGAATTCTGTATACACTGTCCAGCCAACATTGCTTTTGCAAAAACAAAAGTTATTTTCTAAGTCAAAACCATTTTTTCATAGAGATGTGGTCACATCAATGTCAAGCAACCCAAGATTATTCCTCCTGTTTGCATGACCATTGCAAGGGTATCTATCTATAGTCTATGCAAAATAAGCAAAAATTTTTGCCATCAGTGATCAGTTTTGAAACTTTGCAAGTGAGGATTTTCACCACTGTTCCATAGGAAAATTAAACACAGGGATTGCTTGGTGCATTGGCTAATGTGAATCCTGGATTTTGGAGAACAGATGAAAAATAAGATTGTGTTAATAAAATATGGAGTATGATTAATTACTTTTGGTTTTTATGTTTTTCAGAAGTCTCTCATCCAATACACCAATACCTTTGAAGGAAGAGGATGCCATCTTGGGGTATTGCATGGGCATAGTTCATGCCAAGCATGTTCATGTCATTTTCACCCTGAGATAATTTGATTGCCATTAATTCTTGTCTCAATACAATGAAGGTCTAATTAACTAAAAGTATTATCACTATTTCTATCTACTATGACTTTTAGCATTTTTATATATAATAGCTGATGTTTTCATTATATAAAAAAATAATGCAACGAGGACTGAATCTTGTTCTGTGTTTCAGAAGATGCTCTCCTTCACAGTCAGCATGCATTAAGGTGAGTGCCAAGATATTTTGTCTGGGCAGAAGAACCCACCTATTCAGCAGACACCAATGCTTCCCAGCTCAGGCAATGGCATTGAGGTGTGATGAGGACCTGAAATAGCCCAGGGGAGAAAAGAGTTGTGCAAGGACATGCACACCCCTTAATAAACATCCCTTCAATGAAATACGTGCTGTGGACCAGGTTTTGCTTAAGACAAGTTTCAAGCTGAAAGGTATGTAAGCATGCTGAGAGCATTTCAACAGGATAAAACAGATAGCAGAATAATCTGTCTGCAGCTGTAAGTTTTCTTTTCTTTATGCACAGCTGCCTCTAAATAAGGAGATTGTAATGTTGATCTTTGGATTCTTGAATAAATTCATTCCTTGCTTTATCTTCAAGCCTGTCTGGTGGTAGGAGTGATTTAAGTATAACTGGCAAGCCACCATCATTCCATTCCCATATAAGCCACAATTCTGTAAAGGGGTGGACGGTTCTTCTAGAAAAGATACAAAACCAGAGGTAGCCAGATGCTTCTCAACAAGTTGCATGAGACATTGTGAACATTGATAATAAGGTTTGTAAAGGAAGTCTTCTTGGGACACAGTCTTTATCTCTGGAAAGCTGGAAAAGTGCCTCAGCAAGGATCTCCATCAAGTTCAGGGTGCTAGGGTTGGCTGGCACCAACCTAGGCTGTAGGTGTGGCTGCTGCAGCTCTGTGTGCATGGGTCCAGCCTGTAGTGGGGCTGAGCTTGTATTCCTGATAGGCAAACACACACGTGCACATTGCTGGTTATTTGGGCCAGCACTGCACCATGTACCATACACACACCATGCTGTATGCTGTCTTGGCACTCCTGGCTCCACAGAGGATATCTAAACAAAGTAAAAATACTTCTTAAGCACAGAGGATAGCTGGATCTCCAATTCAGCTTGCATGTGTAAGACCAGGCTTCCACAAGTTATCTTGATGGATTCTCTCTTGGAATAGCTGACTTGAAATACATAAAAGATGCTTTCTAGAGGATTCAAATGCTGTTTAAATTTAGTCCTCTGGAAGCTTCATATTCCCACAGAACAGAATCTCTCTGCTCCCCTGGAAGCACAAGTGCTGTGTTTATCCTCAGCATCTTTGCCGCACATACTCCTGGATCTGAAATAACCCTAATTGCCATAATTTAATTAAACTATCAGTTTGAAACGTCTGAGTGTTGCACTGAGAGTGCATGGAAAGTATGAGCGCAGATAATTGTGTTAGCTAGGAATAATCAAACAGCTTGCACCATAAGAATAAGCTGATGTTAAATGTTATCCAAGCTGACAAATCCTGAGGCTATGGCATTAGGCTGGTCCTATTGTGGGCTGCTGAAGAACTGAGGCTGTAAATGTTTATTTTAAAAACGGGCATCCAAGGGTGTGCTCCAGATGATTTGTTACTCCTCACTGAGGTTGTGAGTATTCCCTCAATACCCACTATAGGTATTAGCCCAGGCAGTGCTTGATATGCATGAGCAAAGCCATTTGTAAGAGGGAAAGCACAAGACCTGGGCTTACTGTTGGCAACACCTAGCTCATGGAGCTGCTTAGAGACTGACCACAGCTAGGGAGACTTTGGCCCCTTTAATTTATATTCGGGTGGCTTTTTTCTTTAGTGGCATTATGTTTATTTTCTCTCACTCAAACTGAAGAACTATCCTGTGAGAAAGAAGCGCTGCAAGGGAGATCATGGCAGTGGCACGACACCCTCCACTTCTTGCAAAGGTTTATCAACCCACTGTATCCCTGGGGATGAGCTGTGCTCTGTGGTTTTCTCTGAGCTTTCCACTGTGCTTTAGCAGCAGAGAATTCTGTGACAGGGCTGTAACATTAGCTTTCTGCTCCATCCTTCAGGCCACTTCAGCTTTACCAAGTGGTCTCCCCACCTTCAGCTCCTCCTGGCAGCTCCTGAGCAGATCTGATATTTTAAGTGGCACAGCTGGAGGTGGCTGTTAGCAGGGAGAAAGCAGCACCACTATATTTTGTTATCCCTTATCAATGTACTTTGAATAAAAGACCATAATCCTTGTTATTTATATTGACATACATTAAAAAGAGCCTCTACCAAGAGACTGGAAAGTCATCTTCCAAGGCAGCTAATTAGTGGAAAAGCCATTAAAAGGTATTTTATCTTAAAAGTAGCAAGGTGTGAAAACACTTTTTTGTTTTTAATACTGATCAGTTGTGTGCTGTCAGTTCTAAGGCAAGATCATAAAGCAGGCTGCTAAAAGCAATCATTCAAAAACAAAGAACTTGATTTTCCAACTGTTCTGAGGATGTTATTTTTAGGGTGTGTGTTAAATGCATCTGTGTGCTTCTAAACTAAAAGATGTGACAGGAAACAAATGTGAGACTTGTTTCACATCAGCAGCTTGGCTCACAGGGCTCTCACAGTGGGAGGTTGCTCTTTGGGCTTTCTCAAAAATGGAAAAGCACAGCTCAGTTCAGCCTGAACACAACCCAGGTTATAAAGACTGACGTTGGACCAGGCCCAGACTAAAACAAATCACAGCTCTCATCAGCCCAAACCAAACCTCTGCCCTTCCTGCAATTTGCTCACCAGCTCCTGGGACAGTCACAAGGGCTGCCCTGGGTTTGTGAGCTCCCCTGTGAGTCTGTGGGCTCAGGGCTCACCCCAATACCCTGTGTTGCTGCACCAGCTGCTGGGCACCTTCTGCCCCTCCTGGCAGCCTCTGCCCAGCGTGGCTCTGGGGAGGGGACATCTGAGACAGCCCTGCCACCTCATCCTGCCCCAGAGCCTCCTGCTTGCCCTGGCCCTTCAGGAGCCCTGGCTGACAGCTGGGTAGTGGACCACATTTCTCCGCAGGAGCTCCTGCTGCTGCATTTCAGATTCCTGGCAGCCCTGAGGGCTGTCCTCCTTACCAATCAAAACAGGAAGAGAAATGTAACATTACAAATAATCCAGGCATTAGACTATGAGTTGCTATGGGGAATCGAGACCCAAACAAACAATAAGAACAACAAAACTGTCAAAACTCCCTAAATACCACAGTATCCTTATTATCTCTGTTGAACTCTTTTCCTGGATCTCTCTAGGAGAAAGAGTCAGTTTATCTTTTTACCCTTCCAGGTTGCTGGGTAGCTTTTGGACACGGATCCAAACTCCCCTGAAGTCAGTGAAAAGTTTCCAAGGTCTCCAAATCAAGCCCCAAATGCAAGGTGGTAAAAAAAGTGAGTATCCTGCCTTGTACTCCAGGCAAAAATACACACATTCTATAGGTGCCAAACATCAGAGCTCAGTAAATAGTTCTTTCTCTTTCCCTATTTCTCTTGTGCATGAGCAAATGTCTCCGATACGGTAGATGAACCTCTTCTCAGAAAGGAGGACAGGTCTGGCTCCCTTCTAGCAGTGAAATTGCTATTAGCAGTGAAGCTGCACATCACAGGAGTGGTCCTTCTCCTGGTCCTTGACTGCACAATTTCATACAAAGCCCTGTTTCAGTGATTTTGTCACCATATGAGACACTTTACCTGGTAACACTGTAGGTCTCTGAATAATAACCCCCTGCTTCTGGTCAGGCTGAAGAATTGTGCACGATCTCTGAACAATCACCAAACTGTCCATATGGCCCAGGCCATCTATGTTTTATATAGTTAACCTTTAAGTTACCTTCTCCCATCAGCAAACAACCTTAGAGAACACAATTTCAGTGGCAACCTAAGAGATGAAACATTGACCAATGCCACAAGCAGATAAACTTCTGCAGACCTGAGTGCCTACTGATCTGAGCCCTTGCACCAAGGTTCTTAAAGAGGACAGATAAGGATCTGGCCATAAAAATAGTTCCACAGGCAGAGAGACAGAGCAGTAGAGGATAAAGTGATGGAAGCATTTTAAACCCTCTAATTCATTCAAATTGCTGTGTATTAGACCAACTCTGCTTGCAAAGAGCTGAGGTGAAGGCAAAAAACTTACCTGTGACTTTATAAGCTCTGTTCAGTACAGTTTGCACCAGGCACAAGGACAAGGTTTGCCAAAGCCTCTTGTGAGGGTCTGTCATAAAGGCATCGAATTTTGCAGCAAAACATACACATTCCCCTCCTCACTTAGCACCATCTTCTAGTGAAAATGAACATCACAGAGATGTAAGGATAACCCCACATCAAGCCACTACTTGCTATATCAGCTTGATTTTTCCAGAAGCGATGCCTCAGGCAAGTTTCAAAATTTGAATTTCTGCTACTCTTCACATTTCCATGAAGGTATTTCTTTTTTCATTTTTTTTTCCTAAGCTGTTACAACTCCCTGAGAAATTCAGGTTCTGTGTGATTTCTTCCAGCTTTCCTCCTCCTGACCATGGGACTCACTGAACACCACAGAATCACAGAAAAACAAAGCTGGATCTTTTGCCCCTGGGCAAGATCAGCCACAGCCATACAATTTCTGACAGATGTCCTGACAAATGTCATCTTGTTCTTATTCAACAGCCTTTCTGAACTGTCAGCCTTTTCTGCTCATACCTGACTCAGATCTTTAGCTTGATCCATAAATAAAATTTCATGAGTCCTTCTGCAGCTAGTGGAGGTCTCCAGAAGGTGGGCCAGAGGTGCCTCAAGTAGGGGCACATGTGCCCTGGACAGGTTAGGTTAGACAACATGAACAGGCTGCTGTGTGCATTTCTGTAATGTGCCTGGGTGATTTGGAATAAAACGCTTGCAAGGTTTTCCTCTCAACCCCTGTGTTGTAGTAAAGGCCAAAGGCGTAAAGAACATCTGGCCAGCTGTGTTGTAGGTACTCAGAGAGAGCAACCAGTAGTGGCAACATAGGTGGAGACATGCAAAGATTTGAAAAGATTATTTTTACCATGAAAGGTAGCAGCTGTTGTCAAAATTCCTCTTCTTGGTACCAGTTATTTTGAAAGTTTTGCATACACATACAAACACTGACCACAAGGAAATAAGAGTGTCTGGGGCCCATCCTCAATCACCTTACACCTTCACTTCTCTGCTGTGGGCATCCTATCCCACACTGATAAATTATTGCTGTCATTATTGTTATGATTATTGCTATTACTATAAAAACTGTTAGCAATGGTAATTTATATAGAACCTGGTTTAGATCAGCTTCTATCAGCATCTGCCTTTTTAGTGGAGTAGGGTCCCTGCTGAAACTTCTTCCTGCCTGCAGAATATAATTCTGAACCCTTTCCTCCATCATACTCACAACAGACACTTTCCAAATACTCCAGTTCACCAGTCACTCCTTGGAAATGTCAGACATGTCTTTTATGAAGACCTCCTCTTTTTAACAATAGATTGCTATTTCAAGCAAATGCTTGGTAAGTCTCCAGGTTTTGCCAGAGGGTCCCGGCATCTTTGGAAAAAAAGAGGATATTTATGAGCAATGCTAGTGGGTGGAGGAGTGTACATCAGGCATGTTAAAAGCATACCTTGTGGTTTCAGTGCTGCATGAATTGTAATCACTGAAGGTAGTGAGGTGCATTCCAGTCAATGTGACAAAGATAAAGGTTTGCCTTCCTAATTATTTATGGAGGCCTGATGTTCAACTATGCAATGCTGTCATGGACAGATTTCCTTTCAGAAATGCACTGCAACATTAGCTGCCCCTCAAAACTCAGTCATTTTTGCCTAGATGAATGGTGACATGACAGAAGTGCTATTTGTTGTACAGGTGTGACTGGAGTGTAGGGCACTTGGGAAGTGGCTCCCTATGCTGCTCAGGTACATCATGTTCTACCTCAGAGACTCCATGAAGCTGGAACATGTGTAGCTGCCCAAAAATGAGTGTCTCAGCCATCCTGGGTGAAACTCCAGAGGTAAAAGTTCTCTCCCACCTGCTCTTCCTTTTGGCTTTTCTCTCTTCCCTCTCTCTTCAGACCAGATTGCACTCTGGTCATTTTTAACATGTCATCTGTGAGGCATCTTTTAGCTAACTATTATCAGATGGCTTAGATAAATACTGCCTTGATGTGGTCTTGGCCGCCAGTTCTTACTCACAAGCTACCTCCTCCACTAGGCTGAAATAATTTTTTTCGAATATTTCTCTGTTTTTTGGCTGAGTGAATCATGTCAGGAGCATGTACAGCCTATGGAGCCCAAAGCACCATTCAGCTTACCCTAAAGTGTGGGGACATCCTCACTTTTTAAACATCCCCACTATTTTAGAGAGTGAACACTGCTAAAGCAATAAACGACAAAACCTCCCAGATATTAACTATGAAGACTACTACAGGAAAAGAGTTGCTCCAAGTCAACATTTAGGTGGAACTCATCCCTGGTGGAGCTGGATTCAGAGAGGGAAAAGGGCAAGAGAGCCTGTGATCCACAGATAACTTTTACAGTTTTCCCCTTTTGCCTCTCAGTGCTTTTCACCCAGCTGTAGAGCAGAGCACTAAAGAAACCACGACTCTGCCTGCTAGAGCAAAGCTAATCCACGCACATGCTGGTCGGAGCTGAAGTGGGCTTGTAGTAGAAGGTTTTAAAGGAGATCTGCTTAAAGCCTGTTAGTGGCTGGCAGGTCATTTGCATGTCAGGGAACACTCCCGATGGAAACAAGCAGGCATAAACACCTAGCCTTTACAAGCCTGCTCTCATGCTTAAAGAAACCTGATGCTCAGCCATGTGGAGAAAACATTTCTTTCCTCTCCACAGCATAAAGTTCACTGAAATGGAAAGCAGCTCTTCCAGCTGAGTGCTCCAACTGGAATTATTATTTTTAATAACTAGCAAAATGATGCATTCACTTTTTCTGTTATCATGTAAATACTCTGTACTAAATACACTAAACCCCTTTTTTCCAAGATTAGCTTGGCTTAGACACATTTGATAAGAATTTTAATGATAATGTTTAGGTCTGAAACAGGATTTAAATATTATTTCCTATCACTTTAGTGCCTTTGTATAAAGTTAAATGTGATCCTCTATGTTTAAATGGTTTAAAGCAGCCAGCTTAAACTGCATTACACAAGAACTTACTTGTTGCCATTAATACCCCACACTTTATTTGAAGTACAGAGGAAAAATAATAACCAAAACCTGAATTTCTAAGCATTTTCTTATTTAAAGAAATCTCAATCTGACTTATATTAAAAAATAAGATGCATTTTCTAAGTTAGGAGAATCTTTAAAAAGACAATAAAAGCAGAAGTTATAAAGCATATGGTTTACCGGGGCTGCCTCCAGGAGTCTCTCTGTAATGCATGCATGCCTGGGCTCATCCTTTAAAACTGATAATAGAGATTTAATAGGGAAACAATGCCACACACTTACCAGACTGGCAGCCATGGCTCTCTGCAAGGATGGCCTCCTTCTGTGTCCTTGTCACTGCTGTCACTGCTGTCCCTGCTGTCCCTGCTGTCCCTGCTGTCCCTGCAGACAGCGATGGCCTCTTTCCCCACATAAGGCTCACCCAGCACCAAAGCCGTACCAAGTGGGTGGGAGGAAATGTTTTCTGCTTGCAGGACAAGGAGGCCACTATATTTTTAGTACCTGGATCCTTGCCTATCTCACTGCCCCTCTGGGATCAGCTCCCTACCTTTGTTTTTGAGCCTGTGATCCGACAGTCCCAGGAAGAGACAAAAACCTGTTCTCAGCACTGAGAGCTGAACGTGCTTGTGGCATGTTTCACCAATGGACTTTCACACACATTTAAATATTCTTCTGGCCCGGGGTCTTAGGCACATGGAACTTAGAGTTTAGTAATCAGTTCCAGAGAAATAATATTCATAATTTGGAAGCCACTGCCCAGCAGAAATCAGACATTTGTTGTCCTTGAGCTATTGACACTCAGCCTGAGGACTCTCAAGTGAAAACTAAGGGTGGTCTGAAACACGGATCTGGGAAGGAGCAACTGAGTTATACACATTTGGTCACAGCTCTTTTCCTTTCAGACCAGAGGCAGGTGTCTCTCCACAGTGAAGTTATGTTCCTAGCAGGAGTTCTTCAGCCTAGCACCTCCTCACCTGTGGGCATGATTTAACAACCCTCAGGCTTCTGCTGGAGGTTTTCATGTTTTACTGGGGATTCAGTACCTTTTATTTTGAAATAAATTAAACCACTTTTATCCATATGCTTCAATAATTTTAAAATATGATTTTATGTTATCTGAATGGTTGGTTAATACTGTACAAGACTTCACATCCTGGAAAAAAGTCTGCATTTTTCACCAGCCATCAGCCCTGCAATAACTCCCCAGAGCTGTGAAACCATTTTATAAGCATGAGTAAGGTGATAAGTCTGGCTCTTGCAGCAGAAGCCTCCTTCATCCCTCTCATCTGTGACCCTGTTAAGGCATGGCAGTGTGCCAGCAGGGAACAAGCCTTATCCCTGCCTGGTCTGCTGATGGCCGAGTCTGGCCTCACTAATCCTTCTCCTGTATGATAAATACACCCTCTGTTTACAGTTCTCTACTGGAGAAGATAATTCTTGTTCTATCACCTTAAGTCTTCTATTAGGGAGAGCAGAAAACCTAAACTGTGTGAGTTGAGCATGGGTTGCAATGGCCACAGCTGTGATGGAGGAGTGCCTGCTTTGGAAACTGGAGCCAAGCTTGTCTAGTAGCCTATAAATAAACAACTTGGGGGCCAAGATTTCAGACACTTGTATGTGCCACAGAAATGCCTGTTACAGCTCTTCAGCATGTTAAAACTGAAGTTAATAGCTACAGGACACGATGGGGAGCCAGAGTGTAGAAGACCCGAGATGCATAGCAGGTCACATATGACATTTGTAAATTATGATAGAGCAACTTCATCCACACAGACAAGTGTAAGAACTAGCAGGAGGTTATCTGTGTCCTGTGTCTAACCTGTCTGCTGTATCTGTCTTATTTTGGGCCCACAGATCATCAGGGCTGGAAGGGATCTCCAAGATCAGCTAGTCCAACATCAACCCAACATCACCATAAACACCCCTAAAGCATATCACCAAGTGCCACACCTCCTATTTGGTGCATCTTCATTTCAAAAAGAAAGGAAAGCTTTCAGGAATCTTTCCTGAAGCAATTAATTTTCCTTTTTCCAGTCTCCTAAAGGCATTCCTCTGCTCACTGACAGATTCATTTCCCTTCACAAAGCTGCACTCATACGTGGCAAATCTGGCTGATCTTGTCAGTGTGGTGTGTGTTTCCATGCATAACTCTCCCAGTGGCTGCACCACTGTCAGTAAAACCCACTCCATCTCTCCTCCTGCAGGAGTCCCCAGATGCCCACCTCTGCTACCACAACACAGGACAGAGCTGGCTTAGCTGAGTGAGTACAGCTCTACCTGGATCTGTACTGAGACAATGGAGCCACCTCAAAATACTCTTTAAAATTAGTATTATAACCCATCTTGTTCCCCCGCTTAGTTCTGCATGTGCTTAACCCCCAAAAATGTAGCAGCACAAGTGGGAACACGGCATTAGAAACTACTGGTGAAAGTGGAAAGGTTGGCAGAGGATCTTCTAGCTGGAGTCACCACAGAAAAAAAATCTGTGGTATCACAGAAAGCTTCCTGCAATGCTGGAAGCTGTCAGAGTAAGGAGGTTTCAGGCTAAGTCTCTGTGTTTCCAACCATCTGCTTCCCAGAGATCAGGAGAAAAAACAATGCAGGAGTTAACAGAGGTGGCCAGAGAACATGGTGCATATCTGTGGGTTTTTCCCCTTCTTGTCTAACACCACACAGAGCCCACAACTTACAGTATAGAGCAGCATTATTTAGTATGGGAAGGTGAACAAATCACTCAAATAAGCAGGTCAGCTCAGCAGAAGCTTTCTGCACATTTAGGGTGTAAGACCAGGACTCTCTCAAACAACTGCTTTCTCTTGATCCCACTTCCCCTCCCACTTCCCACTGTGGCAGGATGGAATTAAGAATTGAAGGGACAAAAGTTGAAGATAACAGTTTGAGGTAATAACAATTTACTGGAAACAGCAATGAGATAAGCAAATAAATAGTAACACCAAAATATTAGTAACAAAATTATGCAGAGACAATGATTCATGTGCAAAAATGCTCACCACAGAGACTATGACAATAAAGAATACCAAAGGAAAAAAATAGTTTTTCCTCTTTCCCTCATTGTTTTAACCAAGGCATATAACAGGAGATATGTTTTAAACAAATGCAAACACAGGGTTACTACAATGTTATGATCTGATTATTGAGAGATGCCTTTACCTCTATAAATGAATATTAGTTAGCACTTAAAAATTTCCATGTTAGCCAATTAATGAATTCCAATACTCCTTATTTATTTATTCTTTCAACATCTCATGCTTTCATGTATCAACAGTGGAGAGGGCTGCATTAAGCTGTGAAGCAGCTTTGTGCCTTTCAGGACCCCTGGCATCAGTGGATTGCTATCCTGACAAGTTCAGTTTAGGGAAGTGGACTGTTTTGGACCCAGACTGTTGTTCTGCTTGCCATCCCGGTCTCTGAACAGCTGGCTATTACTTACTCTTGTGGTCGAGTCCTTAGAAGCCTTACAAAGGGTCAAAAAGCCAAGACCTCTGATGGCTAAACATGAAACAAAAGATGAGTCCAGAGCAGTGAATGTTCTCCCAAAGTGCCTGCAATCCCATTTAGAAGAGCAGGAGAGTACAGTGGTCCCTTTCCACAGAGCTCATTCTGGGCTCTGCTGTGCTATAGCCCTGTATCTTACAGCAGCCCCCTCAGCAGGAGAGCAGGGACTTTGACCCCTGAAATGCTTCCTGACTACTGTGCAGAGCTCGGGGTTGCTCCTGCAGAGCCAGCTTTTGCCGTCCCTCCCCAAGAGCTGAGTTTCTGAGAACACCCTCTGCTGCCTATCAGCCCCACTTCAGAGGTGATGAATTGCTGTTGATAGCCCTCTTCAAGTGAGCCAAACACACCAGGAGGAGCCCTACGAAGCTTTGAGTTAGATTGAGGCAGGTAGTGATTATCCACCATCATATGTCTGTCATTAGCTATTAATTTAACTAAGTAAAAGATAAACATTGGCTTTAGGAATCATCTCCAGGTATTAAGGATTTGCCCTCACTGTTCATTGATACCCTTGCACTGGCTAAAAGCAAGTTAAGTAGCTCTTAAATTCTTTGGCTTTATGTTTCACACAGTGTTCTCTTAATTTTAGAAATGTCATCCTGCTTTTGAAATGGCTGAAACTTTATGTAATGTTCAATTTTTAGCAACATGCCTACTGTCAGTCTACACCAATGACAGCAACTAAATCTGTCTGGGAGTCTGAGGAGGATTTCCAGGAAAACCCTTGCTAGGATGATAGAGTGCATTATTCAGGTTGGTGCTGGCCTATCTTCTTGGCTCTGAAGCCAAATGCATATTTTGGCTGATATGGGGCTTCCCCCACAGTTGCTGCCTCTCACCCCTTCTGCAGCACACAGGATGGCTCCTAGCAGTCCCTATTCTGTGGGAACCTGTTGGGAGCAGGCTGGACACATGCACGCCCACATGAGAACCTTCCAGCCCAGCTGCCTGCTGCTCTGAGCCTGACATCCTCTAATCCATGCAGTCCCCAAACCCAGGTGTGCCCATGGAAGCAGAGGCTCAGCCAGGACATGTGGGTGGCAGTGCTAGCACCACATGGACTTGCTGAGCTGCCTGGATCTCACTCAGCCCTCAGTTAATAAGCCTCTGATCATCCATCCCAGGAGCTAGTGGGTGGCTGGGGCGTTTTTCCAGGTCAACCATCCCCACATGATCCATATGCTTGCATCCAACCACAGAGGTGTATTCCTAGTCAGAACTTAGCCAAGGACCTGGCTTTCTGCTGCTAGGTCAGCAGGCTCTGGCTCCCTTCTGGTAACATAGACCATTATTCTAAAGGCTAAAAATCCAGTATCTCTTTTTGTGTTATGTTGTTTTCTTCAGTGAGACATCAATATCAAAGTCAGACAGGGAGGAGATTTGCTTGGCCCAAAAAGCAGGAGTATCTCCTGTTGTCTGCTATTTAGACAGCAGTCTCAGGTAGTGTAAGCTTCGTTTGTGTTTTTGATACAGAAATTCTTGGAAAATTCCAAAACTGCAAAATTTGCAGAAAGCTTTCTATGAAAAGGAAATAATTGCTGGTTAAAAATGATGGTTTGTATTCAAATAAGGACTGCATTTTCCAGGAGTCAACAGAAGATAATGCCATTGCCTTAAACCTGAGTAAACCTGAAAGAGGATGCAATAAGATGCATTTTAATTGGTGATGAATGTCATCACAAAAATCATCCTAGTGATGTCTTAAAGGAAAAATTAATCTGCATCTCCCTTATTGTCTACTCTCATGTCCTTTGCCTACTAATTATTAAATGTTTCTAGGAGTCTAAAGTGAAAAAAATTAAAGAATAATTTTATTCTTTAGACACTGCTCTCTTCTCTATTCATTTGCAAACCCCATGCCTTATTTCAGCATGTACAGTCAGTTTTTTAATATGTTTAGCAAATAGGAATATTTTTAACACTGAATTTAAAGGACATCTTCATTTCTATTATCTTGGCAGAGTAAAGATACCAAATTTTGTAAGATACTGGATTTTGAAACATCTGTGCTCTGATGATCCTTGAGTCCTGGGTGTGAAAGAGGTGAAGCTATAGCTTTCATCTCAAAGGGGTTTAGCAAAAATTATGTTTGGAGTTTTTTCTTAGCTTCTCACCTCATAGGTTTTTTTTCCATATTCATCCACCATGAAAAAAATTTAAGAGGCCACCTAAGCTAGAATTACATCTTGGTGGATCTCCTGTCTAAGGCTTGCCAGATGAAGCAGTGCTTGCTCAATCTAGCAAAGTCTCATCAGTAGCCATGAGCCATGTTGCAGTGCAGGTTCTGCCTGAGAAGTGAAGGAGTGAACTTTCAGCTTTGGGGGTTCATTACTGCTAAGGCTTATATTTATTCTCTGCCACTCTGCTAGTGGTGCCCTGGAAAGCACTACAGCTAGAAGGATTTTGAAACAAAGAAGTAGCATTTATTGTTTTGCTTGAT
This sequence comes from Catharus ustulatus, assembly GCF_009819885.2. Classification (NCBI taxonomy): domain Eukaryota; kingdom Metazoa; phylum Chordata; class Aves; order Passeriformes; family Turdidae; genus Catharus; species Catharus ustulatus. The sequence goes on from NC_046222.1 coordinate 95,907,230, forward strand.
AAGCAGCCTTTGAGCTAATGTATCTGTGCCTGTCTCAGTGCACTGTATCTAGCCACCACAGTTTTCCTAGCTTTGCCTAGACACTCCCCTCTGAAACAATTCCTTTTCAGAGTGTCTCCTTGCTTTGTGCCAGGCACTTTGCTAGCCGCCTGAGCAGATGGAAATATGCATGCCTGTAACAAATGTGACCTTGTTAAGCTGCTCATCCTTCATGTCTGAGTGAGAGGGAGAATAAAAATGTTACACCCACTACCTTCCAGAGGGCAAAAGCCTCCAACGAGGCGCGTTTACCGTGCTGCGAGGTGTCTCCTGGTAACGCTGCCTTGATATGATCAACACTGCAGCTACTACTTCTCAGCACCTCAGTGTTGCTATAAAGCATATGCTTGCCTGCACACCAATGCCTGCTCTCCCTTCACCCCCTGGAAAATGCACCTGGGGGCTAAACGTGGGGTGCCGGGAAGGAGCCATGGCACAGCAGTAGCTGTCATTTTGGCAGTTGTTGGGAAGGTAACGTGAGAGATAAGCAAAAAATAGGAAGGTAATGTGTGGAAGGAAAAAGAGGATAAATGGAGGTTTGTAAATAGCTTTGATCTGTGACCTGATCCTGAAAGAAAGTGCCAGAAAAGGACTGCAACTGCTGCAGTGTAACTGGGGTTTGTCTCACTTCATACAAGACACAAGAAAGTTGTAAATCTAAAGTCTGTGAGCATGACCAAAGAAGTAGAACATGCACCTCCAGAGAGTAATTAATTTGACCTCTCTTAGGTGCTTAATTGTCCTCTAGAACAGCACATTCATTCCTAGAAAAAGAAATTGTATTGTTCTTAGCCCTTGAGGGCTCCAGGCAGTTGCTCACAGGGAGCTGTTTCAAGCTACTGGATATACTCTGCGGTCTCTGAGACACCTGCATGGGGCAGGAGGGAGGGCACAGGAGATGGAGGTGGCCTGTGCTGCTGTGACTGCAAGAAGAACCCCAGGGTACCACAGAGGGCACGAGCCAAGGTGTGGGCAGCAGAATGGGCTCCCTAACCTTCAGGTTCTTACATCAGGGATGATGAATCCTCACACAAATACAATACCACCAATAACCACTCTCAGCCCATTGCCTTAACAAGGATAAAAAGTGTGCCTGTCATAACTCCATGAACTTCAGGCAACCAAGCTCCACCCCTGATCCTCTGCCAAAGTGCTCTGTAGAGTGTGAGGTCCAAGGACTGCTGCCAGTGTGAATCACAGCTGAGGGCCACATTTCAGTGCCTTACAAGTCACCTTCTCACCTTAAGCATCATCCTAGTAGTGGGAGATTCTTGAAAAGTGCCAGGGGAATCCAAGGGGACAGCTGCAGGGATGTGAGGTTGGAGACTGGGGAGGATTGACAGTGAAAAAATAAGGGCTTGCAATGACCTTTGGTGCATCCTAAGCCTTCCCTCCCCTCCTTCACATCTCTTTGTAGTTTTCACCCTCTTCATCTACTACTGGTATTTATTTCCAAGTTTTGTAGCTGCTGAATTCAAGGGAAGGAAGAATATGCAATTAGAATATATTAATAGAATATACCATTAGGGACACATAGGAATTTTTGTCTCTGTATTCACATAAGATGCAACTGGCACTACAACAACTTGAAATTTGATAACTCTAGCCCCTTCCAGCATATTTAAGACTGTTGAAGCCTGATAATTGGCAACAGAATGACTTGGCTTTCGTCTTTCACCCTTTGTCTTTGGTGGCAGGATCCCACTGATGCAGTGGGATAAGGAGTGAGGTACAAAAACCTCACGTCTGTTTTTCAGACAGGGCAGTGTGGGTGAGCGACAGCAGCTCTTAAAATGTATTGGCTCACTGAGCAGTTGTTAGCAATAAACAAGAAAGGCTTAACATCCAGATAGTCTAAAAATCAGAAACAAGTTCACACTTGGGATAACTTAAAAGCAGCAACCAATACCCAATATCTCTCCTTTGTTGGGATGGCGAGGTGGCTGCCAGCCAAGCGTGTGTTCTCTCCTTTTAGGGTCTAGGTCCCTGCTGTTGGCAAATTGTTTTCATGTTTGGTAAACCAGCCAACTTGTGACCTATTAGTTGCTGACAGGTGAAGACGGGGCTCTTCTATCCCTGGTACAAGAACAAAAAAATAATATGCCAGATTATTGAAGCTGGTCTGGTGTTTCTGTGGTGTTCAGGAGATGAAAAGGAGCAAACATCCAGCTGCAAATAACCAACTAAAAATGCCTGTCCTGGTCACCCCAACTCTCAAGAAGAGCAAAAATTAAGAAGAAACAGGTAGAGATGCTCCCCATGCAAAGCTAAGCTCAATCCATCAAGCATCAGTGTAAGTGAGGTGTCTTAGCCCACAGGTACAGATGTTGAGAAAACACAACTGGACTCATCCTGGTAGCTCTCACTTTCTGGATCAACCTAGAGGAGACTGTGGGTCAGCCAAGCCACTGACCTCAGCCTTCTGCCAAGCAGCATTCCTTGGGGTAATCCGCAGTGCTACAGTACTGTTTGAAGAAGGCCAGAGAGATGCTATCAGCAGCTTCTGAGTAATGTTTCAGCAGTGAAAAAGAAAGAGAAGAGACTCTTTTCTCCCTCTCCTAGACCAACAAAAAATTTATAAACTTCCATTTTTCCTTCCTTCCCTCTTGGAAACACCTCTGTTAAAAGGGTCATGAAATTTCTGTCCTCCTCCTTAGCTGTTCTCTCCATAGACAAGGGAGTACAGGCAGCCTCAGAATGCTTCCAGAGGTATCTCCAGGCTTCACTGGAAAAAAACAGAAAAAACCCCCTTCTTTTCTGGCAAGGAAAATGTTGGCAGTGTTAATCATTGCCAGTGCCAAGTGTTAAGAAAAAGACAAACAATGAGACAGATTTCAACAAACATGAGATTAAAAGCAGTGCCTCTGGCTTGTGTTAATGGCCTCCTGATACTCGAGCTTGTGGTGTTAAGGAGAAGTTGCATATGTGTGGGATGGAAAAGATTAGATGTTACCCTTACAGGTTTGCTTTATCTATCACAAGTGTTGAAGGTGTCTTTATAAAAAATGAAATCTGGGATTATTACTCAGCACTGTGTTTTCAGGATGTGAGGCTTGATATAAAAGATCAAATCATCGAACAAAATCATAAATAGTTATCACATACAACATGTTGTGATCTTTTTTTCTTAAACGCATTGCTATTTCTGATCAAAGTACCATACAATAATCCTCTACCACAACTAAGATCTGGGACAACCATGCAGTGATTGTCTCAATTTTAGATCTTGTGGCTGTGTAGACTCTTGTTTCCTCTGATCAGATACAGAGAAATAGCACAAACTACAGGATCCATACTGTACTTTTTGTTTAAATTAGTGTCTTCGTAATGTCAGGGCAGGTTTCATTTTTGCAGTAGCTGGGATGGGGCCATGGCCAGTAGCTGGAGGTTGTTCTGTGCCACCTCATCATGTCCAGGTGCAGGGAGAAGAGGCTTTCTCTTCCAGGGAGAGGGTTTCCTTCTGGTTAAGCCGGCGTGGCAGAAGGAGTAGTGAGGTAACACTGGCTCTGAGCCAGAAGGACAGTGCGGTGGTGTGGAGGAGGGAGAAGTTGGGTGTTCTCTACTGTCAGGGGTCTCTGTGGTGAGCAGTAATGTCTGTTTTCTTGTACCCTCAGTCATCAGTATTGCTGCTCTCACCGCTTGTTTTCTTATCTCATTGCTGTTTCCAGTAAATTTTCCTTGTCTTGACCCGTGATCTTTATTTTTTGTGCCTTCAATTTTCCTCTCCAGCCCATCACAGGGGAAGAGGTAGAGGGACAAGGAGGAGAGCACCAAGCAAGGAGCAGTGTGGTTTGGAGAGTCTCAGCAGGAACACAAAATTGGGGAGTACCATTCCTAACCATGACAATCAGTCCAAAACCTTCCTTCAAAACTGTTTTTGGTGAAAACCAATGAAACCTTAATTTTCCCAAATGTTTGCTTTCCAAGACAAATATTTAATTTATTGAGAAAATAAATTTAATTAATTGAAACCTTGACACTAGGACCTTATGAAAACTGTGGTTCAGTGGTTCTCCTGCATCAACTTGATTCCTACCATGTTCCACTGCTTTCTATAGCAGCAGAGTTGCAAGGTCACAGGCATCACTTGCCCAGCAAGCCTGCTGTGTGTGGAAAGGATGTGGATGTGAGAGAGCTAATAAACAGATCTCAACAGACACTGTAAAGACATTTCTAAAATACCTTGGTTCTTGGTGGACAATTTTTTAAAATAAAAAAAATAATAACATAGATGTTTCTGCTGCGGTTTTTTTTTTTTTCTCCACACAATCAGATTTTCCTTGCAAAGTGAGGAGGAAGTGTTTGTTTTCTCTCAGCTGGTACAAACCATTTTTGCACCTGTGTCATCTCACTCTTCCTGCATTCATTATGTTTCTCTATTGCCAATAGTGCATGAGAGCCCTGACAGAGACCAGAACTTCAGAAAAGCCAAAACATTTCTTTCTTGAAGCTGAGGTAGCAAATTTCTAGCTGACAATCAGCAAGTCCTTAAATTTGTTTGACAAAATTCTTGGTACCTTTCAGATGACAATAAGAATTTTACATACTGTCAAACTAAAATAGGGATGCATTGAGATTTCTGTCTATAAGATGATAAATATGAAAAATTACCAGTTTAGGTATAACATGTACACCAGACACAACTAGAAGCAGAGAGAATATTTAGCAATTAAAAACAAGAGCAGGATCCTACTGTCCTATGCAAATAAAAAGTTGGAAAATAGTTGTTTATGGATTTGTGTTAGATTCAGCATTATCAAACAATACCTAAGTTCAACCCAAAACTTCTCCTTTGTTTGGTATCAATTCTCTGATGTCTAATGAGGAGATAACCTCAATCCTATATCCTTCTAGGGTTTTGTTTCTCTTATTTTCATGACTCCTGTAGGCAAAATAAAGAAAAAAAGTCCTTTATTTGAGAGCACTACCCTTCTAATTAATGTATATGGAAAATACCAGAATTTTCAATGGTTGTTGGGTGATACACACACACAGAGTGACTGGACAGAAGGGTATCTGCAACAATGTGCTCAATAGGATGCTCTCCCTCTTTCAGAGTTTTGTGGTGTCCAGCAGCCCCAAAACCTTTGCTATCAGGCTCCTCTCTATCTGTTTAAATAGGAAAAGCATTTGAAAGCTAAGTTCCTATTTTTGCCTTTATGGTGGTATTTCAAAACTTTCTCCAGAATCATCTGTCATGTGTTAAAGAAATTCCTGTGTGGGAGGAGAGAAATAGTGCTGAGCAACACTAGGGATGGCATGGGAAGGCTGTCTGCCAGATTTTGCCTCATCATCCTCAAATTCAGTTCTAAGGGAGTCATGAGTCACTTTCATGGATATAAAATAGGGTATTTGCACAAACCTAAGTAAAGATATGGGATTTTACTTCCACTTTTCTGCTGGCTTCTCAACTCTATATTTTTCTTGCCCACTTCTCCATTTCATCCTTGGATTTTCTCAGCCCTCATCTGCTCAGTGATTCTCTGGTTTATGTCCACAGCTTTGTTAGTCTTGTCACTCAGATGCTGCAGGAAAATACAGAATGCTGATGTTCAGAGGAAAAAGAGGAGGTGGGTAGATCAGATCATACCTCTGCTACATTCATACCTGTGCTGTGGCTGACCTGTTATATTGTCTGGGGGTGTCTCCCTGCTGGGTACCCCAGAGAGTCCCAGCCCCACCAGAGGAAAGGCTGTTATCTCTCTGACAGTGTGCATGAGAGAGGTGAGGAGAAAAGGGAGGGAAGTCTTCAGGCAGAAGAGAAAATAAAATAGGAGATTTCCCTGTCTCTGACAAAGGTTAAGGTGATTCCAGATAAGGACAGGAATCTCATTAAATTGTTGAGAGAGAAATAAGAAAAAGAGTAATACTTAATCTGATATGGTTGGTTGTTGTCCTTGAGTAAGGAAGGGTCAATAGTTCCCAGTGCAGAATTAGATGGGTTAGGCAGAAGCATGGTCAGGGTTGGTCAAAAACTCTTCAGTCATCAATAGACCCCAAGTCTCTTCCATGGCCAGGGAGAAGTGCAGTTCTCTTCCACCAGTGCCATTCCCAGCCTGTCTGACTTTAGAAAAAGAGTGGCTTGACCCTTACTCGTTGCCCTTTTAGATAATAGCATAAAGGTCACCTCTGGTTTTGACAGCCTTTTAAAAGAAAAGAGTTAAAAGGTCACATGGACTCCAATAAATGGTTAATCTTTGATCATTTTGCAGAGCTATTCTGTGTCATGGGACAGAAGAGGAAATGGCTGTTGGCCTTTTCTCTTTAAATTCATAAGGGAGGAGATGGAAGTTTTTGCCTTCATCTACAGAAGTGACTGAAATGGCATATCAGGAAAAAAATTCTGTGTAAAGATGGTTTCAATGTATAACTGGATCATATGATTAATCTTCTGCTTTTAACAGGTATTATTTCAGGTTGTAAAGCATGGTAACTGAGTTATGTTTTTGTTGTTGTTCTAGTTCTACTGATTCATCATTTCTTTCTTGCTTCTTCCTCAAAGTTTACATAACAGTCATCTACACCACCTCACCTAATTGTATGAGAATGTCCAATGTCCAAGAATGTCCAATTCCTTTTGATGAGGAATAGAAAGTATTAGGGCATTCTACTTATCTATAATTGATACCCATTTTAATAACTTCATTAAGAAATTAGAGGGAATACACTCAAAGATCAACAAGAAATCCAGAACTATAGCAATAAGTCAACAACACATTTAAGGTTTGCAGGTGGTCTATAGGACTTAATTTTAGTTTGTCATTTCATTTAAGGAATGATAGCTGATTGAAGATTATAAGTTAAGTGGAGGTCATAAAAGTTTCTGCCATACCATGGTTGCTCATTTTGAAACAAAATGTGTTCGATCCACATACACCCCTACATCAGGATATCCACCTGGGAAATGTATCCAGAGAATAAGGCTTATATATTACTGATGTAAAACTACTGCTGCTTTAGGAGAAGAATGTTCCACAAACACTTATAATCAGGATCTCTCCATCCTTACCATTATTTAGAAAACAGTTTTCTTTGGGGGGGAGGAAACTACAGTGATGTAATCTGCCTCCTAAAGTGTCTGAAAAGAGATATATAGACGTGAGTACAAGAACAGCAGTCCTCCCCCACAGTATCCTCCCAGTACCCACAAATGACTACAAATGATCATCACATTGATCTTAAAAAAAAGGCACAGTATGTCTAAACAGTAATTTTTTTTTAAGTAAGATGCTGTAGTTAGTTAACTTTAGAAATGTTGCACTGTAGGAGTAGCAGCAAGAATGACAATTTAGCAGGAAATACCCCTGTGAGTTGCAATTTTGTGTATTTCTGACTACAGAAGATGAGAAGAAAAAAAGAAAAGAAAAAAAAAGGAGTCTGTTGGAAGAGACCTGATTTGGATTATTTATAACATTCCAAAAGGCACATCTCCCCTACTGCCCCTTCATCCTACAGCTCATTTCAACAATCAGAAGGCCATACTCGAGCTCCTGCTGGACAGTCAACAGTGAGCATCATCCCCCTGGGCCTGCAGAGAGGCCAGTTCCAAGTCAGCAAGCACATCTCCAGGAAAAACATCTTTGTTTTTTTAGCGTGGCCACTGTTCCGTGGCCTCTTTTTTGAAGTTCATTGCTTTCAAGAGTTGTGAGCATCCAGATGTCTCCCATCTCAGCTGAGAGAGCTTCCTGAGCAGTTTTCCTTGCCTGCCCTTCTGCGGTTCATAACTCTGACATGGACCATCTTTTCATGGGATAGAAAGTCACTTCAGGAAATCAGTAGGACAACATTCCATGGATCATTAGGTAGCCCATCACAAGAGGATTGTTTGGAGGAACAAGGGAAAATGGAGAGTATTTTTACTCTGTAATATCCTAAATCCTGAGTGCTTGAATAATTTATGCTTGTGCACAGATTCCTTAGTGAGAAGACAAAACAAAATCTGATAATGTTTATTTTAAGCAAGTCTCAACAAAATCATAGATCTTGCTTGCCAGATAATGAAGCTGCTGTTTTTCCTTCTCTTTTTTGAAGGCATTTTATGAATTTTTGTAGTCTTGGGTTATTGCCCTGGAGAATGGCCCGTAATTTGACTGACTGAACATACTGTCTTTTTTATGACCTTGAATGGGGTTGGTTCTAAATAGATAATGAATAACAAGAAAAAGACACAGCAAACAAATACGGAAACATTTGTGTGGCCAGACCAGACAAGACTAGCCTTTTGTATCCAAGTAAATCATGTGGTAGGAAGTGGATCTGCTCACATTAAAAGTGACAATTAAAAGTCCTGGTAATGGCTGCAAACTTTGCGTGGGCACCACATGATGGTTCGTGTGCTTCCTCACACATCTCATGGTGGGCTTTCTCAGGCAGCAGAGAAGCCCCTGCCTCAGCAGGAAGGTCAGACAAGCTCAGAAGAGGAAGCCACATGAGGCCTTCAGCATGAGATCAGGGAGCTCATGAAGGGTTGTAGGGCATTCAGTCTTATTCCCCTCCTGGAGCAGTGAGATGAAGGTGGTCCAGAGCTAAAGACAAATTCTTTTGGAAAAATATCAGCAGCAGGCTATCTGGGAGTTGTGTAGGCACAGGGTTATCCATGTATTGAGACAGATTCACTTTTCCCAGCTGGCACATCCAACATCCAAGGATAATTTGTGGGTTGCCATCATTTCACATCTGTCAGTCAGACTGTCTTGGTCCAAACACCCCTTGTGGGTCAGCTGGAGAGCATCTGCACAGAGAGGTGCTTCTCTTGGCCAGCACAGATCATGCTTCTTGCCGCCACTGCATGTGTTCCCAAAAATACGGCATGCAGGCTGTGCAGGTCCTCCAGGAAAAGACAAAGACATGGCTCTGTATATGTTCTAGACAGCTTGAGGGACAGCTTCCCAACTTTCCTCCTCCAGTTTTTGTACCACGCCTGGCACCTGCAGAAGGAGAAGCTCCAGTGGTCTCCATCCTGAAGATACTTCTGGAGCCAATGTCTGGTATGAACAAATATTCAGGGGATTGAAAAAACTTACTGTAGTATAGATAGAAATATTTCTTCATTAACTTTGGTCAAGGCCTACAGACTTCAAGTTAATAAGAGCTTTATCCCTGTTTTCTGCTTTAGAACTGATCCAATTAGGGTTCAGACCTTTTCCTGGTGTAAACAAACCCTGTGCTGCAAATCCTAATGTGTAGGTGATGTGCTGATACATGGGAATGAAGGGATGTGCTAAAAATATAAATACACTTAAGGGAATGAAAAACAGGGGATAAAGACAGGATGAAATGATCATTTAAAAGCTAAAAAAATAAGCAATGATTTGGTTCACACAAAGTAGGCACAGAAAATACTTCAAGCGTAATTTTTATCTTTGTTATGTTTCTTTGAAAACTATGAAAGTGTTTGTAGCTGGCTGAAGATCCTCTGGGAAAACATGTACATTCTAGCAGCATTATCTTCTCAGTCTGCTACTATGACTTCTGTGTACTGCTGTTGTGACAACAGATTAGTTGCTATTCCAGTTTCCAATTGAATTTGGATTAATGGGTCATTTTAAGGTCTTCTCTAAATCTATTGCATACTCCACATAAATTATATGAGAGCTGGGGGATTTTGGAAGCAAAAAAAAATGTTTTCAAAAGCCCGTATATTGCTAAGTTGTTTTTTTTTTAGCCTTGTGCCTTTCTCCTTTGTCCAATGGAAAATGGAGGAAAAATGTAGTCCAGGACAATGTACAAACTTTCTCTGTTTAGCTGTATGATGTTAATATTTCATTCTAGTCCTTCACAGTGTATAAACTTGAAGCTCAGTGAAATAAATGGGGTAGCTGGAATTCGCAAACAGAGCTGCAAATCCTATTAGCAGTTAAATACAACAGGTCTGAAATGCACCCTAGTGTGCATGAAATCTACTATGCAAACACAAAATAATCACTTTGGGTTGAGTGACATTTGCAACTTAGAGGTAAAAATGCTCAGAGAAATTTGTGTGTTTAAGCAACTCTGCCTTTTCCTGAAAGTGTCTACTCAGTCACTTGAAACTTAACATTTAATAGAAGAGAGAGAAAAGCAGCCAAGGAAATGTCCTGGTCTAGTACAAGGTTGGATTGTGACAATAGATGGGCCTGTTACATGGCAACTAAAGAAAAGCAGGAGGGTGTTTAGCTTCCAGCAGCACTAAAGTAAACAGGTAAGAGTGTGAGGCTGTATGGGGATGTGCCTCTGTTATGCACTGGAAACTGCTGTCCAGGATATCTAAACACATTCCTGGTGCTCTTCAGCCAACACCTGTCTCCTACATCCGTGCCCAGGTCTAACACGCTCGTGTAAGCAACCTTGTTCTAGTTGCTGTAACAGCCAGCACACAGGAAGAAATCCAGTCCATTTTTAAAGTTAGCCATTTTAAAATTAGTCCATTTTTAAAATTAGCAATCAGTCCCAGAGGCTCAGCAGGAGACGCTGCAGTGACATTGACTACAGGAGAGGAGAGGAGAGGAGAGGAGAGGAGAGGAGAGGAGAGGAGAGGAGAGGAGAGGAGAGGAGAGGAGAGGAGAGGAGAGGAGAGGAGAGGAGAGGAGAGGAGAGGAGAGGAGAGGAGAGGAGAGGAGAGGAGAGGAGAGGAGAGGAGAGGAGAGGAGAGGAGAGGAGAGGAGAGGAGAGGAGAGGAGAGGAGAGGAGAGGAGAGGAGAGGAGAGGAGAGGAGAGGAGAGGAGAGGAGAGGAGAGGAGAGGAGAGGAGAGGAAAAATAAAGCATTCCCACTAAAATACTTGCCCTTACTAGAGACAACTAATGACGGCAAATGCAGCATTTACTTTTGTAACTTATTCTAGCAACTAACAACCTTACAGCCCAAAACGTCTGTTCCTGTTTCTGGTTTGAATGCACTTGGACTTCACTTCCAGGTATTAAAGTATTGCCCTCTGCCCCTAACAGGAAATCACACACAGTCACTCTATCTCCTCCAGTCTGTTTTTGAAGAATTAACAGATCCTTCCAGTATCAGAGAACATGGCAGTTTTTCCAGCCTTTAATTCATTTTGGTGACTTTTTGATGCAGTCTCTGTAGCCTTTTAAGTCCCTTTAAAAATGGGCACACCAGAATCATGTGCTAGGATCTGTGTTGACAACAGAGCTAAATTTGTCTCTCTGCTCCTCTGATTTTATACTCAGGATCCCAGATACCCTGAGTGACTATGCTGGTCCTTCTAAGCCATGACCTCTCAAACTGCTGTTAGGAGCTGATGTTTCTGAGGATACAGTTCCCCAATCTGAGAGGAAGGTCTGAATCTTTTCCAGCTGTGGTTCTTCCAGGTCTGATCCCCACTTAGTGCTGGCATCAAAGCATGTTTTGGTTGTGACACCTCACCTGAGGGAGGGTACATCCAGAAATGCTCATGGATGTCCTAGGCTGGAGGTAGATGTTGAACCCCAGCTTCCCTGAGTGCCCAAGGTCACTCAGTATCACCATCCTTTCCTCATCATTGTGTCCTGCTTCATAATCTACACCTATTTCTAAATTTCTAAATAATGTTTCTAAAATAACATAAATAATCTTATAAAATACAGAAATTATAAAAATTAAATTATAATTTATATTTATACATATGTACTTTATATGTATATATTTATAATATAAATTTTATAAATTTATAAAATACGAATTATTTTATTATATGGAATATTTATAAAATAATAGTTCTAAATCATCTTATCTATGCTTCTCAATTTGAAGTCATGAACAGAGTTAATGCATTCTAATACAAATCCCTGTGGGACATGACTAGAAATGACCATTTATGAGTACCCATGGAATAACAATTTTTTGGTGTTTGTCATACAGACAGTGTAGGGCATTTAATGTATTATATTGATAGCATTAGCCCATGTGTCAGGTGGTATATTTTTAGGGAGAATCTAAGTATACTTCTTATTCTGTCAAGTTCCTTTATGCCACAAACTTGTAGTTTCATAAAAAAAGGGAAATCAGTCTTTCTTTATGAACAGATAAATTTTCCATAAGGCCATGTTAATCAGTATTAATTTAATTCTCTGCCTTTGTTTCTTCTTTAATTTTCAAAGCCTTTTATTATTTTGAATTTGCTAATGACTAGTATCAGGCTCAATGTCAGCCAGAGTAAGTCTGCTGCTGGCATAGAATCACATATTCTCGCACTTCTGGGATTTGCATGGGGCTTCAAGACCTCTGTAAAATTAGTGTCAGAAAGGCTATCTTGCTTTTTTGCTAGCACTAATAGAAATTCTCAATAAATTAGCATCTTAAATAGTTTACCATCTCCCTATAGTGATTGGCTAATATCACAGAATGCCTCTTACAGTCTGTGGCTCAGGTAGAAGATAGGCTACATCACTGATCAGAGAGGCACCTCACACAGCACTAGATGCACACAAAAGCTGATGCTGAGGAGAGCTAAAAAGGTAAATAGCCCTAAGTATTCTTCCAGCAGCCAGCCAGTGTACTTGTATTTTCTCTTTTGGTCTATGCTGTGTATATTTTAATTTGTATTAGGTTTCTCTACATTCCCTACTTTCACCTCTCTATATATGCACATGTCTATATGCTCTCACATACACATGCTCCCACCTTCATTGTTAACAAGTTACACTTAGACCAAAGTTCTCTCAATTGCAAAACAAATATTTTTTTAGCCAAGTCTTAAAAAAACCTCTGGATATGCAACTTCTTTATCTGTTGATTAATCTTCCCTGTACTGACCTAGCTAGGTACTGCAAACCCCAGTTTAACAGAAATTATTGCTGGTTTCTTTAGGGGTCACATTCACACAGTTCCTCTTTTTCCTTCCCCATTGAATGGGTGAGAGTCTTTAGAACAATTTTGCAACAGCACTGTGGAATATATTGCTAAATTACCCCTATTAATGTCTTGACTGTGAAGAGGCCTCTTAAAAGGAACAAGATGACTAATAGATGATAAGAATGATACTTATTTTATGCACTAAAATAATCTAATCAATGTAGACTAAACATGCATACCAAAGAGAACATGCAAGAAGGTCTGAGATGGCCTTGCCATTTGGTGAGCACACTGTGCAAGAACATGTGTCACTCATTTAATTTAATGTATGATTAACAACTTCTGAATATGATTAGCACTTCTCTAATTGTGATTGACGTGAGATATTCTGCAATAGCCTTTCCACAAGTGCAAATTCATAGATTGTAAAAATGGAAAAGCAAATGTATTCTATCAGTAACAATCCAACATCTTGGAAAGTTCCAAGTCTCTTCCAGCAATGTCCCAGTAGGTCTCTAATTATGTCTGATACGAGTGGCTTTAACTATGTCCCTGTTTTTTCCAGAGCTGACATTCACCTCTGAGATGTTCTCCAACAGGTGGCCTTTTGCTGGATGGTTACCAAATGACATTGGTGACAACAATATTCTGCCCATACATAAAATACAAGGGATGTGACAGTGTCAGGAGATATCATAAGGCACAAGAGGAAAGCTTCCAGATAAACAGTGGCCATCTCTCTTTCCCCCCCTAGTTTGCCTGTTTAGAGATGAGCTTTCATGACCTTTGCTCTTTAAAAAAGCCTGGGTTTGCTAATTCATTCGCTTGCTTCCACCTTTCTCCAAGGGCATTTGGAAGGTAAACACTGTATTCTTTTCTACCCTCCATAAATGACTCTAGAAGCGGAAAGAAAAATATTTGAAAGAAAGTGTCTTTTCTCTTCTGAAAAAACAAGTCTTTCAGTCCTCTTCAGAGTTTCTAAGTTCCTTTTGGGTTTGGACCACCTGTTGCACACAGTGTATGTCTTCATGTCATTGTATAAAACCATTATTGCTCTGTTTCATTAAGTTAAATCAAAACACTCTGGATTCAAACACACTGTCCTTGCCTCTCAGGGAGGTTAAATTCGGGAGGTTACATCACAATCAGGCTTGCCAGCATCAAGTGATATTCCAAGGTAGCAGAGCAGATGGGACAGCAAGCCACCTGTGCTGGGACAGAGTCACACAGCCCCCAGCTTGCCATCAGGTCAGGGATATTTCCTTCCTGTCAAAAGGCTTTTAAATGAAATCATCATAGTCAGTCAGCAGAGAAGGGGTGAAAATTGGTACCTGAGCTTCCAACATTGAAAATGGAATAAAGAGTGTGATGGGCAGGGCAAGAAAGCCAGGTGTGGACTTTGCTCCTTTAGGCTTCAAAGTCAACTGCAAGCCAAAAAGTTAGGTTCAGTGACCATGGTGGCAATGTCATAAAGTAACATTTATAACTGAGTATTTCTTACCCCCACGGGCATTGCTTTAGCAGTATCAAAGACCTTTAGACCATCCCATGATGGAATTGTCTATTCAGACTGAAAGCCTACCTCACAGCCATGCTGCTCCCGTGATATCCAGCCCCAGATACCCAGCTGAAAGCAGAAGATACTGAGGAACAAAGTACAAGGGACTGCTGATGGTGAAAGGAGAAGCAGATCTGCCCTCTTGTGTACATGGCATCTATTGCAACTTCTTCTAAATTATTATGAAGCTCATTAATTCCTTGTAGTAATAAATACGGAAAATATATTAATGCTTTGAGTTTTTTAACCTCACCATAAACAGAAGAATAAGAAAACAAAGGATGAAGGTTTGGGTTATTTCTACTCAGGAATTGCTTTGTAGACCTGAAGGTAACCAATGTGAATAGCATGATCAGGAGAAGCTTCTCTGAACACTTAGGCTATCAAACTAGAGATTATGAAAATAAAAGTAGTACAAAACCCCTAAGAAGGTAAATCTAATTGCTAGGGAAATTCGACCACCTGCAAAATTATTGGACTTCCAGGAACAGGGTGTCTCGTCTCTCCTTCCCTTCCCTTCCCTTCCCTTCCCTTCCCTTCCCTTCCCTTCCCTTCCCTTCCCTTCCCTTCCCTTCCCTTCCCTTCCCTTCCCTTCCCTTCCCTTCCCTTCCCTTCCCTTCCCTTCCCTTCCCTTCCCTTCCCTTCCCTTCCCTTCCCTTCCCTTCCCTTCCCTTCCCTTCCCTTCCCTTCCCTTCCCTTCCCTTCCCTTCCCTTCCCTTCCCTTCCCTTCCCTTCCCTTCCCTTCCCTTCCCTTCCCTTCCCTTCCCTTCCCTTCCCTTCCCTTCCCTTCCCTTCCCTTCCCTTCCCTTCCCTCTCTTTTATATTTTCTTTTTTTTTTCTTTCATTTCTTTATTGACAATGATGAAAAAAATCAATCAAAGGAAAAAAAAACCCAAAAAAACAAACAAAAAAAGGAAACCAGGGCAGTACTACTACTCCCTGTCAGTAGACTATGGATTTACAGTTGAATAGGCCAGCCGTCAATGGAGTGAAATCTGGATGCAGCTTTAAAACACAGACTACAGCAAAAGGTGCATTTTCAATTTGTTATTGCTGTTTTGAGAATACGTTAGGTCTGATGGCATCAGTTTTTCTCTCCTTTACAAGGAAAAAGCAATTATATTTTGAGCCTGAGGAAATAGTAATATATAACAGAATAAACAAATTCTTCAGCATATGAGAATTCCATCTTCCATAGAAGTGTTAAATGCCGTCTAGGTGCACTTCCCTATACCTTTCACTCTCCTGTTTCTCTTTACAGTGGTTTTTTTTAAGAGTTCCAGTGAGATCAGCAATAAAGAAATCTCATGTGAATTAGCCTGGTTTTGTCTGAAGCAAAATTACGCCATCAATAAATGTAACTTAGTGGATCCTTTCTAATATAACTTTGTTATAAAACAACACTGATATCCCTCCTTACCACAGGACAAACAAGAACAAAAAGCAAAAGAAGTACAGTGATTTCATGATTATAAGCTGCACCATTTTGACTAAAATTTTGGTCCAAACCGAAGTGCGGCTTATAATCAGGTGCGGCTTATATATGGACAAAGAACAAAAAGTTGCTGTTTTAGTTTGGAGGACAGGTGTCTGCTGACAAAGGCAGGAGCTTCTCCTTGAAATGGAGAACGTAAACCCCTCCCTCCAAATTATTATAATTTTGAAATCAAGGGGCTCTCAGGCAAAGACATGGGAATTAGGAATGACAGTTCTTTTCTAGGGAAATTAAAATAGAAATACAGTACTACAAAGAAACAAACTCCAAACCCTGACAAAGTCAGAGTACAACCTGACACCCTGTCAGGCAGGGTGTTGGTAGCAGTCCCATTAAATGGTGGCTGCATCCTCCTGCAGTGACAGATGTGGTTCAGTTGAAGCAGTGCTCCTGCAGAAGGTGCAGTTTCCCTCCGGAGGTCCAGTGGTGATGTGGAGAAATCCAGTTTTCCTCTGGAGTCCAGTGGAGAAAGGGGCTCCCTTCGTGTCCCAAAACCTCTGTTTTTATTTTGGTAAGAAATGTTGGGCTCTTCCCCCAGGCTGGAACAACTTCCAATGGGATGAAGTAATTTTATCAGTCACACAGTGGGACTCAATGGGCCATTAGCAGAAAATGACTCGCTGGAGGAAGGATGAGTTGTGAAAAGATAAAGAACAGTGCCCTGCCTGGTTTCAATGGATGGCCCATTAGCAGAATATCTGCCGTTGAAATAAGGATCACTGTCCCCACCCTCAACAGATGGTGATAGAATAGATACCTTTTATCACACTCTGTATTGTAACGTGCGGCTTATAATCAGGTGCGGCTTATGTATGGACAAAGAATGAAAAGTTGCCGACAACCAGAAGTGCGACTTATACTCAATGCGGCTTATAATCATGAAATTACTGTAATCTCTGCCACTGAAATTAAACAAATAATTATTATGGTTCCTTCTTCTCACTCTTTACTCTTTACCTATTTCAGACTCATTGTTGAAGATCTGGGGATTTTGTGGCCTTTTATGCTTGTTTGTGCTATAAAGTTGTGTCTAACATCTGGACTTGCAGTTTGAAATGCTACTGGGAGCAAAACTAACTGCATCATGAAGTAGGCTGCAAAATATTGGACAACAGGCAGATCAGGTGTTTTCTGTTAATTATTTCTCATTAAAAGAAAGGCCAAAATAAATGTACCTTATAAGTTCTCTTTACCAAAAAATATTTAAACAGATCAATTCTTTAATTTTGTGAGTGTACGTATATGTACATGCACACATACACAAAAACCTCCCAAGTATCTTCCATTCTTCTAATATTTCTTCCTTTCCAGAGGGCTGAAATTCATGCACAAGCAAAGGAAAACACTCAATATCCCCCTCCTTGTTTCTTCTTAGGGCATGTCATGCTGGTGGATGTGAATAATCAGTTCCCAGAGAGTGGATGCCCTTGAATCCAGGAGAACTGGAAGAATGTGGAGGTGCATTCTCACCTTCTTTAATTGGACATCCAGATTCAAACAGAAGCCAAGACATCCTCAAGAGGTCTTTGGGCAATCACAGCACCGACCTAATTTTTTTGCAGAGATATCTGTCTCATTACAGTGTGGATGTTTTAGTGTAAAATTTGAGGTCTGTATTCTAAAAATTGAAGGAATCTGCAATGGAGTCAGCAACTGGCAATATCTGAATGACTAATAACCAGCAAAGTTTAATGTCCCTTAACTTCCTCAGAGGCCATCAACCCTGAGAGCTGATCATTAATTGCCTGCAATAGCCTGTGCCGTGGTCATTACTGCTCTGTTATTCAGATGAAGTGAGTAATACTAATTTTAGGACTTCCATTTTCATAAATTGAGAACCCAGTCTTTTTTCACCCAACACATTCCAAGTCCAATCTGACATTATTTTTCTCCCCACTTTAATAAATAATGCCTCATGCATGTTTAGCTTTCATAAAAGTAAAGATATTTTCTATGTATTAGCCTATAGTGCAGACAAATAACTGGATTATATTCAGTTATTGATGCATCACTGAGAAAATAACCACAGAAATCAATCATGGTAAGTAATAAATGAATGAACTGGAAATTATAGGAAGAGCTGCATCTAAACCTCAGAGCAGAGGCAGCACGTGACTTGGTCCTGCCTTCTCTTCCCGAGCCACAGGGGAGCCTTTGAGCTCAGACTCCTGGGCTTTCCTTCTGAGGAGCCAAAAGGCAGGGGGGAGCTTTGTTTTATCAAGGTACGTAAATGTACAGGGTAATCTCCACTATTTCAGCTTCCCTGTTTACACTGCAATGTAATTCATAAGCCCAAGTTGCTCTAGGTTTGTCTTGATAAGAAAGTCTTGTAGAGGATCTCAAAATCATGTGCCTTCATTTTTGCCCCTAATCAAATAACCTGACTTTCTCCACATTTTTTTTTTTTTTTTCCCAGCAGTGGGAAATATGTAAGTGCAAGACTGTGGTGTACTCCAGCTGATCCTTGCTAAGGACATGTCAGGCACTTGGTATCACAGATATACATCCTTCCTTCCCAGGGGAAAAGTTTACAGGCAGTCTTTGGGAAACCAAAGCTAAATGCATGTGTACTTGTTTTTAGCACTCAGGAAAGGTATTTAACCTCGAAATTACTGAGCCACAAAGTGCCAAATTCTTCCCATCCCAGATGAAACTTTGTGCAAGAAATGACACACCAGATCTGCCTTGCATGGATAACCACAAATAGCAATTACAGAATTACCTCCTGGGCATGTTTTGTATGGTGGAACTGTGGTGGGCAGAGTAGAAGAGGTCAAACATGTCAGTCACAGCAGTTTCTCCTGCTTTGAAGATCAGTGAATTTGTCAGTTACAGAGTCAGGAGAAAAGAGGCACCAGAACCAGCCTAGGCACAGCAACTCACAGGCAAAGATTCAGGGAGGTTTAGATCCATGGTCTTGAAACACTTCATGAGAGGTCACTTTTCAGCTAATCATTTTCCTACCCCAATGCACACCCAGAGTCCTGAAGCTTGTTGTGACTGTTTGACACAGTGTTGAGCATGTCAAAAATTCTTTGCAATCTGATTGTCCATTATAAAACACTGTTGTGACCATGTTTGCACATGCTCAAAAGCAAAATCATAAGACAGTTCTGAGATAGCTCTCACCTCACCTGACATCTCTTTTGCCTGAAGCAGGCTGACAGACCAGCATCCAGGCTTAGGAAAGAGTGTGGGGGAAAGGGGCAGAAGAATGAGAGTCATCACTTCAGCTACTTTTGTTATGAACACCACTCCTGACCGCATGCCTCTGTTTGTGTTTGTATGCATACAAATCATGGATTGACTGTGGTGTGCATCAGACAGAATTTGTCTTCAAAGGATGCTGCTGTGGGGTGTTTTGGGGACCTTGGCCTCATGTTTGAGAATGTCTTCTTAGTCCATTTGGAGAAGGTACAAGCACTGTCCTGCAGAATTTCATGTTACACAAACCTGCTTCTCAATGAAGCACTTTCTGCAGGTTCTGCCAGACAGAGTGATTATGGGGAGCTCTCAGTTTCTTCACACAGCTAAGTTCTGTAAGAACTTGTTCAGCAAAAGCAAGGACAAGAAAAAGTATTTTCTAGGGAAGGGATGTAATACGAGCATGTTTGCACAGGTAAATTAAACAGGACCAGGCCATGAGTTTGAGCACTGTTCCCCCATATGTCTGTGTATCTTATCAGTGTTTTCCCTGAACAGATTAGGTCAGTCTAGAGGCAGTCCTCTAGACAGTGTCTAAATGGAACTCAGAGGTTAGGATATGAAAGGATAACCCCAGCATGCCTGGATGTGACCACACTTGGGATTTTTGAAAAGGAGGACTATAGAAAAAACCTTAAAATTTTAAGTTTTTTAAGGTGCTTAAAAACTGTGGGGCTGCAAATTGCAGAAATTGAAACTCCTCTGTTAGCTAGTTTTTTCTGTTATTAATTCCATTTTAAGTACTCTTCAGTGATGGAAATAGAGACCCTGTTTAAAAGAGTTCACTGACAAAACAAAGAAGCAATGCAAAGAAAAGAGAATGAGGAAGAAGGATGTCCTGTGTCTGGTTACAAGCTCTTGATAGGTCTCCCACATTCATGTACAGGAATGCATATATACATATATACGCATGTGTAAATGCACATATGTATATATGCACATATATATACATATCTATATAGATACATAGATATATCCATCATATATATGTATATCTTGAAGATATCTTGAAGATCTAGCACATTATTGTTATATTACTGCACTACTTGTCAGGTCCATGGCAGATGCGAGCTTTTCGACAGGAAAGGATGAGAATGTAAAAACCTTTCTCTGGAGGTCATTTCATGCATGGAGAGCTGCAAAAGGGAGGGTAGCAGAATGAGAGTGGGAAATGGAGAGTGAAGGGATGCCAAGGGCATTATCAGGATAAAGTGATAGGAAGAGAAGATCAAAAGATCAGGGACAGAACTACGTAAGGACTTGATAGTAAAAGGGAGATACATGTATTTTTTTAAGCTGTGAAATGGAGGGAAGATAGGTTTGGAAGACAAGGGGGTATCAGTGGTATGTACAGTGTGATGGAAGCTAATCCATTCTTAGAAAGGGAAAATCAGCTAAGGAAACGTTTTGGTCCAAATGTTTAGGTTCTTCCTTCTTAACAAAGGCTGCTGCTGTTGGGAAAACCCATGGACTGTGTGATTCTTAAGATTTGCTGCTTGAAGTTTTTCTTAAATTTAGAATAATTGTCCACTCTTACTCACAAAGTCAGGTCTCACATAACTTATCTCTTGGCTGTTCCAAAGACAGAGATAAAGCCATGAATTTGGGGGAGAGAAGGCAGCACCACAGATGGCTCCTGTCCAACCAGGCAAAGGCTGCCCACATCTTGTATCATGCAACATGTTGTGTTACAGATGGGACAGTTTTGACATGTCAGGCAGGTGTGCATCACCTTTACTCAAATAGGTCCTGATTGCTGGGAAGCTACCCTGGAACAGCTCAGCATGCCAGTGACTCCTGTGCCCTGGGACCTCTCCTTCCAGACATCACTCCTAATCCATTATTGTCCTCGTATCAAGTAAAAAGAAATTTGACAGTATAAAGAAAACAGAAAAACTTTAGACTTCTGCCTTCTCTACTGAATTAATCATCTCTGGCAGATTTGTGGCTTCCTATGACCCTTGAGTTTTATTGTCTGCTAGCACATCAGGCACAGATTTTCCTCTCTTTTGCCCCTACAGCAAGCATTACAGTGATCTTCTCAACACTGACAGGGACAGGGCTTACTTCCAGTAAAAGGGCACCCTACTTAGCTGTGCAGGGTAAGTGAGGTTAGAGGGATAGGTGCATGGGAATAATAAAGGCACAGAGGTCAGCAGACTTTCAATATGTTTATGCAGTTAAATGTAACAAGTTCAGACACTATCATTTATTTTTTTCCATAGTTCACCAAAAAAAACCTCTTTATGTTGTTTTCTCTCTGTCAGGGCTTTCCTATTTTTCTTAACCTCTGCATTGCAGTGCAGCTAGGCTGTGCACATGAAGATATACTCCCTGCCCTGGGGAAGATCCCAGATAAGCAGAGAAGTGACATACAAATGGCAAGGGGGAGAGAGCGATCTAATCGACTGGCCGCAAGCTTTGTACATTAAGATAGCGAAAGCATACACAGAAGAGTAAAGCTGCTTTCTGCTGGGAGAGGCATGCTTCTTTCCCCCTTCTCTTCTTTGTCCTTGTCTTTTTACCCTTGTCTCCCTTGTGCCCTTTTTGTACTTCCCGTGCTGAGATGGTGTTAGGCTTGTGAGGGCCTGTGCACATGTATTGGCTGCTTAGTTTGCTTTCTAATTTAGCTTGCTGCCTGTCTCTGTCTCAGCTCATGGCCCTCAGCCTGGCACAGGGGTGTCAGCTGTTCCTTGCTAAAATTGGCTCCGTTCCTCTTGCTGTCTGGTAAATACCTAACACCTGCTGATGGTCTCCAAGTTTGAGAATTTTCCCTATATTGCATATAAACATGGAAAATGAGCTATTTTCCACTCCTCCCTTGCTCACACCCAAAAAGTCTTTTCAGGTGTGAAATCCAAACTTAGCAATACCAAAGGATTTCCTGCACTTTTATTTCTCTATATTGTTCATCTTTGGGTAGAGCTTTTGAAACTCCTCTTCAAAACCATATGGCCATGGTTGCACAGGGGACATCGTACAGGGCTTCTGTAGGTGTCACAACACACTCAGGCTGCTGTGCAATGCACCTGTGAAACTGGGGTGACCAATTCTGCTCCTGCACCTTGTAGGATGCTGTGGTGTGTGCCCAGGAGGAAGTAGGACCTACCTTCCATCTCATTACAGGTAGTTTGAGCATACAAAGCTTGTTAATCTCCTGGCACCAAGCTCTAGTGGGGAAATGATGCTGTAGAAGATTTCAGAGGTTTAACACAAACACAGTAAACTTCCTCTACAGTGAATATCTTGGCTTTCAAAGTTTTGCCAGGGGAAAGATCGGCATTTGACTTGGCATCTCTGCTCTTATAATGGCTTTTTTCAACCTCCTTTCTCGCAGACACTTCTGAAAAGAGCTGTCAGATCACAGCTGCCTGTTTCACACCTCTCTGAATGAGCAAGGACATGGGCAGTGGAGCCAAGCACTCATCCCTGGCTGTCACCCAGACAGCCTATGTGCACTTGGGCAAGTTGCCAAAACCTCCACCACCCCTCCCCACTGTAGTAGTTATGTTGAGACAGACTGGACTGACACCATCATCAGTCCTTTATTAAAAACTTCTTAATTCCTTACTCAGTGGACTTCTCTCAAGCAACTCTGACTCCTTTCCTCACAGGCAGCTCCACACAGCCCCGACTCCTTTCCTCCTCTCTGCAAGTTTCTTTCTTCTTTCTGCATGACTGGCTAGACCCCAATCTGTCCCTTTCCCAGCCACCTAACCCTGTCTGTCCCTTACAAGACCACATGTCCCTCCTCACAGCACAGCCAGGAGACTCCATCCCAAATTGCAGCAGACTCTGCAACTTACTCTCAACCACTTTTATAACCCCCTCCTCTTTAGGCAGGCAAGGCTGTCTCCACTTCTAGGCAATCAGTACAGCTGTAATTCTTAGAAGAAAATTGCCTTCTGCACTATCCTTACAAACTATCTTCCTACACCCTGCCATGCCACATTTAACAGAGCTCATTTCTGAGCTCTACAGGATGTCTCTTCCTCTGCAACCCATGGTAGAATCATCAGTCTGGATCCATGTTCCATAACTTCATGCATGTAACTGAAGAGCCTGGTAAGCATCCTATCCCCACCATCACCTTTCTTTGTGGTCACTGGATGGTCAGAGACAGCCCTTCCAAGTGAGATATGAGGTGGGATGTAGTGGTCTGGCATGAGTCTGGGCTGCAACACCTCTAAGTGTACAGCACCTGGTGAAAAGGTGCTGAAGCTGAGACAGGAATGCTTCAACAGGTCACCGAAGTGACTTTTGAGTTGGAGTATCTTCAATGAAATGAAGATGGAGACTTTATATCCATTTGCTGGAACGACTTTGTCTGCTATCTGTTGCAAAACTCTTCACAAATGCAACTTAATTGCTTAACCTTATAATAAATAGTACATTCCCTGACTTTTCAGAGAAGAAAGTGTGTTTCTTCCTGGGGCTGCCGCAGGAACAGACACATTGATACCTCATGTCATTAAAAAGTGATGTTGCCTTTCTCAGAACACAGATAATGTAAGATACAGATTTGTAAAGTAACTTCTCAGAAAAGGCTACTTCAAAAACATCTTACCTCATTAATACAGACAGACAGCTTCAAATAGCCATCTTTACTGACCTAGCTCATAGAAATGTGGAGATTTAAGCAAAGGAAAGATCCCAGTAAAGTCAATGGGCTTAAAGCTAAGGACAGACTAGTGGGATCTACACGTACACAGGGCTAAAAGTAGGCTGACATGCCTTGGCAGGGTGAAGCCCTGCTGTCAGGCTCACTGCCGTGACCCAATTTCTTTGCAGGTCTCTGCAGGGGAAATGCTCACTCCTGCAGTTCATCCCTTCCCTTCAGTGTCATTAGTTCTTATCCTTCCATGTCAAGCTTTGCAGGGGAAGGATTTTGCTGCACTGCCGAGTGTCTGGGAAATGGCAACTAATTTTTGCTTGTGGTTTAAGAGAGGCTTGTTTGATTTTAAGGGAAATAATCCAACCAAAACCTGCCTTGAGTTTTCCCATGCAATTTAAGGGCTGGAAGGGAGATGGGGTCCTGCTTTGTGCCCTTCTCGGTCAGTGAGCAGCTTCATTGCTGTGAAGTTTTGGATAACTGCCCCCCAGGGAGGTGGTAGCTTGAGCAGGAGAAAAGCTGTCCTTTTTTCCCTCAAGTAAAGCTTCAGGCTTAATCCACTGGACAATAGACAAGCAAGGACCCACCTCCATAGCGTAAGCAGGTGATGGGGGCAACAACTAGGGCTGGTAGAGGCAGAAAAAGGTTTGGTAGCTGCTTTGAGCTGCCAGCTGTCTGAAGACAAAATTAGGTTTCAGAAATCTTGGCCTGCATCCAGCACTGCCTTTCTTATGCAAATGTCTGTATGTTATTTGATTTCCATTTTCCACAACATCCCCCTCAGTAACAGGCAGTTAATATTTATATATACTTAGCTAATGCACAGTTTATATGTACACACTTCACTGTGATTCTGCAGATTGGTTAACCAAACTCTGCCTGGATCCTGCTTGTCTACAGATTTGTATGGGTGCAAACAAGTTCACAATTTATCTGGCGTGAAGTGCTTGAGAAGTGAGAAAGAAATTTAATTTTACAAGCAAATAAAGTGTGCAATTTTTTTGCACATTAGTTTAGAGAAGGAGATGCCATAAAATAAAACATCACAGAGCAAGGCACTCTTGGAGAGCAAGCACTCCAGAAGCAGGTAAATACAGGTCCCTTGTCTCCCATCGTGTCTCTGCCAATGGCACTGTTTGTGTGACAGGGTTCATTCAGTTGACTCAATATCATGCAAGGCTGTACTAAAGGAAAATTCAGTGCTTGATAAGAAATCATGCTCAGCTAAGCCACAGCCTAATTCTTGATAGGAAACAAAGTGTCCTACCTGATTTTTTCCCGACCATTTTTGATACAAATAAAGGAGCTGTAGAGTCTCCCTTTTACCACCAGAGGTCATAAGCAAAACACCGCAGTCCCTCGGTTCCTCTCCGGGAGGGAAGGAAGTGGGAGAGTCAGTAGAAGTATTCCTGCATTCTTGCTAAGTAAAGGGCTGGCGGTGACCATAAGGATCCCCATCAGCTGTGAGGGAAGATGCCCAGGCTAGCAGTGCAGCCATCAGTGTGCCAGCGTGGGAGCTGGGAGACAGACAGGCGGGGGGCACTGCTTGCACGCTGCTGGGTGTGACACAGATTTGTTGGAATATTTTGCCCTTTTGTATTTGCTGATTCAAGAACACTAATGCAGGAAACCTTCTGTGTTTTGCAAGAGGAAAGCAGAATCTAAAATCCGTTTTGAAACCTATGTGAATATGCATAAAAGGCACTTGCAGCTTCCCTCAAAATGAACTTTTCTTATTTGCAGACACATTTCGGGAGTACTAGAAAAGCATGTGAGCATAATCAGAAACCAGGAGAGGGAATTTTCCTGACCATAAAGTGTGGATCAGCTTGTGGACAAGAAATATAAGCATGTGATTTCTCTGTCAAGCTGTAAGACATGAAAATTGGAAAGGCAGCAGAAAGCTTAGGAAGAAAATCAGCTGAAGTATATCCAAGCTGTAAAACTTTAAACAGTTATTAAAGTCATGGACTGTAAACAGTGTGCACATCATTTGCAAAAGGAAATGTGCTTTCAGACAAATTATTTACAACAAATACCTTCATCTCTTCTCCCAGTCCCTTTGAGCACGGTTCTGAGTAAGGCATGTTGGAAGGAAAGGACCGGGGGTGGCAAATAAAAATTGACATTTTTTAAATTCAGAAAATGTCAAGGCAAGCAACTGTGCTGTACTGTAAAGCACCATCATGTCCCTTCTGGAGCTCTGTGTGCTCTTGGTTACTGGTGGCCAGGATTAGCTGCCTTCTCAGGAAGAGCACACGTGAGGAAAGAGAAATGGCATGAGGCAGAAGTAATGGTACTGATGAGGTAGAATTTCCCAATTTCCTCCACTGTTTTACAACTCTACAACACACATATTTCCACTATAAGCAAAAATGAGTAATTATATTCATATTAGAAGAATCCTACCCTGTTGCTCTGGGAAAGTCTCACAGTTTGCTTTTACTGAGAGATAAAACTCTTGAAAAAGATGAGGTTTATTTCTCAAAATTGGTAAAACACTTTTCTGAGGAATGACTAAAAGTAAGCTTCATTTTGCAGTGAGTTATCACTTACACCTCTGACAGAGAAGTTTATTACAGAAGTCTTGACAGCTCATTAACTACCTTACTGAAGAACACGCGTGCTATAATAAAACTACCATCACTCCACCTCTGCAGCCAGAGAAAAAATGAACAGGCAATTTACATATTATGTTCAATCAACAGCCACAGAAACACAAGCCTCCAAATCTCAAGAGAGTTCCATGGTGGGGTTTCAGTGGGCTGTGGGAAATGTCTATCTACTACACAGGAAAGCCACCAAACCAGGGATACTCCTCAGCTGCCCTTTGCTCAGCCCTTTCAAGATCTTCTCAGCCACTTCCTCAACCCCTCGGGGTTTCGTTCTGTTTCCCTGTAGTAGGGGAATACTGGGGAGAGCAATGGTTTCTGAGGCAGTTTTGTCATTTCTAGCACCTCCCCACAGAAAAGGTGTAGCTCCACCTTCTGTTGCTTTAATGCTGTATTAACCATCCCTTTTTGTAGAACTTGTTCCCAAAAATCTCTCGTAAAAGGCTCCAGGATTTAAATACATCTCACCGATGCAAATCAAGCCAATTATAATTGTGTGCTGCCCTTAGCAAACAGAGGAACTTTCATCTCCCTCCCTCTCTCCCATTATAATCTGATAAACTGAAGGGCTTGTATGGGTCCCTACCCTACCCTCCCCCTTACCCCCTGGGTCTTCCCCACAGTAAACACAGCAAAATTCTCTAATTTATACAGAAATAGTATTTTGTAGTTATCCTGTCATACTTATTTTTCTCCTCCACTCTCTCTTGCAGCTTGTCATGCCTTTCTTTAAAGTGTGTTTATCGGCCCTGGATAGAGTAACAGTCTAGGAGGAAACTTATCATTGTGGATCAGAAATCTTAAATACTTCTGGTGTCTTGCACATGACATTCCTGCCAGTGAATCCAAGAATGGGAGTTGTCTTTTCTGCAGCACCATCACACACACGTTTTTAGCTTGTGAATCACAGCAATTGCTGAATCATTTTCCGCTCTGATGGTGACTTACAGTTAGTTCTCCATTGTGCATTTCTATATTCATGTCTTATGACTAAAGGAAGCATTTTGAATTTCTTTTTACTGAACACCCTGCAGACCTTGGATCACTTCTGCAGCTTGTCAAAATAATTTAAAATGTTATCCCTGTCCTCCAAAGTACTTGCATCCCTTCCCAGTTAGCTGTCACCTATGAATGGCAGAAAAAATTGTTTTTCAGTTCTATTTTACGAGCTGCTTAACATGACAAAATCTATGGTAAATCCCTACTGAACATTACTTGAAACACATGCATGTTTGACAAAACCAAAACCAGTTCTAAGAATGTTTTTCCTTCGGTGTGCATGTCCACCACTGAGCTGGATATCTAAGCTGCTGTTACAGGGGGTAGAGGTGAGAGAGTTCTTTGGCTCATTGTCAAGTGGGCCATCAGCGACCAGGTGAATTTGTTGTCTGAACTGTACAGACAGGGCAGCCATACAGGGCTGGCAGATCTGACACAAAGATTACTTTGGAGATTGGTTTGATATTATTCTTCTCAATAACTCCAGGATTGCTGGGTTTCAATCATTGTATTATCCTTTGGGTGCTTCGACAGTGTTCACTTAGTAAGTTAATAATAATACTGTTGCTCAGTAACTTGTTCTACACACCAAAGTTACATTCCTTGGGCTCCAGCTCCTCAGACTGTTCTCCACCCTCTAAAAATGTATGCCACATTGCCACTTTACCCTTCTCTAAGGCACCCCATAACCTCTTGAAGCCAATTAATAGAGAAGCACAAATTGCTTCAGCAAGATTCACAAGTTTGCCAGTGTGTGTTTCATTGGGTGTTACCAATTTGAATGATTCTACTTATCTAAATGTTGTTTACAGTGTTCTTTGAAAGTGCAGTCTGCATTTCTAATCCCTGATTAAAATAGTGATAAATATCTAGTCTGAATTAACCTCTTTTAGTGATGAGTGAGGCTGTCGAATGCTTCAATCCCTGTCATTCTTCACCTCTGTGAGTTGGTACAACTCTGGTTTTGTTTGTTCTCCTCTAGCTTTTCCTGAGTTCCTTAAGGTTCTCCCTGCTCGTTACTCTTTGTAAGGCATTTTACAGCTTGGCCCTCTGAATTTAATATTACATATTGTGGATGCAAGGACTAGTGGAGAAAGATTGTTTTTCCTTCCTGAGAACCAGATGCTGGATTCAGTTACTATTAATATGGTCTGACAACAGTATTGAAAACCAATGATGTCAGGTTTTGGCTTTAGTGTATCAATGCTATATTGCTGCTTGATTACTTCAGTCTTATTCATGAAATGGTGTATGATTGTTTTTTTACAGGCTGTTTTGAACTAGTCTTTATGTAAAAACAGATGATATGAGACAAAATTGAAGGATACAGGCAATACCCCATATATAATCATATGTAGTTTCGTGTCTTTGCTTCCAGCATGTGCTTTCAGGTCGCTGAGATAATTTTGCTATCATGTTTTCTCTTGTGCTCACCTTAAATAAGAATCTAGACATTAAACTATTAAATAAGGTCATTTAAGAAAAAATATTTGTTGCAGGGTAGTTTTTTGTTGTTGATTGAGATTTTTTATTCTTTTTGATCAATTCCAAATGTTTATTAAAATTACAGAATTTCTGGACCCATTGAGAATGTTGAGCAGCAAAGGGGAGACACATTTGCTAATGGCAAGTAGCCCATCATTCAGCATGGTTGTGATTAAAGCTTAAAACGGTCTTGGATGCAATCTTTTGAACTCCAAATTATGGCTCACATGACAGATTGATTCAGAAAAGGTTTACACTTCATTATGCAGTAAGATGATGGATAAGCTTGCAACTGCATTTGATCAGTGAAGTGTAGGAACAGGTCAGATGAAGTAGCAGATGGAGCAAGTTGAGAAATGAGGATAGAAAGTTAATTGTGGCCAAGATTAATTTCCTTTATTTGACTATGTGGAAGAAGGGTTTGAAATTGTTTCAAAGGTGTTTCTAATTTCAGAAGACAATAAAAGTATTTAGCACTGAACATGACTTTAGGCACCAAATTTAAGCTGTAGATATCGAAGCACTTCACAAACACAGCTGTTAATCTACTTACTTGTGTCTAGAAGAAGAGCCACAGACAATTTAGTGAACTGTTATTCCACTCCAGCTTTTCCATAGCAGGTTTGATGCAGAGTCTGCTGTCCCCAGTTAACACACCCTCAGAACACAGACCAGGCATAGAAAACCAGTTCCTCTCTTAATGTCCTTGGAGAAAATTGTAAATGGGGTCTGTTCTTCCTGGAATATCCTTTTGAGTCACAAGTGAAATCTACATGCAAATGGGTGGAGACAGGAGTGTCTTCGACCACACTTTGGTGCTATGTCAGGATGACACTCTAGTACTTAACACTAAATGAACCTGGTGGCCCTTTCCAACAAGGGGGCCAGTCTGGACAGCTGGATTGTCAGGGTTTTAGAGCCATGCAATTGTCTTTGTGCATCTGCTGTACTCAGAACATACAGCCATTTGTACAAAAGTAGAGTAAAAAAAATAATATTTCCCATTAGGTATGTGGGAACTGGATAATTTCTGCGCACTTTTCCTAAATTATGTATCACCTTCTTCTTGTTCTTATACATTGCAAGGTTTCCTGCACATCACTGGAGTTCTCCATGGTCTCTCCCACAGCTGCACACATAACATCCAGTCATCCCAAGCATAGTTTGCAGTCCTATGTATGCCCCTCTATGCAGTCCTCTATGCCCCTTAGGAATCACGGACTCATTTCTCACCCATTGACATCGAATGTCAAAATCCTGTAGGCTTCGATGACGTCAATGCTTTTCCCCCGCTGTCTCTGAGATCGTTAGGCAGAAACCATTTGACTTTAGATACTGGGTATGTCATCATTCTGAATAAGCTGCCAAAAGAGAGGGAAAATGAACAGTTTTTCAACCATTTTAGTTCTTCAGCAAATCTGGAGTTGTACACAGACTTTTCAATTTTCTCAGTATGTGTCCTGTCAGTTTGTCTCCTCTTGAGAGACTCCAATACAGTAGGTGTCACAGTCGTATTAAAAAAACAGCCATTTCACAAAATAACTGATTTCACAATGTGATTGTATTTACAAATCCTGGCAGCTAACAGGGGCACTCACAAAGCAGATGGGAATCTCTTCAACTAATGTTTACTAGTTTGGGGTATTTCACTGAATAAGAGATTTTTGTAAAGGAATTTTTAATGTAGGGGTAACTGTGTACTCATGCTAAGTAGGAGGGCAGCTTTTCTTGAGCAACACAGTCAGATGTAGTCCTGATCATGACAACTAAATAGCACATCTCCTGGCACTTAGTAGCAGTGCAAAAATGGCAGATAGTACTTACTACATCAAAGGAACTTGAATTGGTACGAGGCACAGATCCTGCAGATGTTATATAGGCAAAATGGCAGTGAAGTAAATAGGAATTTTGGCTGAGCTGTGCCTCTTGTCATCACATGGCTTTGAAAACTGAAAATGTAAGGCTTGAGTCCAATCATGCTCAGAATGGGAAAATAAATGAATATATAAATAATGGTATCATCTGATGATATCTTCTCATATAATCTCGACTTCTCTGCACACTTCAGGTTCTGTCCATTTAAACAAAAGAAAGTGTAAAAAAACCCAGAGTATTACTGTATCTAAGCCCAAATTTTTTAAAATTATTGAAGGTGTAGTTATTGTTGTAATAGCGTTATACAGCAACAGTGTTGACAACCTTATTGTAATAGAATGTTACTACATCAGAGAACAGAGTAACCTGTATGATGTAACAATACATTACCAACTTCTTCCATAGCACTTTTTCCCCAGAGATATCAACGTGCCTCACACAGAGGAACAGTATTAACATTGCTGTTATAATTACTATTATCACTGGCCAACAAGAAATGTGCATGTCTGTGCAGTGCAGATGAACCCAATCAATGTACGTGTAGAGAACAGAAATGCCTGTAAATATTAATCTGAAATATTATTTCAATAGCACATTTTATTGCATATCAACACAACTGAAGCTCTTTTTAGAAGGGCTAGGGAAAATTCTTTTCTACCAGTTTATTCACTCAATACAGATGACTGGAGAAAAGGACAATGACCATGAAACTAGCATTAATCTTCATATATAATTGATGATTTCATTGTAGTAGTCTTTCATGAATCTAAATAATCACTAGTTGATACAGAATTGTTCTCAAGATTTACAGAGTAAACACCCATCACATTTTAGACATCACAGAATAGCCCAAGCTATAATTATCAGTTCATCATTAGTATTGTTAAGCATATCACGTAGACACTGGAAATCAATCCCAAAATACCAAAACCTCAAGCAGCATCCTAATTGATGTAAAACAACCTTCATATTCAGGTTATTGACTGATTTAAAATTAGTGTATTTAGCCAGAACTCTGGTTCTGCATTTAAAAGAGAAGCATGATCCAACATTTTGAGGTAAACTATCATCTTGCTATGAAGAAAAAACTGTCAAGATAATAAAACATGGAAGGTAACAAAGAGATGAACTCAAGCAGTGGTCGTGCTAGAATATGTTATTAATTTTGGATTAGGTGTTAGTGATGGGTTTAAGATTTACACAAGAAATCAGGATGGAAGGATTCCTTCCTGTCCTTCTTTATCAAAAAATGGCCCCCTTTTTGGCTTTTCTGAAGAGTGATACGTGAACAATTTATAACTAAACTGTATGATGCTGCTAAAGCTCAGGCAAATAACAAAGGTTGTTGGCAATGATAAGTTGTAGCCTGCCATTGACAGATTTTTGCCGGGAGTTAGCCACAATTTTTCAAAAGGTGGAAAAATCTTTATTGAAATGGGAAATACATTTGAGAGCAGAGCAAGTGATTGCCTTGTTTAGCCAACATCTTGCCCATAGTGGAGTTGGTAACCATCTGCCTTTGTACTATTTGTCTGTGGCTCTGGCTGTGCCTGACCTACATGTGACACTTCTGAGCAGATGTGCATCAGGATACAACAGATGAGAGAATGCCAGCCCCTGCCAAAAGGACTCCACACATATTGGGAAGGATGAATAACAATAAATCAGGATGAGATGGGATGCATTGTATGGTTTTTTTGGAGTAGAGAAACAGTTGAATTGTTTTATCTGTTAAATGAATGGATAAAGTATTTAATAGCATTGTGTCTTCCTGATGTATATGTCTCAAGCAGTAACCTAACATTTGTGTCCATCCACGACCTTTTATTTTCAGGGCATTAGAGACTGAAACACAGGTTTGCTGTCTGGAAATTGAGATCCTCCAAAACTACATTAATTCCATCCTATTACCTTCCACTTACCTTCTATTCATACTTCATTTAACTTGTATGACTGACCGAGGTGTATTATCAGAATTCACAGGCTCCGAGTATATATTTAAGATATTACAGGAAGTGGATGGTGGGGAGAGGGGAAAGAGGATACTTAAAAAGTGTTCAACAGAAATGAGTTGAATGTAAGTGCATAGGAAGAGGGGCTCATGAAATCTGTGCAATAGTCAAGGCAGGAAAAGTGCTGTGCTGTCAACAAGCACCATGCAGAAATGGAGATAACCATGTGCTCAGCTAGTATGCTATATCTGTCTGATAAAAAGCAGCCTGGAACCCTTTATTTAAATTGCAGGAAATGGCATTTTGTGCCAGGCATTTGTCACTTGGAATACGTGCACAACTGGCTAGCCAAGGAGGGCTCATCATGAGGAATTTTTGAAGGACAGGCTCATGAGCATTGAGAACAACAGTTGGGGCTATGCATGGGACTGAAACTTCAATTCTACCATCTTTTTGACATTAGCTTTACAGTTCTGCTAAGTTCTTCTCAACATAGTTAATTACTACAGTATTTTTAATGAAGCCTCATCTAAAGATCAGTTTAAAACCAGACAATGCTTGTTAAAATTACTTTGTATACTGACTTCTTTATGCAAAAAATGCAAATAGTTTTCTTGTTTAATGTCTGCATGTCATCCATCATCAGTGGATATATCACAGGCAATTTATAAGAATTTGTAACAATGAAGTGAACTACATGATTTGAAATGCCAGAATTTTTCTTAAAAAGAACAAATGGGCATAAATGAGAAGAAAAATTGATGAGAAAACAGAGCACATTTGATTTAATAAGGGTACATGCATCTTTTCAAAAGCAGGTGAATAAATTTAGCACAGAGGTATTTGTGCCTTTTTGTATTATGATGATTATTCATATCAATAGTATTAATTTAGCTCTATGTTATTTTAATCCAAATATTTTTTCAGAATCAAAGATAAGTTTTAGGCATCCTTGAATATACACTAAAGCTGCATATTTAGCAGTAACATTTTCCTTAAGACTAACTTCCTCACAGTATGCTCTTAGAGATCTCTTCGTTGTCTGCTCCCAGCTCAGTTTTGCTCCTGTTGCAGACATTACTGATTACATCACAAATCTAAATGCTGTGATCTGAATGGTGACTACCTCAATGAACTCTGTTACATTATAGTAAGCTGAATAAGCCTCTTTCCCCGAGGCATACACTTTCCAGGGCCACCAGGTTTGATGTGTGCTTTCAGAGTCCTTCCCCGTGACGCAATGGAACTGAGGAGCAACGTTACTCTCCATGCATGTGTTCAAAGAGCAGAAGAGCTTTGCAAATTGTGTTGTTTGGCTCACACCCTCTTTATCTCTCTGAGTGCTGGCTGGTCGTGCAGTTCTGGTTTAACCTTTCTACTAATGGGTGACTAATATGCAGTTAATACTTGAGTACACCACAGGTACCTGATCCCAGTTGGGCAAGTGACTATCATCCAGAGGCTTAGCTCTTATACAGGGGTAAAACCAGGCCCTTTAGAGATAAACCTGGTTTGGCACTCTGATGATTGAGGGACTGTGGTCTGCCATCTCAGTGGAGGTAGAGGATGGAGATCCATGTGGTAGCTAAGACACAAGAGATATTGATGTGTTAGAAATCACAGAAATGCCTGAGAATGGTCATATTTGAATTAGGGCTTCTTCCCCACAAAAGTAACAGGATCAATAGCCCAAATGAAGTGCATTTATACCAATGCACACAGCATGGGCAACAAACATGAGGAGCTGGAAGCCATTGAACAGCAGAAAAACCATGACATGGTTGCCGTCAGGGAGACATGGTGAATGATTCACACATCTGAAGTGCTGGATAACTATAAACTGTTCAGAACAGACAGGCAAGGAAGAAGATGTGGTGGAGTAGCCCTGTGTGTTAGGGAGTGGTTTTGATTGCCTGGAGTTTAATAATGGCAATGACAGAGTTGAATGTTTGTGGTTAAGGATCAGGGGAAAAGCCAACAGGGCAGATATCTTGGTGGGAGTCTGTTACAAACCACCCAGTCAGGATGAAGAGGCAGATGAAATATTGTATAAGCAGCTGGGAGCCATCTCATGATTGCTGGACCTTGTTTTGGCAGGGGACTTCAGCTTACCAGACATATGCTGGAAATACAACACAGCAGAGAGAAAACTGTCCAGAAGGTTCCTGGAGTGTGTAGAAGTTCATAACTTCCTGCCATAGCATCTGAAGGCCCCAAGTGGGGAAGGTGCCCTGTTCATGAACAGAGAAGGACTTGGGGGTGATGTGATGGCTGGAGGAAATCTTGGGTGATGCAAAGGAAGGCTCCCTCAGTCAGCTGGAAGGTAACAAAAAATGAATTAATTTTACCTTCTTGGAGAAGTAAGGAGTGGGGCCAGCAGAACTGCTCCCTCAGACTTGTGGAGTGGCCAACTTTGGCCTCTTTAGGAGATGGTTGAGGGACCCCCTTGGGAGGCTGTTCTGAGGGGCTAAGGAGTCCAGGAAGGGTGACATTCTTCAAGAAAGAAATTTTAAGGCACCAGAGAGCCCATCCCCACATGCCAAAAGACAAGCTGGCAGGGAGGAAAACTGGCCTGATTGAAAAAGAAAGGTTTGGCTGGAACTCTGGAAAAAAGGAGAGTGTTTACAGCCTTTGGAAGAAGCAGCAGGCAACTCAGGAGGATTGCAAAGATGTCATGAAGTTATGCAGGGAGAAAAGTCAGAAGGGCCAAAGCCCAACTACAATTTAATCTGGCTACTGCCATAAAGGACAATAAAAATCTGTCTATAAATACATCAGCAACACAAGTAGGGCTAAGGAGAATTTCCATACTCTGCTGAATGGAGAGAGATACAAAAGATAAGGAAAAGGCTGAGATGCCCAATGCCTTCTTAGCTTCAGTCTTTAACAGTAAAACCAGTTGTTCTTCAGGCACCCAATCCCCTGAGCTGGAAGGCAGGGACAGAGAGCAGAACTCCCATAATCCAGAGTGAAAGGTCAGAGACCTGATCCACCAGGTACACACACACAAGCCTATGGCACCAGAAGGGATCCACACACAGATACTTAGGGAGCTGGCAGAAATGCTCACTAAGACACTTTCCCTCATTTATCAGCAGTCCTGGCTAATCAAGGAGATCCCAGGTGTTTGGAAGTTGGCAAACATTCTGTCCATCTACAAGAAAGGCTGGAGGGAGGATCTGGGTAACCAGAGGCCTGTCAGCCTGACCTCAGTGCTGGGAAAGGTCATGGAGCAGATCATCCTGAGTGCTGTCACACAGCACGTACAGCACAGCCAGGGGATCAGGCACAGACAGCACAAACATGGGGCTGTCAAGGGCAGGTCCTGCTGGACCAACCTGATCTGCTCCTATGACAAGGTGACCCATTTAGCAGATGAGGGAAGGGCTGTGGATGTTGTCTGCCTGAAGTTTGATAAAGTCCTTGACACTGTCTCCCACAGAATTCTCCTGAAGGAACTGGCAGCTCATGTCTTGGACAGGTTCTCTGCTCTTTGGGTAAA
Organism: Catharus ustulatus; assembly: GCF_009819885.2. Classification (NCBI taxonomy): domain Eukaryota; kingdom Metazoa; phylum Chordata; class Aves; order Passeriformes; family Turdidae; genus Catharus; species Catharus ustulatus. The sequence continues at coordinate 95,943,327 of NC_046222.1, forward strand.
AAACTGGCTGGAAGGCTGGGCTCAGAGAGTGGGTGGTGGATGGAGCCAAATTCAGCAGGCTGTCAGGTGCCAGTGGTATGTCTTGGAGTTCAGTACTGGGGCCAGTTCTGCTCAGTAACTATTGCTGACCTGGATGAGGGGAACAAGTGCTCCCTCAGTAAGTTCATAGATGACACCAAGCTGGGTGGGAGTATTGGTCTGCTGGAGGGCAGGATCGCTCTGCAGAGGGATCTGGACAAGCTGGATCAATGGGCCAGGGCCAGTGGTATGAGGATTAACAAGGCCAAGTGCCAAGTCCTGCACTTAGGTCACAACAATCCCAGGCAGTGCGACAGGCTCAGGGATGAGTGGCTGGAAAGTTGCCTGGCAGAAAAAGACCTGGAGGTGCTGGTCCACAGCTGCTGAACAAGAAGGCCAAAGGCATCCTGGCCTCTATCAGACATATTTGGCATCTGGACCAGGGCAGTGAGTGTCCCCTGTACTCAGCAGTGGTGAGGTCACACCTCAGATCCTGTGTTCAGTTTTGGGTCCCTCACTATGTGACATTGAAGTGTTGGAGTCCAGCGAGTGAGTCCAGAGGACAATGGAGCTGATGGAGGTTCTGGAGCACAAATCCTATGAGGAGCAGCTGAAGGAGATGAGGGTGTTTAACCAGCAGAAAAGGAGGTTCAGAGGTGACCTTATCATTTTCTACAACCACCTGAAAGAAGGTTGTAGCCAGGTAGCAGTCAGTCCCTCCTCCCAAGTAACAAGTGATAGAACACCAGAAAATTATCTGGAGTTACACCAGAGGAGGATACAGATGTGCCACTTAGGTACATGGTTTAGGGCTGAACTTGTGAGTACCACGTTAACAGTTGGACTTGGTGATAATAAAGGTCTTTTACAACCTAAATGATTCTAAGATTCAGTGATTCTAAAAGGTGAGGTGAGAGGAATTATGGTGTCGCATTCAAAATTCCCAGGCACTTTGCAGATGAGACAGGACCTCCTATCAATGTTTTAATCCTGCATTTTTCACAAAAGTTTCACAAGCTTTCACAAGGTCTTCTAGTTAACTTGATTTTTAAAGTAGCTGCAATATGCAGAACTCAGGAATGAAATTGCATCAGAATGACAATCTTTATGACTGAGCAAGGAAAAATTATAATGCTTTCTCCTGCATTAATGATTTGAGATGGATACCTAGACTTTTGGGAATAAGGCTAAAGAAATTAGTTTTTTTGTGGTTTTTATTGGTTCAATCTTCTTGTAGGTTTTCATTATAGCATTTAAGCTCTGAGACTTCCTTTAAAATCACAAAACAATAGATTAATCTCAGCACTAATGAAATAACCCTTTTTTTCCTGAAAGATTTTGAATAGGCTAACTTTTATCCTCTTAGGAGTAATACGAACAGAGAAATCAAAGCCTTGCCCTAACAAAAAATCTTTGACATAACTCCAGCAACAATGGTCAAACTGTCTAAATGGTGTCAGAAAAGTGGATAGTCCTTGAGAGTTTATGGAATTAATGCCAGACACTAATTCTTGATCTTTCAGGGGTTGCAATTGCTGTCACCTAAACGTAGTCATCTACAAAAGAGATATCTCCATCTGAGCTATTTTTTCTTATCAGCAGAGAGAAATGAGCCCTTCTCCCTTGTGATTCATCTTGTCCTGAGGTAATCATCCAAACCAGATCAGATGACTCATGAACTAGAAATGTATGTTTCTATCCATTAGTCTAGGAAGGGAACCCTGGTCTAGCTCAAGTGGAGACATCTACCTGGCAGATGCCCCAGGTTAGGCAAGATGAATGCTATCAAGTGTCTTTTCAGCATTTCTGTCCTTGGTAGAGTAGACAGGAATAATTTGTCATAAAATTATTCAAAAGAAGCATTCAAAACAGAATCTTTCCATGTAATAGTTCGCTACAGGGCATGCTCCCTTTCTGAAAGGAAGGAAGACCTGAAATAAGGCAGTTTCCCTGGAAGTGGTAAAGCATAAAAGGCAGAACTGGTCTCCATAAAAATTTAGGGATGCAATGAAATTGTACTTTGCTGGTCTAACAAAGGAGCCATCTTTTAGAATTCCAGAAATAAGTGAAAGGCAGTATGAGAGAGAAAAAAGATCCCCCATACTCTTCTCACCACTCTGCTCATTTAGGGGATGGGGAGTGGCAGGTTCGTCATCAAGGATTGTGTTATTAGAGGGATCAGGAGGAAAAGAAAGAACAATAAGACATTTTAAACTGATTAATAAATTCCAGGGGTATCTTCAAAGAATACAAAAATACTCTATCTCCTTTTGTTTGCAGCATATATCTTATTCTAAAATAGGTCTGATGGGAAAAATGGAGCATAACTCCATATTTATTTCATTTCTGGAAATGTTCCTGTATTTATTACTGGCATCTGCTGTTAGTGACAGATCTTGAGTAGAATCCAGAACTCCCGAATAACACTTGGCTTTCCTTATCATGGTAAAAAAAAATGCTCTTGCAGGCTCACTGCAATTAGCAAAGATTTTATTTTGTTCTGAATGCCCTTTACTAGCAGTAATCCAATATTGAATTGCCTCAGAGGGTCTCAGCAATAACTGGGTCAAACTCTCTCATAACTCTTTCTGCTTGACCTGGAAAATTGACACTTCTATCGGAGTGCACAGTATATATTTATATGATCAAATCACCATGTGTGTTTCAGTCTTGCATTCAGTTCTTCATTTATTCACCTTCTTTTTATGATTTGAAGTTTGTCCATATCTCAGTTTTCTTCCCAACCTATTTAGCCTCTAGATAAAGACCACTTAGCTGCTAACAGGAGCAGAATTCATCTTCATACAGCATTTATACTGAGCATGTTCTAATTAAGTCAGTTAAAGCAGCTATCTGCAATTCAGCATGTCTGAGCAGCTCTCAATTCATCAGTGATCTCCTGTAAACACTTAGGACATCTTGACCTTGACTGGTTGTGAGGGTACAAAAGGAAACATGACTGAGATTCACAGGCTACTTCCTGGCAGTAGGGTGGCAGCATTTTAAGCTGCTTCTCCAGGTTGTTGCTAGTCATGAGTGCAAAGAACCGGAGGAGGAACAGTGGCAACTCACAGAGACCAGTGAGGCACCATGGCATGAATGCCAGGAGGCACCAGGAGGGGGAAATCTCTTGGTGGGGTCGGAGACATTATGTGATATGATGTATATTTTCTATTTAATACTTGTGCAAGAAACTGGGTAAACCATCTTTTTCTTACATATTCTTACTTGATTTTGCAGAAATCCAGTATGTTAAAACCAGGCCCAGATTCAACTGACACAATCTTTCCCCACCTACACCTGCTTTTTTTCCTTTTAGTTGACTCTCAGAAGCTGGTACAGATATCATCAAGGTTTCCTCATTACCGTGGTCTGAATGTTTCACTAATTCTATGTACGACACCTGTAAATATTTTCCATTTTGGAAATTCCATATGTAAAGTTAACATTTTAGCAAAGGTTAATATCTAGGCTTTTGAACCAGCAGAACAGATTATACTGAAAAAATGTGTGGTTTGCGTGCAGGAAACCAGGACAGAGAAGTACTGCCACTCATGTTCCTGCGTTTTGCCCGAAGTCCAGAGATTAAGCAATCCCCAGAATACATGAAATCTAGTTCTTATTCTCATCATAACCAAAGTGGATCTGAGTCCACACTTGCCTCCCCAGTGCGCCTAAGGACCAGGGTATGTAATATAAGGATCTTCTGTCAATGCCACTCCTCTTCACATCTAAAAGGTTATTGGGATAGGAACGGGTATTACAAGTCCTGAATGAATGCCCTGACCTCTACTCCATCCGTCTTTCTCTCCTGCCTCTGGCTCAATTTATATTTAACCACTAAGCCTTTGTATAAAACAAGCACTACATTCTTTACTTGCTTCCCTGCATTTTGAATGCCGTCTGTACTTTGCACTTCATTTCATGAGGGATTAAAATGCTTGAAATAGATTTGATATGTTTTCCTTCAGCCTGAAGTGATAATTGATATAATTTTCTTCTACAAGAGAAATTTTTTAAGTTTTAATTTTGGCTCAGGTTTCATCGTTCCTGTTTTTAACTTTTTTCAGTTCGAGGGATGAGCTAAAGATTTTTTTTTTAAATCCCTATTTCTCTTTGTTCTGTTCATTATACTATCTGCATAAACTGCCTTGAGGTTTTGGTAAGGTTTCAGACAATGAATGTCCTTGCCAGTGGAGACTAAGCTTAATAATTTAACAGCATTTTTAGTGTTCAAAGCTGAGAGAGTTTGAGTTGTTAAGCCTGCTAGTTGAAGTTGCTCAAAGTCTATTACACAGTATAAAATGCTCATAATTTTCAATCTATTAAACCAGTCTCATTGCATTTTGCTCTTATTCCCCAATGTTTAAAAAAATGTGCTAATTAAGCAATATGAGTGCAACTCCAGTTTTATTTAAGGGAATTTTGCCTAAATTCCCTTAAATAAATTTTCTTAAACTACCCCAGATAAAACTTTGGAGGTGAGGTAAAGTGAGATAAATTTTAACTCTCAAGGAATGGATAAAGATATAATCAGGAGCTTATTATGACCTAGATATTTTTGGCATTCATAAATAGATAGCAGACAGGTTTCCTGTATGTCATCCCTCTAGCAAAAGAGAGTTGAAGACAGGTGGATTTTATAATCCTAGCCTTACTCCACTGCCGGAAAGCTAAGGATCACAGTGAACGAAGCATATTTTTCCTGCAGAGAAATCACAGTAAGAGACTTCCTCTAGCAGCATGCTTTGCCTCTCCTCAATTGGCTAAGGATACATCTCCCCCTCAAGGGGTGAGGTTAGAAAACAATGGGGATCCAAAGAGAGGTAGCAGCTTCAGGCTCTTCTACAAAGAAGCCCCGATGAACATCCTGTGCTTTGCCTATTTTTATCTCCATTGTGCTCAAAAATTTCATAAAAGCTCCTATTAAACTTCAGCATAAGAGCAGTTATAGGCAGGCACTGAAGGTTTGATGACATTAGGATGAAGTTATGACTCGGCTGGTGAGGTGAGGTAACCTGGATAAAAAGTGAGCCTTATATACAAAAATAAGAAACATGCATACATATGAGGCCAAAAATCCCTCACTGACAACTATTTGCATAAGTGGGTTTTTTTAAAAAAGAAAGAAGTGATGTGATTATGCTTTTCATCTCACTGAGAAATAAAGGCTTTGTATTGCATCCCCTAAATGCAGTAAGAAAGTAGAAAAACATTCCCAAACAAACATAAGATAAAGGCCTGGATGAAAAAGACATGGTGCTACCTAGAAGAATGTTGCTGCTGAAGGTATTTTCTGCTGCCCATGTGGCTGACACCACATCCAGGGCATGACCACTGACTACTAAGGAATTGATGCCCTGGCATACATGCCAGGGTTTTTTGCCATCTGAGAAGCCCTGAGACCCTCACCATCTCCAACTGCTGCTCCAAAGGAGCACAGCCCTGTGTGATATCGCCCACATTTTCTATCCATACAAACAATTCCAACAGTATTAGACACTTGCATTTAGTAATAGAGTTCCAGAGAGGCCTAGACCACCACTGGCTGCAATGGTACCCGTGTGTAACCAGTCACCTACATGGAGACCCCACAAGGCAGTGGTCCCCAGGAATAGCCCAAACCTACTACAAGCCATAATCAATTCTGATGAAGCTAACAAAGAACAGCAAGATGTTAAGGGAGCTAATGCTGATTATAAATTAAAGGGAATCCTATTTGACAACTAAATCCTATTAAAGTAAGGCCATGGATTACAAACAGTGTGGTTGATAATGAAATGGGCATGTGGAAAATGATCTGTAGGCTAAAAACAAGAGAACACAGAACAAGTTCTTAACACAGGATGAGTGTCATGGCTTATTAATAGTTCAGTTCAGTTATTGTGATGGCTGGTGCTGCACATGAACATCTGGGAGAAATGACATGCATACAGAAAAACCAGTCCTGTACACGCTTTTATTTGCTTTGTGATGGCAGAAGCCTTCCATTAATCACCAAACGTAAGACTCATCAAATGCCCATGCTGCAGACAACTGTATGTGATCTGCTCACCCTGTCATAAACTGACATGTCAGGGACACAAGTCCTTGCTTTAGCTTTTCCTCTCTGGGGGGAAAGAAAGAGGACTGTACCCCTCCAGCAGCTATACTGGGTGGTCTGCTAAGGTGGACAGAGGGCTCCCACCTAGAGAAACCTGTGTGCTTCCCAACTTGGTGCCCTCTTACACTGCCGAGCACCAAATCCAACTGTAAAAGTGGAGAATTTAACCTTTATGCAAAAATGAGCATGCAAAAAAAATTTGAGCTTAAGACCTGTGTATTTTGGGCTCCTGGCTCTCAAAAGCTGGCTACGCTAGGTGAGCAGGTCTGTAGAAGTGTTCACTGAACCTACTTTGACCCAACCAGCTCAGGCTTTGAGCGTATAGCTGAAGTTTGGTGTGGGACTCCAAGGCATCACCATGAACATTGTATTTCACATTGCTGGAGGCATTTTCACTGAGGAGTAGTGCTTGCTGTCCTGTGCTAAAGACCTAAACACGTGTCACTTTCCAGGGCTCTGTGGTGTGCTGAGTGCACACTGGTGTTCTGAGTGACACCAGGCTGTCACAAGCTTTACAGACGCCATCTGTCACAAACTATGTCCTACCACCATGGAAAAACCAAATGCCACCTCCAAGTCATCAGGAAAAATAAGCAAACCCAAATCCCAGAAGCTTGACCTTTTTACAACATCCCCACTCAGAAGCATGCAGCAGTAGACGAAAGGCAGGCTCAGCAACTGGTATTAAAGCAAAGGGACATTTGCAATGCAGTGGGAAAGGAAGACAGATGGGATGTCTCACTGTGAAAGGGCCCTGCTATGACAGCGCAGTGCCATTTCACCGAGACAGACATCAGATGCTGAGGAGGAGGAGTTGCAGTCAGTGAAAGAGAAGTTACTTGCTGTGCTAGAAGATATTTGTTACAGTATTTCCTGACTCTGTATGCATAGAAAGCAATGTTATGGGGAAAAGTCATCCTTTCAGATTATCTACTTTTAAAACCAACAGAGATTCAACAAAGATGGAAATAAATCCATAATATGTGTATTATGTATCTATGTTTCAAATCAATATTACAGATGGGCTACCAGTGTGAAAAGCCAGAGATCCAGACCAGAGATGCATACAGTATTACAGGGACAGAGAGAAATCTATATGCTCAGTGTATTTCTCTACATTCTATGCCAATATTCAAGCTAGTTTACTCATGTGAAAAATTAGTGCTACATAGTTCAGAGGGGGAGAACACATCAATAGTTGTACTGTGGAAACGTGTGCTAAATCACAAAGATCACCTTCATGCCATGCCTATCAAGTGCATCTATATCGTGCAGGGAAATTCTACAGTCCTCCAAAACATTTAAGTTAAAGATCCTTTTTTGAAAGAAGAGTATTTATGCTTTCCTGATATTTTTCTTCTAAACTTCATCAGGTGCTGTGAAAAGTTACTTGCTCCACCTTGGTGTTTTCTACAGTGCTCATCATGGTAGTCAGTGGCCTGGCTCAGCCTGAGTAGTGCAGCAAAGAAGTGTCTGTCTCCGCAGGGGTCCCCTCTCTGTCTTGTTTCCTTCCCTTGTGATCAGCAGTGGCTTCCTCTTTCCACACTCCACTGCTTGCCCTGCCTCTGCTCTGTTTTACGCAGAACTGTTGGGCTTTGCAGTTTTGCGGCACATGAAAGGGAGAGGCAGGTGAAGCCTGATCCACCATATCCAATTCTATGGGATTTGGTTGTTTACTACTAAAACCTTTTGCCAGCAGTCACAGCAGCATAGCTGGCACAGAGTAGGCACAGGGGAAAAAAAGGTCTTCTCCTTACACAAGGCTTGCCTGGTCCCAGGTTTCCTTATCTCTGACCCTTGCACGCATGCCGATTTATTGCTGCTCTCACAAAGGCAGCCTTCTGTGAGCACCAGGCTTGCACAAGCTGCCCTGCCCTGCTGTTCTCTTTTATCCCTCTGTCTTTGCAGACATTTTCTTCCTTTTAGCTTATCAACACCAGGAGGGGCTGGCTGATCTGAGCCCTTACTCTTTCTATGGCTGTCTCACCCCCATCAACACCTGTCTCTTTCATAAATTAATCCAAAATCAGTCAATAACCCCATCAAATAAGCCACGTCCCTTCTTTTGCACACACTTTTATCTTGCTCTGATTAATAGCCCAACAATGAGTCAGCAGCTGTTTAGACCAATTTTGGGAACTCTACAATAGACCAGCCTGTTCAGGAGTTCACCGTTTATTTTCCACGTCAACAAAGGAGCCATTTCTTTAGAAACGAAAAATACCCCAATGCCCCACTCAATGCCCCACATTCAGGCCCTGATGAATAACTGTACCTAAATAAGGCCCTTCCTTGTTAAAATAACATACAATATGAGCATTTGAGGGCTGCTTATGAGTGTACCTCGCAATCTTGTGCAATACCAGTAAATCACAGCAAATCTGTAAGGGAGATATATTCAAGCAGCCTTGAGAAACATTTCAGATATATTTTGTTGGGCGTGTGATCTGGGCCTACTCCATGAACTTGGACCGGATGAAACTTGCTAAAGGTTCAGGAAAGGCTCTCCCCAGTATGTCCCAAAAAACATTCTTATACCTTTAAGAACTAATATGCAAATGAAGGTAATCAAACCCCACTGTCTGCATGGCTCCTCTAAATCCTTTTTGCAATTAATTTCTTCCTGAGAGGACTGTCAGATCTGTTGTCTGGCAGTGTTGCAGCTGTGAAGCCAGGAAAACTGATTTCAAAACTCTGGAAGAACAGACTCTGTTTTTATGAGTGTGGGGAAATGTGGTAATTTTTGTCAAGAGCTGTATGTAACAGGCAGGTAGTAGTTAATGTTTTCTGCCATAGGCACTGCAAGTAATGATGGAGAGAAGAGGGATTTTGGAAAGTGCCAGACTCATGTATTACACTATTGGAAATGTGTGATGAAGAAAACATATACCACTCATATTCAGGAAGCATCTTTTTGTTCAAAGTATTGTCTTCTGATTTCTGCCTTATCTGACCATTCATACCAAAAAATAGCTCTTTTAGTTTTAGTTTGTAAAGCATGTGATGGGTTCAGGCACTGGCCTGAGATCTGAACTCCTGGAGAGCAATTTCATGTCAGATTCTCATACCTGGTACCTCTGTGGCTTTGGGCGTGCCTGATCTTACAGGGTACTCAGCATTGTGCAAGACCCAGGTCCCAGTCCACCAAAGATCTTAAACATATGATTAATTTTTAGTCCCTTTGACTTCACCGACTAAACTGCTTAGATGGATTCACTCCTGGGCACTTAATCTTCCCACTTGAATTTCAATATTAGCAAAATGAGGATAATTCTTTCTTTAGCATAGATGGGTACAGCGAGCATTAATTAGTTAATATATGTGGAGTGCCTTGGAGATACAAAGGGTATCTACATGTTAATTTATGCAGATATTGGAAGAAGTAGAGGGAAATAATTGCTGTCTCTCACCTGTGCAGGGTTTCAGAACAGCATTCATTCCCTCACCTGCTGTAGAACAGAAACTAAATGCTGAGACAAGCCCACGCTTAGGAGACACTCAGAGCACGCTTATCAGATTTAACACACTTTCCCATTTAAGGGAACGCAATCAGCTCTGTGTTTGCATTTCCCTTGCAAATGAGCCTCACTGACTCCTTCAGCTGGCTTTGCACTATCTGTTTCTCATGTCTCAGTGCCCTGGCAGCCAACTGCCTCAGCACTGTAACATGCTTTCATCTATCCTGTATTTAATAACAAACCTGGCAAGGAGGTTCCAGCACTGGCAATTGGCAGATTCTAACCCGTTCTTGTTTTGAGACACTGAACTTGGGCCATGTGAGATCTTGGTTTGGCCAAATGCTTACCCTGGATCTATAGATAAATAAATAAAGCACATAAAAGGGACTGGTTTATCTCATGTCATTCTTTAAGTTGTTCATTCAAGATTTTTTCCTAACAAGCTCTGTAAAGTGGCTTTGGAGAAGATGCCTTTGTCAGGAGGTCTGTGGATGTTATCGTTATCTCTCCAGAACTGGAAAGCCTCAGCAGCCCCTAGATCCCTTTCCCACCTGACAGAAGTAATAAACCACTGCTAACCATAGATCCAAGACTTCTTTTATCAGCTGGAGAAAAGCTGAATGGCAGAGACACTGGAGTTTCCATAAGTCTTGGTGCTGGGATTTCTGCCTGGTATTTCAAGCCCACTCCATCTGGCTGTTGCAGATTTGGTTGTTTTTCCACTGAGAAATTATTTCCCCAGCTAAAAACGAAGTGTAAACATAAATGCAAGGCTTTATCTCAGTTCTTTATCCACTTGTGAACCTGAGGAAAATAGGAAGAGACCTAAATAGGGCTAAATAAACTGTAAGAGCAAAAAGACTCTGGGCAAATCTCTTGGAGATAAAAATCTCAAGAAACTCTTTCTAATCCTGAAAGTACCTGCTGCCTGTCAGATAGAAGTCAGCTTGAAATGTGAGGTTGGGGGTGAGGTCTGCCCCATTAATCCTGTGGGATCCAATCACTCAGCAGGGGTTCTGGCACCTAGGAGAAGCCCAGAGCTATGACAGACATCAGAGGGGTCTGACTGGGGGAGTATAGGCTACAGTGAGAGCCCTTCATATGTCTCTGGGCAATCTGACAGCTCTCCTGAATGCGGAAATAATTATAAAATTCACCTAAGTAAAGCTGCTACTGCCTGGAAAATGTTCCTGATATGTCAGAACAATACCACATCAACAGCAACTGTATGTACCCATACTCTCTGATTTATATCTTCTTTTTTCCTAATCAAGTCTTATTGCTAGGAAGCTTGTTGATAATAGAAAACAAACACTCTGGATGAAAAAGAAAAGAGCATGTTTTTCTCTTTTTCTCCCTTGTTTACCAATTCACATTAGGTTCTGAGTAAACTTTTATTCTTTTCTAAGGTGAATGCCAGCTATTCTAAATTACATCAATCATTAGTAGAAAATTACATTGATAATGCAGACAATATATGAAACTTCTGACTGATACTTCGTGGCTTCCTGGAAACTTGGACATTTCCAGGAACAGGGCTGTCACCTGTCGGGCAGTTGGTATCCAGGTCATGGAGATAACAGCTACATGTCTGTTATTGGGATTATTGCTAACACAAGAATTTTACCTGCAGACAGCTCTGCTGACTGTTAGGAAAGTCAAGTTTTCAGTCCCGTGCATAGGACTTTATTCAAATATTTAAATACAACGGACAGAGACTACAACTTAAAAAACATTATGTAAAAATCCATATAGTAACAATATAGGAAACTGCCAGTTAGTGTTTGCTCTACAGCCAACCCATTACACTGTTACAATGAGCCAGATTTTCTTAAAATTTATGACTGGTTTATCAGAAGCAAAGCACTTCACTATTGTTTGGTTGTTTTTTTTTTAACACAGAAGCTTTAGAAAACTCAGCTGTGTATTTTGTTTTTGTTATGGTATCATCCATAGGCTCTGCTTGAGGTTGCTGGACACAGTACAAACAGAAACAAATCAAATCAGAGACGATCAAATCCAGACAGAGAGAAATCAGAAATCAGAAGCTGTGTGTACACTGCAGAATTTATACTCTCAGCAGGTGAGGCAGATAGAAGAGAGAGAAAGAGAGAGAGGGTAGTGCTGGAGAGGGGAAATCCATGTAATGATGGAGGAGCAGTGGCACAGACAGATGAATTGACTTTGGCCAAGGTTATGTGAGAATCCTGAGCAAGCCAGGAAATGAGGCCAGAGCTCCCGAGACCCTCAGCGACAAGGTAATCCTTCCACTCTGCGCATCTTTCTCGTCCTCTCATTTTAAGGCAGAAAAGGTTTTGGCTGAACATCTGCATCCCAAAATTCTTTCAACTCTTTGCCAGTCTGAGATTTTGAATCCAAGCAACCCCCTCTTTATCTGGGCACACCCTCACGTAGTCTGCCTGTGTTGGATAGGTTTATTTTTAGGTGATGTCCTGACGATAATAATCATGACAGTGAGCTTTTCAAAGCAGGGATGAGAGAATGACAATTTATTTGGCTCAGCTTCTCTCCCTAAACTAGTAAACAAATAATATCATTGCAGATGTGAGTAGGAATGAAATAGTCTCCCGTTATCCAGCATGCAGTTCCCCACCACAGAGACTGCTGCCTTTGGCAGCCTGCATGGTTTCTAAATTCCAATGTAAATGTCCATCACTGGGCCAGGTGACAGCAAAAAGCAGCCGGCACACTGGGTGGTGAGGGAAATGCACCATCCAGCACAGGAGGGATATTTCCAGCTCTGTTCATCCCTGCAGCCTCTGTCCACTGTGAGCTGCAGCCCAGGCACAGATGAGCAGCCGATAGCAGAGCAAAGACATCCAGTTCTGGTTGACAAGCCAAGCAGTGCCCGTGCTGCGGTGCAAATGAAAGGTAAGCAGCCACAGCTGGGGAGCCTGGAAGTGGGACCAGCTGAGTGAGGCTGACAGGTCTAGGGCTGTCTGGGAGCAAACCTGCACTACCACCTGATGCACAGCAGGGATGTGGGAGCAAGATGCCACCCAACCCAAACCATCTTGTAGATGGCTGCTCAGCTTAGCTAAGCAGTTCGGAGGGAGCAATAGTGTAATGTAATTACAGTGATTGTGGGATCAAAGCTGCGTTGCACCACTGAGACATATCAGCTTGTAGCTGGGAGAGCTCCAGCATGGTACAGCATGCATTGGATAAAGCAATCCCTGTCTTGCAGAAAGGCATATGTATGTATGCAGAGTAGATGATACTGTGGAGCAAACTTTGTGAGTACCATACACGCAGCCAACACAGCTCTGGATCCCAAACCATGCAGGTGGTGCAGTCATGTTGCAACATTCACTTTTGGGATAATTAAAGGCACCAAGTGTTTCAGCAACTTGCAAGTGACTGCAGACAGAGCCTTTAGGATTCACGTTACTCATCTGTTCTAAATGCAAAGGGATGTGGAGGATCAGCTCAACTAGAAAAACAAGGTATTCTCAGGGGACATTGGGGGAAGTATTCTAAATAGGGCTGGATAATATACAAGAGCAGAAAAAATATGTTTACATAAAATAGCTACTTACAATTGTTTTAAGGAAGAAAAGAAGCTTACTTCTAAATACCATATTAGCAAACCTCTGAGCAGTGTTGTGTACAGGTTTGTTATTTATATTTGCAGTACAGATGATGAAGGATGTCAAAGCAAGGACATCTATTGATCCAATATTGAAAACCAGTGGAAATGAGGATCAGTAGAGAGACCACAGTTCTTGGCTCCAATTACTTTTGGATGTCACCCTTTGCCAGCCAGTCCTTGGTGTGCATGTCTGTATCCAGTGACGCTTCTGCCAACCTATTTAAGCATTTGTGAATGGAAAAGGTGCTTCACAGGGAATGCATTCAGTATTGCCAGTAAAAGATTTGGGACAGTGTGGTTGAACAAACTCAGCCTAAAAGAACGTAATTTCTTAGGAATGCAGATGTTAGTTTGCCTTGTCATAGTATAGGTGTGTCATTATAAAGACCTCTTGGATTAGTGAATGTGACTACTTGGGTTTGACTTTATACATAGCACTCTTGATAGAAACCTGAAATCACTGAGGCCTCAAGCTATCAGATGAAGTCCTTACACAAAATGACAGTCAACAGGGGCAGGAAGGGCACATGACCATGAGTAGAACAAGGCTGTTTGCATTTCCTTGGTGAATCACCTAAGCATCCACAGCTTTGCACTCAAGCAGTCATTCCAACGAAATCTCACACTTCAGAATTCACAGGCAGCCCCAGTAGACTGCAGTTAATTAATGCATTACTGTCAGCATTACTATCATTTTGACTTCTCCTAAAATATGAGAAGATGACTTGCTCAGTGATGGCTGTAGGCTGGTGAGTTACACACAGGAAGTTTCTGTATGAGCTCAGAGTCAAACAGTGGTCACAACTCTGTAGCCTATTCTGTGGGGCTGGTGCACACTACCAAACTTTCAGAATGACTCTTTCACAAATGAACTGTATGCAACTTTGCAAACACCTGCTCTGCACAGAAGGGATTATTTTGATACCAAATTTGAAGCTTCAAAAGTCAGGATGTGTCTACATAAACAGGTGTGGATGAATGCATGCACTTTGCATATTCTCAAGGGCAGGTGCAAGAGGAGCACATCTGCCTGCACACAGCTGGGCTACTTATTCTTAGATGTGTTCAAACCACCTTCTTTCTCTTTTCTCCTCCAAAGGAGGCTGACCAAATCACTCAGTCAATGCTAGGTAAGTGGTTCACTCTATTTATTTACTATTTCACCGTCTTTTACCTCAGAAAGAGCAATGGGTTTGCTTTTTTTCCTTAAAGCCTCCCCAAAACCAAAATCAATTTTCAGGTGAATTTTCAGGCCTTTAAGGGAATATAACTGCAAGTGTTTGTTATACACACAAAAATGAGAAGTTGTCTGGCAATTCTTTCGGCAGTCTTAAATTTTTACTGTAAGACACCGTAAATAATGAGACAGCTGGTGAACTGTGGGGAATCTGTGGTTGAGAAAACTTTGGTGTAAGAAAGCTGATTAAGTGATATTCACAGTGCTTCTAATCTTGACAGTGGCTGAAGCACAGCAGCAGGCTCAGCTTGAAGCATGAGCCTTCTATCAGTGGTTACAGAGCAGCCCTTTCTGGGCAGGTTATTGTCCTGTACTGCATCATCAACACAGGTGGGGGATCTGAAAGTGATTATTTGGTTTCCTCGGTCAGATAAACTTGCAGGGAAATTAAGCTAATTTTCAATTAGGTATGAAGTGTGCAGTGTCATATGATGACTAGACTTACCTATCTTTCAGGGAAAGAAATCTTTGCCTGAGGTGAGATAGGTTCTGTTAACAAACCCCAGTGAGAGAGAGGATAGAGAGGGAAAGATGGATAATGGCAGGAGAGTGCCATGCTTCAGATCTGTGCAGTAGATTCTGCTTTCTAACAGCTCACAGTTTTGGAGTGAGCTATATTTTGAGGTCTTTAGTTGAGACTATTCAAGAACATGCTGAACTCCTAACTCAGTTCTCATAACAAACACTGGGATATGTAATGTGGTGCACAAGAGAGGGTTCTCATAGTGTCTGAACTGGATGAGGATGACAGTTTTTAATCCTTAGATTGAAAACTTCATTTTTGAACTGAGAATGTGGCCTGACTGAGAGAAGCAGGACCTAATCCTGACAAAAGAGATTCTCACCTCACCATTGTTTCTGAACACCCAAAGGTGGACTGGTGCAACCTCTTCTTTCAAGTAGCTATTATTGCAAGGGACCAGATGGGCTCCCTTTAAACCTGTCTAAGCACAAACTGAAAAGTTTACACTGTCTCTTCAAGTGGTGGCAAGTTAGGTACATTCCCAAAAGGTATGGAAACTATAAAATCAGTCAAGTTTCATTATGAATGGGTTTACTAATTTAGCAGACTCTGGTTGACAACTTTCCAAACTAATGTAATATCTTCTCCTAGGTCAAATTCTGAAATGTATAAAAACAGTGATTTAGAAATAAAAAGTCTATTCAGCAAAGACTGCAAGCTACTATGCTTCTAACTAGTAAAGGTAGGAAAAACATGGAAGCCTTGTGAGGAAGGATTGCCTAAATGAAATTGCCTAAGTGAAATCTTTGTGTAGATATGAAATAATGCTGAGTGCCTGGAGGCAAAAAATGAGTGGAGGACAAACATAGGGCTATTGCAAGGCAAGGATTGTCCATCTGCACCTTCATGCCACTTTTTGAATCACAACAGCATCTTGGGGGTTAAACCAACAAATATATCTATGTGCTTGTCAGCTCAGATGGCATTTTAGAGCTGTGCTACAAGCCTGCTTCCAACCCACACTCATAGATATTGGATACTAAAGCCTGTCACATTAAATGTGTTTCTGGATGTTCTGTCCACAACGTGACCTGAAGCATTTTCTTCAGAGTGGCTGATACATTTCAACCCAGTGCTGCAGCCCTCGGTGCCATGCTTGATTGAACAACTTGTCTCCACTATTAAAATGCAGAGAGAACTTAGACAAGCATTTAGAAGCTTTGTCATTAAATAGTTTTCTTGTCAATTGATCTATCTTGTAGGGGAAAGACAACTACTAGATCCATCAATTGCCAGAAAAAAAACTAGGAACAGTTCTTAGTCAATTAAATGCGCAAGTACTGCTTGACAGCTTCCTTCGGGAGTCGGTTCATTTGGGGCCTGACTATTCAGCAGGATTAGCAACTTCAAGCACTGGAAACCTGACCTTAACTGAAGGTGAGCTCGCATCTGTAATGTGTCTGTGGAGCAGCACTGTGCGAAGGAGCAGCAGAAACCTCTCTCTGCTCCCCTGCTGAGGACTGTAAAATCTCTTTTTTATTCCTTTTTTTCTACCCCCGAAAGTTTCATGCTGCTTTTAAGTGGTATAATTCTTTCTGAAGCCTTGGTCTTTTCCCTTTCAGTTGATTTTTTATCATGCATTCCATGACTTTTGGTGTTCATCTCAAGCCCTTGCTGGTAGCTCTTGCTCCTCTCTGGGTGCAAGAGTTGAAATCACTCTTCTCATTCATGAATAGCCAAAAATTACCACAAGGGTGCAAGGGGAACACATGTTTACTTACAGGTGTCCAATTCCCCCTCTTGATACAAGTTTTAAGCTTTCGCTGTACACTGCCATTTTTTCCCCCAGAGTCTGGGTCTTCCAGATGTCCCAGGACATCTCTGTGTCAGAAAAGCCTGGCATGATTGTCACAGACACATCCCTGTCACTGTCCTGCTCCTTGGGAAGCTGTTTCCATCTCCTTCAGCATCAGAAATTGCTTACTCTGGCATTTCTAATGGCTACTGCTAGCAATGCTGCTCACTACCCCTGCTCAGCAAAGCCTCCTGGCTTGCAAGAGGAGCAAATATCTTTCACCCATTTTACAAGTAAAACTCCCAAAAAGTTTCTCTGTCTCTTCACTGAGTACCAAAACCTTGGTTTCTTCATGGGATTAGATTGTGCAGGTGTGTGCAGAATGTACTCAGAAAAAGCCAAGTGCTGAGCAGGACTTCTTGATGCACAAATACTTGTAATATTTTCAACCCTGTCATCACTTTGCAGAGCTTGCCAAATCTGTTTTGCTTCTACTGCATGAAAGTAGAGTAACTCTCTCTTCCTGCCTGAGCTATGTCCCAAATGCTCTCAGTGCACAACTACACTAATTATTACACTTAAAAGTAAGGCAGCAGACAGTCAGATACTGCACTTCAGGCAAAAATCCCCGTTGAGATTCAGCCACTGCATGAAGACATAGGAAAATTTAAAATGTTCCCAGGTTTTCAAACCTACAAATTAATGCAAAAACTCAGATGAAGATCATGCCTATTTAGAGATGTTAAAGATTGATAAATCATATTTGCCACCCTTGCAATCAGTTTGAGTTTCAGTTTAAGCAGAACTGAATCACCCAAGCATTTATTTCCATTACAGATGGGTGGATTCAGGCTGTAAGGTTTACATGTCCAGATTTATTTTCCTCATATTCTGCACCAATTCATTCTCCAGACTAATAAAAGTTGCAGAAAATAATATTCACAGTGGATGTGCTCCAAAAAATTTGAAACTCTGATGTCCATGAATACAACCAAATAATTTGGAAAAGTGATTTTCTATGTCCTAAATTAAAACTAGATTGGTGATGAAAGTTCAATTGTCTTTCACTTAATGATGTCATCACAGATACCAAGGGACATATTCAGCCACTAATTACAAACATCGAGTTTACAAGGAGTCTGTGTGGAGCTGGGAAATGCAATAGCCACTCTGTGGAAGGAATCACTGCTCATTTTCCCACTGCATTTATAGAAAGTGATGTCAATAAATTAAGCAAAATGCAGAATGCTTCACTGCAATCAGCCCTTTAACTTGTCACAATTGCAATAAATCACCTTTCAGCTAGGGTAGCATCTTTTGATGTGTTTTTCCCTCCTGCCCAGCACAGTGTGGCCATGATCCAGCAGTGTGACTCCTTCAGCAACACCTGGAAGGGAGCAGCAGCTGCCAGGTGGCTCTGCAGCACAAGGAAGAACTTGGTTCCCTCCCACTCTGCACCTGGGGTGCTGCCAGAGGGATTCTTCCCACCCCTAGGAGCACAACACTGCCCAGCATGAGAAGTTTGGCTACACCTTTGCTGAGGACCACTTTTCAGAAAACCTCTGGAGGATTTTTGGGAGCTGTTCTTGTTTTTCTTTTCTTTTTTTTTTTTTTTTTTGGGAGGGAGGAGGGTTGTTTGTTGTCTGGGGTTTTTTTAATAGAAAAAGAAAGCTCAGTAGCGCTGCAGTCCACAGTCGGGAGCTCTGTGGAATGTGATTATATTCTCTGCTCAGGGGTGCCCAGGAGCCCAATCACTGAATCCCATCGGATGGAGAAGATTGCCAGGCTGGGCTCAAGGTCTGAACTAAAGCCACTGATGCTCCATTTTCTGCTGTTGGGATGTGGATGAAGGGTGGCTTGCCACCTTTCCACCCATGGGGAGAAGTCCCTGGAGTGAACCTGGCAGAGGCAGCGCCCTAGTGAGACACTGTCTGTCAAAACCACTTCAGCCCTCAAGACCCATCTCCCAGGAGCTATGCATCCTGGTTGTTGGCAGCAGAGGACCCCCAGGGAGGCTCAGTCACAGAAACAGAAATGTTCCTGCTTCTCATTCAATGTAAAATAATTGCCTGAATCCATGTGAGGAAATCCTCTCCCCGGAGCAGCTTCGGGGATATGACAGAAGGCATGCTCCACTTCTGGCAGAGATAAAGCAATTTATCCTTCTTTTTGCTGTAGAAAGCCCTGAATTTCTTTCAAGACATGACAGTGGTGTATATTAGCACATGATGAGGAAAGAAATTGCAAGAAATTGTCTAGGGTGGTTTGGTGGATTATTTTTTTTGGGCCACCGCGGGGCATTTTCTATCTACAGAGTTGTGTCAGCGATTTCTGTGAGTTTATCCCCACTCTGTCGTTGTTGATGTTGGTGGTGCTGTAAATCTGCCTGTAAGGCACTGCTTGCAAAAGCAGCATGTAAAGCAGAAATTTGTCCTTTGTATTTTGAGCAAACTAGAGGCAGAAATTACATAAGCTGGCTCCCCAGTTCTGTCAGACAGTCAAGAGTCTGCTTCACTGGTCTCCTCTCCTTGCAGAAGTTTTGGGGTTGAGGTAGCATTTATATACCCCATATATATACACTGATTTATATGTGTTGATACAAGCACGTATGAAAATACAGATATATGCATATATGTGTGTGTACACATATCTAAATATATATATACTTCTCTGTGTACATTTATATATATGAGACATATGAGGGGCTGTGTATCTATAATTACCTAGACTCTTTTGGTGAAACTTATTGAACACATCTTTATTGCAGAGAAAATGACTGAATGTGTATTTTACATCTTTTCTCCTCTTTAATAGCTACCATGTTTTATTTTTGTATTTTGTTCCTTCTGTTCCTCTCTGTTTTTTCCCCCTTTCTATCTAAATATATTGGATGATAGAGTCTAAAATTTGCTTTGTAGTAGTAGTTTTGTGAGGTCTAGTTAGGGAGGAAAAAATCTTCTAAATAATTGTATGTAATGAAGATGCATTTGAACATGTACTCTGAGTCTCTATGTACCCTGTGTCTCTCACCACAATGCTCATCCCATGTCTGCAGCTTAATGTAAAGATACCACTATGCTTACATGACATGTTATGGCAGTGTGGCATGTAAGCACATACAGAAACATGCGCTTGAAAAGAATGATGAAAATAATGTAAACATTTGCCAGCATATTTAAAATTAATGCCTACATCTCAACACTAGTGTATTTCTGTATGGCTACATGTGCTTTGTCTCTGTATGTATCAGCCAGCCTTCCTATGAGTGCATGCGTGTGGGAGGAAAGGATATGATTATGGATTTGCATAACATCCTGCATGAATATAGACTGAAACTGAAAACATGGAGGAAATTATAGAAGCTATTTTTAAAATCTACATTACTGCAAATGTTGCTTCATCAAGCTCTTATCATTGCTGATTAATTATGTAGAATGAATGAAGAGGAGTTTTAGCCTTATCTTCCATGTCTACATTGGGGAAGAAATTTAAGCAGGGTGTTTTGGTACACTCACAAAGAGGTGTTTCAGCAGACAGTGGAGTACCATAACCTTATTTTTTTTTGTCCCCTGGACATTCCAGTTACTGGTGTCTCTCTTCATGCATGAGATTATTGATCTTGGTGGTAGTAATGAAAGAGGAAAAGGTCATTTTTAAATGTGAACAGTAGGGACCACTTGCTACTGCAATGGCTAATGTGGCAATGTGTGCCCTTGCCTTTTGCTATTGATCTACTGTGGGAAGATCTTGCTTTCCTATCCTTTTGTCTTCATACCACTTCTGCCCAGCATTTACAAAATGAAACCTTTTATACTTTTGATAGCCCCGTGCTTCCTAATTTTCTTCTTTTTCAGCATGGGAGGCACTTGTACTAAGCCACCTGCAGCACAGCTCTCGGCTGTGCTGGTGCTTTCCTGATGGCTGCTGGAGGAGGTGACCCATCTGGAGGGCACCTTCCCCAGTGCAGCACCCCAGCCTCTCCTTGCAGCCCCCAGTGGTGCCAAACGGTGCCAACCCAGGAGACAGCCCCTGCGGCTGTTCTTGTAGGCGAGCTGTGCAGATCCAGGCTGTGCTGCAGGAGACAGAGGTGGGATAGAGAGCACGGATGTAGTTTGGTGCAATCAGCTGAGGGAAAAGGGGAGCAGGATATGGGGAGCTAGGTTATTATTTTTATTATTTAGGGAAAATGAAGAATAGGTACCAGGGATGAGAACCCAACAAGAGAATCTGAGAAATCTCAGGCCCTACATCTTGGGAATACAGGGACCAGGGAGCACTCCACTCCCACATGACAGCTACAGCTACTGCAAATATCAAGGCATTTCTAAGCTGCAGACACAGCTGCATCATGTTTTAGATAAGAAATTATAGAGTTCATCAGGGTTGTCATCCATTTTTCCTTCCTTCCTTCCTTCCTTCCTTCCTTCCTTCCTTCCTTCCTTCCTTCCTTCCTTCCTTCCTTCCTTCCTTCCTTCCTTCCTTCCTTCCTTCCTTCCTTCCTTCCTTCCTTCCTTCCTTCCTTCCTTCCTTCCTTCCTTCCTTCCTTCCTTCCTCCCTTCCTCCCTTCCTCCCTTCCTCCCTTCCTCCCTTCCTCCCTTCCTCACTTCTTTCCATATTTTCTTGAACTATCCATGTTTTCTTGAACTCCTTTTAACTCCTTTTTTTTTTTTTTTAGATTTTTTAAACAGTATCACACAGTTGTGGGCAGGAAAATTGTTCAGTAACTTTCTGGGGTTTTTGGAAGATTTAGTACAGTTGGAATTTTGTCAAGGAAGATAATAGCCTGGACTTATTTCTGTTCAGCAAGGTGACGTATTAGGTATGCGAGACAAATAGGAAAGTTTGATGCTGGTATTCACAATGATTCAAGTTCAAGTAAGCAAACCCAAAAAGGCATTGTGGAGGAGACTCTCACTTATAACCAGAAGTTTTGGATTAGATGTTTAGTACAGGAGGTAGGAGTCACAGAAGAACATTTGGAAGGCGTGAAGAAAACTAGCCACTGTGATGCACTGGAATACATCAACAAACAAACCAACCAATGTGAGTTTCTGAGAAAGCTGGGAAACTCAAAAAGAAACCACAATTTCATCGTGTCTGTCTACATTCCCCACTGCTCCCCATCCCTGAAATAGAAAACAGAATAGAAGAAGAAGTAAGCAGTGTACCTTTGGAAATCCTGCTTGTCAGACTCTGCTCAAGTCCCTGGGAAGAGATAAAACTAGCAAGAAAACAGAAAAAGTGAAGGGCAGCCAAAGGGGTATCAGATAAGGTGAGTTCTGTGCTTAAAGGAAGCAGACCCCATTTTAAAGAGAGAACTGAAATAAATTGCTGTGAAATGGGAATGATGCAGAACTATATTTACACATTTTTTATGTAAATTAAAATGAAGATGGAGTGCTGGCAATTAGGAAGCGTAGACAAAACTTTAGCTGTTGATAAAAACACGTGAGACAACATTTGGTAAATTAGCTGCCTTGACTAAATTAATCCATAATATTGAAGGGATTAATATTGAATTGCATACTATTTCGCATGTCTCAGAAAAATGGAAAAATACATTAAGATGGGGAAACAATATAAGGAAAGACTCAGCTTGCTGATTTAAAACACCATAAGCAGGGAGGTACCTACAAATGTCCCATTATAATTGATAGCAATTCAGGGCTTTGTTCAGTTGCTTACACATAGGCATGGCCTGATGGCCCCAGGGGACAGCAGACATGCACTGGGGACTAACAGCTGTATGACAGGAACTACAGGAAACCCACGTCTCTTTGGAGGCCAGGCAGGAGAGGGCAGGCCTTGGGCATCTCAAAATGAACCAGGCACCTCTGGTTCACAGCCAAATCAGGAGCTGGGAGCTGGAGATAGATCCAACTTAAAGCTCCAAATGCCTGCCACCATAATTTAGCTAGATGTTAGATTTCCTACTACAGTAATTTCATGACCATAAGGCACACCGGACTATAAGGCGCACCCCCTGGGAGTCGGCAAATTTTGCAACTTTGTAGATCACACAAGGTGCAACGGACTATAAGGCGCACTTATTTTTTGCAGCGAGGCTCCACCCCCAGCTCTCCCCTGTGCGGTGGCTGGCCGAGGCCCCGCCTCAACCCAGCAGCCATCGACCTCAGGGCCCGCCTGTACCCGGTGGGGCCGGGCTATGACCGCCACCACTGTGTGCAGTGTCCCCGGAGCCGGGCTATGACCGCCGCCGCTCCGTGAAGTGTCCCTGGAGCCGGGGCATGTCCGCTGCTGCTCTGTGGAGGGTCCCTGGGGCCGGGTTGTGCCCACCGCTGCTCCATGGAGCATCCCCGGGGCCCCACTGCTCCGGGAGTTCCCTGGCGCTCCGGGTGACCCGATGCCAGCAGGCTCGCCCGGCACCGCCCGCTGCCCCAATGCCGGCGGCTTTCCCGCCCCATGCGGGGGCCGCCCCGATGCTGGCGGGCCCGCCCCGTGGGGCCACCTCCCCAGTGCCGGCGGCTTCCCCCCCTGCCTGGGCTGCGCCGCCACCCTTTCCCTCCCTCGCGCTGGCGCTGCCCCGATGCCGCTGTGCTCGCCCCGGCCCGGCGCTGGCCTGATGCCGCTGCCGGGCAGACTCTGCTCGGCTCAGGACTGTTGCGGGCTTGCACTTCCAGGGTGGCAAATGTCGCAACTTTGTACATCAGATAAGGCGCACTGGACTATAAGGCGCACTTCCGGGTTCAGGGGAAAATTTTAATCAAAAAGTTGCGCCTTATAGTCATGAAATTGCTGTACATTCCCTAGTGAAAAATAGTTCAGTACAGCTATTGGCATCTAAACATCATACCTGAAGATTATGTCAGCTGATCTAAGGTATGGGGACCTAAAGACCTTGAACAAAAAGATGCAGCAGAAAACACTAGCCCAGCAGCTGGCCTGTGTGATACATGGTTACCTTCACTATCCTGATATCACTTCAGACCTGTCCTTTAGAGAGGTTTATGATACAGCAAGCTCCCTATCTCCAGCTAATGAAGAGAGAGATGTATGGAGGTGAAATCCCTCTGGCCCAAAGCAGACCTTTAAAATAAAAGGGATTCCCTTTCTCAAGTGCTTGTTGTTCCTGAGAGAGTGATTTTGTTCATAGCACTTAGGGCAACAAAGTCAGGTTCCTGGTGGTGCAAGCAAAAGGAAAGCAGCTCTTTTTCTTTTTTCTGGAATTTGGAAATGATTTCTCCTGGAGATGTTAGGGGGGCTCATTATATATGACAAAATCAAAAAATAACTGCAACATGCCTTATTTTCATCCATGGCGTGTTGGCAACCATGCTGCAAAGTGGCTCCCCTCCCTGCAGAGCTGGATCTCCTACAGAGCTGGATCTCTGCCCAGGTCTAGCCTGTCCTGACACTTGGGATCCTATGGAGAGAGGCACCCACACCCATGGGGTTCTGCATGGGTCCCTGGTGAGGATGGGACACCCAGAGTGAAGTGTGACACCCTGAGTCATGGTGATGGGCCAGACCCAGGAAATGACTCAATCACTCACCTTCACTCTCTGTGGCCTGTCAGGGCCTCATTAGGTACAGGTAGCTTTATTTAAAAACAAACCCTCTTCAGCATGTAAATGCACCATAACACCATAACACAGCAGCTCTTGCCCACGGCTTCCTCCATTTGCTGCCTTCTTGGGGTTAAATGAATCCCAGATTCTTCTGGTGAGATTTGTAGGAACTGTGCCTACAATAACACAGTTGGGTTGGATGATGAGCTGGAAAAATGGGGAGTGATTTTTCAGTGGGGGTGTTGAGAATACTTCTTGCTGACAGTTTAGTGCCCTGATGAAATACGGCATCATGTCGCTCCAACTCCAGCTGCTGAAGAGGGCAAGTAGAATGCCAAGGGAAGGGAGGGGATTCCTACAACATACATGTGTATATATAGATCTCATGCAATTGGAAGAGATTCAATTTGCAGAGAATTAAGGTGAACATTAGTGCAGAAATTCCATAAGCATGACATCTAAAAAATTACAGAAAGCAATTTGGGAAACTGGGCTTCTTAAGTACTAAGAGGAACAAGAGTGCATTGTAAGGCACAGGATCTCTCATAGTTAATAGCTGTATTACAGTGATGTAGTGTTCCTTCTATAGTTTAGCATGAATCACAATGCTGACTGATGCATAAATACCATATTATTTTATATAGGCTATATATGCACCATGTCTATGACATTATTTTTATCTGCCCCTATAATGCAAGTTTAGAACTTCCCTGAGCTAGTCCATAAGTGTTATGTGCAATACTGGACATAACCCTTATGAAGTTTAATTTGACCAGTGCTAAAGGAATGTGCTAATTATTATTTTATTTTTGCATTAGGAAGTAAATAAACTCCAGAAATTTCCCCTGAGTAAGCACAAGTTTATCTTCAAGTGGTTTTGGACTATAATGCAGTACTTGTAAATGAAACTTGGGAGTTCCAGTAGTTATCTGGCAAGTGACACAGACTAGGGTTGAGAATGTGACCATCCACTATGAATAGTTCCCACTTACATCATTAGTATGTGTATTTATAGAACTACTTATTTTATGCTTAATACATTTAGTGATGGGATCACTGGAATTTGTTCCTGGGCTCACTTTTCTCTTAGAAAGCAGCCCAGACTGCTGTCTCCTTGGGGTTTGACAAGAGATGGCATTTAACATTTATCTTGTTTACACCTAAAAATGAGGAAAGAGCAAGCCTGGTATGTATAGATCTAAGCATTTGCCTGTCCATTTGCCAGCTGAACACTCAATCACAGAAGTTGCACAAACAAATTAGGCATACAGCTATACAAACCTAGTTTGAAAAATTGGGCCATGCGTGGGTGTGTGCATCTAAATATTTTACAAGCTGAACAATTACCCTGGAGTATTTTAGGTTAGAGATAGATAAATGATATGTCCATTGAAATTTACATCTAAGCAAAGATTCAAAGACGAATATGCATTAAATCTTTCAATTATCAGGTTTTCAGGTGTTATGGGTGTCCTTCCTTCGGAACAGTGCTGGGCAGAGCTCCATGCTTTTGGGATTCAGTTATGTGACACAGAAGTAGCAATAAGGCTACTGCCAGAATCCAGGTTAAGAAAAAAATATTTCCAGTAATCTATTTCACTGCTACAGTATAGCAGATGTTAACAGTGATGAAAGAACTCAAAAAGGTGAACCAGTGGAGTGACTGAGAGAGGGAATGCCCAGTTTTGCCACTCAGCCACATGGGGAAGGCTCACTGACAGGTTCAGGAATTTGGGGAGAGTTTGTTGTCTGTCCACAGCATTACTTCAGTTCAACTCACAGGTCTCCATGCAATGCCTGGAGCCCAGTGATGTGGGGCTTCCTGCGGATGGGCAGTCTGGAGGTTTGCCTTTATATCTCAAACCTCCTGGGAGCAGGCAGCAACATCTGTTCCAAGGTATCAGCCACATCCCTCCATGGCTGGACTTTGTCTCCTCTCAGTGGCTTCACCTCCTCCTTGATGAGGGCTCCAGCAAGAAGAGTGACAAGCCTTACCTTCCTGAAGTTGCCCTACCAAATAATTTTCTTTTCTGAATCCAGGACCTTCTTTTTATGTTTCTTGTAATTACAGAATCTGAGCTACTGGCCCATGAAATGGTCTGTCAAAGGCAAGCCCATGGCTAAGTAATGAGTAGAATTTGGGAATGGATTTGGAAACAGGCACTGGTTTGGACCAAAGGATATTGTTTGTGTTGCAGCAGCTTAGTCTCGGTGTTCCAGGGTGCTCCCAGGATTTCCCAGGTGACTAACGTTACCTCCTGGCGCCAAAGGCTTCCCTGCTGTACTCAGTGCTACTACAAGGCTCGTATCCCATATTCACTTAAGTTAATTACTACTCATATTGAAACACTCCCTTTTAATTAATGGGAGAGTTGATGATCTCATATGTTTATCTGTTAGCAGTTTTGTTACTTTTTAATAACTAGAACCCTAGAATGACACAAACACACCGCATCAAATGATGGTGGCTGATTGCCACCTCAAATGGTAGAGAGGGCTGTGGTTTGGGGAAAACCCTGCTATTCAAGGTCATGTTCTTCCATGTGGTATTTGGTGTATACCACCAGCTAGCAACCACTCTGAGAGGTCCAGCAAGACTCTCTGAAGGACAGGCAATGGAAGGGGAAAAAGAAAGTCGACAACAATAAAGTGACCGCCTTTTACGTGACACACCTACAGGTTAGCAGTCCTCATTCTTAAGAGGCTGGCAGGTCACCACAGTTATTCTTGCAGCTGACTGATCTGTCAAAAATTATAATTTTCTCTTCTTCAGTGGAGATCTTTTTATTTTGTCTTCTGACTTGAAAAAGCACCCCAGAAATATATTTCCATTTCAGTTTCTTCTCACCAGGATGGGGATGCAAGTGAGGGGAAAGGAAAGAAAACAAAATGCAAACCCTGGTAGTGCCTCCTGAACTGGTACATGCCAAGCCCAGAAATACAGAAGACAGAGCCTACCAGAACTGCCTACAAACTATCACCTTTACCACTTTTCCAGCAGCATTGCCAACATTACATTTCTCTGTCCAGAATGTTCCTGAACCATCAACACTAGGAAAACCTGTGGGAAAAGTAGAGAAAGCCCAAGCTACCTTATTTGCCCACATAAGTCCCTACGAACAGCACCTGTGTGTGTGCCTCTCCTCCCCCTTCTCTGCCCTGAAATACTGAGATTGGTGCCCATGACACCAGAGACCTACTGAATGGGCACTGCAGACAAGGCTCAGCCCACTTCTGGGTGCAGGACAAATGCAGACTGTCCAGAGAAGATCTCTCCTGGTTTCTGATTTCAGAAAGTATGTTTTCTTCATCAGTAAACAATGAGTCATTGGCTGTCACTTGGGAGAAAACGAGATTACAAAGGATGTATAAGTAAATAAATTAGTTCCTGTTAGTCATGGCAACAGCTCAGTGTTTCCACCCAAATGTTTTATTCCAATTCATCTTTCTGTCTTTATTTTTGTAATATTGTTACTCTTTTACCTTGGGAAATGAAATTCTAATAAGATTCTCTTGTAAATAGTTTTTTAAAATGCAGTTCTCGCGTTAGGCTACTTTTGAGGACACAGTCTTTATTTTTTGACTCTATCAGGAATAGAGCTGTGGGGGAAGCAATGAAGCTGTACCCTTCTCTGTCCTGATAGTCTTGCATGTGGCCATTTGTCACCCAATCTGCAAAAGGAACTTTTACCATATAGACATCTGTTCCTCAGCTCCCTGTCACAAATGTGGGTGCATTACACTCTATCTATTTTACAGATGCAATCCAATATAGCTCTGGAGGTTTGCTGACCCCTGTCCCCAGGCATCGATGACAGAATATTGTGATCCAGAGAACTCTGTCTGAGGAAATGTCAATTTTAAAACATGTTTCTCTCTGCTCCTTTCCTTTACATCTGCATCTCAGAGTAGTTGATTAAAACTTTTTGTGTTTACCCCAGATCCTGCAGAGATGGAAATCTTGCAGAAGACCTGTGTTTTCATCTGTAGTTTTAATTTTTTTTGGGGGGGGAACCTTGTTTTGCTGTAGATGCTAAATAGTCTACAAATTATTTAAGATGTTTTAAATATGTGTATTTATTACAATTCATATTATTTCAATCCATGCCAAAAGCATGCCCTCCAAAGTAGGTGAAGCTGGAAATTGTCAGAATCACATATTGATTTAAATGTCACAGCTCTCATCTGTAAGCAAAAATGGTTGTTACTGTTTTCACTAAGATATGAAAAGACTTCAGAAATTATTTCAGAGAACTGAATTATGTAAGTATTACCATTATTCACAGTTTTCCCTAAAACTATTTTCTGACTGATTTTGTCCTGTATTGTAAGACATAGGAGGAATTTAGGGAGATGGTGCCTTTTCTGTTACATTCTTCAAAACCTGCAACAAAGAAAAATCACTTCATTTAAAATAATATCAAAAATCATCTCTCTCCCTCTCTAAGTACAACTGTTTTTATGCCTGCAGATGCTGTTAAATACATCTGTTCTAATTGTAAAATTCACTTCAAGCTATAAAGGTGATGGCATTTTCTTGGGGCAGCTACTGAGGGGAGACTCAGGAGCCACCCAGCAGGACTAGAAGAAGTATGCTCACAGCCAGCATTAGCAAGATAAATCTCTTCATATTGTAAATGAATCAGTTTGACTTGGTTTGAATTCTTAGGTCAGTGGAACAAAAATGTACTTGGACCCTTAGCTCCCCTGTATTTCCTGCATTTTCAAGGCAATATTGAGACTATGGTCTTTAGTCAGCCAGCAGAGGTGATTAGCGAGGGAAGGAGAGGAGGGAAAGCAGTGTGGAAGGGACTTTACCCCCTGTATGCACCAACAGGTGCTGCAAGGTTTGCAGATGCATCATGTAGACAGCCTGGAGCCGTCTCTTCCCTGCTGTTTATACAAGGACTCTTCTTATTCCAGTCTTGCAAACATGTTTAGGCTGCAATAAATTGACACTTCCCAGTCAAATTCTCAAGGCTCTCAAAACTTGGAGGCAATGTTAGTAAAAATTTAAAAAAGGGCCAACTTAAAAGGCTGTGGGATTTTTTCCAGTACAGCAGAGAATGTTTTCATTATTGGTGGTAGCAATAATCACAAGCTGAGGCCTGGGATTCAGTTTACGGTGTTCTTAATTTATGATGGAAGACTTTATATTTAACAACAAAAATGAGAGGATAGCAAAATTCTGTTAAAGGTAATTAACTCCACAGATGCAGGGCTGAAGGCTGGTCTGAGGAATGAAAAAAACCCCAAAGAAATCGATATGGATGATGTATTTTATCCTCTTTCTTTACAGCAGGTTAACTTTCAAGTATCTTTTTTTAAATTGACACTCTTAATGAAACAATTTAAATACTACAAAACAATGTTTAGTTCTGCTTATTGCTGTTGTCAAGGACATTTCTACATGAAACCTGAACAAGAGCAGGTCAGGTGGAGCAATGTGTGGGTGAAAGCATTTCCTCTACACAAAGTATAGCAAGACAGATTGTATGTAAACAAGTACTGATTCATGGTCTTGTCTTTGAATGAAAGGGACAAATTTGTTTCTAAATTCTCCATCTTCACTTCTGACTGAAGAACTGATTCTCTGATGCTGGACTGAATAAATCACAGCTTGTGTTCTGCTATTTTGATTTTTGCTATTATTTAGAGGTTTTTTTTTTCCTTTCAAGAATGGAAAGTAAATATATGAGTCTCACAGAGAAAAAATAAATTAATTTCTTTCAAGGCAATCCATCTGATTTGAGTTGTTCATTTAACGGAGAAAAGCGAGGTTGAAAACCAACTCTCCAAAGGCCAGCTCTGACAGACCAAGAAGGTAAGAATTTACTCATCTCAACCTGTCAAGAGTGATGCTATTAATCCCCACACTGCTGTATAACAAATGTGTAAGGTTAACAATTAAATTATGGATATTTTCATTCATTTAGATTATGGGTAAAGTAAGAAATTGTGGACTGGGTTAATTTTTTTCCAATACTTTGGGACATCAAAAGCACTTGAAGCAAAATAATTTTGATTCCTATTTAATGAATATAAAAGTATTTGTATTTTCTTGTTGAGACAGTGGGTGGGAACAGTGGAATCAGGAGCTTTGTGTTGAATTTCAACTCTGATAATGAATTCCTTTTTGATCAAAGGCAAGTCTCCTAACAGCTGCACACTGTAATTTCTTTGTCCTAAATGTAGCTGTATATAAAGTATACCTGCCTCATGGGATATTCCAGCAATGAATAGAACTGTATATGTTGAAAGTACTGCATAATGCCACTATAGCTGATATTTAGGTTGATGCTTTACAGCCTAGGTGCCCTAAACACTTTTCTCATTACCTCATTATTTTCTTTACTGTTTTTATGTGGCCTGGTCAGGCAGAACCTACTAGGCAGTGATAAGGAAAGAGGGAGAGATGTTTATAGTCAAGTCACCAGAAAGTCCAGAATTTTTTTTATTTATATATTTGAAATATTTGCAGCCAGAATTGGAGGGGGACAGGGGAGGATGGACTTTGGAGGTTTTAATTTGTTTTTTTTAAAGACTCTGGTATCTGCAAACATTCAGAAGGATTTCATGGTTCCCAAGTGTTGCCTAGCTCAAAATGATACATAATATGTATATGAACCATCTATTTTCTGAGATTCTTGGGAAGTCACAATATAGACAAAGGGGACCACCAGACCATTAGAGTCACACTGGAAATGTAAAAACTTGTGCACCCCAGAGTATTTATTTAGGTAAGAAAAGTTGATGCAGCTTATGGAAGAATTACTCTGTGAGGAAATTCAATTTCAGTAGCTTTTTTATCTCATTTCCTCAGTTCTTCTGTCATCTCCTGAGCGCAACCCTTTTTTTCACAGCCCTGAGTGAGTGGCAAGAAATGTGTTGAATTTAATGGCTGGCTTGGGAAGTCTTCCCCAAAGGACTATTTGTCCATTGTAACTGGCTGCCTGCTGCACTTATTTTGTTTTACTGGCTATAAGGACACAAATACTTACATTTGCTCTCTTTCTCAAAATATTGTTGCTTGGCTGAGTGGTTTAGACTAAACTGAAGAGATACATCAGTACTAGAGAGGATGGTTTATTTTGGTCGTTTTACCTGTGTGTTTCCAAACTCCATCTGTACTGTGAGTATCGCGCTGTGTGTGGGAGCAGTGCTGCAGCAGGAGGATGTGCAGAACGCCCATTCCTACACACACACAGACACACAGAAGGGTTTCCCCCAAATGCTCTGCTCTGTTGCAGAGGGGAATTTGGAGATGGGAGCGAGGTCAGGGATCTCTGCACAGAAAGCTCGATCTGTTGGGGAAAAGCAGATTTCACAGGGACTTAGTACCACATCCCCCACAAGCACCGAGCAATTTAGCTGTAGGCAAGGCAGGGTTGACCACACTGTGACTTGCATTAATCTCACCACCCAGACTGAGCCAGAGGACAGACTGCAGTCAAGGTCAATCAGGCCTGTCCTTGCAGTCACCCTGGCCTCACCCATAGTACAGAAGAGATGCTGAAACCACTGACTGCCCCTTCTGCTTGGTTGGAGTGCACTGCTGCTCCTCA
Source organism: Catharus ustulatus (assembly GCF_009819885.2). Lineage (NCBI taxonomy): Eukaryota > Metazoa > Chordata > Aves > Passeriformes > Turdidae > Catharus > Catharus ustulatus. Next base: position 95,975,108 of record NC_046222.1, read on the forward strand.
AGGACACCTGTTTGGCTGCATTGCCTGGCTGTGCCGTTGTTCTGCTGGACAAAGGGACACCTACATTCCATCAGAATCAGCTTTGATAAAATGTTTTTTCCGAGAGAGGGTCAATATGCCTGGGCCTTGGCAGCTCCCCAGCGGCATGGCCTCCAGCTCCAGGCTGTGTGCTCTGGCAGCCTGTCTCCTACAGCCCTGGTGCCAGGATGCCTGCTCGCCCACGGACAGCTGGGCTCGGAGCCTGAAGAAACCTGTTCACACTCTGGCTGCAACGAGTCCGGCAGCCTAGTGCTCACTCCTTCTCTGGGAAAAATTACACTTAAGAGACTGGCAAAGCAGCCCTGAGCACGCTCCAGTCACATGCAGAAAGGATTTGGATTACAACTCTCCAGCTGCATGTGCAGCCCAAGCATTCTGGCTTGTGCAAATGCAGTGGACTTTGCCTATTGATCTATTTTTTCCTCTCCAAGAGGACTTTCTTATGAGACAGTTGTTCAGAAATTAATATGTGCTGCACCAGTGATTGTATTGTTATTGCTCCCATGTGGCTATGGATATAGATGATATTTTACAGGAAATCATGAAGAAAAGACTATTGCTGTGAGCACGGCTGTAATTTAAAGCTATCCAGCGAACATGACCCATGCTTGTATTCTCACCCTTATAGCAGCACAGTGGTACAACACTGGCTCTAGTCCAGGTGATGTTCTGACCTAGGTTTTCAACATAACCATGTTTATTCTAATTGATAGGTTTAACATTTTAGACCTGGTTCATCAGCCTAAAGTATGAATCAGTGAACACTTAAACCTTAGGCAAAATTTTCTTGTATATGAATAAGAGATGCAGGAGCCCGGTAAATGTACTCAATGTAGAAATTCCTTCTCTCTTTTCCTGCCTGGGATGCATGAGATGTGTCTGCAGTTCATGGTTTCATTTTATAGAAGGTATATTTTATTGCCTCAGACTTGAATGAAAATGAAAAAATCAATTAGTCTAAACAGCATCACTTCACCATTTTTAACAGGAGAAAAAATAAACCTAAAAATATGCCCATGTAAATTGTTTCTGCATACATACTATTTCTTATATAGAACTATATCGTTCTAGTGTGACCATCCCCCTTGAACACTTCCCTGTATTGGACATGCTGATTACACTGTTCATTTAACAAGCAGAAAATGAATGGAAGTGCTATTAAACACACCAAATTATTTGGATCAAAACATATCCACTTCCTTGAAAAATGAAGGTTGGGAAGAGCATGTAGGAATAACAGCAAACACATAAGTTTAGAAGACTCAGCTCAGTCTGGGAGCTGAAAGTGGAGGTGATGCTCCTGTGTTTGGCTCTGCCTGGGCTGGCAGCAGTAGGGCAGGCTGAGCCAGGGCTTCTGCTCTCTGGGTCCAGGGGTGTAACTGGAAGCAAAAGAAACTGGGTGGAAGGGATAGGATTACTGCCTGCTGTCTCTCCCAACCAGAATGAGGGTCAATCACGTTCCACGATTTATTTTTGGAGAGGAGTTAGAAGAATGAATTTACTAATCCTACACCCAGCCTCTCTCTTCCCTGGCTGCAGTCTTCACTAATTTCCCAATATAGATTCTGTCTTCCTCTCTGCAGCTATTTGTTATTTGTAATTTTTAATAACAAAATACTATTTCCTAAGACTTGGAGATTTTTATTTCTTCAACAAATCCACTTCCACCTAATGTACATAAAGGATTTGTTCCCAATACATAAAAATCTAAACCAAAGCACTTGTAGTAGATTTTTTCTTGTCTAAAAACATCTATCAATTTAATCTGAAGAAATTAGACACCTGCTCAAACAGTAAATGAATGTTCAAGAAACTTAGGGAGAATTAAAAGGCCGATTCTTCAATCACTTGCAAATCATGAACATATACTTTTTGAGTAGCCCTGAAATAGCCTGCAGGAGTAGTTTTTAGGTGGCTAAAGATGGCTCACTGCACTCCTGTAGTTGTTCAGGAGAGACAATGTGGGGGCAGAGGCTCTACATGACATTGCTTCAGCTTCCTGATTGTATGACTGCAACTTAATGAGCAGCTTAGGGCTTGACCCAATGAAAGGTTTAAGTGACTAAAAAAGGGCTTATGTATTATTAAGATTCCTGTACTCAACATTACAAATCCGTACCTTCCTGTTTGATTTCATAAGTCTCTAAATGCTGCCAGCTCTGCATCTGCACGTGTCTGGGACAATCTCTGATACTGTTGTCATGTCTGTGTGTCATTGCAACCCAAAACTACATCACTTATTCACCTTAAGGGCCTGTCACAGTAGGCTTGGCACACAACCATTGGATGGATCCAACACAGGAAGCAGCAGTGGTTATGGAGCAGCTTTGGCTATGAATATGCTCCACCTTTGTTTTTGAAGGTAAAGAAAATTCATGGGGCGGGAGAAAGGGTGTGTAGCGCCACTGCATAATATGTCAGGTACTTACATGGAAAAGAGGGAGTCAGTAAAATCCAGAGATCTCTATCTCCTAGTCAGCAAAGCAAGTTCAGGATCCCTTCATCCTGGCCTGAGGAACAGGAGCGGGATTTCTAAGAGATGCTCATGCACCATGTTTCTTGGTGTCAGGTTGCTTCCCACAGAAGGTGCTGGCTGAGAATGTTCATACTCTGATCCCTTTACTCCAAGAATTTTGTATCACAAATCCCAGGAAGTCAAATAACCACTTTGTAACTCCAAAAACAGAGGTCCAACCCATCTCTCACACCCCTGCCACCACAGAGTTTCTCTCTGTATCTCACAGTGACACCAGCGCTCAAAAGCTGTTGGCTTTGTACTTGAGTCACCTCAGTTCAACAACCTGGAAGAAAACAAACAACAGCAAATCCTACATAGCTTTATGCCACACTAGTGAGTCAAAGGGAGCGTCAAGTCAGGGCCAGATCTAGTATAAGTAAGATGCAGGACAATGAAAGGAGGAGAGGCACATGTTGCCTCTCTTCTTTGTCCTTAGCTGAACACTGTGGTGCTTGCATCCACAGGTTCCGAGTGTGTTCCAAGGAGCACACTGCTGAGCTTTGGGTTTGGGCCCTGCTTGCTCATAGTGAGCACTTCTGCTGGTGAAAACATTAGCAATGATCTGAGAAAGAAGACCAGTAAAAATTAAGTTTTAAAAGATTAATATAAGAATAGGCACCTGTACAAACAGTCACATACAGCTCAAATAGTGGCTCCTGGGGATATGTTTGTATTAGATGCATGCTCTTGTAGTTTTGAATAAATGTCTTCTCTCAGAGCATAAACATTTATGATTTAATCTAGGAATTACCTTCAGAGATACCACAAATGTCTAGGGTAATGTTAACCTTTGTCTCAGATAATCAATTGTTGTTGGTCAGCAAATAATTAATCTAATTTAAGGAGTTCTTAGGTGACACTGGTCAAACCCACACACTTCTGCACTGCTGCAGGCAAGGAACTGTGACCAAAACACAGTTTTAAATGCAACAGGTTGCTTCATCCTTGGCATTAGCTCAGCTGATGTATGTAGGCAGCAGAGAGCAAACGTACCAAGACCCTTCTGCTCACCCTGCCCTTTAGAAGGCAAGGAATTGCCAGATGAGGGCCCATAAGTAGACAACAATTTGACCATGAGATACATAAAACCAGTACAGCACTCATCTGAGAGAAAATAATTGATAGATATTTTCCTCAAGCTGCTTATGTAGAATGTTACTTTGATTGAAGACATGAGCAGGAAGTACCTGAGAAATGACAACTGAAATGCAGATTTGCTATGTCTTAATTTTTCATTATAGCAAAAAGACATACAGGCCTATTTGAGATTGAAACCCTTTTTAAATAAGCATATTATTAAAGAGAAAGAAAAAGAGAGAAAGATGAAATTAAAAGGAAAAAAGGAAAAAGAGGAAAGAAAAATGTCTTTTTAGAGTTACAGTAGTTTCACGAATACAAGCCCCACGGATTATAAGCCGCACTTCCGGTGCCTCGACAATGTTGCTGTCTTTGTCAATAGATAAGCCGCACCCCGAATATTAGCCGCACTTTCGTTCGTCGCGAGAATCCGTGCGCAGCTTTCACAAATTGGCCAATTAGTAACAGGATCGCGGCATAGCGGGCTTTACTGGCTCGGGGTGGGGCCAGGAAGGCTCGGCCCGCTCATGGTTGCCGACGGGGCCGGGTGGCCCAGCTCAGCGCCACGGTTCGGCGGGGCTGGCCGGGTGGTGCTGCCGCCGCCGCCGGGCTCGCTGGCCCCCCTCTCCCGTCAGCACCGCCCCGCTGCCGCGTTCGCTAGCCCTGCCGGCGGGCTGCCGCTGCCGCTGCCGGGCTCCCCCACGCTGCTGGCCCCGATTCTGCTGGGCTTCCCCCGCTGCCAGGCAGCCCCACCCGCTGGCCTTCCTGCTTCTGCCATGCTCCCCTGCACTGCTAGCCCCAGTTCTCCCGGGCTCCCCAGCCCTGCTGGCCCGGGCTCTGCCACCCCCCTGCCCCACCCTGCTGGCTCAGGCTCTGCCGCCCACCCCCCACACTGCTGGCCCCGCCTCTGCCAGGCTTTCCCACCTCTGCCGGGGCCGGCCGGGCTCCAGCTTGGCTTGGGGCTGCCGCGGGCTCTCACTTCCGTGTTGGCAGCTTTTAGAATTTTGTTAATGTATTAGCCGCCCCGGAATATTGGCCGCACTTCCGGGTTTCCACCAAAATTTTGGTCAAATTGGTGCGGCTTGTATTCGTGAAATTACTGTAATTCTGCAGCCATTTTCATCTGTTTCTGAGCTGGCACTCCATGACAACATTTCCTTTATATGCTGTCTCTGGTGTATTGCTATCAAAGCATACAGGATTTTTCTATTGAGTAGAAAATTGGCGAGCCTTTCTTGTTTACAACTGCAAAGGTAACAACTGATAAAGTACTGGACATCATTATGACACTTTTAGCCAAATTGTGGGAAAAATAATGTTGCGTTCCCTTAGCCTGGCCATTGCACCTGAATGTGTTATTCTTGAAATCAACACTGATGTTGCCTGTTAACAGCATCCCTGCTCAGAGAGGGCTGTGCGCACTCAGTGACCTCCTGGCTTCAACAAATCTTAGTAAAAACGCTCTCCAAGTGTAGCTTAAGGATTTTCACAGCAATTGGTGCTCTCAATACCACCAATTCGGCTCAGTTTTGGAAGAAGAGTGTGAGATTGACTTCTAGAAGCAGCAAGTGAAGCTCTGGGCTAGAAGGGAACTGAGCAGTTGTATCCCTTGTAGCAGAGTCCCTCTACAGTCCTTCCAGACTCCGCTGTGGACTGCTGCTTCTTCCCAATCGCCCTTAAAAGATCAAGTCCCATCAAAAGCTGAAATATAAATGGGCAGATGCTTTCCTGTAATGACCATGCCATCCCCATTATAAAGATTGACAGGCAAAGCAGTGTAATGCAAGCCTTGTTAAGAAAAACACTCTGAATGCAGTGTAAAGTAGATCTAGGTTGCTTGGAAGCACTTAAAAAACCACAGGATTACTATTCATAGAATCATAGGATCATAGAATCATAGAATAAGCTGAGTTGGAAGAGACCCATCAGGATCATTGAGTCCAACTCCTGGCCCTCAGCAGGACACCACAAGAATCCCACCATGTACCTGAGACATTGAGTCCTTTCCTCTGCATCTCATAGTGCCTCAGGTATTGTAGTCTCTCTCACCACACCACTCCCTCCCCATCCTCACAGCTCAGGGAGTTGAGCACTGCAAACCTCTCTGAGCATCAAGCTCCAGATCTAGCAAGCCCCCTGAATCCTCATCTTCTTAAGGAAATTCCCTAGCAAGCAGCCTATTCATTTAATGCTTTACCTTTGTGGTTCTCAGAGTGCTTTATGAACGTTCATCAAGATTATGTTATAACACCTGTTAGAGGTTAAAACATTGCTACTTTCCCAAGGGTGTGTGATGCAATTTTTGGGCATCCACATGGAGATGTGTGAAAGTTTTAGAGACACAAAGCACCCTGAACTACCAGCTTCTGGTACATGTAACTTGTGACCCGAAATAAGCACTATTAAGAATGCAGTGGTGGGCTTGCTTTCACTTACCTCCTAGTAAAAAAGAGTTTAGAAGTAAAAACATTTTCAAGTGTGCCTCCACAGCTCTGAGAGCAAGAAACTTTTTATTTGCTTGTGCTTTTTTGCCTGAAGGGAGCTGAGACAACTTAACTAAAGATGCAATTCAGGCAGTTTGGTCTGTAAGTAAAACAAAGTACACACCATATTGGATGACTCATAGTGAAATTGCAAGAGCAGATTAAATCAGTGGGAGCCATGAGCTTTTCCGTAAACAATTTCAAAGTTACTGACACCAAAGCACAAGGCAGTGCAGTGTTAGGCACCTGTTAGGGGAAGATACAACTAAAATACATGACATTGTGAGGTGATGTGTTGAACAGGAAGTGTGGGGACCAGCACAAAACAGCATTTGTAACATCTCGAGATCAACGTGAACAACAGCATGTCATCATGAAGGCACATTTCTTTCCCTCTGGATTGGATGCTTCCCAGGAATTCCCCTCCCGGGTGTATTTTGGTGGAGGGCGCAATGGCTAGGAGGTTTGGGACAGGAATGAGGAGAATGCAACCACTCCCCGTTATCATTTTTCCCACCCACCCTCCCACGGTGAGGAGCTTTTCTCTCTCCCAACACTTTCACAGGAGCTCTGAAGCAGCTGGCAAGGGAAGGCATGCCAGCTACAGCTCTGCTGGTGGGGGCCCTTAAGGGGGGCTGCAAAGGCAACTGATCTCAACCTCTGACCCTCTGCAGGGTCCCTTGTGGTCTGCTGGGAAACTCCTAAGGTAAATTAAACTGTTCTTTGGGGTGAGGGCAGAGGAAATGGTCTTTTCCTGAGTGATCTGCAAAAGGACTATCATGACCTACCAGTATCAACACAAAGTAAATGAGCTGTGATTAAGTTTGCCTACACACTTTGTCCTGTCAGCTGGCGACTTCACCTATCAAATTTTAAATCACATGAGAGCAGGTTACTGCAGTGTTGAGCTCTACAGAAAGTCAAAGCGTAGGTGATTTCAAATCTAGAACAGACATGATTGTTAGTATTGGGTCAAATAACTCATTGACTGCTACTTCTTCATACGGCAGCTGAACAGTGCTGTGCCTCCTGCCTGGCATGCATTCACAGATATGGCAAGCAATCTCCACTCAGGAGAGGTTTGGCATTGAGAGAGCTGCAATATTTTAAATTGGGATTTGAGGGACATGCAGACCTTTGATCTGGAATAGACTATCTCTTGCTAAGTATTGGTCCTGTATTTGTCAGATGCCACTGACTCAAGTGTTTACCCAGAGTGCTCTGATGCATATGTTCATGCATGTTCACAGACTACAGATAAATATGTAGTGACTTAGGTTAGTGTGACAAAAGTGTTTGGTTAATAAGCATCAAAACTACCAACACAACCGATCCTCCCAAAATTTATTGAAGAAAAAAATAGCACCTGATATATGATATATTTCACTTGAGTACTGGATTTGTCAGCTAAATCAGGTCTGACTTTGCTGCTGCAAGCCGTATCACTAAAATATACCACTTGTATAGGATGCCCTCTGTGCTTTACATCTACAAATTATTCCTCCATCATCCCAGTGAACTATTACTATAATCGTATAAAACCCAGGAATACTGAACTATCAAAGCTCTCCTGACTAAGCCAAAGCTATAAAGCACTTGGGTGACAGTGACAGTTGAAAAACAAAGAATAGGAACACTGATTTCTGAATTATTTTTCCTGTGTCTAGACAATTTTTGTATGTAATACAGATCAGGTAAAAGAATGGTAGTGATGCAGATCTGAGTTTACATATGCTCAGTTGTTATTGCCATGTTGCTGTCTTTGCAATAGCAGCTTAAAAAGGGATTGCTTTAAAAAACTCCACTCAAAACCAAGATACTCCAACTGTATTTTGAAACCTAATAATTTCTTCATAGCTTCATTATCATTATTAGAAAGTTTGTTCCTTAAAATAATTAATTGTGATACAATCAATATTTAAAATAAATTTTACTTTATTTCAGTTAACAACCCATAGTTACAATTTTGTATAGTTGAAAATGTTCTCCATCTTTGATTTAGGAATTCGGTGTTTTCAGATTTTTTAATGTAATATTTGTATTTGACCACTGATTTTTATAATGCTGTCTGGTATTCAGTTTTTCTGTTATGTATAATCATTCAGCAATTTCAATTATGACTGATGGAGTCAGGAAAATTTCACTTTCAACCATATTAGTTCTTCTCACTATTTTTCTCCCTGCTAATTCTAATTATAATTAGATGGAGCAGCAATTGATTGTACTGATGTACAATTCAATTAATTCCACAGCGATGACTGAGCTTATTTGCTGAGTGACAGCAAAATACCAGAGTACACCAAATTTTACAATAATTATATACCAGTTCTACTGGAAACAGTGGTCCAATACCCAAATCCTGATTTTAAAGTCACACCTAAATAGGTATTTTTAACCTATTTCCCATTAGGAAATGAGGATGACTTAATTTGTTAAGTGTAGAGATCACAAGCTCTGTAACGTAAAGGCTGAAGTTTAAAAACTGACCACACAAAATATCTCAAATTTATATTTTTCATCAGAGGCAGGCGGAGTCTTGGTTTGTTGTTTTGTGCCCATTGTTTTTTGCCTCCCATTACAGTAGATCATGTAGAAACAGGGAAAATCATCTAGTGATCACACTACTTATGGTCTTCTCTTTTAATTCTGGATTGAAAAGTAAAATACAGACTACACTTCTGCATTTTCTGAACCAGAAAGAACAGATTAGACTATGACCGTTGTAGATGATGTTTGATCATCTACATGGATGGATTGTACATCTGTCTAGACAGTAGACTAAAACCTTGTGCACTGATCGGTAAGAATCTGCATTACCCATTCAAATAGGAAATGTTGCATGAAGGTAAAATTCATGCCAGCATATAATAGCAGACAATGACTTACACTGTCTGACCTAATTCAGAATCGTCAACCTCAAACATTCAAAAATTCAATCATGACACCAATCATGGAACTAATGTAAAATCCTGATTTAAAAGCACATTGATTTTTCTTTTATCTACAGGTTTCTAAGTTCATAGAGAGCAGGCTTCCAGACTTTCCCTGGCAGTCATGAAGGATGAAAACATTGTTTTGAAGGTTGCACTTTTTGCATACCTTCTTTCACATTCTTGGGATCAGTGCTCTGAGAGACACAATACATTTTGTAAAACAATTAAAATAATTGGCAAAACAGTTTTCAAAGGCAGGGCCTATGATTAGTCACCAGTTATTAGAAAATAATTGGGAAGGCTAATGAGGAGCATTTGTTTCCTTCTCTGCAGTTTGTGAAACTGACACCTGTCAGACCTCTAAAGGGTGAAGTCAGCTCTTTGATATTAAGTTGATAATTAAGGCTGTAGACACATAGTAGAGAGCCAAGCAGAAACTTTATCCCAAGTCAGTGTGATGTCACAGGACTGTTGTGCTGCTTTCACTCACAATCTGCAGCTGCTTTTTCAACCTCTTGGCCCAACTCAGTCTCATCATCCCTCTGCTCCATTTGCCCAGGCTCTTGGGGTGACACAATAATTTATCTATGGATCTGCAGCACATGACTTAGCCACTTTTTCAGACCATGACTGCTGTAGCAAATTGGGATGGACCAGAGAAGATGTCCTGTCCAGGAACACAAATGCTGCAAGGTTGTGGCTGTGGGTCCTCAAGGAAGCTGCCATGGAACTTGGCCCACGGAATTTGAGGGCCCATGAACTTCCCTGCATCAGCAAACAACTACATACACTTGGAAAATGCTCCTCTCAAGCAAAGAAAGCACTGGTTCTTGGTCTTATACAACTCATAAATTGGTCATGCAGCCTCCTGGATCTCCAGGTAAGATAACCTCCTCTATTTCTTTTCTGTTGCCCCTCCCTACACAATTTTTCGCCATGGGAGGGGATTATCAACTTGCAGTCCAGAGCAAAGTACAGTGTGGGCAATTCCATTTTGCTGACATAACCCACCACAGCAGTGGAATGCTATATCTGCACCACTGGCTCTGAACTGTTGCACAGCTGTGGCACACAGCTGGGGGGTTGTGCTCCTCCCTTGAAATGGCTGCACCTTATGGCTGGAAGATACAATGCCTGTGCAGAACAGCCAACTCTGGACTGAATTTGGTATTTAAGTGCAAAACGGAGATTACACAGCAGAGTCAAAACATTTAACAGCAGTATTTTGAATTTCAAAACTGTATGAAAGATCACTTTTAACCTTTGAATAGAGTTCAAAAGATGTCCCTCAGCACACTTCCACTTTTAAATAAACAGGAGAATCAAGGGCCCTGACATTTCCAAAGCCCAAAACACCGGTTTGTTTTCCTTACATAAATACTTTGAATCTCAGCAACTGTCTACAAAAGATAACAATAGAATTTGTCATAGTTAAATGTGATCTGCTGATAGATTTAGCTTGCAGTTTTACAGCACCTTTGGGGAGCTTTGGTCCATTGAATAGAAGAATTCAGATGTATTGTGAGCTCTAAGGACACGTTCTTCCCCTCAATGTTTTTCATAAATGTCATTGAAGATGCAGCAGCCATGCAGTAAGTGAGAAAAGCAGCTGCCTTACCGTCAGGCTGAATTAGAATCATAGTGCAAATATACTTAAGTGACTCAGCAGTAACTAAGTGACTATTTGGGATCTATTCTCCTCTGGTAGTGGTCATGTAATTCCCCTTCATCTACATGGAAATTGAGCACATGTTTTAAGCAGAAACTAAATGTGTAGTGATGTAAACCTTTCAAGATTTTTCTTGAGAGAAAAGACACTGACAGAAGTTTTCTGTTATCTTCTGTTGTTTGTGTTATTAAAATGAGAATTTTTTTCCAGGTTAGGGAGAATTAAAAATTACTTGTTTTTTCCCCAGAGTGACCATGGGTTTTTTACCTTTCCATTTGTCAGTGACACAGTATTAACAACCCTATGTGTATAAATGGAGTTTATTAAACTACTGATACCTTTAAAAGGCAGTTTTGAAAATCAGCTTTTGAAAGAGGTTAATCACAGAATCCCAGAATAAAATAGGTTTTGGAAAGAACTCTCACATCATGGAGTCCAACCTATATTAACTTAGATTAAGTATATTTTTACCCCAATGGACTAACACAGAGTGACCAAACACCTTTGCTGTCCACCTCTCAACTGGACAATGTTGTTTTCCAGATTTTCAACTTACCTACCAGTCCCTCTGTCTCACATCCCTGCTAAAATGTCTCCCAATGGGAGTGAGAAATAGCTCATACTCTAGATAGAACAGCTGGTGAGAAAACCTGATTCATCTGGACAAAAGATCAGATATTTGCACAGAAGGCAGCAGGAGCCACATCTGGGAGGTGGTTGCTGTCTCCTGCCACACTGCGTGTTAATACATTAGTGGGGTTTGGATCTGCATGACTGGGATCCATACATTCACATGCCCATCCTGTGGAAGCCACTCCTCTGCCAGGCCAGTGGTAAAGCATGAGCAGCAGCACATAGGGGACAGAAAATGGGTAGTCATGAAAAAGAAAGGTGGAAAAAAAATAAAGAACTATAAGCTAAAAGACATGCTATTTTTTTCTAGCCTCTTGTGCAAGACACACACATCAAGATGAATTGACTGCCATTATGTAATTGCAAAAATAGATGTATCACACAACCTCTGGGTCTGGGGTTTGCATGTAGCACTGTTTGAAGCAGCAGTACGAGGCATGCTGTTTCCTAGCCAAAGAAATAAATACATATTTCTATTACTTAGCTTTTTTTTTTTCCTTTTTAAAAATAATATAGTTATGGCCTTAGGCTGAGAAAAATATTTATGCTCTTCTCTCCGGTGTATGTATTTTCTAAGGACAGCACCACTCTTATGCATATGCAAAAGTGCATGCTTTACATATTTACTTTCTTTATACAAAACAGTGTGCCTGCCACATCATGTACTGCTTTCACTTCTGTGCATATTCCCCCAGATTTATCATCTTCTCATATTTAGAATGTAATTCTCACTCAAATCACAAGCAGCCAGCTCTTCTTAATAACAGTTATTTCAGAGATAACAGCTAATTATGACATTTTAAAAGGCATCCATTAATATTTCAGTAGGCTCAATGTTTTGAAATACTACTCAGGGCAACATCTTGGTTGTTTTTGCAGGGAAACCTAAGGATCCCTTCAGCAAACAGGCAGTGAAAACATCCTTCAACATACACAAACACTTTCTGCAGTGTCTTCTGTTCATCATAAGCCATACTTTGGGAAAAAAAACAGCTTTAATGGATCGCTTCTTAACGTAATTAAGTATATTTAACAACAGTATGCTTCAGAGTCCTTAAATTAGTCCTTTGCCTCAAGACAATGTATTCATCCAAATCCCTCCCTAAAACATTCTTATTCTGTAAATCCTATTAGCATTAATCTGCTAAAGTAAGGTGTGCTTTATAATTTTTTTCCAGATACCTGGAAATCTTTGAGAGCTACTGCTCATACAGCAGTTTATGGTTCCTTCTGGAGGTCTAACTTAGCCTGGAAACTCTGAAGGGTTCATGCCACCTTGCCTTGGACATCTTCAAAAGTGCTATAGGGAAAAGTACTAAGTGGAGGATTTATTGTAGGATGGCATTAGCAAGGGTGTGGTAAGAAGGGACAAAACCGAGACTGAAACCTAACTGTGTACTATAAATGCAAAGGAGAGAAGTAATAATTCACCTCTCTTTTATCACTTCCACAGTGCATTTTGTTCCAGAAACAACAGAGACTTTTATCTGAAAGTCCTTGGATGACCGATCCCATTTAAATTCAGCCTCAGCCTCTGCAGGCTGAAGTGAGGCCTGACATGCTGTGAGGTGGAGCCAGCAGGGACCCCAAATATTTTCCAGCTCTAAAAAAGCATGGTCAGATTATTGTTTCAAAAGGAAGATTAACACCTCTCTGAAGTCAAATGCATGCACAAAAAGCCAGGAAAGGGGATTTCTGTTCCTCCCTGAGGTGAATGCAAAGTCTTTCTTGGAAGAAAGAAGTGGCTGCATTTTCCTTTCAGGTTTATCTCACAGGCATGTGAAAGGCAATTGGGGCTTCCCAAACCATCAGTTAAATGCTGTGAGAATTTGTAAAAGTTAACAAGGGGAAGAGGGAGTTATCTGAGGATTTTAAAACCATTTTAAGCAGGAGCATGGAAAGATTGCCAAACAAATATTTTAAAATCATCATATTTCAAGCTTCTAAAATCTTTGTCCCAAGATCTCACTGCTAGATTAAGCTTGGTCACAGAACACAAGACAGCAGGGCTGCTGACTTTAATTTGGATTCAGAAAGAGTGGTGTTGCCTTGCCTTGCTCCCAAGCCAGGAAATGTCTCCTGACAACCAGTATGCCTAACACTCCAGCCTTCTCTCCCCCGAAGCTGCCGTGTTATACCATGTTTTAGAGTGGCTTCCCCCTTCCCCCCTGCCCTCCCCGAGGGATGATGTTTCCCCATAGCCCAAGGACACTACTGGGGAGGGGAAGAGCCAAGGGGAAAGAACTGGGGCTGGCAGGTTGGCCATTCCCACTACAGACCAGGGCCACCATGGGGTGCTTTCTGTCTTCTGCCTACAACCACTCGTGGTCTTTCCCGTGAGTGGAGGGGGACAGCGGTTGGCACGGACCGGACATACATCCAGCCACGGGGCTCTGTGGAACTGGCTTACCCCAGGGACCGACCTGAAGTGTGTAAGGGGTGGTTTAGGTCGGGTATTAGAGAAAGGTTCTTCAGCCACAGGATGGCTGAGCACTAGAACAGGCGCCCCAGGGAAGTGGTCACAGTACCAAGCCCGACAGAATTCAAGAAACGTTTGGACAACGCTCTCAGCACATGGTGGAATTCTTGCAGTGTCCTGTGCTTGGCATGGAGTTGGACCCGATGAACCTCGTGGGTCCTTTCCAACACAGGATATTCTCTGATCCCATGGCTTGGGAGGGCTGCTGTGCCCACCATGCTCTCAACATCCCCCAGTCACGGCCCGACCCTGCTGAACACGGGGCAGTGAAGGAGGCTGAAACTTCGCCCCGGGCTGGCAGAGAGCAGAAGGGCCGGGAAGAGCCGGGGCTGCGGCCGCCCCGCGGCTCATGGGCGGCGGCGGAAGGGCCCCGATACCGCGGCCGGAGATTCCCGGCGGCAGCGGCCCCGCGCTCCCGGCCCGCGAAGTCCCCGGCCCGGGGCAGCCCCGGGGCGAACCGCGGCGCGTCGCTCCCCGCTCCGCGGCGCTTTCTCCGGCCCAGCCCCGGAGCATACGCGTCTACCCATCCCCGGGTCTTTCAGCGCTCGCCAGTACTTTTCCCGGGCGCCTCCACTCCCAGCGGGGCAGCTTCCCCGGGCAGCGCCGGGTCTCCCGGGGATGGAAGGGGAGGAGGTGCCAGGGCGCTCCTGCCGGGCAGGGCCCCCTTTGCCCCGCCCCGCGGTCTGGAGAGGTCCTCCCGCGGAGGGGAGGGAGCCACCCCGGCTGTCCCTGCCTGTCCTTCCTGCGCTGGGGCGGGGGAGCAGCGGCCCTCCCGGCGGGCAAGGGGGAGCCCGGGGAGCTCCTCCCGCGCGATCCCGGCAGCGGCAGCGGCAGGAAGGGCAGGGCGGGGGCGGGGGCTGTGCCTGTGCCGGGGGGGCGGTTCGCGGAGGAGGGGCCGCCGCCGCCGCCGCCGCCGGGCGCAGCAGGCAGAGGGAAGGCAGGGAGCGGAGCTGCCGCCGCCGTTGCCGCCGCCGAGGGCCGGGGCCTTGGACGCGTCCGGCGAAGAGCGCAAGAGGAGAAGGAAGGGGAAGGGGGGGGAGCCAGCCGGCCCCTCTCGGAGGACGCGGCCCGCATCCGCCCGGGGAAGGGCAGAGGGAAACGGAGGGGGAGCGAGCGGGCGCCGCCGCCGCCGAGGAGACAAAGAAGCGGAGCCCGCCTGGGCTGGGAGCCTCCCCGCTGCCGCCGCCCGCCCCGCTCCGCTCCCCACCGGCCGGCCGGAGGTGAGCGCGGCCGCGGGCGGGACGGGGATGGGGCCGGGGCGGGGGCTGGGGCCCGCCGCAAACTTGTGGCGGCCGTGGGGGACGACGCGGGGAAGGGGCGTCGGGAGCGGGGGAAAGGCGGGTGTCACCTGGACGGCCGAGGCTCCGCGGCCGCCCCGCGCAGGAGGGGCCGGTACCTGCCGGGGGCGGCACGGGGGGCCCGGAGCGTGAGGAGGTGTTGGTGTGCCACGTCCAGTTGCGGGGGGGCTCGGGGGCGGCTCCTCCACATCCTCCCGAGTTGCTGCTCGTGTGTGTGTGTGCGTGCGTGTGACAGCCGCCGCTTTGTGCCGCCCGACCGGGGGGCAGCGCCGGGCCGGGACGCCACCCCCGACCCCGCGCGGGGCTCCGGTGAATGGAGGCGGCGTATCCGGCGGGCGCGGGGCAGCGCCGGGGGAGGGCGGGCAGCGCCTCCCGGCCGGAGCGCGGCGCAGCCCCAAAGTTTCCCGGGCGGGAGCGGCAGCGCCGCCGCCCCGCGCGGGGACCGGCGGGCGGGCACACCGGGCTGCGGAGGGCGCACGGCCCTCGGCCCGCTCGGTTCGCTTTGCTTACCGTCACCGACTTTCGACTTCACTAGGGCTGAGGCCGCGGCTTTTCTCGAGGAGCGGGGTGCGCTGTGGCCTCGGTCGATGCCAGTGTAGGTAAAGAACAAAAAGGTAAAATTGCATCTCGTATACTGAGTGTTCGGTGAAGCGCATCCCTGTATGTTTTGGGAAGAAAATTACTGAAGTTTGTAAGTCTTCTCGCCCTGTTCTTAATTAAAAATGTGCCCAGGCTAACAGATATCCCGTGCTGGCAGGGTAGGCACTTTGGCCTATCTCAGATCAGATTGTCAGATCGGGATTCAGGTTTGTAATTCAGGTCTGACCTGCAGCTGGCTGATCATGAGAGCTCTCGGCTCTAGTTCCTGTGTTATATCTTCCACTGCTTTGTAACAGTGATTGTGTGCATCAGTTATTCCGTGAATTCTATGTAGTGTTTCACTCGGAACTGTCACGCTTTTGTAAAACAAAGAGAAACCTTTTGGAATTTTAAAAGTTGAATGGTGACAGAAAGTCGGCAAGAATTTAAAGCATTTTTCAGCTTGATCAGTGTTTCTTCGCATGAAGCATTTTTGTTTCTGAGGAACATACTGCTGCTGTTCTAGCAGCTCAACGTGGGAGAATTAGACTTCTCTTTCATGAAATGCGGTAGTGGCCTTTGTAAAAACAAATTTTCATGGCCTAACCATGCGTGGTTTGTATCATCGGGAGTTTGGACTGGTAACTTAATATGGAGGAATTTGAAAGGACTCACTGGGTAGGAGATGATGCAGAATTTCTGTTTGAAAGTACTTGTTTTGCCATTGCTTTTTAGGGATCTGAGGCAGTCAGCACCACATAGATGATGATAATGGTACTATGTGTTCATTTTTGGGATTATAATTTCTGATGTAATGTTATTGCTTCTCTGAAGTATTGATTTCACAACTCTGGTAATCAAAAGCCTCTGTCTCACCCCAAGTGCGTTTAAGAAGTTAAGCAGATCGCTTTGTCTTTGTAACTGACTTTCTTCTTGTGACTTTGACAGAAGATGTCACTTTCGGGAACAGTGAGTAAATGTAGCAATAGAAGGCACCTGTACCATGAAGATCAAGGCTGTAATTAGAAAATATTTTTATATAGGCCATGAAACAGATACAGATTCATTATAATGTTAGCTCTTATTGCTATTGTTATTCTATCATTGCAACATTAGCTGTTGCTTTTACCTCCTACTTCTACCAGATTACATTTCCGATTGCTTTTGTGAAAAAAAAATACACAAAATCTCTTTTGCTGTATTTTCCAAGACTAGCAGTAGATAGTCTGCTGATAGTCTGGATGATCCTTTTTATTGCATCCTGGCTACTGAACATATGATAAATTCAGGACTTCAACCTTTGCCTTGTTGCTGTACAGAAAGGGAACTTATCTCCCCTTCTTCTCTTCTCTATTTTCCTGGCTAGCTGTCTGAAAGCTTAAGGAAAGGTGTTTGCTCTCTTCTCTGTCACCTTACATCTTCTGTTAGCTAAAGAAGAGGGACAAGGTCAGCAGTGTATGCTGCTTTTCCAGCCTTTGTTTTTTTTGTGCCTTGTGTTGCTGTTGGTGTGTTAATCCTTTGCAGTGCTCATGGCTTTCCTCAGTAGAAACTATAACAGTAGCGACTCGAAAAGTGATACCCGGATAGCTGTGTTTGCTGGTCGTGGTCTTGAGCACCCCGGAGTGTCTGCATTTTTCATGCTCCTTGAGCATAAAAGCTGCTTCCAGACTCATGGAGACAGGTGCTGTATCAATTTACTTGCCTCAGGTTTGCAATCAAAACTAAGGCATCTTTGAGTATAAAGCGTATGTTCTAGAAAAATATTTTCTGCTTGTATTGAGGGACTGATGGTTTCCAAGCCGTGGGTATTCCCAAACCCCACTCCCACTGTGTTTTGAGGTAGGAGAATTGGTGATGTGGATTTATTAGAGGTGTTTGAGGGAGTTTTTAGATAGCTGAGAACTGAAACCAGGTGCTGCTGTGTTTCGGTTAGTTTAGGCAGCCCAGGGTGAGATGCTGGATGCTCGTGGCTGGACACCCTCTTCCCCCAAAGTAGGTCATCTGGTGTGTTGGAGAGGCAGAGAATTGAGGCACTCTGCAGGAGAGCTGCTTTTTGCTTCTCATGAAATAATAAACTTAAAGGTAATACACTTTGTCCTTGTATTTACTGGGTACAGAAATGTTGTAGAACAATAATTTCCAGGGAGTGAAAGTCAGGAATTCTTGCTAGTTCCTGAAGTGAACGATGTTTAGAGAGCTAGGATGGTGTTTGTAATGTGGGAAATAGCATTGTTTTGTCATCCTGAGGTGAAGAAATGAGG
This sequence comes from Catharus ustulatus, assembly GCF_009819885.2. Taxonomy (NCBI): domain Eukaryota; kingdom Metazoa; phylum Chordata; class Aves; order Passeriformes; family Turdidae; genus Catharus; species Catharus ustulatus. The sequence continues at coordinate 95,993,077 of NC_046222.1, forward strand.
CCTGCACTAATCATTTCACCTGTGCACCATTGTCCAGTCTTTACTGCAGGAGATCCTGGTACACCTTTTGAAAAATGACTTTTCTGTTCATCTTGTGTTGCAGATTTATGCATGTTGGCCCAGGAATCCAAAAGTTATTTCTGTTTTAGGTAGTTCCAATTTAAATTTTTTCCTGCAAATTAATTAGGCCCATTAGTTTTCTCATAATAATGTAGTCAATGGTGTTCTGCCCAATTAAACTGTTGCTCTGTTCAGTGGAGGGTAAAGTAATTCTTCCAAAAGCAAAGTTTTTGTTGTTTTGGGTTTTTTTTCCTTGAAGTAATCTTTTTCCTCATCATAAGAATTCTTAATTGTTTCATAAATGCTAATGACATGAGTAAGTTGAAAGTGCATTGAAATATGAAATATATGTTTTATATTCAATTAAGTATATGTGACAAAACAAATCAATTTGTTTCTCGCCATTAATGGAATTCGTCTTTTAAACGCGCATAAATAATAACTTTGTGTGCAATGAGGTGGCCTGACAGTGTACATTTTTAAGCTTTCATAGAGTACTACAAATTCTAAGAATTCAAGTGCAGAGGAATAAATCTTGATTAGAGAATAGCTACCCATTGCATTTAAATTACTGCAGCTGTACACAAAACCCTGATGCCAGTAAAGTTTTGGAAATACTCATGCTATGAAAAACATTTCTTAGAGTGGAAGCTCAGGCATGCTGAGATAGCCTGTGTTTGTTCACAGTTGTGGAAACAAACTTTGTAGCTTAGAGGCTTTTTTGTGCTGGAGGTTTGGTATGCTGGTTTTGGTCCTGATCTCGTTAACCAGTATTAATATGGTGACATGTAACTACTGTTGATTATTTGGTGGAGCAGACAGTGTGCAGCAGAACGTGGGACACTTGGCAGACCCCTGAATGCTCACAAGTGTTGCTTCTCTCTTACAGTCATGACAAAATGTAGATGCAAAGTAAACTGCTATATGGGCGTGTTTTTACCTTACCCAGTTTTCCTCAGCTCATATCAGTTACTGTATGCAGAGTACACACAACCATAGAAACAGACGTGAAAACAGGTAGTGAGATATATCACATTAGAATATCAGAATAGCAGAAATTTTATTGGACAAAAAAAGGTAGATATACTATGTTTACAGAATCAGATAGCAACTGTCTTAGGCAACCTCCTTTTAAAAATATTTTTTAAAAATTAATTAAATTAAATACAAACTTTGTTTCAAATAAGGTGTTTAATCAGAAAAAGAATTATTGTTAGGTAGCCTATTGTGTTTCAGCAGTTGTGCTGTTTAAATAGGTGGGGCATCAATAACCAAAAATAAATGAGCAGGCCTTCAGTTTATTACCTATTTGATAAAAAGGCAGATTTTAGCCTTCCAAGCTGTTTGAGGTTTCTACATTCCAGAATGATCAGAGTATTTATGAATGCCTTAATAAAAAGAAGTCACACGAATGTGAAAGCAGATACTGAAGTTTATGGAGAAGCTAGAGGCTGTGGGTGCTCTTCCTGATGCAGTCCTCTGAGTCCGGGTCATGTCCTCTTACAGTGAGAAGCTGCTTTTAGCCGAGTGCTGTCTCTTGCCTGTCTTTCCCTAAGGGTTACACTGGATCAGCTCTGTGAAAATACAGAGCAGCCATCAGATGCTGCAGGAGGACAGGGTTAACAAAGGCAGGTGCTTTCTGTTCGTGCTGGGATGGGATTATTGGTTCTGCTAGCGGTGCATAATTTCAAAAGTTTGTTTTTGTTTTTGTTTTTTTTTTAAGAAAACAGAGGAAAAGTCTTGGGGAAAAAAAGTCAATTGTGCTTCAAATTTAACTATATTGTTCTTATTTATATTATTTTTAAAATGTCATTAAACACTGTCTTATGACCTTGCCTTCAAAATAAGATTAGATTCTTGCCAGGTTGGGAAGGTTTAGAAAAGAATGATGGTATTCATTAAGCATATAAATTATAAATGAAACAGTTGGATTTTCTAACTCATCCTTGTCAAATTTAAGTTGTCTGAATAATGCTTTTTGTATACCAATTAATTATTAGTTAACTATATAGTAAAATAAAACACTTCAGTCCTTACATAGGTTTGGGAGAGAAGCTGAACACTGTCTTGTTGAAACTTACTCTGTATATGGAGAGTTAAACTGGTGTATTACTCAAAATTTTTTAGAGCATTCTGGACTAACAAACGTTTCAAGGAACAGCTGTAAGTGAAGCCTCCTGTTTAGCAAAACCTGGCACTGATACCAAAGAAGACTCCCAAGCATTAATCATACTGACCTCTTGGTTTTAATGCAGTAAGAGCACCCTCAGCATACCGTGGCTGCAAGGTTTTTCCTTCCTGTTCTTACAATAGCAGTGTATCCATCACACTTGTTTTCTCCCACATCCGTTGTGTGTCGGACTTGGCTCCCAGTGCCATCCTGGGCCACTGCTGTTTCAGGGGAGCTGACTTCTTAGTTGACATCCTAATGATGTTTTGGATGATGGCAAGGAAAGTATTTTTCAACCTTTTAATACAGAAGGAGAGATACGTGGCTCTATGATATGCTCTCGGGCTGAATTTTGATAGCTGTCATGACAACAAATGGCACGTTCATTTCCCTGAATGGATGGTGTCCTTCCAGACACACACTGAATGTTATCAAATTTGACAGGTCTTGAATGATGGCATGTCAAGGATTCTGGATTCCACCATAGGAGACTTGGGCTGCTGCAAATGCACACTGCCACCTGGCTTAGCAAAACTTAGTTTAGGCTTTTTCTTGAGTTTGAGTTTAGAGTTTTTTCAGTTTGTTTTTACAAATGTCCTTTGAGTTTATATTTTAAATACATTTAATATTGGTTGAAAATTTAGTTGATAATTTTAAGTTGAAAATTTGTTTGCTAAATAGTAGAAAAGAAAAAAAAGGTAGTTGGATTTTATCCAGTTACTTTAAAGATGTGTGTGTTTTAATTGTCTTCAGTATTTTTACTAAAAATTTCAGCAAAACCAGAAGGATAGGTTTTGAGTATTTGTTAGGTTGGAAACGAGCATTCTGTTCACTGGTTTTTTCATTTTGTCTTAGTGCTGTTAGTCAGTGATGGTGCAAACACTCCATGGTAGTTCATCTGCAGAGTGCAGGGCCAGGAGCTGACACCTGTGTAGATGGGCTGCAAACAGGGGCAGTAAGTGGCACAGATGGCTTATTTGGTTTATTTATAGGCTTGGCTGTTGTTTGTTTGTAAGGTTACAGTCTCAGTTGGCCAGGTGTTTCTGGTTTAACTGGACTGAAGAAGTCCTGTAAATTGGGTAAAACCCTATAAATGCTGAGTTTTGTGTGTTTTGTGTTGGGATGTTAAGCTGCATTATGGTGTGTCAGTATCTAGTGCTCTGGTAACTGACTCAAAGGACCTGCAAACAGCAGTTTTTCATGCATGGTAGTGTCCTTATTTATAGTTATGAATTACTTTTGTTAGCAAAACTGTCTGGCTATACCTGTAATATAAGTGAAATGATAACTGGTACTGTTTAGGTGCTAGGAGGAAGATACCATGTTTGTGTCTTTAATTAGTCCTTCCTACCTGAACTTGGAATTCTGTGTATGTAGCAACGTTGGAAATGTAAGATAAGACATAACATTTTTCCCAGTAAGTATTGAAATTTTATAAAAGTCCCTGCTATTTTTTCAGCTTTATGGTTTTAATTAAGAATGCTTTTGTTCCAGTCATAAAAGGAGTTGGTTATGGTATATCTTGTTTAATTGTGCTTTCCTTTAATCATTGCTTGTTGAATGCAAAAAATGTAGGTGGCATTTATAGGTATAAAGACAGGTATTTTTACATTAAAAAAAGAGTGAAGCCATTTAGAGTATAAACATCTTGAGCTTTACCTTTCCTGTCTTTCAGAAAAAAGATGAAAAGAAAAATTGATGATCAGTCTCCTTCCTTTACATTTTCAGGTCTGTTGGCAGTCTTTCTTCTAGTGCTTCAGGGATAATATAGAAATAATTATATTGTGGACTATTCATAAATTCACACTGTTTTGAATTCCATTTAATTCAAATAGAGAAAGAAATTAATGCTAATATCCCAAATAATTAATGCTATAATAAATGATCTGCCTTCCACTTGACACTAAAGGACTTATGTTCTGTTGCATCAAAAGACCTAAATCATTTTGAGCATTCAATATTAAAATTCTAGTTCATGAATATTAGAAATTTAATCAGATATCTCAGTAAGGGCTGTGTGGATTGTATTGAGTTTAAACACTGGTAATCACAAAGCTTGTGTTTAGTACATACAAGTATCAAAATATGACACATCATTTTTATGAGCTTTGAGGCTCTTAAGGGATGCATGGGGAATCATAATGAACTGAAATGTTATAGACTTCCTATGGCAGAAAACTACCAAAGTCTGGGTAATGTCATTACTGTGACAATGTCCTCCTCCGTTAGTCTTGTCTTATAATAATACTCTTGGTTGTATTCCTTTAGGATCTTCTCTGGTTTTGCTGACAGGAGATTCTGGATGTTTATTGTATTCAGGTATTTCTTTCACCTCTCTGGAAGACACAATGTCAAAGCTTTACCAAAGTTTCATTCTTTGTTTTGTATTCCAACTCCTTCCTCTGTTGCTGTGGCCCTGTGAAAATGCAAGCATGTGCTTAGTACCACTAGTGGTCCTATTGGAGTGAACGTCTCTTATTTACTAAACACAAAGTTGAGCCATATGCATGTCTTTTCCAAGACAAGAGCCACTGTTACATTGCAGGCCAATTCTTTTTCAGTTGCACATTCTTTGCTTGTCACAACATGTATATTGAATCATGGAACTTCTGCTGGAGTGTCACACAGACAGCTTATTTTTAGAGACAGACATTGTGCCTATACATTGTGTATGACATTAGTTTTCCAGCAGTCCCATAAAGTCAGTGTGGCTCCAAGTAGTTTAGGATTGTTTATTTAACAGGAATACTGAGCTGTTATGGAACAGGTGTGGATCAGGCAGTGCTTGATATAATGCCTGTTTAAGTTGATGGAAAAGGAAGTTAGTCCCTCAGCGGGGAAACAAGGAACTTGTTAGTTTGGTGTTTTATTTAAAAACGTGAAACGTAGAATTTAAAACAGAAAACTAAAATGAATGAAAGCAGGAAAAAATGGGAAAACTAAAATGTGATGCAAGAAAGGCTCTTAAATATATTCAGGGTTGTAATTCCTGGTTTGGAGGAACCAAGGTTTGAAAATAAGTATATTAATGCAGATCATGGAAATTCATAACTTTTAAAATGCTTTGCCCCCCATGTTTTAACTGTATTAGATTGTTTAATGGTGCTGCTAGACCTGATTTTAATGTTCTGTTATAAATGTCTTTTCAGCTTGCCCTTGTGATTTGTCTGTTCTTTGGTGTTTTTTGTTTCTTTCCTGTTAGATAATTTTAGTGGTTAAGTAGCTGGTCATTTGGATTCCTTTGAGTTAATATAAGTGATATACTTGTGGTTAAAAGAAGATAGCATACATAACTGCAATCTGAATTAATGGCCATTTACTTACTCTTCTGCAGCAATGGCATACATACCATTACTGAGTGTACATAGCATTTGAAGCAGCCTTGGTATTTAGTAGATTATACTGTGCTTGCTAAGCAGGTAGTAAAATTTTAAATGCTTCATTCTTTAAAAGTAGCAATCCTGAATCTGATGTTAGTGAGTCATGAATGCAGGTGAGTCAAGGTGGAGTTGTGCTAGAGAGGAGGTCATTTTTCCAATGCCACTCCTTGATCAACTCTGCCTGCCTGTTGCTCGCCTGACTGGTAGCAGCCCTTGGCTCTTTTTCCTGTGCCATTTTCCTGCCATAGGCTTTTTTGAATGTGAGGGATGTGCCTAGTTTTCAGGATGTTATGCCTGACGTTAAGCACCTGGATTTCAGTGGATTTTTAAATTGTTGATGCTGTTGTTCTAAAATTGTGGCACCTACTAGATATTAAGAAGACCTCCCCACAAAACCCAACAACAATCAAAACTCCAAATCTCAATATTAATACTTGCATGTGGTATCAATATAATTCATAGTTTTGGAGTTGTGTACATACACCTTTAGATTTTCTTAGGGAAGTACCATTTTATTTTATGAATCTGTAAATACTTAATTCAAGAAAAACTTTGGTTTAGTTGGTGCATACCTTGATTATTGTGCTATCTAAACTGATGGTTGTCACCTGTGTCTTTGCTTTGTTAATCTTATCCCTCCGGCTTTTCCATTGCACAGTATTTTGTAGATAATTAGGATTAGGAATAGCCTTGATTGTGAGAGGACATGTTTTTGGGTTGTCTGTAATCCATTAATGTGGCAGAAATAATTAAGCAAAGAAAATAAATTATTTGATAAAAATAGAAAAAAATGTATTCCGTCTAGCGTGATTACACACATTTGGGAATGAGTAAGATTTGACTGAACATTGCAGTTGTATGATGTACAGGAGTAGAGTTGATGAGATTTCTGAAGTGAGGATACACTTGAACCCTGACTTACAAAATTTCTGAATAATTGTTTTTAACTTCTTTCTCCTATGAATATACTCTGAAATTGTGTTAGGGTATTGGGGTGAGCTGCCACATGGATCAGTCAATATATGTCTTTTTTTAAGTAGCAAGAAACGTTTTCACATTGAGAAGTGTAATGAATAAATGTTTTGCATCATTTTTCTAGAATTTTAAGTGGCATTGATTTGAAATACTGTAAATTTATGGAAGACTAAAATGACTGTGTCCAACTGTTTTGCAGAGAAATCTGTTTTCCTGCAGCTGCTGTGTGTGACTGATCAGTTGCCTTGCATCCACAGCCCCTTGTTCCAATACCTCTTTCAAAGCATCCGAATCTGCCTCTTTCCCCCATCTCCCTTCTGCTCCCTTTGCAGCACCGGGGAGCACCAGTCGTCACTGCCTCAGAAATCCGCATCCTCTGGTTAATGCACTCTTTCTGAGCAGCACAGGGGCTGTCAGGTAGCTGAATGGCGTCCAGCTGCTGTGTTATGAAGCCCTTTGTCTAAAGATGTGCTGTTAAAGTTCCCGTGGAGGCTATTACTCATGTATTCTTCATGCCGGAAGAGCCTTTCCATTAAATTAACAGCTGTGAATAGGATTTGGATGAAGATATTTTTGTTAGTGTTTTGTTGGCTCTCTGTTCCAACTGAATATGTAGTTGCACACAGTCACAGAAATGAGGTTGTCTGTTTGCTTATATCTGCTCGGGAGAAAGTGTAAGGTACTTTACAGGTTATTCTACCGAACATCATATTCTCATTTTCTACCTTGATATATATATGCTTGCTCCTTGGTTTTGGGTATGATTAATTAAATCTAAACTTAATGTGGTACAAATTGGGGCAGGATTTACCAATATGAACTGGCTTTCGGCTAAGATCAATTGTATGAAAATAACATTGTACTTTCCTTCACTACACATTATCCTCCTTCTCCTTGTCCACTCTACAGTGTGGGAGAGCTGCTATAGAGAAAATTGTGTGATGAGGTTCAGCACTGGATCCCAGTGTCATAGGGTGTTGGGGGAATGGTGGAAGCAATATTATTTCAGTTTTTTCTGTTATCCAATAGCTGGATATTCTCTTTTTTGTAGTATTTCTTCAGAACATTGCTGTTCTGAAAAGTCTGTGTTGTTCTCTACTGAAATGAAATTTAGCCTGGGGTTTTCAGCTTCTAGATGTGCTGTAATATTTTAACTGACAGTTGCTGATTCTGAGGACTTAATATGCAACACTGATCTGATACTTACACATTCTAAGGGCAGGTAAAGGAAGGAGAGTTGGAAAATAGAAATCTTGAGTTCAGGAAGTTAGACAAAGGATATATGATTCACAGTTAGTAGCCTTAAATGTATATCTGCATTTTAAAAAGTTTCATGTGGGCATACTTCCAAGATTGTTTTTTAAAGTAATTGTTTTATGCTTATCAACTTTTACTGTGAAGTGGACATGATGCAGGTTGCTGAGTCATTGACCCTTATAACCAACAATTTGTATATCTTCACCTTGTTAGCTTCATACCAAGAAGCAGTAGAAATATAATTTTTTTTTAAATGTAAAATCACTAAGTGAATATACTTGTTCACAAAGGAAAGACTTAAATTTTTCTCTGGTGTGTCTAATTTTTTATCATTATGTGTGGACTTACAGAATGTGCTCAGCTGAGATTGATCACTGGTGTGTGAAATGACCAAATTATAACAATGGAGGGTTTTGAGGTGGGTAATATATTTTCATATGTAGCTTCCAGCAATGACTTTAATGCACTGAAGGCCACACTTTCAATGCTTCTGTTTATTGAAATGTAGTGCTCTGATCGTTTCTCTGCTGAACTTCAATTTAGAACTTCATCTGGAAAGCATCCAAGGAAAAAAGCATCAAAGCAAAATAATAATTGTCTCAGAATGCAGGAAGATCTTTAAGTATAGAATTAAAATAGGTAGCGGGAGCTTGAACAAGTGTACTGGACACCTTAAAGGCTAAATCTGTAAGTAAGAAAGGAAAAGACTGACATGTACCTTGATGTTGTAATGGTTTGCTAACTTTGCATACAGGAAGTAAGCTTCTGCATTCTTACCATTTCCCATCTTGAATGCTTTGGCTTTGCTTTACCTGAAGGATTGTTGCCACTTTACTGATAGATCCTCAGGAAGTATAGTGCCACTCACAAAGTTCTGAAATGGTCCTCTGCTGCACTTCAAAGCCACCAGGTGAACTCTTCCAAATATTTAATCTACTGAGTTATGATACTCAAACCACTTATGAATGTGTTTAGTTTACTTTTCTGAGGTTTGGATTTGGAACTTTGTAAAGAAAAGCACATATGAGAAGAAGACAATGATGATTAAAAGAAATGTATGCACAGCTGAGAATTGGTTCTGGCTCATTGGCATTTTAGGTGTGCCAGTGTGAGAACAGTTTCTCTAGTTCCTCTGTCAGTGTTGTAATAGCTGTGGGATGAGGCTTCAATAGCTGACAGCTTTTTTGTTTTCTACAACTGCAATTAGAAGTACCATAAAAGTTGAATTTCACACTACTTTTATTGGAAAAATGATTAAAGAAGAAATGTACAGTAATTTCACGAATACAAGCCGCACCAATTTGACCAAAATTTTGGTGGAAACTCGGAAGTGCGGCCAATATTCCGGGGCGGCTAATACATTAACAAAATTCTAAAATCTGCCAACACGGAAGTGAGAGCCCGCGGCAGCCCCAAGCCAAGCTGGAGCCCGGCCGGCCCCGGCAGAGGTGGGAAAGCCTGGCAGAGGCGGGGCCAGCAGTGTGGGGGGGCGGGCGGCAGAGCCTGAGCCAGCAGGGCGTGGCAGGGAGGGCGGCAGAGCCCGGGCCAGCAGGGCGGGGGAGCCCGGGAGAACTGGGGCTAGCAGTGCAGGGGAGCATGGCAGAAGCAGGAAGGCCGGCGGGTGGGGCTGCCTGGCAGCGGGAGAAGCCCAGCAGAATCGGGGCCAGCAGCGTGGGGGAGCCCGGCGGTGCGGGGGCCTGCAGTGCCGGCCAGGGCGAGCAAACGCGGCGGCGGTGCAGACGGGAGGGGGCAGCCGGCGAGCCTGGCGGCGGCGGCAGCCGCACCACCCGGCCAGCCCCGCCGAGCCGTGGCGCTGAGCTGGGCCACCCGGCCCCGTCGGCAACCATGAGCGGGCCGAGCCTTCCTGGCCCCGCCCCGAGCCAGTAAAGCCCGCTATGCCGCGATCCTGTTGCTAATTGGCCAATTTGTGAAAGCTGCACACGGATTCTCGCGACGAACGAAAGTGCGGCTAATATTCGGGGTGCGGCTTATCTATTGACAAAGACAGCAACATTGTCGAGGCACCGGAAGTGCGGCTTATAATCCGTGCGGCTTGTATTCGTGAAACTACTGTAATCTGTATTATCCAGGACCACCTCTGTGTACTATGCTGAAGTTATTCAGATTTTCCTTTCTTTACAGTAGGACTGGACCTGTCAAACACAAATTTTGGTGGTTCTTGAATTGTTTTGGCAGCATCAGCAGATGGTTTCAATGCCATCTGCAAAATACATGGAAAGTTCTGTAAAGTGCAGATTTTCTAGAGTTTTGTTTGGTTTTACGGTGCTTTGCAGTGAATATTAAAATGTTCAGAAAATTTAGCATACTCTGTCTACTGGGCTCAGTACAATTTTGCTGTGGCATATGGAAGCCTCTTCTCATCCCATCCACAAGCTCAGTGTACCTGAAAAACCCAGTTACTTGCTGTGGAATCTGTTGAGGGGAGATCTGCTCTTCAGCCTAAATCTTACCAGACACGGGGATTTTCTTCACCTCTTGTATTACAGAGGGTTCTTCTGCTTGCTTTAGTTTCTACATTGTCTTTTCAGCTCAGCCCACACATTTTTCTTACTTTTCTAGGAGTAGCTTCCCTAGATGGCAACACGAGTGGCTGGCAGCTCTGTGCTTGTTACGCCTGGGGAAAAAGCCCTGGCTTTCTCAAAGCCCACTGCCTCTAGCAGCAGTGAGCAGATACACTCATCATTAGGATATGTGAGTGGCAGGTATGTGGTATGTGGTAGCCTTGTCTGTGTATGGCTGCAACCCTCATCAGCTGCAGCAGCTGAGTGGATCCTGGTCTGGGATGAACTTGATGGATTGGTGTAGTGGAAGAGTGTCTGTGCTGTGTTACGTATTCCAGTTGATGCTGCCATGAGGTGCTTGCAAATATATTCTCCCCAACAGGTCAAAATGGTCTTGATATTCTTCTTTATTCATAGAAATGTTGTAGTAGGTCTGCATTGGACTCTGATCTTAGAATCATTCCTTGCCATTTTTTTCTGAGTCACCTCTGCATACTTAGATAAAGAGCACACATACACTGTCTCCAAGTTGGTATTTCTATGGAATACACACATGGGAATTTTTGTTACAGATTATAGGATCCACCCCTCAGGAGTAAGATTTTCTTGATTTCTCTGTGTGTTTAAAAACATAGTATCACCCCCAAAGCACATCAACAGAGTTACTAGTCCCTGTTAATTTTCATCTTTGAGGTAAAAGAATCTGTGTTAGGATAACTTAGTTTCAAGATGCAATGTGAGATTTAAGGTGCTGAACTGTGTGTGCCAGCCAAGAGGAGAATGATTCTCTGTTTCTCTGTATCAGTGATTCTATCCTTGAAAGAAAAACACAAGGAGGAAACTCCTTGTGGTCATATAATGTTATTCGATTTCAGCTTGCGATTTCGAGTTTCCTTTCTGAGAAAAGAGAGATAATTTGATCACAGATTGCAAATAGTGGAAATTAGACACCCCTGGAAAGTAGAAATGATATCAGAATTAGTTGATTTCTACCTACAGCACAGGATTCACTCTTTTTGGCAACAGCAAGATGTTTAGTTCAGCTCTGCCAATTTTTTTGGAAGTCTCACTCCAATTTGCTGAGCTTGGAGACGGTGTGATTATTTCAACCAGCAGGAGAGCCTTATTTCTTTTGTGAGTTTTTTTTTTTTTTTAAATCTGTTTGTTAATTCTTTGGGGTTTTGTTGGGGGGCGTTTGGTTTTTTTGGAATGTTACTTCATCATGTGCACCATTAAACATTTTATGCAGGAATGAGAAGTAATTATTTCTTCTTCAGTTGGTTCACACTGGAATAGCCATAAAACCCTTGGTCCTGATTCTTCACTGTTCTACAGCTTGTAAATCATTTACTTTGCGCTCCAAGTGCGGTGAGTTTGTATAAATCTACTATTGATGTTGATGTATCATTTCTTCTTCAGTCTCACTTAAGGCAAGTGTAAATAATTTTACAGTGTTGCAAAACAGTAGGAAAATAAGCCTCCACAAGCTAAGGCATCAGATTTATTTTCTGGGGCAAATGAAGAGGTTCTTTGAAGCTTGATCAAAGCCAGGCTCTACAGTTGTGTGTAGCATAAAGCTGATGGCGTTTGAGCAGAATTTGTTTGCTTCAGGAGTTTTTGGTTTTGTTTTCTTCTCATTTTTAATTTTTTTTTATTAGGGCTTTATATCTCTGGAACCCATATTCAACATATTTCTGGAAATGACAAGTGTACTGCCATATGGCATACCAGATTTCAAGCCGCTCTGAGGTGCATGTGTGAGTTTTAGAGTGCCTGGAAGAAATGAATGAAAACCATATTCTCAATTTTATCTATTGCTGAGCTCTGTAGGCAGAGAAATGGGAAGGCTTTGAAGTAAATTCTGCTGGAGGGATTGTGTGCTTATTTGAGCCACCATCCTAATGCAGCAAGGTGTAGATGTAATTTATGTTTCAAAATATGCACTAATTTCAGTAGGGCTGTCAGTTTATGTGCTGCTCTGCTATTCTGGGAGATGGTAAGAAATACTGAGCATCTTTTGCTACTGGCAACTGTTACCATTTTCAATTCTTCATTTCCAACCCTTTTTGTGCCTAAACTTCTCTTTCAGACTTTAATGCCTGAACCTAATTCTTAAGTATTGTTGAGCTGTTATTTCTGTATATGCTCTGCTTCCTTAAAAGGTTCTGTATTGATTATACTTTGAGTGGATTTCTTGAGCTTTTGTTGGTTAGTAAAAGCTGAGGAAGCATTACTGAAGGTATTTGTACCAGGGTTATTTTTCATTCTTTGTAAACTTTTTAAATGCAGAAAAGATGTTTGGGGAAGATGTGTCAGGTTTTGGTTATAAAAAGCATCTCCTCCATGCAGAAGGCAAGCTATTAAGGTAGTTCCTTTAGATTAGTTGTGTGAATTACACAATTCTATGAATTTTCTTCAGAATCAAAGACAATTAATTTTGAAGGGCTTTTTGATGGAGAAAGGGGGAAGAAACGTACTTGTGAGATAGCTAATTTGGGTGATTAATATTTTGTCACAATAGTTGCTTAGCTGGTAGAATTTGGTAAAATTAATTCTTTCTCCCTCTAACAATAAGAGAATGTTCACAGGGGAAATCATGTTACTCTACTAAATCCTTTCCCCCAAATTAAATTTTTCTTTTCAAAAATGTTCCTTGATACAGTTATTGTAGAAAATGTACCTGGATACATTAATTGGTCATGACCACTTCCAATGCACAGGCTCATGCTCTTCGGTTTGTGTGAAACCCTAAGGCTTTTCATAGGATTCTCAGTTTCCTTCATGTTAGGTCATCTCCATGATTCAGTTTAACTTGCTGTGTGCCAGTTAATTGCTATTTCTGACCTTGAATGAAAGAGTATGTTGTGTGTTCCAGTTGTTTCAGAAAGATGACGGCAAAGGAATGATCTTGCAGTGATGCAAAGAAGCAGTTTTACAGGTGTTTGTAATTACCAACCTTTCTGATGTTCTCACAACACATGGTGGAAAAATGCTTTCCTTCTTCCTAGAAAATACTGATTTGTTAGGTCTGTGTTATTTAATAAATCAGTTTGCCGAGGTTGAATGCTTTGAGTTGAGAAGCAGGAAGCTGTGGTACTTGCCAGGGGCAACAGGAGGGCCAGGATCTACCTTTGGGATCTGTGTGTGTGCAATCCTCCTCTGGCCCTTGGGAGAGCTCTGCCTGGTAGGAGGTCACAGTCAGGAGCCTGAACAGACACAGAGTGGGGGGTTCCTGATGCTGAGAGCATGTCCTCTGAATGACAGTGGGTAACTATTGGGAAATTTATGGAGTTTTCAAGGAGGAGAAAATGGTATCCTTTCTTTCTTAATTTTTGTTTTGTTTTGTTTTTTCCCCCCTTGGTGTGTGATGTGTTTTTAAATTATCTTCCTCTTTCTGACAACAGATGTTTTTTAAATAATTTAAGCAAACTTTTTTTTAAAATACAAAATCTTAGTTCATATCTGTATTGCACTTAAAGACTTCTAGAGTACAGAGATCCCCACAATAGTTGTAAGTCATTGTTCTTTGCTTTTGAAATTCTGTCACTGTATATAGCACCAAGTATACATTCAATGAAAAAATTTTATTTGAAATCAAGAATTTTGAATTCCTGGAATGCAATTTCTGTGTATTTTGGTAGGAATAAAATAAAGGACATTTTAGAGTTTTTAACTTTACCTGCTTTACAAACAAACATTTGAAATACACAAGGTTTTGTGTCAGAATGGCAATGCATTTCTCAAATTGCCATCTATATAGAAAGTGGTTTTGGAATGGTTTAAGAGGGGTATTAGTACACAGAATTTGTTAGTTAGCCCTCTTTCTTCATATATTTGTTTCAAAAATCTAACCTTTCTAGAAATTCTATGTATATTCATATCTTTAAAGAAACCTAGGTAAGAAACTCTTAGAAAAAAGAATTACAAAATTGAGCATGTACTCAGCCTTTTGAAGAATCCCTGTATGCCAAACTTTTCTTCATGTGTCTCTGACTTAGATCAGAATTAGCAACAAACATCTCCCCAGTTCTTCCCTTTGACAGACTGACTTCAATTTGTTAGCATTTTGTCTTATCTTTCAGTATTATAGTTTAAGCTGTCAATTGCAATAGCCTAGCTAAAACCTGAGCTCTTTTGGTGCAATAGTCACTGCAGGTGATATGTCTTTCCTTTATTGTGTATAAATGTTCTTAGATGCATTATCTCTGAAATTTCAGTGCATCAAAACCAGTGTTTGTTCCGAGGCTATTACCAACCAGCCCTTATTTTCTACCAAATTGTTCTGAGTACTGTAACAATTGGTGGTTGTCATGAGTTGAAGTTAAATCTAAGCTCTGCATATGTCTTCTGTGTGTGTTTTTCCTACCCTGTCTGTGAAGGGAATTGCTAATTGCTTAAAATCTTTCCGCATCTCTTTCAGTGTCCTTTTAACATTTTGGCTGTTCTTGTCTTGTTTCTTTGTCTGCTTTTTTACTGCTTGACCTTCTCACATGAGTTATCTTCACCAGCCACTTACAACTACACCCTCTGTCAACGTTCTTGTTTTGAAAACACCAGCAAAGAGCAATTCTGAAATAATATTGTGATTGTATGGCCACCCAAGCTTTATTGCTTGATAGATATTGCAGGTTATGGCACTAAAGAAGATATGAGAGCATGTGTTAGCAAACACCATGTAGACCTGGTAGATTTGAAATCTCGTTTACGTATTGATGCTGTTTGGAGAAGCTCTGTAGACCTGAAGCAGAACTCTTGCTACCCTTAGCCATCACCTTACACGTACTTCTGGTTCTGCAAGTTTCCTTTGAAATCATAGGTATGTGTGGTTGGCTTGTTTTGTGTTGGTTTTTTTTAGCAAAGAATTGTTTCTTAGCATTTGGTAGCAAATAGCCTGAGTCAGTCATTCGAGATGGAAGGGGGAAATGCTGCCCTGCTGAGAATCACAGAAATCTTGTGATTCTGATTTTTGAGGACTGCATGATCTCATACCATTTTTGGTAAAGCTTTTGTATAGGTACACAAGATGCCATTCAAAGTTTGTGGATGTGTTTGTATTAGTCTAAGGGCTTAGTCTGTAATTTGACATTATACATTTGACTGATTAGCATGTGCCAATAACTCTCCAAAGCTGGTGCTTAAATCGGGATTATATACTCTCCTGCTCACCAGTGTAAGCTGTCTTCAAGTAGCAGGTCCTCCTGCCTCTCTGCTCCAGGGAGAGAAAGCACTGATAGGAAAGAGAAGGTTTTTTGCCTGGGGAACATTGAAAGGCTGGACGAAGAAAGAGTACCACCCTTTTGATGTGATTCTTCCTTCAAGCTTTATTCAAACAGGAGGCATTTTTCCCCTGTGACGTATTTGAGTTTGGTGCTCAGACCCAAAGTGCTTATTTTGAATCTCCCATCAGGTTGTACTCTGCAGAAAAGAGGAGTCATGTTTCTGTGGTGAAGCCAGCTGGCTTTTTTAGGAGCAAAGCTAAAACTGGCTTCTGAAACACCAGCTAAGCAAAGTGTGTAACATGTATCCTTGCAGTTTGTAAGTGTGGCACTGTGTACTTCAGAATTTTGTTACATAGGCATAGAAACCCATGCTAGAAATTTTAGTTGGTTTGTCCTCTGTAGGGTTGTTCTTTTTTCTGTCTTCTGTTTCCTTTGTATCTCACAAAGTAAGGTAGTAATATGTCTTTAATAAAAATAAATTGCCCTGAGTTGCTTTGTTTTGGGTATGTTTTGAATATTGAATTGACTCTTCTTGAGCTTATTAATGCCTGTCATAAGCAGGAAACATAAGAATTCTGATTGAAGGAGGTTTGCACGTGTAAAATTGCTGCAAGCTGGTAAAATGCAAGATGGGAATAATTTTTTTGGCAGAGGAATGAATGAATGGTGTACTCCATTTATGGTGTCAGAACCAGTACTAGATGATGCATCATACTTTTTATCCTTGATATTGTTTTGTCATGGTAGGTTTATTTCTGATTCCTGGAGCATCACCAACATTTTGAATCCTATTCATGTCTGTTCCTGGGCTGATTTTTTTTTTTTTTTCCAAATTTTTCTTCAAAATTTTTTTTGTTTGCCACCATATGTCAAATACACTAAGAGCATGAAGCTTGTTGTACTGCTTTCTTAAGGTATCTAGTGCTTCTAAAAATTCAGTAGCTGTAATTTGTGCACTTGATATGTTCACAGTCTGTAGGTAGGTTCTAGTTTTGAAGATATTAAATTCTTACTGGGAACTGCTACCTTATATTTGTCAAGAAGAAAGCACTTGTGGGATTTGTGATGTTGCTGATTTAAATAAAAGGTTGCTATAACAATTTTTTTGAGAAAATTTGTGAGTATGCTTTAGTAATTAACAGTGAGTTTTTGCGATTGTTGCTCTTAGGGTTCATGTCATAGACTTGTGTTCTGAAACATGTGGGATGCTTGTCCTCTTTTGCAGTTTGAGACGTGTAACTTTCCTAAGGGATCTGTTCTTGTTATAGGATCCATGTTTGGCATCATAGTCAACTGAAAGGAATGATAAATTACAAAGAAAACCAATATAATCAAAATCGTTCTGCCTTCTTTAAAGTTAACCAGAATTTTCAAAATTATTTAAGTATACAAGTACCTATTTAGTGTTTTCAGGTCTTCATTAGTTTTTTAAAACTCACAGCTGATACTCTTAGCTTCATTTTTAGGCAAAGATGTTTGGATCATGAAGCCAATTCCTTCATATTTCTCTTAGTGAAGCTTCTGTTCCTGCAGGTCAATAAAACCATTTTAAAGTTTGTGCAGAAAACACTGTGGAAATACACCAGAAAAGCCCATGTGATTGAGTAATATGCATGGAAAATGCCTCCACCTTTTGTTTCCTTTTGTCACAGAAAGGAAAAAACCCAAGCAAATCCCAGCCTCATGTTATTGTCTTTTAATTTCTGCTGCACTGAGAAAGCTCTGGCCCAGATCTTCCCATTTGGATTGTGGAATTGGAGTACAGACCTTAAAACTACTTAATTACCCTCCATCCCCCCATCAGCATGCTTTCTCTGTCTGGAATTTAGCTGTTTCTCAGATTGTCATTAAGCGTGTAAAGGCCAGAATTTAATAAAACTATAGCTGTATTTGATTAATGAAATTACTGAAATATTTATGTCTGTTCTTTAAACTTTGAGCCTTTCTGTACTAGAAACAAAGCATTTGGAATGTATGTTTGAAAGTGGAATGTATATGTTTTCTTGGCTTTTTTCTTTTTTAGCAACAGTGTTTAAATGGCATCATGACATTTTAGTTTCTGGCCTGCATGAGGAATATGATTTAGTCAGGTTGGCTATTGAGAAAGAGCTATTCAGCAAGGCACTTGTGTACCCTTCAGAGAGAGCTTTGACTGTTGTGACTGCCTACTACAAATGAGGGATTTTTAATTTGTTTTCTTTTGGGAACAAAAAAACGAAAGAAAGGACAGGCCTGGACATCTATAAATGTTTGGGGTAGTTGGATGAGCTTGGGAAATACTGTGTGAAGAGAGGGACACATGATTATTATATTTAATTTCATATTTTATATCCATAAATAAACTGCACTGAAGTGGTGAAGAATTCATGGTTTCTGAAAGTTGTCTAAATTTACGCTGAAATATTTAGCAAGGATAGTAAAATCCAGATAGAATAAGAGCTTATTTTTTAAAATTTCATCATTTCGGTACCCTTCAGATTGGTGAGGTCTTGTTTTATTCTCCCCTCCATGTTTTCCAGCAAGAAATAACCCTGTGTCAGAAGGTTCCTTACCCAGGAAATCTTTAAAAAACAACAGACAGACAAAATGAAACAACCCCTAACAAACAAGAAAATGAGAAGTGGACACCATTGGAGTAAATGTTGAATTCACCAGGTGGTTGTTGTTATGGTGTACATACATTCTGAGCATTGAGAGGAGGACAAACTTCTGTGCCACAAGCAGAAGGAATAGTTGTTTGAGAACTATGAAATAGGAACTGGCTTCTTCAAGGAGTAGTGGGAAGAAGAGGCATTTCCCAGGTCTTTCTGACATGCCTGGCAGAGAAAGGTAGCTCTGAATTTTCTTCCTTGTAAAAGAAATTTTATTAAGCTGTGATTGCCATCTATGTCATGCTGTAAAGATGGTTGAAAAATGTGCTGATTCTCATTTCATTCAGTTTATTGTCATACCGTATGGGATTTAAATGAGACCTAATGGAGTAGTAATTGGATTTGATTGGATTTGCAGTGCCTGTGTGACATGAGGGAGGATTCATGGTACTGTGCTCAGTCCACTGTAGAGAGCAAATGCAAAAATTAAATCTCATACAAAACTGGAAATAAACAGATTAATTGAATATATCCTTAAACTTAAAAAAAAAAAGTTGAGGAAAATTGTAGCTGAAGAATTTTGTTCTAGACTTTGTCAAAATTCTTCTGACAGGCTCGTTGTCTGCATGATTCAGTTGGGAGATATTTTCAGTTAACTGTATATTTTCATATATATTGACTATATTGTATTTACATACAATATACAGTTAATATACTGAAAATAAAGTTATTATTAGTTTAGAAGTTTAGTTAAAATTATTGTGTCTGATATTCTCTGTTATGCTTTAATGGAAGAAAACATATGGGCTACTGATTTGAATTTGGGTCAAACCAGTAATATCAAAAATTGCTACCTTGCATAGAGATGTCTGTGAACACCTCTGAAAAATGATTTTGAGACTAAGTGTCCTAAGAAAATGGTAGCTGCTCTTCATTGGCACTGCTTTTGAATTAAGGTTATCTTGAATTTTGAAGTGCATTTGTGTATTAGGTGTTTCTTTAAATTTCTCTTTGAATTAACTCTGTATTCTAAAATGGACCAGATTTTGACCAAGGAAGTTTCTTGTTTTCAAACTGTTCTGAGTGTCGCTAATGACTGTATTCAGGAACAACCCAAACAAAACCAAAAATACCCGCCTCTAATTGTGTAAGTCTTGATGTAAGAAGCACAGGCTTGGAATATGCAGTCCTAAATATAGCCACATTAATAATGAATGCTTTACTCTCTCCTGAATTTTATACTGTCTTGATACCAGAAACACTTGCAATATGTATAAAGTGAACTATATCCTTATCACTGAAAATGTTCTGGACAGATCAGGATTAGAAGCTTTGTCTAAACCAGTCTGCTATTTTTGATCATAATTTACTTATATTTAAAGGTCTATTTGTCTATTCATAATAGAAGTAAGGCTTTCTAGGTTGAATGTATTTACTAACCAACACATATTGCTGCAGTTATTCAGCACATGCAATTTTTTTCTTTAGTTTCAAAATAGTCTCTTGAATAGCTTCATTTAAAAGCAGATAAGCTTATATTTTAATATGCCTGCAAAGAAAGAAAAAAATTCCTTATATTATTTCTTGAATTAAAGTACTGTTTCCCTTTCTCCTTGATCCTTATCTTTAAAACAACAAATAAACAGAAGTCTGTTGCAGGGTTAGTAAACTGCATTTGCCATGTAATTAAGCAGTAACACACACACTTCCAAAGAAAAAGGGAAATCTGCAGTTAAAATGGCTTAAGGAAAACAGCAAGAAATCATACTCTTAAATTAAAATACCATTTTTCAATGAATATCATCTGTCAAAATTAGGGAGAATATTATTTTCTTTTATGTAGATTTCAGGTAAATTTATTTTGTGCTTCTGAGAAGTTGGCATGGTGTACTACTGCTGTTAATGTTTTGTTGGGAAAAAGATGTTTTGGAAAAACCAAAATGGTAGTTGAGGATGAAGAGGTAAGCAGAAATCTTGTAATTACTTGAGTCAATATGTCTTTTTTCAAAGAACTGGACCTGGAAGCTATTATCTTGGGGGGTAAGTTTGGATAAGGTAATTGGCTTTGACCTTTTGCCAGATGTCTAGCAGTTCCTTTTCCCCTCTCCCTTGCATCCAGATAAATGTCATGCCTTTAGGTTTTTGTTCCCTTGTTCTGGTTTCAAGAGTGAAGCTGCTTATGTAGCTAATCTGCACTTAAAGTTATTTCCACTTCTAACCCCAGTAGGACTCTCTTTTGGGGTATTCAGACAAAATTGACATAATTGGATTTCTGCCCAGATACTGTATTTAGATAGCTTTGGAGATGTCATTAATTTGGCAGCTGCCATAGGAAATCTTTGTTTTGACTATTGTTACAGAGCCTGCAACGTTTCTATTGCATTTTCATTTGTAGTCTGCCACTGAATTGCTGTGATTAAAATGAGTAGAATAAGGCACCATCAAATGTGTATAAGACATGAAAGAGAGAAAATCAGTGCTAAAACCCTCAGAAGGTAGGCTGTTGCCAAATTTTATTTGGGTATGATGAGATTCTGGAATACCTAGTTATCTTCCAAACACCAATAACAGCACAGCCTGCGGCTAGAGCTGCCGAGTGCTGTGATGGAACCAAAGCTGCGTTAACATTTCTTTTGTTGCCAGCCTAAAGCAAAGTTTCTGTGTGGTTCAGGCGAAAACTACTTCAGCTGCTTTTCTGATGGTTAACTTGGAAGGAAAAGCAGATTTTCTGGAGGACTGTGTTCATGGAAAGTGGAGATCCTGGCAACTCAGCCATTATTTCTGAAAGGAAACGTGGATGTAAGGATCTTTGTCCTGCACAGTGAAGGTGGAGATTCTGGGGACTGCTGTTCTGCCATGTTCAAAGACGATGGTCACTGTACCACCTACCAACTTGTGTACAAGTGGCAAAACCACTTAGAAATTCCATGTGTTTGTCTTCCAGTTCCCTATGGCTCCTAGATGTGAACCGGTAGTTTGGTAATTTTGTACTTGAACCTTATGCAGGTTGCTGAAACTTGAACCTTGTTCTTTTTCACCAGTCACATCATCAGAGGAGACTCAGAAAAACTTCAAATCCGAAATCACAGCCTTTGATATACAAATAGACTGTTGAAAAAAATCTTACTCCTCTCAAAGAAGATAATTTTAATCAGAGTATTACTGAGTACTAACACCAAATATTATTTGAGACTATTCCAGTGCCAGTAAGGGATTTTATGTTGAGTGGTCTCGCCCCACGTCAATTTTACTACTGTATTCTAGCTTAGTGTCTGTTTATGTGAGTTCTTCAGCCCTGGGCTTTTTGATATTGTAAATGAAATACTGTGTTTCAGTAGAAGGTAGATCTCAGCTTTTCTTGATGGTGGTCATTTAGAGAGGTTTATTCAGCTTACTCCCTTAGCTGAAGTCATTATAGATTTCTTCACCTGAGGGCCAGGATGCCTGGACTTCTTCCTGCCATCCTCTCCAAGTCAAGTGGCTTGTTCATGCTGACGGTACTTCAGATGCAGTTTGCCTTAAGAGAATAGTGCAGAGCTTTCAGAATCTTCAGTGTCAAATACTCTACATGGACAGTAATGCCTAGAGCATCCTTATTCCTAGTGGCTGAGCATCTGGAGGAAGGGTAAAAAAATCCCAGACACCCTCAGCAAACAGGCTCAGGTGTGGGGTGATGGCTGCAGCTGTTGGTGATGGCAACTTTTGCTGGGGAGTGCCCAAACTAGGTTTGTTCTGTCATTGTAAATTATCCACTTGCCACCTTGCAGTTTCAGTTATAAAGAAGTTTCTGACAGTGGTTTCCTTGAAGACATCAGTCACAATCTGCTCTGTGCATTTTCTCTAGTTTTCTGTATCTGCCTAGTGGCTTCAAAGACAAGCACTGACCTTGACCTCTCTTAAAATCACCATTGCCATATATTTTAGCACCAAGACAGCAGTGGTAATATTGTTTTAAATTCAGACAGTGCTGTCTTGAATGTACACACAGGAAAAGTTTTCTTCAGACTAAGAATGAATAATTTACCAGAATAGAAACTCTAATAAGGATTTCAGTCAGCCTTTAACTTTGAATTGCCAGAAGGCGAAGTCTGCCTTACTTGACTGTAGTTCCTGGTACGGTACATTTTCTGTTAGATCTCACCCCAAAGCAAATCATCTCAAACTGTGTAACTGTGAGATTTATTTGCTTATTTTAAATGTTAGTCATTTTAGCCATGAGTGGTAACCAGTTGTCTCTGTCTAGTATTTCTCTGATACTGACTTAATGTTACATTCTTCTGTGGTAGCTAATTCATTGGAATATGTGATCTTCAGTTCTGCAGAAGGCATCTGTGAATCTTTTTCCAGTGGAGAGGTTAATATTCACTAATCTAGATGTACAGATTACTAGATTATTACAAAGAGTATATTAACATGCTGTCTGTAGTCATCTTTGACAGTCCTGAAATCCAGAAGTATTGAGTCAAAAGTATTGACTCCAGTGGAGAGGTTTGGAAGACCTGCTATAATTCAGTGGGTTAAATGCATCTTTGCCTTTAAAATATTTTACATAAAGATGCAATAGGCAAAACAGATTTGTGAAGGAACTGCTTGGGGCTGGTAAATTGCTAACCACTGAGGTCATCCTCAAAGATTCGGAGCTGATTTTATATTTAATGGAAAAGACTGTTGTACAGTTTTTACAAACAAAACATTAAATTATTGATAAGAAAAAGGCTGAAGCTCAAATTGAACCAATTATTAAAAAGTATGTACAAAGCACTAGTTTGTTAAATTCTTACTAACTATAGATGGTAAGATATTTCTAAAAATGGTATCTGTGATTTGAAGAATAAAGCATCCTGTTAAGGAAACCAAAATAATTCTTATGCTCAAACTATGGCCTGAGAAGCTCACTTAGTGAAGTATTACCTAGGGCTGAAGTCTAATCCTTTCCTTTCCCTAGAGACGCTGTGAGACAAAGTTTAAGAACAACCTTAGTATGTGTAGTTCAATTTCTGCTTATCTATTGGCAGTTATAATTGGCAATGCAGGTCTTTCCACGTACATTTATAAGGGTTCTTGAAATGGTTAGAGCTGTCCTAAGCATGAATTAAGACCTTTGTTGCATCTCTTATGGGCTTTAGGGATATTTATCCATATCCATACAGAGCTACCTTGTAAACCCTTAAAGAAAGAAAATAAAGGTTGCAAGCTCTGTTTTCTTATTGCAGATAAAGAAGAAAAACCAGGGGATTTGTATAAAATGGAGTTTGAATACTTTACTTTGCACTGATAGTTCTTGAATAGGAGTGCTAAAAAGACCTGGAGCTATGATGATGGCACAACACGTTTGTTGTGAGCTTGCAGAGTGACTGGTCACAGCTTGCACTGACTTTGGTGCTTGATTTTTGGTCTGAACTACAGATGTGTGGGATTTTGGTCATGGGGGTTATTTGGTTTTGGTTTTGACACTGCAGTATTGCATGTATTCTCAAAGAGTTCATAGCCTTCCTGTTGGTGAAGCTTTCTGGCCACCCATTCATGATTTTTCCACTGTGCTTCATGGGGCTTTTTTTTGTCTTTTTCTCATGCAGGGGATGCCACAGAAGTTTAAAGCTCAGCATAATCAAATATGAATTAGATCAATATCAGCAAGTATCAAGATAGAAAATCCTGCTTAATCCAGGAATTAAAAAAATGGCATATTGAGATGAATTTAGGTAGTAATTTATCAACAATTGTTTGGGTTTTCTAATAGCTCAGACTTTTGGGGAAGAGCTAGAGCATGTAAAAAGCATGTGATTTCTCTTAAATAATGTAAATTTGTACAATGTATGTTGTAGAAGTCTCATCAGATGCTTCCACAAACAAATGTAATCCTCCTCATTTCTTTCCAGTTTAAAAAATGCTAGTCATGCAAGTGATTGGAGAATATATATACAATGAATAGGAAGCGTGCAATGGCAGGCTTTGGAATAGGTTTTGGAAGACAATATTTATTTTAAATAGTGATATGATTTAAACAACCAACTACTTGTGTGTTGTGAGTAGATCAGGTGGTTGTGCAAATATATGCAAAAATAATCTTGGTTTTTGAAAATATATCGTGTATTCCAGAGAACATGCATTTGACTGCAGGAGTTAAATGAGAATACAAGTCAGCATATATTTTTTTAATTGTGTGTCATGAAAATGTGAGCCATGCATGTTTTCTCTAGCTGCATTTCTCTTCCTATTGCCCCCCAAGTATATGTTTATTTTAAAAAAGAGAGTTGTTTGAAGGACCATTAATATGTGTCTAAGTGCTTCCTCTTTGAACAGACAGTATGGCCAGAGGTGCATGACAACCCTTGCATCCAGACAGGAGCACAGAGAAGATGCACAACCTCCTGTGTGCTGTTCAGTAGGGACATGAATTTCTTACACTTAACTTTTACAGCCTCTGGTGATGGCTCCAAACCTGGGCTACTTTAAAAAGCCCATTTAAACACAGAAATTTCTCTTCACTTCAAGGGCTAGTCTCATTTTTATAGCTGGCATACAAGCTCAAATCTTCCCCAGTGTTTTAAGTATCTCGCAGTGTTTTCTGCATGCAAGGCAGTGAACCTATTCTTATGCCTCATTTCACTTGCTTCCTTGGTGTTAGGGAACCACAATCTTAAGAGAAGAAAAGCTTTGTTGTATAGATTATATAGTATGAAAGGATTTTAACTCTTTTGTTTGCTTTTAAAAAGTTATACACATTGTAATGCAATGTTGTGACTTGCTGCCTTTTTGAAACCTTAAATATGATGTAAATCCTCTTTTCCTTTTTCTTTTCTCCCTGTGTTTCATACTAATTCTAAAAGTGTATTACTATTTTAACATAAACATTTTCTTAGCTGTAGAAGAAGGTAATATTGAATTTTTGAGATGATATATATGACTAGGAGGTTTAAAATACAAAGCATATACCAGAGTATTATAAAACTTGTTGGGTTTCTTTAACCTAAGCAAATTCAGGCATTGGGCTTTTGAGTGCTTAGGCTGTGTCTGCTGTTACATGGAACTGGATTGTGCTTGCCCAATTGTCTGCATAGTTAAAATATTTTGAACATAACCTATTCTAATGTAACTTCTTTTGAAATATCTGCCTAATGGAGAAGTCTTAATGGAATACTTTAATAGCCCAAAGTGGTTACCTGCAATTGCTCCAGTGTATTTCAGTCAATTACAAAGGAAGGCAATATTTAATGTTGAAGTGAAGCTAGATGGTGTAATGAACTGGCAGATTGCCAACTTGATCTTCTCCACAGGAGAATTTGTATTAATGTGATGCTTTTCATTTGTTCTGCAGAAGGTCACCAGTAATATGTCAATTGGAGTTAAAATTCCCACTCTGTGCAGTACAGGTTTATGGTCAGATCATTCTTGTGTATTAGCATATTAAGTATCAAAGAGATTATTTTAGCTATTTCATGTCAGAATTTAAATAGGAGGTGGTTGGGTATTGGGAAGAGAGCCTGAGAGAATTGTCATCGAAATTGTTGCTGTAAGGCTGAATCTGGATTTTAGCCATGGAGATAAAGAAAATGGGGCACGTTAGAGCTATTAGTGAAAGAAGAGGTGGTTAATAACTGTGGATGTTACTTGCATTGTAATCATTACAAACCCACTAATTTATTCTGTGAGGTAGTAACCTTTATAATAAGGTTCTTATTATATTAGATGTTACTGATATTGCCTTCTGGTGCTCATTTGCAAGCATCAAGTTCAAACTTTTATTTCTGACTATTGGCAGAGGCTTTTTACTGTGGAACTTTTATAGTTCTTGTGTTTGGAAGACCTTGATTTAGAAAGCAAATGAGTGACTAAAGTTACTGTTGAAGACTGGATAAATCTGTCTTTTTGCTTTGTGTGTTTGTACCTGTGTTCATCCAGTTCCTATACTCTGCCATTCCTACAGTGTTCTGTTCCTATGCTCTGGGCCTCAAGGGAAGTGTAGCGTATGGAGAGACTCATGAGTGGTGAGGAGCTGTGGCGTTTTACACGTGGCAGGGTTGACATTACTCCAGTAGTAGATGCACTGAGTGAGGTATGGCAGGTGGACATTGTGCTAAATGGTACAGAAGTGATGGGCATTGGGACACCATGGGAGGAGAATGCTCATCTCTTTGCATCCATTTGCTTTGCTGACTTCCAAAAAAAAGTTGTTGACTTTCCTTAGTTTTCCAATGTTGCGCCAGTTTGTCTTTTGGGTGAATACTGAGTCCTACACGCAAACACTACCTGCTGATACAATTTTTTGACCCTTGAGAAGAAAGGTCTTTACTTTTGTAACTGAAGGTTACTTCAAGGAACACATTTTAAAGGAACATTTCAAGGAATGTTTCAAATGTAAGTGAAATATTTGAGGTCTGGATTTCCATCCTGAGTTTGTGTCACTTGGCAAATCACAGTGTTTTGGGCAAAGCTTTGGACTGTGGGGGTGTGTGATGGAAATTGGCTGCTTCTCTGGGGAAGTGACTGTTAGTATGACTCGTAGAAGAAAACTTCCTCTGGCTCTTCCAAAGCCAAGTGAAG
Organism: Catharus ustulatus; assembly: GCF_009819885.2. Classification (NCBI taxonomy): domain Eukaryota; kingdom Metazoa; phylum Chordata; class Aves; order Passeriformes; family Turdidae; genus Catharus; species Catharus ustulatus. The sequence goes on from NC_046222.1 coordinate 96,019,795, forward strand.
ATTTTTAACATGAGAAAAATAGAAAATGGAATCGCGATGCAACAGGATTGAACCCAAGGAGGACAGAGACCAGTCTGCTTCTTGTGTATCTGTTAGATTAGCAGTTTTATTTCAATCTAGATGTTAGAAGTGATGGGTTTTTGTACATCCTTTGTCCTTTGACTATTTCCACTATCACCATTAACTTTCCAATGTGTGTTAATTGAGCTGCCAAAATAAAACCATTCTTGCTCTACAGAAGGAAGTTAGCATTGTTATGTTGAGATAAACACATGACTCATTCTTTTCTTATGCGTTTAGATGAAATTTCGACTCTTTCTTTTCCCAACTGTACTTCTCTATTTGACTGTCTTTTTCAAACCAAGACAGGCTAATAAATACTGGGCTAGTTTTTCAAGTATTGGTGATGAATAGTGCTGTTTTTCAACTCACTTTCAAAGACATGTTCTATTTGCAAGTGTGCATTTGTGAAAGTGGAAGCAATTATTGAGGAAGGTGTTGTGGTTTTTTTTAAGGAACAAAGCAAAAATACCCTAACAAAATCAGAGGCTTGGTACTGCACTTCAGTGGTAGATGGTAATGAGCAGTAGATGATTTGTGAGGTAGGACAAGGAAAGGTAGTACTACTCAGAAGATCTTGTGCCAAAACCATGAGATTTTTGTTTTCTTATTTTTACCTCTTAATATTAAACATGTACTTTTATTATTGACAGGAGAAAAACCACGTGCTGCAAAACATTAAGTCAGCAGGAAAATAGATCTGCTCTGCCTCAGAGTTTTAATGTTGCTTCATTAAAGTATCTCTCCCATTTACTTGGTATTTGTCCTACAATTTCAATAGAGCAATTTTCAGTGGGAGCACTGTTAAGGTCTATAATTGGATAGAAAAATTGATACAACAAAGTGTTGTTGCCTGTGGTCTGAGTCTGCAGAACGCTGAAAACCCAGGTGGGGCAGCAGCTATTCCAGCTACCACATGGCAGAGGAGAAGGGATTGATCACCTTGTCCTGTCTGATTTCTGCTGTCACAGGCAAATCATTCAGGTGGTGAACTGGATCAGGAGGCTCTTCTGTTGGAATAACATTTCCTCGTAATTTGCCATCCTCTATTATTCTTTTTATTTTTTGATCTTGTGTGTTTTTCAGGAGAGCTGGCAACTGTTTGTCTCCCCCTGCAGCTGCTGGGGTGAGCTTCCATGAGCTGAGGGTCAGGGAGTCTTGTGTTCTTGACCCCCTAACAATATGTTTAGGTTTGAATGTTTGTCAAACTGTGTCTTTAGTTGTTCTGTTACTCCACCTATTAATGAATGGGAGAGTAGTGATTTCACGATTATAAGCCGCACCATTTTCACTAAAATTTTGGTCCGAACCCGAAGTGCGGCTTATAATCAGGTGCGACTTATATATGGACAAAGAACAAAAAGTTGCTGTTTTAGTTTGGAGGACAGGTGTCTGCTGAGAAAGGCAGGAGCTTCTCTTTGAAATGGAGAATGTAAACCCCCTCCCTCCAAATTATTATAATTTTGAAATCAAGGGACTCTCAGGCAAAGATATGGGAATTAGGAATAACAGCTCTTTACTAGGGAAATTAAAATAGAAATACAGTACTACAAAGAAACAAACTCCAAACCCTGACAAAGTCAGAGTACAACCTGACACCCTGTCAGGCAGGGTGTTGGTAACAGTCCCATTCAATGGTGGCTGCATCCTCCTGCAGTGACAGATGTGGTTCAGTTGGAGCAGTGCTCCTGCAGAAGGTGCAGTTTCCCTCTGGAGGTCCAGTGGTGATGTGGAGAAATCCGGTTTTCCTCTGGAGTCCAGTGGAGAAAGGGGCTCCCTTAGTATCCCAAAACCTCTGTTTTATCTTGGTAAGAAATGTTGGGCTCTTCCCCCTGGCTGGAGCAACTTCCAATGGGATGCAGTAATTTTATCAGTCACACAGTGGGACTCAATGGCCATTAGCAGAAAATGACTGGCTGGAGGAAGGATGGGTTGTGAAAAGATAAAGAACAATGCCCCGCCTGGTTTCAATGGATGGCCCATTAGCAGAATATCTGCCGTTGAGATAAGGATCACTGCCCCCACCCTCCAGAGATGGTGATAGAATAGATACCTTTTATCACACTCTGTATTGTAACATGTGGCTTATAATCCGGTGTGGCTTGTAATCGTGAAGTTACTGTAAATCTCACTTTGAAACATTTGTAAGGTATTTATATTTGTAAGCTATTTATAATACCTTTGTCAATACCTTTTTTATTCTCTCCTCATTTTGTTATAGTGCACTGCATCACTTGCTCCTTTGAAGTTAATTTCTTCTATGATGCTTTTGTGAAATCACAACTGCTTGGAATCTGTTCAGAAAAGACTTTGAACGGAAACATTTCTGCATGAGTGGCCTAGGGTTGTATAGGAGTTTTAACAAATCACCCTTATGAGAAAGAGGCTGCAGCACAAGAAGTTACTGAGAATTTTTTTCTTCTTTTTGAATTAGATCTTAATGGGTTTACTCTACCTGAATTTGTCAGACATCCTGTGAAGTTAGAAAGGTCATTAAAAACAGTAATAAGTGTTTGAATACTCTGACCTTTCTTCTGAACAGTTGCTTTTGTGGCTAGAAATACTTAACAGAACAATGGAGAGCAGGAGGGACCTCTGGACAAGCCATCCACATTCTGTCGGGGTTGAGACTGAACCTGGGCCATGTTCAGTAGAATTTGAGACTCCCAGGAAGGAGAGTTATCACTTCACAGAGGGTATGTGGCTGTGCTTAGCCAGCCTTGTGCCTTCTTTACATCCAGCCAGAATTTCCCTGAATGTGTTTTTCTGACTTTCTGACAAGCTTTACCAGTGCTGTCAGAGCTCTCTTGTTGGGTCACCATCTCTTGTGCCAGAAGGCTTCAAGCCACATGTGGTAGCAATCCAGCTGAATTACACATCTGTATGTGTGTGAGTGCCTTCTGGATGGAAATATTCACTGCCTCACAAAACTCCTGGCTATGCTTTTGTTGTTGTACCTGTTTTCCACATGAAGAGGCATTTTCTTTTTCTTAGAAAGTACAGTCAAGTTAAACTTTCTAATTCAGGAGTAAAGGAAACAGCAAATAATGGTGCTTTGTAAAATACAATCTTTCTAAAACTAGGATGAATTTTTAATTCAGTTTCTTGATTGATTTTTCTCTGTTTTATGAAGGCTTAACTTGTACATGATTTGGATTGTTTGGGGTTAAAATCACCTAGTATTCATTGAGAGGAGTTACTAAGTCTGAAGATGGGGTCTGTTTATGCTAAACAGGTGGATCAAGTTCAAGCCATTCTGCCTGCTCTTTGACATCTTATCGGATGAAAGCTAAATTACCTATTTGGAAGTGTTCTAAGTTTAGTGCTAGAACTAAAATATATGTTTGTTGTTTCAGGTGGTGGTGTATATAACTTTGTTGGAGAGTCCTGCCTTTCACTGCCTGGATCCTTTTAACAGTGTGTCAAAGGTGAGTGGTTCAAGTTCAGTGGTTATTGTAGTAATTTAAGACAACAAGTGAACTGAATGTATTGCTTGGTTTTGGTTTTTATGTGATAGCAGTGCAATTGTGATTTACTTTTTTTTTAACTGCTGGATGAATAATTAAGTAGCATGTCTTTTTCTGTCAGTGATCTGGGGCAAATCAGTTTTAGCTCTTTCAGAAAAAACAGAAAAACAAGAAAAATTATAGACTCAGACTATTAATGAAGAACTAGGTATCGCTTCCACTATTTTATGGCTTCTGTCTCCTGATACCCACTGCTTTGACTTGGGCTGTTTTCCCCTGAATGTGCTGGCTGAAAGCACAACATGATGGTTTGGGAAATGTGGAGGAGAAGCAGTCATCCATAAACCATGGTGTGGGGCAGGCTTCATATTATTCTTTGGTTGAATTGTAAAAACTAACTAATGGCTTTAAAAGTGTTGAGTATTGAAAGTATTGGGTGGAAAGGAGGTTTTTGTGTTTTCTGTGAGAGCAGAAGAGAATTGCATTCAGTGTATAGAGAGCATCTTCCAATGCTGACTCTAAAGACCTGAAATAATCTAATGATGCTGATGTTCCTGTAGAAATCTTTTTGTGGTAGAGTTCAACTAAGTTCTTCCTTTTAATTTGTGCACCCTGTTGTCAGTTTCTGGTAGCTGTAGTTGATCTCTGTGATTTAGCAGGAATTTATTAACAGAAACCTTTAATAAATGACACCTCATTACAACTGTACCAAAAAAAAGCAAAATGGCAGAACACTGAATAAACATTTAGCATTGTAGTAGCTCCAGCATGGAATCTTGGCTTTATTCAGTACTTTACCAGGTGGATTTGTTACTTCTTACTCAGATTCTCTGTTTATAAAACAAAAGTAATATTACCTTCTTTGGGGGAAGTTATAAAGTCCAATTATTGACATTTTGGAACCTTCAAATGGAAAGCAATCTATTAAGTTCTGTGTGCCTTGATATTTCCTGTGGGTTCCGTTAAATAATTGTTCAATTAAGTGTTATGAGATGTTGAAATTAGATTTATTTATTCAATGAAGTGAAGGTGAACCAGTTAGAATTAAAAATGCAATTCAGTCTTAACTATAATGTCTCCATGTGTTTTTGCAAATGATTGATTTTCCTTTCAATTGAAAAGGAAATTCAGAAGTAGTACTGAGATAGTGAGCTTTTGCACTATATTGTCAAGTTATCTGATGTACGCCTTTAAATGTACAGAAAAAAATTTATAAACCTGACCTTTCTAACAGATCAGTGCAACCTTGAACTCTTAGGTGTTTAAAGACTTAGTGAGAAACTTTTTGTACCTGTTTTCTGGCATAGAAATTGTAGTAAGTTTTCTTTAATACTCTTTCTATGTTGTAGATGTAGCAAAATCAAAATATTCTTGAAAGAACTGAACCATTAATGTGGAAACAAAATAAATACACAATCGTAAAGCAAATGATTCATCAAGCTGTTGACATTGTCATTGTGAAATTATTTTTCTGCAATAATTTCTTCTCAGAATTAAGCTGGTAATTTATTGACTATGAGCTAAATTATGTTTTTATTTCAAATGTGTAATATAAAACACATTAGAGTTTTATCTTTGGAATCTCTTTTTTGCCCTTTTTAATAATAGTTTTAGGTTAAATATTCAGTGAAAATAATTTTTTAAATAGTCCACTGCTCACTTAAAGGAAATAGGTGCCTGAAATCTTGGTTATGTACTTAGTCATCTTTATTTCTTGAGCTAGTTGCTGTGATACATGGCATATTGAGTAATTTTCTTTTTACTCTTTAATCCAGTAAATGTGGAGGGTAACCAGACATGCCCAAAGTCGAGTTCTTTACATCAAGTGAAGGTTTTATGTATTTTGCCAAGAGGCAGTAAGTTCCTAACAGCTCACTGAAAGGAGGTGACAAAGAACTACATGGACATGTCAGTTGGTGGGGGGTGTAAGGAGTGTCTCTCTTTTTGTATCTTTTTTTTCCCCCCTTTTTTATTGAAGAATGAGTACCCAGGATATTTGCTGCATATGATTAGATCACACTCAATTTCAGTAACAAAATTAAATCTAGCCATATTAATATTTTACGCATTTTTCCATCCTTTGCTTATTTCTGATGGACTGTATTCAGCTTGGTAAATGTGTGAATCTGCAAAACCTGGAGCATTCTTACTGCTGTTCTCAAAAGGAAATTAATGTGTAGGTGTAGGTTCAGTAAAGTCTACATTTGTAATGCGTTGTTGAACCAGAGCATGGTAAAATCTCTTACCCTTTGAAAAGGAAATGAAATTAGCAACAAAGTAAATTTTCAGAAATTACACTCAAAGTCCTTAAACTTCACCTAACTGCAGGCAATCATGTATCCTTACAGGATTTTGTGGTGGTTATCAAGGGCTGCCAGGTGTTCTTTTATGTAGCTGGCCAGGCTGACTTTTTTCAGTTGTTTGCTTTCCTCTCCCTCTCCTCTAACATCGTATTCTATGTAGTAGTATTCTGTACTTTTGAACTTGTCCCTCATTCACTTGCAGTAATTGAATCAAAAACAAAATCTCATTGTGTTTTCACAATAAAATATTGTGATAAATAAGTGGTTGCAATATTGATATGTGCAATGAGCATTTTGTATTTTGGATTAAAATTTTCTGAGAAATATTTTGGGATTTTTTAAGACTTGATACTCTTTTATGGAATGATTGGTTCTTTAGAGTTACCTCTGTACATGGGAGGGAGATTATTTGATGAGATCAAAAGCAAACTGGTATGAGTGAAGTTACTGATATCTTCATACTCAGATTTGTCAAAGGCTATAGTGCCACAGCATAGAACAGAAGTCCTTGTCTGTAAAGATTCTCAGAGCAACCATGACAGACTTCTGACAGACTGATCCTCCTCCTCTGTTTGAGAGCAAAAAGCACCATAGACATTTTAACTCGATGGAGCTGTTTGTGATGCTGTATCAGAATATTTCTTGGTATTTTTCTGTGCTTCAGCATGTTTGTAGTTGTTAATTTTGGATATTTTTTAACCCAAGGAAAATTATGCCTGCTCTCAGTGTTTTGTATGAGTTAGTTGTGGGAAACTTTGATTCTGACAGTTATGAAGAGAATGAAAGGTATGTGCTGAGTGGATGTCTGGATTCCTTTCCCTTAAAAAAATATTTCTGTAGTTATGCCAATTATCTCAGGTGCCCACAGTGATTGTAAGACTTTGAATGCAGCTCTAGTGTTACTTAAGTATATTTACAGACACTTAGTATAATGAATGAATTTATAGGATACTGCCGGTTATGTTATGCTAGTGGCATACTACTTTCAAACCAATAATTGAGGACAGTGGGGTAGAACACTTTCAGCCCACTCTTACACTTCCATTACCACAGGTACACACCCAGAATTGATCTTCCCTGAATTACATTATTTTAGTATTTAATTTTTTTAGATTTTTCTTTGCTGCATTTTTTCTGTTTATCTTTGTAGTAATTGTAGTTGTTTGCTTCAACTATAGGCATGTTGTAATTTACTAATAATATGAAAGTTAAGAATCATTTGTCTAACTTCTTCCAGTTTTGAGTTTCAGGTGCAGGTCATTTTTGTAGGTATCTGCAGTACCTATTACAGCCCACAAATGTCCTTTACAGGGTGCTTTAACTGTCCATATGGATTCGTCATCAGGGAACACTGTACAGCTTTCATCAATACAGGAAAATTAATTTCAGTAAAAACACAACAATAACCACATTTTTTCTGTCATGGAAGTAGTTTTGGCATATGATAGCCAGTGTAGACTTTGTCTTGTCATCCAGCATGTCAGTTTTTCTGGTTTGGTGTTTTATCTAGATACTGAAATTGGTGAATTTCACAGAAGAGAGGAATATTTAGAAGTTACTGTGGTATATTTCTTGTGGAATTCTTTTTCTAATAACTTGGTTAATTAATCTTGGATTACAGTTACTGTTTGCACTGTAGTAACAAAGCTCCAATTGTAAGCAGAGAGGACTGAGAAAATGAGCTTGTCCTGTTTATTTTTTAAGCCAGTAGCAACACGAAGCATAGAATACCATGCATACAGGTGCAAACCTTTTACAGTTTTTCCTTCCCTGATTTTAAGTTTGAGCGCCTTATTTTATGACATCACAGATGCCTTGCCTTCTTGTGGATTTAAGCCTCCCTTTCCTTTGTACTGTCTCTTCAGACCTTTTTGTTTCAGGGATCACTCTCATCCCACCTTACTTTGGAGGCTGTTGTTGGTGTCAGCTGCTCTTAGTTGCTCACTGAAATAGAGCCTGGGTGTAGCCTATTTTCTACCTGCTCCATCCTCTTTTATCCCCCCACCTTTCTTTTAAATGATCCTTCTCCTGATTTTTAATTCTGCAGCTCTGTGAATAATTCTGTACTGTACAGGCACTGTTGTTGCCACTCAGACTATTTTTTTGTTTGTTTTTTTCCTTGCTGGTTTGGGTTCTTGAATTTTTGTAGTACTCCTTTTCCTTGTGACTGCTTGTTCACCTCTTCCTACCAAAATTTTAAATTTACCAGTAGCCTGATTTTTTATTTTTAATGTGCAATACCATCATCTTAACAGACATCTTCCTCTATGTGAACTAGAAATCTGCCTCATGGAAGCAGCTACAACAGGTGATATCAGAGAGATTATTTCCCTGAAGCAGCAGGTAGTTGGAGGAATCCAAATTTTCCCAAGAGGCTGATTTTGTATTCTCTATCTTCCACCAAAATCCATAGCTCTTAGCACATTCCCCGATAAACTCTGTTGTCTCATACCATTACTTCTCAGGTTATCACATACCAGCCCCAAAAATGTTGTTGAATGAGGGTTAAACTTCTCTTTATATTTAATCTCTGAATTTGTTTTTCAAGATTAAGCAGTCAAAGTATTAGTTTTCCTTGCTTAGTTCTCCCTGAAGATTACTGAATGGTATTTTCTGCCAGCCCAGGATTTGCATGGGATGTGGAAAGGTCTGTTTCATTATTATTGCTGGAGAAGAGGGCTTGTTTATGATGGTGAGGATATGAATGCATGGTAATGTGAAACATCTCAAAATGAAAGGGTGTTGATATCCCTGACTTTACTTGAATGTTTGGACTAGAACTGCAAAACTTGTCTGTGTACGTATGTTTATAAAATTGGTTTTGGAACTACCTCATAAGCAAGGCTTTGACAATTGTGCTCCGTAGAATTTGAATTGACTGTCAAAGGGATGATGGAAGCTAGCATTCTCAGCTGCTGACTTGCACTTCAGACACTCTTTGGATGCATGGCTGCTGCAACATACTTTCTGACTGCAGTAAATGACTGAAACTTCAGGGAGTCTTGAGCTGTGAACTGTAAGTTTTCTTCCATGTGACTGCTCACACATCATTATGTGGCCAAAATGGGGGTGTCCCATTTGTGCGCTGGGCTTATGTCCGTTGTGTGAAGAGCAACTGCTTCTTTGTATTCTTCAGGAAGAAAAGTGGTGGCAGAAAGATCAGAAGCCTGCTGATTGTTGTGGCCTGCTTCCTGCCTGTGGTTTAGGAGAAGGGGAGAGAAATGACAGCACAAAGTAGGTCACTGGACAGCTAAAGATTCTGGCCTGTAGATGGTGGCTGGGCATTTTGGCATTTCCACATCCTGAGTCATACCCTAATTAATCCTGCAAAATGCTTGAAAATAAGAGAAACAAAACTGAGGGCAGTATTTGATGAAATTACATGGTGCTGCTTAGCGTTACAGACTATAGCTTGGTTTCAGGGTGGAGTTTTTTGAACCTAAATATATTTCTTCCACACTAGAGGAGCAGGAACAAGTCATCAAATAACAATTCAGACCAAGACCTGTTCCTCAGAGTTTAATTTGCAAAAAGCTAAAGAACAATAAAATAAAAATACTTGGTATTAGTCACTTGAAACAGCCAGGGATTTTGTGGTAGAGGAAAGGAAAAGGAATGTCTCTTCAATGAGTTCTCCTTGGGTTCCAGAGAAGGAGGGGATGATTATATCTTCCTACTTGTCCCTATTCTCTTTTTTTTCCTCTATTTTTTTAAAATTCTGTTTTATTCTATGTTACCTTGAGGTGGTTTGTGAATTTTTACATACTGGTTCCTATTTCTGTTTAGTCATGGGATTGTAACCTGCTGCTCCTTTAATGCTCTGCTCTACAGCTGCCAGTATTTGTGAATCAGTTTTCTTCAGAAAGCCTTTGATTGAGCCTTGATCCAGATTTGGTAACACTGTTGTCTTGTTTAGTAAGGTCTGATTCAGATAATGAACAAATTGTCTACTTCTGTTGTAACATTACTTTTAACAGGGTTGTGGTGTGTTGCTCTTGATACTGACTACAAGTAACTCGTAGTTGTCAGCGTCTTGTAGTACCTTTGTATTTTGTGTGGCTTCCAGCTGATGAACTGGAATGTTTGAGAGAGGTGACAGAGTAATTTTTATTGAAAAGCTGTAGCAGTATACATTTTTAGCAGTATATATTTTAAAATTTATATTTATCTAGAAGGATCAAGAACTCTGTGGATAAAGTTCCACATTTCAGACCTGTGGTTTTGAACCTGTTTTTTTCCTTTATATAATCTTTGTTCTTGTACAGCTGTTAATCCTCACAATCTCTATCCATGCTTAGAAATTATTTGGCTTCTGTTATTTCTCTTATTTTTATTGATGCATTTTATTGTTATCTGGCAGGAGTAAGGGAGAAAATATGTCTGTGAGTGTGTGAGGGTAGCATGTCTCATCAATGCAACAGTACATAACATTTCTGGATGAAAGGGAATGCAATGTAGCGGCCAAACCCAAATGTTTAATTTTAAACCGAGTTATTGCAAGGAGGTCTTATTCAGGAAAAGCAAGCTTTGGAGAAATTTGACAGAAGATAAGAATAATAGGAGGAGATTTAAAGGTGTTTAGAAGTACTCCATTTTGGTCAAGCACTGAAGGTGAGAGGAGGAATAAAGGAGGAATGAGAGTCTGGCATCATAAGGCAATGTTCGTCTCTCTCAAATGTATATTTTGCTCTTAGAAATGCATGTTTTTCTAATTGCTTATTTTTGGTTTTGGGTAACTGTTTCTGTGGAAAAAGTCAGATATCCCTACAGTGAAAATTTACTTTCAGAGGCTTATCCTTTTGAGCAGCAGATCTGGTGCAATGGAAAATTGTGTTGGGATAATAGCAGTAGAACAACTTTTGAGACTGTCTGTGTAAACCGTCTTAGAGCAGCTGGCACCTGAACTGCAACATAAGAGCTCAGAATTAGGAGCATCTTCCTAATGTACTTACAGCAGCATGTGTTCTCTGGAGCACTCCTGAGGTTTTAGAAGAAGGGTTTTAGAAAATCCGCTTTCATCTTTTTCCCCTCTTCTGTGAAAGGTGTTTCTCTCTTGGCTTTGTGTCCCTCTCCATTGACTAAGGAATTGCAGCTAGCTGCTGTAATTGTGTAGCAGAGCACTCACAAGTACAATTTTTTGGAAGAGGTCCTCATTTAAACTGGAGGAAGATATGCAAGAAATAATTTGATTGAAATAAATGAAAGCTACCAACAATCCAGACCAAAAATGTGGTCTTGGATTTAAATTTAAAGCATGCTTTAAAAGTTATAGGACAAGTAATTTTGAAACCTGTTTTGTTTGGAGGGAAGGTGTTTCCTCTGCATTTGTGTTTTGGGAGCAGTAAGAGAAGATTCCTGTATTGAGTGTTGCTAGATGGAAGAATAAATAATTTAAAGGGGAGATTGGGATTGCCATTTTTTTGCCTAGGCTTATACTTTCTTTGATAGCACAGCAGTCAGTGTGACTGACAAGAGACTTGTGAACCTACAACATTCACTCACATCTCATAAAAGATCCAAGAGTGTTTCTTTATATGAATTGTGCTTTTGCTGGGTACATGTCCTATCAGGAAATTAAAAGTATAGCTTTCTGAGTAACTATCTCATGTTCCAGTCTTTTTCAGGAAGATGTACAGATTTATACAGGAATAAATTTAATACTATTAGCTGTCTCTTAATGAAATCTAACGCTGCATCTTTCAAGCTGCCTCTTTGGTTCCATGTGTAAGCACAGAATCAAGAATGGTATCTTATGTCCAGTGATTATTTTTACCTGTACTATTCAAATACCCTGCTTCTAGGAAGTAGCTTTTTGCCTGAGAAACCCTCCTAGATATATGAGAAATAGGTGTTCATTAACCCAAATTCAGCTTTGCTACTTTGCCTTGCGATTTAAATTCAAAAGTATCTTCTTCCCCATCCCCCCCCCACCCTGCTGCTACATGCACCCTTTCTTATTGGATAAAAAATTTTGGTCCTGGTGACTTGGTAAGAAAGTCCAGAAATCTAAGAATTTATTGAGCATTCCAAATGACAGTAAACTGGAAAGTTCGTGGGAGAAGAGTCTGAACAGTACCTTTAAATTACTTAGTGTTTTGTGAACTAGAAAGTTTGAAATATTATAACAATTAAAATTGTTTTCTCGTTTTCCTGCCATTACGAAGTAGATTGATGTGGGGTGATTTTTGGAATAGCAAATATTGAATTGGTGAAGACTACTGACTGAATGTTGTCTAGGAATGTACAATATATATATATATATATTTCCCCCCCTTAAAAACTTTGGAAATGAATAGGTTTTTGAACGGAACAAACATCTCTTCCTCTTTCTAGTTAAAAAGTGAATGTATGGTTTTTCCATTGGGGAACAGAAGGTCAGCGGTTCAGTTTTATTTTCAGCATTTTATAGCCAGTTTAAAGTGAAATCCCTTGAAAAGTAGGTAGCGGTGTTTCAAGGGATTAGCAGTAAAACGTAGCAACCCACAGTGATTCAGAGCTTTGTCCTTCTGTGCGAGATCAAGGTTAAACTTCTTATGTCTGAGGACTGTTCTTTGTTTATACAATACATAAATGTACTAATACTCCCAGTGAAGTATAACTCCTGCAGACCATTGAATGTTTGAGCTATGGGAAAAGAAGCAGCAGTGGAAGAAAATCTTTCAAACACTTTATTAGTTGAAATCTTGGAAGAAATTCAAGGATGTCTCCTTTATAAAATCTCATGGTGTTTACCGTTCACTCAAGTTCACCAAGTCCTGAGTGGCTGCCTAGTTTAATTTCGAGAATAAAGTTTTGTTGATAACAAGGATGAAAGTCTGTGAACAGGGGTACACTTAATTTGTTCTTTCACAGAGCATATATAACCAGTCTGTCATATAGCTAAGTTTACCTAAATGTCCTCTCAGTAGAGCATCTGAGGTTTTATTTCTGACCTTGTGTGCTTGGCTCTCTCCTACTCTGTTTGTGTAAAGAGCTGTGGAGAGGTTGTTAGGTGTGAAATGATTGGTAATTTTGTCTTATGTAGACACCTAAGGTATGTTTTATTCTTCCTGGACTTTCCCTTCTTTTATCTTGTTTGTTTTTGGTTTCATGTGTTTCTGAATAGAGAGGTAAACTTAAATGCTCTCTGCTGGGAGGAGTGGAGAGAGAGCCATCCAGAGCAACAGCAACAAACATTAAGCTTATCTGTGTCTCTTTGCAGAAATACCAAAACACCCATAAACCAATGCAGAGATGTGGTCATTAATCAGTGCTGCTGTTTTAGAGGTGAAATGACATCTCTTTTCCAAAAGTTTTCTTTAGGGCTGCAGAGTTTATTAACTACATCGTTTTTATGGAACTGCTTTTAAAAAAATTCAGGAAGAGGTGATCCAATGCTCTTTCTGGCCCTCTTGCTACATCTAAATGTGAGGCAATTTGAGATTCTGTTGTATTCATACTCTGCACCCAAGAAAAATGGGCCAAAAAAGCTGCCACCTTCCTGTTTGTCTCGTGTTGTTTGCAGTCAAAAGGTCTGCAGATATTTTCTCTGCACAGTCTGGGTTTTCCCACTGCTGTCTAGAATGTACCATTGCTCTTGATTGCCTTCAAAATAAAGCAAGAAGTCTTTTCGAGCTAATAGTGGAAAAAGTCACCACAGGTTGGGGTCATTCACAGTTGCTGCATCTGCATTAGGCTGCTTATGGAGGCAGAAAAAAACCTTGCAGCTGCTGCCTGTACTTGCCTGAGCCCTGCCTGCTGCTGGGGATTGCAGCAGCAGGTGCTGGAAAGGGAGGTTGAGGGCAGATGGCACAAGCACAGGGAGGGTAAAGGCTGGAGGAAGGGCTTACTAGGAAGAGGGGTATTAGCCAACTGTCTGTTATTGGAGTTGCTTTATATTCAGACATCATTATTTTTACTCATCTTTCAGCAAATTAAAATCAGCAAAGGTGGCAGTTCACATTCCTTGTGTTTTCTGCTAAGTATATGATACAAGGGCATGAAACTATGTATAGTCTTTAAGATACAAAGAAATACCTTCTTCCAAAAATACCATCTGAGATAAAGCAGTAAAAATCATCTAACTACAAAAATCCTCTCTCTTAGTGTTGTTTTTTAGGGTTTTTTGCTTGGTCTTTAGAAGGTTGCTGGTACTGTCTGTTAATCTCTCCTGTTTTCTGAATGACATGCAGATACGCATTTCTTAAAAACAACACACGCCCCAAACAAACTGAAACATGTTTGTTTGGTTTTCTTAATCCTTTAAGGTTGTCATCCCATATTTATGGAAAGATTTGAGCTAGGTTTTTCTTACAAGCCCTTTGCCTTGTCTGTTGGTGACTATAATAAGCTTAGTTAAAGATGTGATGAGATGTTTTCTCTGTAATTTCAATTACTATTGCTATTTGTCTTCTAAGCATAGGTAAGTTATAAGGCTTGTGGCTAGTACTGTGTAACTGTAACATGAGCTGCTATAATACCAGCTTGTTCCTGTAAAATACCAGCTTTTTGTCCTTTGAAATAGAACTTTAAATTTAAATCATCTGTCAAAAGCTGAAAACAGAACACTGCCTACTTTATAACAGGCATACTGTTCCAAAAAATGCTATAGAAATATCCTTTTCAAGTAAAACATCAAAAGAGTTTTAAAAACTCAGCTTCCTGAAACAGCAGAGCACTTATGTAAATAGAAAAGACTGTAGTTAGTACTATGTATTTTAAAGTCTGCCCCTTTGATTAAGCATTTTTATCTTGAACTGTACCAGATGAGGAAATTTTGTGGTGTAGCAGCGCATTACTAAGGAAAATCTTTAAAAATATTGAATTGGGAGGGTTAGCTTGTGTGAAAGTCACAGCATGAAACAAGAGTGAATAGTGCATAAAATTAGAGTGGTATTGCATGATTAGTAGACCAGAACCCAGATTTGTGTTGTTCTGGTGTTGCAGCAGCCTAACTTATAACAACCTGGATGGCTTTCTCTTTGTACTGCTGGAGAGTTTGCAACCTAAAGTATCCTCTACTTTTCATAGCATCATATAATGTTTAGGGCTGGAAGGGACCTCTAAAGGCATCTAGTCCAACCCCCATGCTGTGAGGAAGGACATCTTCAAGTAGATCAGGGTGCTCAGAGCCCTATGTAATCTGACCTGGAATATTTCCAGGGATGGAGCATCTTCCACATCTCTGGGCAGCCTATTCCAGTGTTTCACCACTCTCATTGTAAAAAAGATTTATTCCTTATATCTAGTGTAAATCTACTGTCTTTTAGTTTAAAACCATTACCCCATTGTCTTATGCCAATAGGCCCTGCTAAAATGTCTCTCCCCATCTTTCTTATAGCCCCCCTTTATGTAGTGGAAGTTTCTATAAGGTCGTCTCTTTTCCGGGCTGAACAACCCCAACTCTCTGAGCCTGTCTTCATAGAAGAGGTGCTCCAGCCCATCTCAGTGGCCCTCCTTTGGACCTGCTCCAACAGGTCCATGTCCTTCTGTGCTGAGGGCCCCAGGTCTGGATGTAATATTCTGGATGGGGTCTCACCAGAGCAAAGGGGCAGAGACCCTTTAACCTGCTGGCCGTGCTGCTTTTAATGCAACCCAAGATGCAGTTGGCTTTCTGGGCTGCAAGTGAGCATTGCTGGGTCATGTCCAGACTTTCATCTACCAATTTTTCACAGCCCTTCTCTGGAGGGTTGCTCTTAATCCCTGTATTCCTCAGCCTGTACTGATATGGAGTTGCTCTGACCCAGGCACAGTACCTTTTATTGACCCTTTGGAACCTCCTCAGGTGCCCATGGGCCCAGTTCTTGAGCTTGTCCATGTCCCTCTGGATGACATCCTATGCTGCAGTTTTCTCAACCATAGTTTGGTGTTTATGTAGACTTGCTGAGGATGCACTCAAATCCCCTGTCTGTGTCACCGATGAAGACTGAACAGTATGGACTCCACTTGCCACTCATCTCCATCCAGACATTGAGCCATTGATCAATGTCCAAATACCCTCTGGATGTGACCATCCAGCCAATTCCTCATCCACTGACTAACCTATGCATCAAATCAGTGTCTCTGCAATGTAAAGAGAAGGATGTTGTGGGGGACTGTGTCAAAGGCCCTCCTGGAGTCCAGACAGACATCTGTAGCCTTTCCTTATCCACAGTTGTAGGCATTCCATCCTACAAGGCCACTAAGTTGGTAGGGCTTGCATTTGGTGAAACCACTTTATCACATAATTAGCAATTTTATTCCTATTGGAAATTTTTTAAAGTCTTAGTTGTGTTTCTTATTGCAACTTTTTGATACTGTATGCCTCAAATTATGAAGCTGTATTAGTCTGAGTAATGGGCAACTGTGACTGTGAGGTGACTCTGGCTTTCAAGAAAGGAAGAAAAAACGTGAGCTAGAAATTGGCACTCACTGCATTCATGGTGCTTGGCAGCCTTTTCTTTTGAGGACATCCTCACCACTCTTGTACAATAGACACTTGTACTACACCTTCCTGCTGAAGTGGAGCTTGGAGAGCTGGAAAAACCTATAGCCATCAGACATTGGCATCACTAAGAATCTGAACTACAAGCAAAACATAAGTGGGTCTTGCTGAGGAGATGAAGCCTTTTTGTTTAAAACTATTCCTTTTCCTTAAATGTTCAGTTTACATTTTAAGAGATCATTTGAAGCAGTCCCTGCTTGCTTATTTTACCCGAGCAGACTCATTCCTGTGATAGACATTATGAAAACTTTGCATAAGAATTTTTTTTACAAACGTCTCTTTTATACGTTCTTAGATAAACACACAAAGATTTAATTTTTGTTGAATGGTAAAATGCTGTACTGACTCCTTAGCAGCAAGGATGTATTTCTGGATGTTTCTAACATGTATTCTCCTTTATTTCTTTGTCTATCTTTTTAAAAGACTTCTAAGCTACTTAGAAGACCAAAAATTGTGCTTAAGCTCTGTGCTTTATTGGAGCTATGCAGAAATTCGTTACCACTAAACTAGTGTTGAGGTTTCCTGTTTGCAGTTGTTCTGCAATGTGAGATGCAAAGTGCTAGTGCACCGTTGTTCTGCAATGTGAGGTGCAAGGTGCACACAGCTGCAGCTGTATTGGAGATTGGGATATCAGATATGCTGGGGGCTGGGAGAGGCCAACCTGACCTAGCAGCTGTCAGAAGCATTTGGCTGCAGAAACAAACCCCAGCCTTCACACCGCTGTACCTGTAAGGAGTGGCAGGGCACACCGAGGGGTCAGGGTCTGAGGCGTGTGAGTAGCAAGGTCAAATTAGTTAGTACAGCTCTAAATTACTGGATTATGAGTGATCCTTCACTTTTTTCGGAGATATACCAACTACTTATGTTAACAAGAAGTATAATCTAAAAGCCCCGTCCTTTCCATGCCTGTAGAAGGGGACTGTGGCAGGGCTGTCCTGTTGGGTTCATGGGCTGTAGTGCTTCTGGTGCTATTGAGTGTTGCACTGGCCTGTATCCCTCTTACCCTTTCATCTATAATTATGCCTTTCTGGTTGTTTTTTAATTTTTTTTCCCCAAGTGACTTGAAAGGAAACCAAGCGCTTTTTTGCACTTTAGAACAAATGCCCTGGTCCTGCCAGCAAAGCTGGCACCTTCTGAGCCTGCCTTTCCTACATTGTGGCTAGGGCTGTCCCTCAGCTGATTGTTAAATCTGTTCAGCTTGCGTGGATGGGTAGACCTAAACCAGGATCTAAAAAGAAGTGGAAAAAAATATATAGTGACTAGTTAATATTCTGTAACAGCTTTGTGGATGTTTCTGATATCTTGGGGTGTATTTGAACATTAAAAATGTTTTAATTTTTCTTACTGCTTTTATATGCTAGTTAATTACAAAGAAGAAAATGGTTGTCTCTAAAATAATCCCATATATAAAAATAAGTATTGAACCTTTTTCCTGCGTCATGTGCAGTCAGCTTATTATTCTAATTCTGTACTTATTATTTCGCTAATATTTAAACTGTTTCAATGCAGTTTTAGTACCTTTTTTACAGTTCTTGATGAGCTGAATTTTACTTCTTTCAATATTGCTATCAGTTTTTCCTTTTCACAGAAAGAATCAGGGAGAGAGGAAACAGAAAACCTCTACAACTTTTTACCTTACTTTTTTAACAGGTTATTTTTTTTAACCAATTCTTCTTTTGTAAATGTTAAATTGTGAAAGTAGGTTGCAAATTGTCATAAAACATTTCTCCTTTACAGTGGATTAATTTGTTTACATCTTTGTTCGCGTTTACCTTTTACAACCTTCCACTCATCTCTGCCTTCATCTTTGGAAAACTGAGCCCCTAAAATACAGACAGCAGCATCTATTGATTGTGTCTGTGTCTTCAGTTTGCACATCAAAGTAAATTAGATAATAATTACTTGTACTTATTCAGCTATCACTTTTAGTTCTGTAATCAATGCATCCTAATAAGACCTAATAGTGAAATACCCCAAATTAATTGTGCTAAAACAGTCAACTATTTTAGGTTGCCTGGTTGTGGGGGGCTTTGTTGCTTAGGTATCAGTTTGACACCTCAGAACCGCATAGCTGGGTGATGAATACTTGTTCACTACAGCTGTTTAGTTAACTTCCTTTAAAAGAGGGAGATAGTTTTTAATGCAATGACCTCTTTCCAAAGAAATGTGTCTTTTGGGGTGTGTTGACTCCCATTAGATAAAATATTCAAGTGCTAAACTGCAAAACCAGTTAGACAAAGTGGCCTTTATGTGATCTATCTCTGTTTGTCCAAGCACCAGCAAACAGCCCAAGCAACAAAACATGGAAAGGGTTTTACTGGTTATAACAAAGGTTATAATTATAGGAACTGGTTATAATTTGGGTCAGTTTGTTTACTCTTTTTTTGAGGTTTCCTTGTAACAATCATTAGAAATCTGTCTTCCTTGGTTTAGGTTAACTTTGGCCTTTGAATGAAGGAGATGATACATTCCTGTTTCTTCAAACATATTCCTCTGGAAGTAATTAAAAATAAATCCTAAAGGTGTATTGTTTTTCACAAGTGTTTATTTGAATTCACATTACTGGCTCTTTTTAATGCCTTCTGAGTTCTGCCTTTGTGTTAGTGTTTTACTAGGCCTCGAGAACTGAACGAAACAATTTCAAATGTAAAGATGTGTTTTTTTGATATTTCTATATATCAAAACTATTCATCTAGGCTGATATAAAAAAACTAACCACACACCCACACATGCAACAAAGACAAAAACTAGGTGAAAACAAAAATTCAAATTTCCTGAAACTGTAGGCAGGCTAACCAGCATCATCATAAACAAGAAAGCTTCAGATTTAGATTGTACTTCAGATGAAGTGATCTAATAGGAGTTATTAATTGCAGAATACAGTAAGTACGTTCAGGGAGTATGAAACAAGTCTGTGTGAACACAGACTTCTAAAACTTTATTTTCTGCATCTGTGTTACCTTAGAGGACCGAATATTGCCTGTTTGCCATAGCTGATGAAGCATTAACCAGGTGGGCACCAGATAGCCGGCCTGTGAGCAACAAATGCTGCATGGTCCATAAAACATTTTGATTTTTCAGAGTTTGGGGACAGGAGGAGAGGTTGTTTATTCTTCAAATCTTAAAGAAAACCATGGTCCATCATTAGCTAGTTTTCGATTCTTCCCATGTAATTAACTAAATATCATATAGTAATTATATTTTACTTAATTTTGTATAGCAGTTAGGTGTTTTATGTACATCAATGTCATGTAAAAGCCTCTGTATGAATTCTGTCCCTTTCTTTCAGTGTGGCTTAGGAAGACATCCAATTCCAGAACAGTCTATTATATCAATTGGCACTGCCTATTATTAGAATTTTTGCTTGTTCCCTTGGTGAGGGATTAAATTTCAAGCATTACTGTCAGTCAATTTTCAGTCATGTTCCTTCTTGCGAAACAAATTGTGAACAAGGAGAGCAACTGCTTCCTTTCTCACTGCATCTTTACCTTCTGTTTGCATGGTCCTAACTAACCCTGACATAACTGTGAGCTTTTCTCTTTAGGGCAAGAAAAGATGCTGCTTTTCTGCCTGCCAGACCAGGGCATTAAACTAGTCACAGTGTTAACTTGTGTCAGTCTATAGGAGAAAATTCCAGTTCAGGTGGCATGCTGATAAGAATTCTTTCCTATTTGTCATTGTGGGAGAAATGCATTACTCCTATGTGGGGAGGGGGGAGAGTGAGGATTGATATTCCAACCCGGTAAAAAAGAATGGGATCTGCATAACAATTCTTCATATTTTGGTATTTAAAATGACCATCTGAATAAATATTTCATGTAAAGACTCTCTAGTAGATGAACAAGCTTGATGGAGCAAATTCTCTTAAGTTCCTCTATGTTTAAGTTTCCATCATCTCAAATATTACTTGCATGGCTCGGTTTTAAGCATGGCTTCAAAATGGCGCAGGTGTTTCTTTGTTTAGTTTATCTTCCTGCCATTGCTAAGTTGTTGGATTGTTGAGAGTTTGTTGAGTTGACTCAAAGTCATACAAAAGCTACAGTACCAGATATTCCACCAATATCTGCATTATCCTTCCTTATGGTTAGTTAATGTTCCTCACCTGGCAGAGCAGACTTTCAGTACAGCTGTAACTGTCTTGACTTTGGCTTTTGTTCATTGCCTTCTTGGCTGGGCAATATTTCAGTTTTTGCCCTCTCTCCCAAGGATAATTTTGTGTAGAAAAATTTTCGTATGTGCTTCTGCAATAGGGCAGCTTCCATTGAAGACAGAACTCCTTTCCTAACAAAACTTAAGATGAAGGGAAGTAACAAAGTGGCTGAAAATACACAAACTCAATCTAAACTATATTAGTTTTAACATTTCAGTAAAAATGCAATGTTGGTAAAATAAACTAATTTTTTAAGACTGATAGCAGTGAAGAAATTGCAGGATTAAAAGGAGTTGGAATTGTGTATTGGTATTATAAGAATTGCCTTTTGAAGGTCGGAGTTATGGAGTTCTGTTTGCTCTCATTTAATGTGGTGTCTTCATTTTGAGTTGTTTTTGATTTTTAAGGTTGGAAGTTGGATTGCCATAAAAGTAAAGCAAATGACTTGATATGATAAGGTAAAAACCAGGGCCATGTGAAACAGTATTGTATGGAGGAAGGACTTGCATTTCATCGATTGTATGGAGAAAAGACTGTTACAGTTTCTTGCAGAAGTATTTGAAAGCTTTTCTCTGGTGGTTTTTGAAGTGTGGAATGTTCTTCTGTCAGGTAGAAGACCACACAGTATTGCAGGAAAAGGACTTCTGAGCTTTTTGAGAAGGAACTTTCCAGAAAGTTGAACACTTCTAGCAGTAATGGATTTTCATTTTCTTGATGTGAAGGCATCTTATGTTGCCATTAAAACATTTGGGAACTGTGATATCTTTTATTTTGCAGTATGTAAGCAGTACACTAAAGAAATTTAATGCTTTTCGTCTGTGTCAAGTTTTTACAGTACTCTCAGATGCTTTGGGAGGCTGTGTTACTGTGTTTTCTTTTCATTTTCCCCAAATCTTGTTATGTTGTCTGCTTATAATCATTGATTTGGCACATGGCTGTGTTGCAGAAGCATTTCAAAACTATTACTTCTACAGCCCTCCTTCTGGGAAACAAATGTTTATTTACATACTAGGAAATCTTAACTCTGCAGATGTCACAGGAAGAGCCATATTGTCCTTGATGGAGACAGACTAATGATGTAATCATAAAAAAATAATTTTAAGAACTTTAATGTATTTCTCCACATTAAAAGCAAATGAAATAAAACAAAACAAGCAAACAACCCCAAAACACAAAACAAAATTCGCTCCCCCCCAAAGAACAAACCTAAAACTAAAAAAAATAACCCAACACAATAAATTCTATACACACATATACAGCTTTAAATGGAAAAATGTTTAGCTGCAATTACATTATACATTATGACTCTAAATCCTGTTTCTGCTTGGGAAGGAAAGTTTGTGCCACTAAACATTTAGTAAAACCTGGACTGCTTTACTGAAAGGGGTTAAGTGTGAGCATGGTGCTCAGGAAAATTGGCTTCTCTATATCTGAATACTTCTGCCAAAATTGCATTGTGCAAGGGCCTGCTTGTGAAGTGACATCATTTCTCAGACATGGTGACAGTTTTACATGTCTACACTAATGGGAATTTAAGAAATCGAGTGGGTTTGAGCACCCTATCCTGGTGACTTTCAGAGGACTGCCGTTGATGATGTCAGCCCCAGTATATAGTTTCTTCCTGTGCCTCTTGCCCAACACCATGGGGATAAGCTTGATGACTCTTACAGTAGGGGTCAATTAAAATTCATTTTTCTTCAAAGGTATATTAATAGTTTTACACCAGTCCCTACTCAAATATTATTCCTAATGTGGGAATTATTTTTATTTATTTTTAATATTAATATGCTATAATATTGATCACTTTTACTTGCCTGTATTGTGAAAATCACCTTTTTTAGAAGGGGAACATATGTAGTGGTGACATCAACCAACTGCATTGATGATGTCCTATTTCTTCACTTTCTCCACGTCCCCAGGAATAGTAAGAATTGACCATTTTACAATTGCTGAGATAAAATAAACCAACCTAAATTGGAGAAATAGATTATATTGACAACACCAACCTCCACAACATGTTTGATTGCAGTCCCCTGTGGCTACATCAGCTTATCGACCAGTAGGGTCTGTGTCCATTTTATGTCAGTCAGAAAGCTGGGCAGTTTATTGAAGGCTGAGGTCCAAAGTTCAGGCTCTTCTCTGTCACTGTCAGATGGGATTATTACTTTAGGGGGAAAAATGTATGTGAATGGTTACTGGCTTATTTATTGTAAAACTATCAGTTCCACTGCATAAGTCACAGCCCGTTTGAGTTGTAAGGATTGTACTTCTCAGTTATTCAAAGCATCGTAACTCCTTTTTAAATTCCTCTTGGGGAGCTCAGCCATGCAAATGCATATTTGAATAATGTTTTAATTGTTGTATGTTCTTTCTGGTTTTTGATTGATTGGAAAATGAGAACTTAAACCTGTTCAAATCAGTTCTAGACTTTCAAAAATCATACCCTACCTTGGCCATGAGGGGTGATTTTGCTGGTGCTTGCCAGAGCTTTGCTGTCAAATGTCAATAGCTCAGGCCTATGTGATGTTCTCCTAGAAACAAAATTCATTATAAGAGGAGGCTATTAATTTATAATAGGGCCCACTATTATGTTTTATGTTTATAGATGAAATAAGGAAAGCATTTATTTTTCCTAGAGTAGATAAGCTGGCTTGTCTGTCTGGCATGCACTTTTCACAGTTTGTGCTGTAGCTAAAGGGGGAAGTGTGTGTGTCTGAGTTTGTGCATGTATTTACAGACTGCAGAAGGAACCCTTTTAGAATATAGGTGATATAACTTACATGCTGAACAGAATTTCTGAATGAAGTTTGGTTTTTAATTACCTTTCTGTCACGTAAACCACTAGGTATCAGAGAAGATAGGGTTGTGGACTTCCAAGACCTAGGCAACAGTCAAATATTACAGAAATCTTTGGACATTAATAGTTTGAAGTACTTCTGCACCTTTTTCTACTAATCTGTAGTTTAAATTAAATCTACACCTTTTATTTAAAAATCCCAAAATCTGCTGCATCGATTTTCAAATATGTTCTCACCTCCTGCTCTTGCTGTCCTCCTTCATTTCCCTCTCCCCCAGCCCCCACGGCAGTAATTAGAACGTTTTAGGTGTCTTCTCAGAATTTAGAAGGTAAAATCAACATGTCTCAGTTGGCATTATAACATATTGGAATGTCATTGGTACTAGCGTTGGACTTTTCCTTGCACACTATTGTGCCTGCCTCACATTGTTCCTGGTAATTGCTGGGATGCGTAGGAAAACGTGGAGGCATGCAGCTGTCTTTGTGCAGCTGACAAATAGCTTTGGAAAAGATCATTGTTCTTACAGGTAAGTGAGGGAAAGACAACTCATTCAATCTTAATGGAACTCTGGATATGTTTCAGGTAGGGAAGAAATGAAATCTGGTGGGTGCTCTTTTCTACCCCACTGACTAACGCCTGGTGCAGGACTGTGCTGAGCTGGGATCTTCTGGGAACAAAGGAGGAAGTGAAGACTCTTAAAGGCAGTTTTGTGCTGCCTGCACAAAACGGTGAACAAAGGCTTCCTAAAGACAGTGCCCTCTTATTGATGGCAGATTTCCTTTCTGGGTTGCATTCTTCTTGAATTATTTCTTAACTTTCTACTAAATGAAGATGGACAACTTTGTTTAAATACAGGAAATTTAGATTGTCATATTAGTATGAGGATGTGGAACTAGTGCAAAAGGAAAATACATTTTTGGAATGCTTCTATTGATGTTTTTTTTCTCAGAACTTGGACTGCCACACGTGGGATACTTTTATAATGTTATATGCAAAAATTAAACAGATTTTACAAGTAAGCTTCTGTTAATATATATCTGTGTAATATTTTATATACATTCTGAGGAAGTGAAGGTGATACATTATGACTAGAATTTAGTATCAAGATGCTGTCATATTTTAGTGGCTGAAAAACCAAGAAGTCATTATAACTTCCCTTATTTTTAAAAGAGGATTTTCCCTAAATGGCATTCTCATTTTCCCCTAGTCTTTTTCTTGCATATTTTAGAAGAATTCAAAGGAAAAAATGAATGAGAATTATATGACATAATTTACTGAGGATAATGTTTTAATATTTTGTTGCAGAAGGACTCCATGAAAGATGACAGAAGAAGTTATTGTTATTGCAAAGTGGGATTACACTGCACAGCAGGACCAAGAACTTGACATCAAGAAAAATGAGCGTCTTTGGCTATTAGATGATTCTAAGACATGGTGGAGGGTAAGAAACGCGGCCAACAAAACGGGATATGTGCCATCAAATTATGTGGAGCGAAAAAACAGCTTGAAGAAAGGTTCTCTGGTTAAAAATCTAAAAGACACATTGGGTAAGTCATTTTGTATTTTGGAATAAATTTAGTAGACTTGATGAGTTTCAGGTTGGGAAAGTAATGTGGATATAAATATTTCATAACATGCGTGTTTGGATTGTCTTTATGCTTAGTTTGAGGTGACATGATGGGCAGATGATTGAGGGAGGGAGAGACAGAGAGTGGGTGTGGGTGGAGAATCATGTGTAAAAATCTGTAATGTGTTTTCTTGCACCGCATCCAGAAGAAAAAGATGTTACTTTTGTTTCAGTTTGTCAAAGGTTGTGTATTTTCAGTGGCTGACAAACTGTGAGTTTCATACACGTGTCAACTGCTGAATCCTCTCTTTTCATGCCAGCTCCTCTCACTTGAAAGATGAAGGATGTAAACTGGATTGTTCAGCATAGTATAATAGCCAAAGATAAATCACTTTGTGAATGGGATTTTATGGCATGGCTACGTACAGAATCAGGGGTTAACTTTCTGTGGTCTGCGATGTTCTGTTGACTTTCAAGTCCTTAAATAGGTATTCTGTTTTATACTTGCACATAAAGTGTTCACAACAGTATCTCATACGTATAAAATCTAGCTTTGAAAAATTTTGTGTGTGTTTTAAAGAAATCTATTTGAAAGTTAAGTGAAATGTTTTTTTCCTGTGTTCTGTGAAGTCATACATAGGGAAAATATGTTCTGTTGCAGACTACTGTAAACAGCATGACTCTTCAATAGAAAAATTAGGATTTGAGATTATTAGAAGCAAAAAGGTTCACTTAAAAATAACATGGCAATAATTTATGTGGGATTTTCCTGTGCCAGTGTTGTTTCTAACAGGTTTTGTTTCTTAGTCACTCCTTCATTACCATGTCTTCCACTACTGAGCTGCCATAATGTATGTAGAAATTGAGGACTAGAGGATGGGTAGCAGGCAAACAAGGTTATCATAAAATTTACTGTGGTAATATTTAGTACCACACTCCTTTCTACAGATACTCTTGGAATATACTGATTACAGTGCCAGGAAATGTGATTATGCCTTTTCAAAGATTTGTGTGGTTAAAATCAAAGTCCCAGTTGTGACATTAAGCTCCTTTTATATAGATGTATGTTGTTTAAAACATAAATTTAATGTATGTATTTTGTCTGAAAGGTCCTTAAGGAAAGGATTGCAATCCTGTTGTAATAATATTTAAAGTGTTCATGTAAAATGTGGGCAATATTTACTTGATGTAAACACATTTTTATTTATGTCCAACAGAGATCTATTTAAGTGAAGGAATAGAGTTGTGTCCTAGCCTGTGTGTGTGTTTGTTTTCAGTGGTGAAAGGTGCATGGTGCAAGGTTCCCTTCACTGTGGTGGGGAATGATGAAAAGGTGTGAGAAAAAAGCTTGGTGGTTTAATGGCTGAGCCATCCCTAGGTGTCACATCTTCCAAGGCTCAGCCCTTTGTGCACACCTGCACAGGTTTTTAAGTTCTGAAGCACTGTTAGGACAAGTTAGGCATTCCCTGTTCCCTTTCTAATGGTTTTCTCTGTGTTTGTTCAGCTGAGGCAGTAAGTGCCTTAGGATGGAGTCTGGCTTTTTTTCTGCAGTGTCACCACACTTACCTGGTGAGCATCCAGAGTGTAAAGCACTTCTCATGCTCTTTTAAGCTCGTACACCCTGGGACACTGAGAAACTGCCTAAGGCATACCTAACTCACAAACAGATTCAG
Source organism: Catharus ustulatus (assembly GCF_009819885.2). NCBI lineage: Eukaryota > Metazoa > Chordata > Aves > Passeriformes > Turdidae > Catharus > Catharus ustulatus. Next base: position 96,046,275 of record NC_046222.1, read on the forward strand.
AATATTTTTAACATCCACCCAAAAGAGCTGGTACTCTCAAGAGTATTCTTTTTTAATAGTTTAGGTGCTGTGAACTCCTTACCGTAATGAAACATGTATGTGCTGTGCACCACGTATTTGTACAACTTTTTTTACCTTTCTTGAATCAGAATCCTCAACTAAACCATAGTCTTTAAGCCTTTCCTGTTTTGTTATAATTTCCCATTCAGAACAAGCAGAGCATATGTCCTTCCTTAGTGGATCCATTGTTTTGAGAGGCCATCAAAAATGTGCTCCTTCTTTTTAAACAAAGACTTGCAAATTGCAAGACTGATGCTTCATCTAGTGAAACAGCTTTTGAAAGTTTTGCTTTGCCCAGTGAAACAAGTTCTTAAGTTCTGTTTATACAAATATGTCTAATGTATCATCATGCCTGCCTCTCCAAGGATCACAAGAAAAGTCTCATTAAAATACCTCCTAACCCAGCACAGTTGGGAATGATGGTCATGAGTATTAGTCCTTAAATCAAATCTGTTTCCAACTTTGATCTTGAAGCTACTGCCAAAATATCAGGTACTGAACTTAAAATAAACCCAAAAAAGTGTCACCTAATAGTCTTGTCAATAATTAATCATGAATCTTGTGAAATCTCGAGAGAGAAACAGCCAACTCATAGCTACTTCCAGTGACGTACTTGCATCCCCCTTTCATACTTGTGTCGCTCAAGCACATGATTGTTCCCATGGAGATGCACTTTTCCCTGCCTCTTTCCTAATAGATTACATTTCCTTGTGTTAAAAATAATAATTCATCTGAAAGCATCATTGTCATGCAAATGATGTCATGCGTTGTCTGTGTGATTATCTGCCACTCTTGTGCTTATTCACAGTAATTACCAGTGTTTGATTTATATTTTTATAATCAATAAATATGAAAAGTGCCAGCCGTAGTTCAAGTTGTGGCAGACCCTGTAGGAGCTGTAACTATTTAATTAATAATTCCCCTCATTTGCTGTTGAAGATACATCATCTGAATAGTTGTTCATCTTTGGCAGCCTGTGTTCTAATGAAACTTTATGCCATGAGTTATGTTGGTGTCTTGTACACAAAAACACACAAAAGTACACCGCAAAAGTTGGCTATGTTTTCAAAGTTGCTTTTATCAGGAGAATTTATAATCTCATCAGACAATTAAGTCATGCCTGTTTGATGCTAAAAACTAATTTTCCCAGAACTGTTGGCTGTCATTAATTATATCTCAACCCTTGAATATTTTATTAATAGTCCTATCAGCTTTACCATTTTTTGGCTTGGGGTTGGTGGAAGGTTAATGAACGTGTGGTTACCTAGAATAGGCAGCTTGATGTTTTAAAATATCAGCCCATTTTTAGCAATGTCTTAAGGCTTCTTGAATTTCCATTTTATTTCAGTATTTTTGAAAAAAACATCAAATAAAATGTATTCAGAGACAGCTCTCCTAAATGTGTTGGGTACTTATTAAAATGCTGATTAACATTTGTTCAGCATATGTTCATTAAATCAGTTCCTTGTGGACTGAAAAATAGCTCACCCAAAATCTCAAATGACCCCCAGTAATTTCTGAAGAGATACTTCAGAATCATCCTATGCCTTTTTACAAAACAATAGCCTTTTCTATGCTGTTTGCTTCATCTGTACCTTTTTAAGGGCTTGCTCAGTTCTATTGTATCTTTTTTTAGGGACATCAGGGAATTTTCCATAACTTTTAACTTTCCTTAAATTACTTGGAGGAACTTCGAGTCTTGTAATTCTTGAATTGATGGATATCTGGTTTTGTAATTTTTCTGTTTGATATGTGCTACTTGTGTCTTCTTAAATCTCTTTCTTGAATGAGGTCTAATGAATAGTCAGCTACAATGGTCTAGTTTTAATTATGGAAGTATAATGTATAGGCCACCTATAGAATATTTAAAATGATTCATCTTCTCATTCCCATTTTTGTCTTAACTGATTGATACTGCTAGTAAAAAGTTAATGGTAATTTGGCCATTTCAAATTGCTGTCTTCTGTTTGCTCATACTGAATGAAATCTGGTAATTATGACTATTCTTAAGGCAAAAGTCAGCTTCCATGCCTGTGATTAAAATTTCATCTTCATTCATTATAATGAAGTTTAAAATAGATTCCTCTTACAGTATTTCATTTGTGGGGAGGGTATTTTTTGTACATTTTTAGTAGGTCTTGCTAAGTAGGAGACCTCCAGCATGCGTCTTTTAAACTGTAATTTTCTGTAATATAATTCTTCCCATGTGCTGGGGGGTGGAAAGGAATTCCCATATCCATTTGGTTGGAGTGGGTGTTTGCCAGCACCACCCCCAGAGCTGCCTCTGAGTGCGGCTCCACGGGTTTCCCCGCCTGCAGCAAAGATGATCTATGCCTGCTGGCTCATCTCTGTCATGCCAAACAGAAACCTTATCTGAAGGAAGCCAAAATAATTGAGAAGTCAGTTGTTTGTGTACTCAAAATAAAACTTCTACATTTTTTCCATCCCTTTGCAAGTCATTTTCCTGGCAGCAGCACAACTCCCCAGGCAGCAGAGTGCCATGAGTGACTGAAGCGTGTGATCCAGCAGCAGGGTGCCATTTTCATGGGAATCCATGGTTTTCTCAATGTTACTGCTTTTGCTTCACAACCAGCACTGCATATAGGCTTTTCTTACAGGTTTCTGGTCTTGTTCCCTGTGTAAGAAACCCTGAGGACATTTCTACTCTGCTGTTGGTGTGGACTTTTGAACAGTTGCCCTGCAAAAGAAAAAGGTTTAATAAAATGTGTGTTGAAAAGGAGATTGCACACCAAGAATACAGGAGAGGTATTTCCAAATCTGTAGGAACAATAGAAATGGATGAGTTTTGATGGTGATGGCAAGTAACACCAACCTTGATAATATTTCAGAGACACGTTTGAGTGGCATGAGAGACTTTTAAAATTGCTCCTTTATTAAGCTTCTGGAAGTCTGCAAAACTTTTCAGTAACTTTTTAGTTTTAATTCACCCAGTATGCCGGATTTGGAAAGGAAGAATTGTCGAGTAAGATGTAATGTAGAGAATCTTGCTTGCATCAGTGTTCCTAGCAGGTTAATCCAGAAGTGTTGTGAGCATCCAGGAGTATTTCCTATGTTTGTCAACCCCTGTGGTCTATGTCTGCTTGGGTCAGGCTGTAGATCTGCAGCAGTCCCTAAATGCCATATATACTGATGCTTCCAGGAATTAATAGTTTTATATCTCTCTCCTCAGTTTTTTTTATGAAAATGCTGGGTGTTTTTTTCAAATTTATAACTTCATATTTTCCCATTTGAGAGCTACTTAGTACCACTTTCTCAATGCGCATTTGAAAATTGACAGGGAAGTTAGCCCTTTTTTGTTTGCAGAGTCACTGCCTAGTAAGAAGAAGAAATGAGGAATTGGACATTCTTTAATGCAATTTTTTTAGCAATGGAATGCTGTTCCTCTTGGTTGGTTAAGAGGCTTGGTGTACTTCCTTTTTACATATAAATATTTCAACTCAGATTTACACAGTTACCATCATAGTTCTGTATAACATGATTATGAAATCTCATTCTCCAAGTTCTCGTGTGTGTGCTATTGGCCTCTATTTTTTTTGTTTGTTTGATTTGGTTTTGAGGACTTTAAAAAAATATTTTAATATTACCAAAATATATTTTGGTAGTTCTGATGTGACGTGTGTGGCAGATTTAATTATATAAGTTTGTATTTTGACATTCATCAGATTGGTTCTAAATCTTGTTTTAAGTATTGAAATTTGATTACTAAAGTCTTTCACTGGTAAAAGTTACTTATATGACTCTAATGTTGTGGGTTTTAGCTGAATATTTTCCAGTTCTTCCAGACTAATTTTTAGAAGTGTAATCAGAAGAAGTATGCACAGTATTTTTGGCACAGTCAGAGCTTGATGAATTTGTTTGTTTGTCAGTGACCTATCTGAGCCTCTTCTACAAGATCGCAGAAAACATATTAAATTCATAATAGAACTAAGTCCCAGTTTGAAAATATTTCTGTTAGTTCTTAATTAGTTATTTCCAGTTCTTGTCTTCTCTGCACACCATAAGGGTATAAAATTTGCTAAAGAATTAAAGAATGGTTGAAATAAAATAAATATGGTATCATTGTATAATAAGTACACTGTTGTATAGCACAGCCTCTTAAAATTTATACAGCTCATGTTAATAAAAACAAGTCTACCTTACAAGACAAACAAGTTGTTTTAATCTCTTTAGAGCTTCAAGCTCCCAGTGGTTTTGGCCTTCCTTGTCACAGACCTGTAAGAAATGCTAGTCTTTCCATTCAAAAAACAGCATTTAATGAAGTTGATTTTTAAAAAATATATAACTTATTAAAGAATATAGCTACTTGTCAAATTATTTATCACGTATTAAAATTCCTAAGAAGGAATTCTGTGAAGTTTTTGTTTAGCCAAATATTTCTAGCTGAAATTAATGGTAAAATCAATCCCTTCATAGGAATTCAGCAAACATGAAAGTATTTTTTCTGTGTCACTTATTGTTGCTTTGAAGCTTTCTAGCTTGTCAGAAAATGTGGGCATGACAGTAGTGACATGTCTGTTGTGCCTCTTGGAGAATTAGCTGAGGGCAAGTCATCTCTATTTGCACTTTAAAGGAGTTAGCACTCTGGAATTTTAAGTTCAAATTTAGGGAGAGGAAGTAGTGGAAGTGTTTATGTACAGCACAAATTGTTCCTCAGTTTCCTAGAATAGCTCATTTCATGGTTGAATTTGTTCAACTGAGGCATCTTCTCTGCTGTGCATCATCCTGCTTTGTAGTCGCATTGCTCAAAGTAGGCATGTTTGTTTGTGAGACAGTGTGGCAATGGTGGTGACTCTTCACCAGTGATGAAATTGAGGAGAACATGGTTTTGTGGTAGTGAGAGAAGTGATGGTGTCCTTTAGGTGTGGTGTCTTTAGTTTAGGGGAAAAAAAAAGCTGGAACAATTGCATTTCTTCCATGTTCACAGTAATAATAGATTATGTGGTTACCTGGATTGGTAAGAAAGGAGTAATGGGAGATTTTCACAATGATTTCAAACACAGGGAAGAGATTTCTTCCATTCCCACCTAGAGCATGTGGAGTTAGGTGCTGGCAGTGCTGGTGCCACTGGAGTGGTAGCAGATGATTTGTATAATATGTAATTGTAATACTTTGCTGCTTTCTGAAAATATGTCTACGTCACAATTATCATTAAGACTTAGACTTAGTTAAAGTAGCAATTTTAACATTTTTGATGAATTTGAAGATACTGAGACGTACTCAATGGCAGTAGTTTTGTATATGGAAAATGACACAAGAATATACTGATGACAAAGTAGGGTCTGCCTTCCTACTGTCATTTAGATACATAATTTCAAAAAAATATATTAATTTTTAATGAGTGTTACTATAAAATGTTAAAATGTTTATCTAGAATCCAAAACAAACACATGAATTTATGATTTTGGGCATATTGTACACCCACAAACATTTAAATAATTTTAAGATGCATATCAACTGTGTCCACCAAAAGTAACATTAAAGAAATCCAAGTCTCTGTTTGGTGCAACTAAAATCAGGCTTTCTAAAAAATATTGTGTTGTAATTTCTAAAGAAACATCTGCTTGGAGAAAGAAAAAGTCTGAAGTTGCAGAGCAGACTAATTCCAAACAAACAAACCCACAAGAAAAATCCCCACTGAAAATGAAACACAAACTTGAAACCTTTTAAAGAGCTAAAGGCAAAGAATTTTGGTGGATATTCTGGAGAGCATGTGGTTCAGAATACTGCTTCTTTTATTGCTTGATCAGACTTTCTCTGCTGGATGTATGTACAAGGCCATTTATCTGCTCCAAAGTGAAAAACCAAAGCAACAGTGAATGCAGAACCTGAAGCTTGTTGCAGTGCTAGCTTGTAATGTTTCAGAAGTTTGCTTTTATCAGTTTACAATTATACATTATATTCTGTTGAAGTTTTAGCTTTATTGGGGTAGATTATCTATTAGAGTAGATAATTCAGAGGATGTGCTGCTTCAAGAATTTTAAAAAAATATATAATGGAAACCATGATGTGTGCTACCTTTCAGCAGATTTTTCTTCTGTGACAGTTGCAGTAAAATGTTGCAAGGCTGAAGGCATAAAGAAATCCTCCTATTTTTAGTCTATATTGAGTAAATGAATGTGTTAATTGTATTAGAAGTTTTATCTAATAGATAGACTTTTTTCCTCCTTTCCTGTACAGAATGTCTGCATGTGCTTGGAGGTACATTGACATTTACAGATCAAAGAATGAGCCTTTATTTTATTGATAATTATGTGTGGAAAGATAAAAGGATCACCTTAACTCAGTGTGGTTGTGTGTACTGGTGTCTTTGGTGTTATTTCCCTCAATCATCACCTTGGAAGACCCTTGGTCTTGCCACTCTCTGAGCTATTTATGTTTCAACCTGTAAAGTCTGGCCTTGAAGCAAGCCCAAAAATTAGCTCCCGTGGTAGTTTCACAGCTCACTATTAAAGAGAGTCACTCCATTGCCAGTAGCACTTCCTACACCCTGTTCCAGCTGTGGAGGCAATCTTTTACTTTCTTACCATTAAAAGTTTGTGTCTGAGCTCTCAACCCTTTTGATGTTTCTTTTTTTACATAGAATAAAATACTTTAAGCGTTCTGTTAATTATGTCTCTTCTTCTGAACCAGTGAAAATAGAGTAGTTTTTTCTTTTTTCCCCAGATACTGTCTTGTAGTGGATTTCTTGCATAGTGTTCTCTTCTGTCTTCCTTTCCCTCAGGTTCCTGGGAGAACTGAAGTTGGCTGAGGCAGCAGAACTGGGGCTGCAGTGTAAGTCACTGCATTGCACCTATCTACCTGGGTTGGGCTTTTTCCATAAGCACACGTTTGTAGGGGTACATGTGTTTGTGTGCTCTGAATACTGTCATCCCCTTTGGTTTCACAACATATAAAGGTGGTAGCAGAGAGAAGAAACAGATGACAGTAGCTGAGGTATTAGAGGTATTGTGTACTTTGTTTGGTGTGTGGAGCTGAGTCACTGTTCTAAAGACCAAGCTAAGGTAACTGGCAAAAATCAGTGCCCTCTATATGTACTCTGGGGGACACCATTTTCCAAAAAATCACAGTGACTCGAAGGACAAGAGATTCTTCAATACATAGGTGACAGTGACTGTTCTTTCTCCCACCTTAGAATCATTGGGGAGTTCTTTTCCTTCAGATGTGGCTATGTCCTTCAATATGCAACCCTGAGTAGTTTAATATTCCCGGGAATTTTAAGTATTAACTTGTTTCTTTTTCTCTACGTGTTTGCACTTGGGTTCCATTGCTTTCTGTTTCTCAGGTTTTTCAAAGACCTGACCAATAGGTGGTTATTCTGTGGCACATTCTCATACCATGCAAACAGAATTTGTAAGTTAGCATTCATGCCAGAAGAAACTGGGCTTTGTCTTACAATGTGTAAGGAAGGGTTTCCTTCTATTTTTTGAGTCTCAAAAGTGTTCTGTTTTGTGGAGTCTGTCCATAAAACAGGAATTGACATGTGTGGAGTGTATGTAGACATAAAGTGCAAAGCTGTAATGCTGGAGGGAATGCCTATCTCCATTGTTTTAAGGGGAAAGGTTCCAGCACAGATGGCATTTTATGAGAGTTGCTTCAGTGGTGAATGTGACTGCTTACTGACGAGTTATTTGTGTGATCTCAGCAAGTTCATTTGGACAGACACCTCTCTTAATGGTTGGTCAGCTTGGACAGGTGGACATTTAAGCGTGCTCTTTCTAGTAGATGAATATTTGTAGCTATATTTTGCACTAGGAATTGATTTAGGACTTAGGCTGTAGACTCTCTAAATTGTATGCAATCATTACCATCACTCCTGTTGGCAATCTTTGGGATTTTGTAGATTAAAGGAAATGGAAAATGAAAGAAAAAGGAAAGGAAAAATGTATTTTGATGTGGTGGAAATGTTATTCTTCTTGTTTATGGGCTGTAGCAGTTTACTAGCCAACCTGTAAGATACTTTTTAAATTGTTCATTCAAGAAATTGTTCTCCAGAATATGAGATAAATGTAATACTTTATTGTTACTCTATAGTTATTGAGTTTAAATCTACGGAAGAAATTGTTCTTGTTTGTGTGGGAGTCCTGGGTTTTGTGTTTTGGCTGTGAGGACTACACCTCAGAGGAGATGGGCTGTTTTGTTAAGTGAGCCATTTCATACTGTTACTTCTCCTTCAAACATCGAGAGGCCTGGCTTTGTGTATGTAGCTGCAAATAACCTGAGAGGCCTTGATTAACGGAGCTATGTGCATTGAAATTCAGAGAGGAAATTAGTACAGAAAAGATGATGTTTAGTTTGCCTTCCCCTTCCTTAAAGGAGTTTGCAAGAAAACTGCAGTATTTGGCTTCTAAGGATTTTTAAGGTTTCTAAAGAGAAAATGTAATAAACATCTTGTATTTTCCTGTAACGCTAATTTAATGTTGGAAAACATTAGTATAGTATAATGTGGGCATTCTGGCAGAATTTCTAAGGCTTTACATCATGCTTGGTGTTAGTATGGGTCAACTGGAGTAAAACACAGTAAACTCAAAGGGTAGAAGACTGTTGTACTTTCAGGAGGGACTGTCCTGAGCTTTTTGATGCTGAGATACTGTCCTTTAGTCAGTATTTGGATCATTGTCTTCTAAAGCATTTCTTTGACTTGAGGGGCTGTATAATTGCTGCTTTGTAGTTTCTCTGTTCTAATTTGGGCTTGGTGATCCAAACTTCAATCTCTATCTGTAACATCTGTGACATCTTTGCTTTTAAGATACAGAATTCAGAGTAAATATGAGCATACAAAAAGTGAAAGGACGAAGTTAGAAGTATAGTTACGTGTGTTTAAAATAGAATAATTCCATCTTGGTTATTTGGAAGCGTCTTTAAATTGCAGGGTTGCCATCTTGCATTCAGGATAGTCTACTTTGTACTTGCTGTGGTTTTTTTCCTCCATTTCTTTTTAATTGAGTGGGTTAGTGTTAGGAAGTCACATTTGTATCCTGAGCTGTCCTGTGCACCTTTTTTGCTTCATGTAAATGTGAGATAGCTAGCTATAAATCATCTTTCCACAAGTACTGGAAGGGGAGAGGGAACATAAGGTATGATATGCTTCCTGAGGGACAGGAGTATGCATTGAGGTAGACAGTTTGGAGCTTCTCATGCATATTAGTGATTTTTTTTTTGTCAATATCCTCTGTTAGTGTTCCTGAAGGAAAGGCAAATCAGTGTAGCTTCTCTCCTCTGCATCAAGGGAGCAGAAACCAATGGGAAGTCTTATATGGCTGCTGTGCCTTCTCCTCACATTTTATAGATATGTTCTCAGAATTATAGGGCTACCTTAGACTTAAGGTATTTCTGATTATATTCTTTTATCAGTACATCTTTCAAAATTGAGATAGCATAACTTATAAGATTACAAATTAGGTGGAAATATTTTTGTGTTTGAAAGCAGAGACTGCATACTTAAAGCAAGCAAGCTTCAATTTAAATGTGTAGAGAGAAATTGGAATGGTAGGTCTTGAGAAAGCCCATTCATTTTATATACAGTAATTTCACGAATACAAACCACACCATTTTGACTAAAATTTTGCTCCCACACCAGAAATGTGGCTTATACTCAGGAGCAGCTAATATGTGAATAATTTTCTGACATTTACAACCCCAGAAGTGTAGCCAGGGTGCCGAGCTGAGCACCTGCCAGTAAAACCCAGGATTTCGCGATTGTTACAAATTGGTTACTGTGTTGCGCGGCAGGTGGGGCCAGCTCAGTGCCGGCAGCGCGGGGTGGGGGGTGAGGTAGGGGAGCTCCCTCCTTCAGGCGGGGGAGAGGCGGGGGGCTCTGTGTTCACATCCCCACGGCTCCTGGGGTAAGCGGGGGGCTCCTGACCCCGCCTGCTGCAGCAGGAGCAGGCAGGCTCCGCCTCTGCCTGCCACCACCACGGCGGGAGCGGGGGTGCTCCTTCCCCTCCTGCCTTCGCCACCACGGGTGCCGGCAGGCTCCATCCCCACCCGCTACTGCTGCCATGGGTGCCGACGGGCTCCGTCCCTGCCTGCCACCACGGCGCAGCGCCAGGCCGGGGAGAGTGAGCCCAGTGGCAGCGGCGGCCAGCCCCAAGCGGCCCCACCGAGCTGGGCCCCCTGGCCCCGTCGGCAGCCCCTAGCGGGCCAAGCCTGCACAGCCGAGCCGAGCCAGTAAACCCCGCCATGCCGTGATTCTGTTGCTATTTGGCAACTTTGTTGCACGCAGGTCCTCACTGCGAACGACAGAGCGGCTTATACTCAGGTGCGGCTTATTTATGGACAAAGAATGAAATGTTTGCCAACACCCAGAGATGCGGCTTATAGTCCGTGTGGCTTGTATTCGTGAAATTACTGTACCTTTGATCTGAGACCAAGACAGCTGTTTTCCTGTTATATAGAGGATTTGAAATCCCAAGACCATTTAAATTTGCCGAACAAGTCTTCTACTTCATTTTGCCACTGGGGTAGGAACATATATGAAGCAGTTTATGGAAACCTCCATATCATGCATTTGTTTCTGTCCACATATGTCACTATATTACATCTTTATAATTTTAACCTTTTGCTCTAAAATGCTCTGGGTACAGAAAACTCAGTACCTGGTACTGGAGTGTACCTTTCCTAATCACAAATAGGCATGTGTAGTGCAATGTAAATTACAGGAATTAATCCAATAGTTGTTTTTAATACAGCTGTTTTAATAGAGTTGATTTCTTTATAGAAACCTCCAGACTGAATAGTGTTTGATGCATGGAAAACTTTCACGCTGCTTTTTCCTGTATTTGAAAAGCAGTGATAAAGCAGCCTGGTTGTTGAAATGTCAGAGTTTCACTTTGACATTTAGAGAAGAGTTTCCATTTTCTGACTAGTTCTAGAGTGGCTTTTCTTTATATTGAGCTTCTTAAAGAAGATACAGAAAGTCATTAATTGAGCTGTAAAGCTTCATTTCTGTATTACAAATGCAGTTGGAGATTTCTGGAATTTATGGCAGTGTCCTTTAAAGAGTGCTGTTGATGGATATGTTGCTTCTAAAACACTGACTATCCCATATGGATCTTAGCCTTTGAACATTTTCTTGGAAACTGGACGTGTAGGTGGAGGGGGAGAAGGAGTGGGAGGCTGCAGTCTGAAAATGTGCAGAAATGTTTGGTTTTTCTTTCTGTGTAACAGAAGAAACTTTGGTCTGCTGAATTCCTTAGTAATAAAGAAGCAAAGACAAGTTAATTTGAAATTACAAAAGCAATAATAAATAACAAAACTACATGAATGTCTGATTTGAATATTCCAGTTGACAAGAAGTTGTGTTTAGCTCTATACTGGGTGGATGAATTACTTAATTTGCATTGCATTATGGTCGGGGTTTTTTTGGAAAAGTTAATTGCTTCTTTCTTAATACAATTTTTAGTTTATTTTAAAACAGACACTGTACACTTTGCACTCTTATTAAATGTATGCATTAATATGCAATATAATTCATTGTCATAATATTCAGAGATGAATAACTTGTTTGTGAAACAAGAAAGGATCTTTGTTTTTAACTGCATCTGTATGAGAACAGATGGAATTGCAATTGTTAGAATAGACAAGAAAAATAATTTAAGTATCTTGAATCCAATTGGCTAAAATGTCAAAGAAATACTACTTCTAAATAAAAATGAATTTTGAGAAATTTGCTTGTTTCTGTTGCATCTAACAGAAAACACTAGATTAGTAAATTGAATGAAAATTTCTGGTTGCTTTACCTTTGAATATTTTTAAAACAAGGAGAGCTGTTTTCTGTAAAATTTAATGTAATGTTTAGGGGAATTAGAAGATATCTCAACTTCAGATGAAATTTATTTCTTAATAATTTCTTTATTTCTTTTTATATTGCTCTGAAGTTAGAAGCAATTATTATTATTATTATTATTCTTATTTTTTCCTCTGGGTATTTATATTGGGAGTTCTCCTAGTTAATTTATTTGACTTCCTCAAATTTATCAGGCTCAAACCTGTTTATCTTGAATCTTTCAGCTGTTTAATGGAAGTTGTTGTTTTAAAATATTTTAAGAAGGTTAAAGTTTTCAGTGCTCTGGAGTGCTTTGTTCCATTTTGAATTGGAATGGGTTTATTTTTAAAGAACAAAACCCATTACTATAAAAAAATAGTTGAAATGAAAATATTTCCATTAAAATTGTACTGTACTCATGTTCTTTGTGTGGCTTCTATGATTTTATAGGGTTCATTGGGTGTTTTTTATAACCATAAAGCAAGTGGTACTGTTAAAAGCGTTTTGCTCTAGAGGGAAGGTGCCTAAATGAAAACGCATTAAAATTAATATGAAAAATTTTACAAGTAATTACTTTGTTTTGGGTAGTTTTTTGTTGTGTTTTTTGGTTGCTTTTTGTTTTTGTTTTTTTTTTTAATTCAGAGGGTAATGATCAGTAATATTTTTAGAATTTGAGTTACTGGGTAATTAATATTTCCCATCAAAGTTTTTTTTTTTAAAGTTCTTTTTTTCCCATAAATAAATTTTCAAATATTCATGTTAAGTTTGAAATCCATGCTTTGACAACCTGTATGAGAGTTGTGGGTGTAATGTGTCCTTTTCAGCTCTGGTATCAGTTTCTGTGTTTTCATTAGGTGATAACAGCATATTTTAGTTTTTTAATTGAAAAAAAAGCTTGTTGTATTTGTAAATAGACTATGAAAGCAAGTACCTGTTGGTATTTGATGCACTATTAGTTCATGATCTCTTTGACTATTTTCTTGCTCAAGTTACTTTTTTGCCAGTTTACAGCTTTGTAGTAATGCATACTAATTTATCAGAAAACTTCTTTCAAATGTAAAGGGTTTAATACATTATAGAAAATTCTGGCTTGTTATGATGAAAATCTATTAAGATATGTAAATATGGCAGTAGATTAAAATGTACAAATAGTTGGCTTTCTAATTGCCGTGGGGAGAGCTAACAGCTTTACTCAGCAGCATCCATTTTTATATTTTCAGCTGCATATTTAGACTTAAAACTGGCTTCTCCAACACTGATGCAGGATATTTTAAGAACACAATTTAATAGAACTCTAGTCCCTTAAAGACAAAGTAATTTTCAAAACTCAGTTGTATTGAGACACTTTTGTTGTTTTTGCATGTATTCTATAATTTAAAGGTCCTTCCTTAATTGTTCTTGATATTTGAATAACAAGCTATTGGAGGATTCTTAAGGAGTTGTATCTATTATATTTAGTAGTATTTGGTCTTTTTCACTGAGTTCTGAATTGAGGAATTCTGTTTTGGATATTTGGTATTGCACTTATGATTTCTCAAAGCAGTCATTTCTTGTATTGCAACATTTTTCTGAAAGAGTTTTTGGGGTTTTTTTTGTCCTGTGATTTTGATTTGATGTGCAGGTAAGCTGCAGAAAATATCTTTGCTCATCATTTGTATATTAAAATTATGTATTAAAATCAGAGAAGGTTTTAGAAAAGGTGGATTGGGGGAATTCAGATGACACTGATGACTTGCCAACAATTTCTCAGAAATTCATCTGTACTGAATAATGATTTTTGTATATGGAAGAGGGAAAAATATAAAAGACAGTGATATCAAATCAAAAGACAGTAATAGCAAATCAGGTATCAAATGAAATTAAATTTTTTTCAGAAAAGAAATGTAACTGTATTTAGTTTAAAGTTAAGTTACGTACAAGATTTTACAAATTTAGGGAGCAGTCTTGGGAAGGGAATGCTAGAGAATTTAACTACCTTTAAATACCTTTAATGTTTGATTCATGTTATTCTTAAGCAGAACTTAATAACCATGAGTATGGATAAGCCTGTGGAGATGTTCTTTTATCTCTGGGGATGATCGGATGCAATTAAAATACAAAATGTGGTCACTCATCAGTTTCAGACAAGGATACCAGCTTGCAGGAACATGGAAATACTTGCCAAATAAAATTTCATTAAATTAGGATGTTGTCTGTTTTATAAATAGACTCTTTCTAGTAATGGTAGTATGGAATATTAAACTATAATTAGCAAATTAAATACAAACCTATACTAGTGGCAAAAAATCCCTTTCTGTGCAAGTGTTATGTATGTGTTTGATAAGGTATGTTATAAGATCATGTTTTAAATATAATTAAACTGGTTTATCCTATGAACCAATTTTCAGAGAGGTTGTAGCTCTGCAGCCTTGTTTCAGTGCCATCACTGAAGGCAAAAGACAGAGAGAAAAATCCTTTTTTTTTTTTTTTTTTTTTTTTTTTAGCAGGAGAAGGCTGGACAGGTGGGGCATCTGTTCTGAGAGGCAGCCAAGCTTTGGCCAGGAGCGTGACCAGCATGGCAGGAGACTCATGTAGGGGTAGGGGAACTGGCACTGTCCCAGCATTGGGCCAGAGGAGATTGACCAGAGGGAAATTCCACCACTTTGAGCTTTGGGCTTGGGGGAGCTCAAGGGAAGTCTAAGGAGGATGAGATGGGAAGGCTGGAAAAGCTGTGTGGAGAGGGAATTGGAGATGCAAGCTCGAGGACCTTATAGGTACAATGTCTCAGGCAAAAGCTGGTAATGAAGGGATGCTTGCACAGTGGAAACTTAAGGGACAGGAAGCAAATTCATAGGAAACTGGTCTTCAGCCTACTGCTCAAAAAACAAGCTATTCTTTGGAGCTGCAGCTGAGCTAGGAAAGGAAGACAGCACGTAGTGATGCGACAGGCACGTTTCTGAGTTTCCCTAGCACTAACCATGGGGCCAGAGCATTTCTTTCACTGTAGAAAAGAGGAGGAGGATTTGCACTGATTCCCTTCTCAGTAAATGTTGCTAACTAGTTGATTTTTTTTTTTTGTCTCAGTAATATATCCTCAGAATTATACCAGCTCACATCACTTGCCAATGTATTTATACAAGTGAAAATGAAGTAATTACTGTGGGTAACTTGTAGATTGTGAATAGTATTACTTCCTACAAATTGCAGTAACAAGTCTTTCTGCTCCTTTGCAATGCTTCTTTTCCTCTCATTTGAAAGCTAACCTCTTGCTTTAGATTACTCCTTATGACAACTATTTGTGTTACAAAGGATTATGGCTTCCGTAGGTTACAGATGAACTGTAACCACTGAGTTAGAATAGGAAAAACACAGTTGTAGCAGATAGGTAGATAGATTTGTAGATAGGTTTTCATTAGAATAAGGCAATAAAACATACCAAAACTGTGTCTGTAATTGCAAGTATATTAAACTTTTCAACATGTACCACCCAAAGTGCTCGAATGTTTTGTTTTCCATGAAATCCTTTATATGGGTTTCATTCCATTTGAACATAAGAATAGGGATCCCTTTACAAATAGTAGTAATTGAACATTTCTGTAAGTAGGTAGGTAGTGTTTACTCTTCTAGAGAGGACTCATGTAGATTGTACTTTTTTAATGGAGTTGTGTTTTTTGTTATAGATCCATATACAAAGTTTATAATTGTCCTGACTTTATTCTTGCTTAGTTGTGATGAGCCATCCCACTAAACTGTATTTTTAGACTTCCCCAAGGAAATGAAGCTTACATTAGTCATGCTGTCGCAGTCAGCTGTCATAGTCCGTCCATCTGTCCATCCTTGATAACTCAGCCAATTTTAGACAAACTTGACAGACTGGCAGAGATAAACTAACTAGTTTTCTCCAAGTCTGTGCCTGGGAGAGTCACTGCTGGTGTCCCTCACTGGGGGAGAAGCCAGAGCAACCCCAACTCTTTGCTCAGCCCAGGCAGAGCTGAAAGGCAGTGGGGCACCAGGCATGTGGGCCAGCCCAACAAAGGTAGAGAGGAGGGCAGCACCAGGGGACAATGGAGTATGCTATGAAGGCATTCTGGACATGGCAGTGGGGAGCTAGAGATATGAGAAGGACCTGGGGATGTGGAAACAATCATATGATATGGGGACTTAGTATGAATCCTGCAGGAGATGGGGGAGGAAGAGGAGGAATAGCTTGGCAGGAGGTATAAAGAGAAAAACAGGAACAGATTTCCTTCATTCTGCTCATGGAACAACTTGTTTCCTCTTCAGTCATAGACATAGTTGTGAATGTTGCAACCTCACATAAAAAATGATTCTTAGATAATATGCGTGCCCTTCGCTGTGCCTGACTGCAGATGGGTCTCTGCATAGTTCCTGTGGTCAAACCACCTGGAAAGTCTTCGGTGCACTTTGCTGCTATTGCAAAAGGTTGATCTCTACTATGCTGTCAGCCTTAAAAAGTTTGTTCACATGAAATGGTAAGCTTAAACTGAAGAACTCCTGTTGTCTTTATTGACAGAAATTAGAAATTTTCCTTTTTTTTTTAATTTTCCCAAATTTGTAATTATTTATGTTTAATGGGCATGATAGGAAGCAACATTTGAAAAGTCAGATACACCATTGGAAGGTCTGTGAAAAAAAGAGGGAATTTATGAGACTCCAGATGGAAGTGTTTGAATTATAACTTTTTCCTAAGTGTTTAGATACCTTTATCAGATTTCAGAGGGGGTTTTTTGAGAAATGTTGGGGTTTTACCTGTTTGTCAACAGTTTTTTCTCTAGATACTTAAGTTTATGGCATTTTCTTGTCACACTACATCCCCATTTCTCAGAGTTATGCTCTGAGTTTCACCTGGTTAGGCCAGCTACTTCACCATCTACTGCTTTTTTCATTAGTTCTACATATCTTCATTAGTGAGCTGATAAAATCCTAAGTTTTTAATCTGGAAGTTTCAGTCTCAGTGGAGGGCTTTATGTAGAGTGAATCTATTGAAATACAGTTGCTTGTTTTCCATGAATTTATAACAAGTAATTTCCCCCTTTTCTTAACAGAACGACCCTTAAGTTGTGTTTGTTTATATCACTGTAATTTAATGCTCGTTAATTCTGAAACATCCTTGTCTTTTTGGTTAAAAATGATCTCTAAACTGATGAAAATTTCCAGTCTTGGCAGAGATCAGAGCCTGACCACCTTCTGATTAGTACTTGCTTGTACACTCTTTTCCTGTGATTGTCTCCCCTAGTACAATAAGCTGCCTCCCTCATTTTGCCTGAAAGTGCAGCCACTGGCTCTTGGCTGAAGTGATGTAGTTAGAATGATATTAGGATGTAGCAGGCTCCAGCAGGAAACAAGGCTCTGCTGGGGAAGGTCAGGAAACACTTTAGGATCATCAGAATTTTCTGCCATCTTCTGAGACCATAAGACCATGTATTAATGTATTTAACCCTTCTAACCAGTGATCCCTGCATGGTTATGTGTGCACTGTCTGTGCTGCCCAAATAACTGTGAAGTAAGCATGAAGTTTTGTGGTGAACAAGCAACTTTGCTGAAGATGCCCACTGTATATGCAAGTACATGTATATCTAAATATTAAAACACACTTTTTGGCAGCAGAGTGGCTGGATTGAATAGGCCTGGATTATTAAAAAAGAAATAGCATGCATCTCCTTGTTTCAGATTATTCGAAGAAACAAAGTACCTTTATTTATTTTCCTTCCATGAAGTATTCCAAAATCAGCATGTGTGCTCTTGTGTCTCAACAAAATCTTTCACCTGCCACCCAGGCTCTATGTATGGAGAATGGAGAAAAGTACAAATGCTCTATTTCTGTGATGGTTTTGCTTTCTGTCCCTTGTGTGACATTTTGGGTGTTGCTTGGTTGTGCTAGACTGAGACATAATCTCTTGTTTTTCAGATATTCTATAAGTGAATTTCATAAGAGAGGGCTACTTGTTCACTTTATTTATTATTTAGTTTATATGTAAACTTGGACAGGGGTTGCTGCAATGTTTGAAATGTTTTTCTGTTTCAACAGACATTAGTATGGTTTCTGTAATGTAAAAAAAAAAAAAAAAAAAAGATGATGTGTTCAAAGTTATTGTTGTTTCTTCTGTACATTGTATTTAACACTATAATTAAAGCCATGACAGGACATCAGACTTTAGAGGTTATAGGGAAACATATGCAAATGGTCTTCCTCATCATCAGGTTTCTGCTGCTACAGTACATGATGAAATGTAGGTGAAAAAGGTGTGGGTTTCAGAAGGGGGGTTACAGTTGGAAGGAATTACAGCTGTGCAGCCTGGGTACTGCCAGAGCAAAGAGAACAATACAATCTGCAGAGAAGCTTTAGCTTTTATTTCTGTGCTTGTTAATTTTTGTAGGTTTTCTTTCACTTTTTGTTTGAGCCAAATTGAAGTCATCTCTAAAATTAAAAGGCATGGTCATTTGGCTGGAATTTAAAGGTACATAACAGCAAGCTCAAAAACGTTTCAGTGATTAGCTATTCTCCTAGTGAAGAAATCACTGTGTTTAAGTGTTTAAACTCTGCTACTTCTGAGAAGAGAAGTCATTATAACACAAGTTGCTCGTTACCTAATGGTGCATCAGGTGGATATTGAGAATCTCTTAAAGGTGTTGATATTTCGTGGCTATGTAGTGTTGCAGAAGAGATCTTCATTTAGCAATATTGTTGAAGTGAAGATACGGCATGTCACCACATCCAACTTTAGCAGTCTGGGGACGAGCATTCCAAGTGACCACTTTACATTTCTGTCTTTAACAGGCTTGGGAAAAACCAAGAGAAAGACGAGTGCGAGAGACGCCTCCCCCACTCCGAGCACAGACGCAGAGTACCCTTCCAACGGCAGCAGCGCCGACCGGATTTATGATCTTAACATTCCTGCCTACGTGAAATTTGCCTATGTTGCCGAGAGGGAGGACGAACTGTCCCTCGTTAAAGGGTCCCGAGTGATTGTCATGGAGAAGTGCAGCGACGGCTGGTGGAGAGGTAGCTACAATGGACAGATCGGCTGGTTCCCTTCCAATTACGTGGTAGAGGAGGTTGAGGAGGCAACTGCAGATTCACCCAGCTTTCTGAGCCTAAGGAAAGGCGCTTCCATGAGTAACGGCCAGGGCACCAAAGTACTCCACATCGTTCAGACACTGTACCCATTCAGCTCGGTCACAGAAGAAGAGCTCAATTTTGAAAAAGGGGAAACGATGGAAGTCATTGAAAAGCCAGAAAATGACCCAGAATGGTGGAAATGTAAAAATTCCAGAGGTCAAATCGGTCTTGTCCCTAAAAACTATGTAGTAATCATTAGTGATGGTCCTTCCATGAACACTTCCCATCCACCTCAGATAAGCTACACGGGACCATCTTCTACTGGACGATTTGCTGGAAGAGAATGGTATTACGGGAACGTTACCCGGCACCAAGCAGAATGTGCCCTGAACGAAAGGGGAGTGGAAGGAGATTTCCTTGTTAGAGACAGTGAATCTTCGGTAAGTGGTGCTCAGCCTGCAGGTTTGTAACCCCCCAAGCACAGCACTTAACAGATTCACTCTCTTTCCATCCTTAAAGAAGTGAACAGGGTGTCAGCAATACCAACCAATACCCTCCCTGCTTGTGGGAATTGGTCTGTCAGTGAAATGCAGTGACATTTACACTGAAATTTAACAGCTGTGGTCTGTATTATCCAGGGGTTTTTTAGATTTGTGGACAATCAAGTAAATATTTCAGGTTTCCATTTGGATTTTTTTGTGTGTTTCTCATGCAATCCTCAAATTTAAAGCACTACAAGGTGAAATGATTCTAGTTGATTGAAAATTTGGTCATTGATTTGATCTTAAAGCTATTTTCAAATAGAATCCTTGCATTGGTCAGTTCTGTTCTGTTTTTAATTGAACAATTATATAGTTTCTTTATTATAGTCCCATTTTAATGTATTTTTGATCTACTTAGATTGTTTAGATAAAGTTCTTATTGTATCTTATTGAGGTTATGTACAACAGAGAGGGTCAAGTCAGCAGCTCATATGCCTTGTCAATTGAGCCTTGGTGACATCAGAGGGATCTGAGTAATGCTGGTTATGGTTCATGTAATTCTGAAAGTTCAGATTTAAAATTCAGCTGAAAGGACTTTCATGTATGCTGAGGCCAGAGAATTTGCAGTTAAAGCACTAAAATTTAATTAACCTTTGACTGTGATTTTGAGAAGGTGATGGATTTTAATCTTACATTATACATAACATTGACAAAACTGACAAAGTAAAATTTTATAACAGTCCCAGATATTTTTATCTGAAGACAGTGTTGTCTGATTAGGTTTCAGGCACCTCTCCTTGATGAATTTGCTCTGCAAAAAACATGATAGGTATCAAACTACCCTTTCTTTGAAACTCTGTGTCATTGAATTCCTATTTCTACTTAATTGCAATCACTAAACAAAGGCAAATGCAAATAAACCACAGGAGAACAGGAAAAAGATTAGAGATTAAATAAAAATAAACTAGAGGAAGATAGGAAGAAAAATAGAAATTTAGAAAACATGGCTGGTTTGCAGAGGCTGAGTGGAATCAAGTTTTAGTCAACAGAAGAAAATACTGATGTGGGACACACAGTCTTCTAAAAAGTAGAAAGGCACTGGAGAATTATGGTAATCATTAAATTATAGTAGTTCCTTTTTTTCCCCAACATTCTTTTTCTACCAGCATCCTGTCTGATAGGGGCATACTGGATGTGGTGGATTCTTGGCATGTCTTTCCAGCAGGTAGAAGCTTACTTTCAGATCTAGAGGCTGATTGTGATTTATCCTGAGACTGAAGCTATCAATTTCCTTTAACCTCTTGGGAAAGTGCCAGAAGGAGAGTTTGCAAATTAATACATTACTTAAAATACAAAAATGTTTACCTATTTCTCAGTGCATGACATGTCACAGTGACCACTATGCTATTGGCTTCATTTTTTGCTCTTAAGAGTCTGCCTCTCTCTGGAGTAAACGAAGAACACAGTAACCTTTTAATTTAATGTGACATCATAATACTAAATCCTTTTATTCAAAGCAATTTCAAACTTTTTGCCTGCATTGTTGCTGGAGAAGTCATTGCTTTGGAGTACAAAAGGAGTACAAACAATTTTAGTATCTAACACTTAGTGGGATAACAGAAAATTTATTCAGTTCATATCACGGCAATGTTTTTGCACACCTGCAGGGGAAAAAAAAAGGACTCAGTTGAGGAACTTATCTTTTTTCCTTTTTATACTCTTTATCTGGTCTTGCATACCCTATATTTGAGATTCTTAGCAATGAGAAAACTGTAGTTATGCATATAAATGTCTCTCTTGTATTAGTACTGCATGAGTGTTTTAGTTTTTATTAGGCTTTAAAAAATAATTTACTGCATCTCAAACTTCTGTCTGCCCTAATCTTTGTGTATTATTCCATCATATAGTGTGTTTATGTATGTGAATTACAAAAATAGTGAGGATTGCTAGTTTTTTCCCTGGAGAGTCTCAAGTGATAAAGTGAATGGACATACTTGATAGCATTGAGAAAAGGATTGTAAAAATCTATTTCAAACCTATTATGTATGGAATAAAGAAAGAGTTTAGCAATAACTCATAAATTTCTGGCAGTTGCTGTATTTCACACGTGTGACTAGAGAGGTTGTTCGTACTGTGGCTAAAAGTCACCAGGAGTGTCTTCACAATGTGAGCAGATGGTCTTGATTAGAGAGAGCAGACTGAGCAGAGCCAAGTTGTCAGCTCTCTGATTTGCTCATCTGACCACCAGACCAGCACTTCCCATTACACTTAAACTCACCTATTAAAGCTGTGGATGCAGGGGTTATTCCTTTCTAGAAAGGCCCATAGATAAAACTGTGAGTCATGCTGCCAATCCTGTGCCTGGTTTTTGACCTGTTTTAGAGTTTTCCATAGCCTTCCATCACCATAGTTACAATAATTGGTCTGCATAAAAGTTTTCCATAGATTTCAATTTTTTCTTGTTACTGAGCTATGAAAAGGTCTCCTTGGATAGATGAAGGTTTGTATTATTCTGTATTCGCTTGATGGGACTGTCATGTTTTTGTGTTTCAAGTGTTAGTAGCAGCAAGATTTTGCAGTATTTCTCTAGGTTTATCAGATTTTTGTCTCACAGCTAGATTCCTTTAGCCAAAAATATGCTGCTCATTAACACTTAGATCTACAGGATGCTGCCATAGATGAGAATAACCTGAGATGAACTCTGTAAGGTAGCTAGAAGCCTGATTATCTTCATTAATTACGAAATACTATTATTAGAACCATAAACTTGTTTGAACCATTTAAGCCTGTAGTTTATGTAACAGGCACAGTTGCCCACTGATAACATTTTTGCCAACTGTGTTATACCTATTTAATGTCACCTTAGTTCTGGAGATGTAAAAGAACTGGGCATGTGCCCAGTTAGAAATACTGCTAACTAGTTGTTCTTTCTGTTGTAGACTGCTAGGTTAATGAAATCTGCAGTTTGTCTCATTTAAGTAACAAAACAATGAACAAAAAAATGCAGATTTAATCTATGCGGTCTCTGCAGAGCCACTTTTTGGATTTCAGGCTCTTCAATAGTCAGATTTTTTCCTCTCTTTGTGTAGTTACTAACCCAAGACAAACATGTCTTGGTTGATACTGGTGGTCTTGGTTGGGTGGATGATTTTCATGCTTTGAAGATCTCAAATTTCACTGCATACAGAAGCAAATTTGGGTGAGAAAGGATTGTTTTGTTCAGATTCACACCAGGAAACAAGTGTGCTCACTAGTACTGTAGATAACAGGAAGCACTAGTGTGTCACCTCCAGCTTCTGAGCGGAGCTTTTGCTGCAGACACCCTTCAACTTCAAAGGGAGCTTCTGTCAGAGCTTGTGGGCCCCTTGCAGTCCTCTGCAGGTGGGTGTGAAACTGGTGATCAGGCAAACACCAGTGCTTTGTAGTCCTATGAAGTCTTCTCATGAAGCAGAGAAGGTGTTATTTTTCTCAGACTATGCAAATTTTTGGATGATTTCAGGAGCAGTTATTCATTAGGAAGTAATGGCTACCTTCTGTTGATAGTGTCACAGCATCCAAAATGCAGCAATCTATCCTAAACAGGGTTGCAGGGTATAGTTTTAACATGATACTGATGATTTTGGGTGTATTAATGTGATTTAATACTGAGGATTGTAGATGTGACTGGATTTGTCAGTTTTTTGAGGTCATATTTGGCTTTTCTGTTCTTCGTCTAGCAATAATGACAATGGAGGGAGGAGGCAGAGGTTGGGAGTTGGTATGTTTTTTGAGGTGCTAATTCCATAGCATTCAGAGTGTCTCATGTTTTCCTGGGGTTTTAATCCTGCAACAATCCTGGATAGAAGCAATGAAATATGGCAACTATTTAAAAAGTGAGCATTGGTCATGTTCTGTGACATGCAGTGATTGATAAGTACAGCAGACATGAGGAGAAAGTTTTCCTTTGAAAACAGGCATAAGGAAATATCCTAGTGACTTATTTTAAAGGGAAGAACAGAAATCTTATTAGAGCTATAGTTGAAGATCATTGATACCAATTTGTATTTCTGACCTGTGTCATATTGATTTTGGAACATGACCATTACATAGGGAGGAGAATGGTATTTGGTTATATCCAAATGAAACAGAAGGGGTAGAAAAAGGAATTAACTCTCCCAGATGGTTCTTTCCAGCCTGACCTTAGATCTTTGAGCTATGACTTTGAGTTTTTTGGCTGGTTGATTGAGTAAGAGGAGAATTGAGGGAAGACTTGGATATGGAAGTGGAAGGAGTTGGGGACCCCAGGACACACTTGCTGATGGGAGCTCAAAGAATCTGGAGTACTTTGAAGAATGAGTGCCTGAGAATATCTTTTTTTGGAGAAGGGGCATTGGTAAATGGAATTGGACTGAAAGGGAAAATTTGAAATAAGTTACAGGATGAGTAAAAGACTTTCAGAAGAAACTGTTTTTCACAACCTTGCCATTTATAAGTGATAAAATTATAATTTCATTCTCAAATTGAGAGTCTGTGAGAGTGTGAAGAGGGAACTCTGGTTTTGCCATTTCACTTGTTTTTCCTTATATTGCTTTATCACTTGTTTTTGTGGTAGTTTTCAGTTGAGTTTTCTTTTTAAAGATTGTTCATTTCCTCACTGAAGAAATAAAGAAACCAACCTTTCCTACCTTTTGTTTTCCACGTACTGTAGGCACCAGCTGGCTCATGGTCATCTCTAGATATAAGCAGGTGTTAAAATAAAGGAATTGAAAACAATTCAAAATACTACTACACCTGGACTGTAGGGGCATTTAGAGCTAATCTTTAATTTTCTGCTTTAGGAATTGATTTAACTTCAGGTTAGGTTTTTCAGGTTTAGGTCTTTCCAATTATGATGGTGCAGAAATATTCATAGTTTCACTGTCACAAAGCTATGCTCTGTAACTCTGTTGTAGAATCATCAACTCTTCTATAGACTTAAGGGATTAAAACTTACTTCTGATGTGCCTTTATATGGTGTATCTTTTATTCCTGGAAAAGTTAGTGTGTAAACATCCAAATGTAGCAATTAATTTAAGAGGAAGAAGAGAGAAAAATTGACCAGCAGTTAGAACAAAACAACTTAACCAGTAAATAAATTAAACAGACTTGGAGCAAATCCAAGGAGGACAGCAGGGAACCAACTCAAACTGCATTGAACCAGCATACTTTAAAATGGTAGTGTTAAGAGCAATAGTTTATTTAGATTTTTTTTTTAATAGTATTTTTAATGAATTTGCATTTGTTAGGGCAGGAAGGAACCGACATAAAACCAAAAACTAGTCCAATTGCTTTTGCTGTTCATTCTTGAGTCATATAAAAGTTACTACTCTGAGAGCAATAAAGGGTTTCAGGATTTTTGCAACAGCTGTTTGAGCTCTTCCATCTCTTTGCACCGGATGATGGCTCTCAAAAGAGTTAGATCAGCCTTTCCGCTTTCTACATTTTTTAAAATTAAATCAGATAATGAAAAGAATAAACTTTGTAACATTCTACAGAAAATATGATAATGTCTTCTACTTATGTATCAATCTAACAAGCAGGCTCCAGGGCTGTGGAGAATAGACAATAGTTCATGAGAAATGTACCTTCGCTAAGGTTATAATTAAACTGGCAGAAAGAGGATTTAATGTATTGTGTGGATCGCCTCAGCGGGATAGAAGTCTGACCAGTGCCTGGGTCATAGGACAGTAGGTCAGAGGTCCAGCCATCTCTCTGTGTGTCATTAACACATCCTTTATGGCCTAGAAATAATGATTCTTAACAGATACATGGAGGTTTGAAATCTCATAATTTTGGCATGCTAAAAAAACCTGTACTTTGTTAGAAACTATTGAAACTTTTTTGAGAGCAAAGTGATTATTTAATTTATTTTTAAGCTTTTGCCATAGCAATGTTTCCTGTTCCTAAAACAAACAAAAAAAAAAAGTTTAGTTCAGATTATGAACTTTCCGTTTTTAAGTTCTCCTGTTTTAATTGAGGACCTTTTGGTTGCTGGTTTTTGTTTGGTGTAGACATCACCCATGGAAACAGCAGAACTTAGTCAGCAAGATTTGATACTGTGTTTTGAATCTTAATTGACTAATTTGTACTTGCTGCCTCCATCTGTCCTTGGTGACACCCTACAGACCTTCCTGTGTTCAGGGCACAGCGATGAGCACACTGCCCAGAGCACATGCCCTAAATTTCTCCTCCATGAGCCCAGCATCCCAAAGCTTCTGGAGAGCTTTGTGCTGACCTGTGCTTTGTTACTGTTGAATGGCTGCAGCTTAGAACTATGGAGATTCCACTGGAACCAGGTCCCAGCCTGTATGGATATGGCTACTGGAGGGTTTGTGCACACTGCATTCTGGGCTTTAAAGTGTTTATATAGCCAGGTCAGTTTTAACCCAGTGGGGTAGGTGCTGAAACAAGCCAGTTTCAGTGTGAGTTCTGTGCAACCTTCTTTGTGATGCTGCTGAGCCAGGGGCTTAATATCAGAGATATCTGGCTTAAAATAGCAGATTTCATACTTGGAGTTAGGGATGGATGACAGGGCACAAAATGTATCTTGGGTGGAGTGTTGGAAATCCCAAAGATACACTCTTATGCACATTTCTTTCCATCACTTTCTCCCACCCTTCCCAGTCCCCCTTGGCAGTCACAGAAAATGTTCCATGTATTTTGAGCCAGTGGCTGCTCAGTGCCAGAAGAAGCCTTCCTGATCGAGCCTGTGCTGACCTGGTCAAGGCCTGGTGTCCCTGGATTATAGATAGAACAAGTAATTATCCTATGGGTGTTGCATAAAATATTTTTTTAAGAAGTGATGCCTGTTGATCTAGAATGTAGTGACTTGAGGTAGAAGAGGGTTAGGTCAAGGGTGTGGGGAGGTTGCTGCTGCCTTTAGTACAGTGCAAAAGGAGAAGAACTGCTGCCCAAAGCTGAGCCTCGAGTCTGAGGAATTGGACCAGAGCCAGATCAGCAGGCATGACAAGAGCTTTGTTTGCTGTGGGCAGGGCATGTGGAATCAGAAGGCAGGCAGTAAAAACATTAGTGCTAAAACAGGTGAGGGAGAGATTCAAGAGATGAGATTTTGGGATAGGCGGGATGTGAGGGATGTGTGGAGAGAGACCCATTTTATTGCAGGAACAAAGACAGCATGTCTAAGAAAATGCTCTCCTCCAATTTGTTCGGGTATGTACTCAGTGTGTGTTTGACCCCTCACAAATGCAGTGTAGAGGACTTGGGTTTCATAAAGTCTGGTGTCACCAGTAACACGGGCAGGCTCCTGACTCCTCCACTTGGTTCTCTGCCGTGCTCAGGATTGTTCCTAAGGCAGTGCTGTGAATCAGGTGGTTTTGTTTAGCCTGGGCAAGCACAAGTTTGCAGTGCTGGCCCAGCCAAAGCAGTGGCATGGTGGGGAGAGGACTGAGGGACACAGTAAGGTTGTGTCAAAAGCCTGGCATGTGCCTTTGGCAGGTTGTGCTTGAAGCCATGCCTTCAGTGAGCTGAGACACTGCAGCAGTACCTGTGGAGTAGCACCAGGCATTCCTTAGCTCCATTAAGAGCTTGTTGCAAGCTCCACTGTGTGCTTTTTATTATTCATTTTCCTGCTGGCTGGTGACACCTACTTCCACACACTTCTCACAGGGCAAACCCGTGTTTCCATCTGTCAAATCCCACTCCGACATGGAAGGGAGCACCCAACATTCATCAGAGAATGACAAAAACCATAAGGGTCCAAAAGAAGCTCATGAAATTTTACTAGCAAACTACACACTTGGCATGGAAATCCATGTTTTTCCCCTAGTCTCTAATAGTAAGAGGAATAATAAAAGAAAAGAGGGAAGAAAGAGAAAGTGAAAGGGAGATCAGGTTGCAGAGGAAAGGAGCTCTGCAATCCTGGATCCAGGATCAATCCAGCCAACAGGGTATCCGGGCCTGGGTGGTGCATCACCAAGGCTTTGTGGGGCTACCTGGTTATAGGTAAGTTTTCCTCTGCCTGGATTAGGTTTCTTGCTCTTCATGTAAATGAATCAGTATATGTACTCTTCTGGACCTTTATGGAAATGGGGGTGTTTTCAGGGTCTTTCGGTGGTCTTGATCCCCCTCTACTGGACTTGTCTGCTCCTTGACCTCATTCCCATGCCTGCACTGTTTTGTGTTGTATGGTGTCCATGGACCAGAACAGGAAAATTGGCCCCAGAAAGGTGCTGCCCTGCACATCCTCTCCTCTCTAGCCACATCCTTTTCTAGCTTGCCTGCTTGATTGGTCGTTGGTATTTGAGGCATAGGTAGCAGCACATTAAATCCTTATTGCCCAGGCTTCTACACCATCTCTGTAGTCAGCCAGCAGCAGTAAGTGGCTGGAGACAGAGTTCAGCTGGAAAGCAAGGGACATTGTGTCTTTTCTACTCTTCTATGGTGGTGGCATGTGGTAAAGAAAGTGGAATGGTCTCATTCTGGCTGTTTGGATGACAGTGCTCCTTGTTAAAGCGACTGATTGCCAGGATGAAGAGATTTATCATTAGAAATTATGTCCTGAGTAACTTAATTAGTGCATAAATTCTGTCTTTTGTGGGTGGTGGTGTGATGGTGAGATTTGTACGGTGTTTTTCTTCTATGGCTTCATCTTTTTTTACAAAGAAAGTGTACTCAGTGGGAGAAATTATTCCCCATACATGTGGTAATGAAGATAAAAGGTGTATGTGTTTTTGTTTTTGCAATGTAAAGCAAGAATGGCCCTCTAGTGGTCATGGCTTTTAAAAAAGTGAAATGGGGAATTTTCCACATTTCACCCAAGCAATATTGCAGTAATTGTTTTCTCCAGGGCACTCTAGTGAGGAAGACATGCATGATAAAAATTCTTCTCTTTAACATTCTTGTGCTTCTAGATTGAGTAACTAAGATAATATTTGCAATTTAGTCATGTAATTGGCAACTTCATACTGTGCATCTGGGGAGCTTTCACTTAACTGACTTAACAGCGCACGTTAATAACAATGGCAATTATTTATTGAATAATAGGCTATTGGGTTTCTTAAGTAGCTAAAGCACCGAGCTGTGAAACAAAGACTAATGTAAATTACTGTCAACTATATAGCACAGTTTATTCCTGAAACTGCAAAATTATTCTGTCATTTCATTCACTTTTATGTAATATTTTTTTTTCTCTTTAAATTCTTCTCAACAGCCCAGTGACTTCTCAGTATCTCTAAAGGCGTCGGGGAAGAACAAACATTTCAAGGTGCAGCTCGTGGACAATGTCTATTGTATTGGGCAGCGACGATTTAATACTATGGATGAGTTGGTGGAACACTACAAAAAAGCTCCCATCTTCACCAGTGAACACGGGGAAAAGCTATATCTTGTGAAAGCACTTCAGTGACGTTGAAGATGGACTTGGCCACCTGGGCCTCTTATAACTTACAAGCCTTAGGTCCTAAATTCACTTTTATAGAGCAGAGCAATATCTGAAGCAGGCTTAAGGAATAGGCTCTTTCTAAAGTGTTTGCTCTGTCAGTTGCGGTTTGTCCTTCTTTCTTTTGTTTGCCTCTTTTTGTGTTCCAGTTTTGTTAACCTCTGACCACCTCTCTTCAGGTTGAGAGTTTCCCTTGGGTGGCCATGGCAAACACTCACCTTCCCGGCAGAGTTCAAAACGCCCCTCTCCTGTGTACGTTTACATAGTTAGCTCAGATCAAGGAGGGGCGTTTTCAATTCAAACCAGTGTTAGTTAATCTGTTCAGACTGCTCATGCAGGCAGAACTCTCCGTTCAGAGACATCGGGCACAGTTTGAATGCACTGAAGCTGCAGCTGCTTAAGTGAGAGAGAGTAGACATAACAGTTGTGGCTGTGAGTTCTGTAGCTATATTGCTTACCGAGTAGGATAATACAAAATCTCCTAGTTCCTAGAAGCACTCTTTACACTGTACTCTGCTGTTACATTGCCTCTCTGACTCTTTGTAAAGAGTACACTAATTAAAAGCATTTTATAATAGTACTTCTTAAACTACTATGGTAAGATTGTAGTAAAAGAAAACTAGTGTATTTTGGTCTGTAATTGCAACAAAGAGAAATTTTATTTGAAAGTTGATTACTAGAGAAAGAATAAATGAATTGTAAAGGCTGAATGTTT
The DNA here is from genome assembly GCF_009819885.2 of Catharus ustulatus. Classification (NCBI taxonomy): domain Eukaryota; kingdom Metazoa; phylum Chordata; class Aves; order Passeriformes; family Turdidae; genus Catharus; species Catharus ustulatus. Next base: position 96,075,792 of record NC_046222.1, read on the forward strand.
TGGTAATCTACAACCAAATGTGCCATCCACATAATGCTTTTTCCTCTTGCCCTTCTGCTTGTTTGAATTAAACGATTATGTATTTAATTCTCAAAGTAATATGTATCTGTAGCTGATTGTTGACACTAATACAGAAGATTAATAAAATCTGATCTTGGGACAGGGTGGGGCGGGCTACCAACACTATATATATATTTGCTTTATGGAAAGAAATCTTCGGGTTTTACAGAGGATGGCGTGGTTGGTAGGAAGACACACACAGAATGTTTATGAAGAAAATGCATTTTTCTCTTTTCTTTACATTTAAACTCCTTTATGGTTTAAATATACAGTCTTTAGATGGCACATTCCTGAGATTGAAGAAGGGATCATGAGATCTCTAAATCTTGCATACTCAGTTTTTTGGATATTGTAATAAAAAAGGTATTACGTCATGATGGAGTACTGGATTTATCCTTGGGTGGTAGTTCTGGTGTTACTTTAGCAAGGTGAAATAGAGTAAATAATGAATTTGTTTGTCTTGGAATTTGTGTGGCATAAAAAGAAATTATCTGCGACTGCAGAGGACAGTTTTGATATGAGACAGTGTCTAATGAACTCTGTGTTTCTTGTTTCTGTGATAATTAAGTCCATTCATAGCTTCCATGAAAACTGCAAGATGGACCTATTTCCTGGTACCTCTTTGCTATTAAAACACATTTCTTATCTATGCTGTGTTTCAGCCAGTAGTAGTGCAACTACCTCTGTGTGTAACTCTAGAGCAGGTTAAGCAGCTACCAGCACTGTCTGACTTGCTTTGGGGTAAATCATGCCACTGCCAGGAGACTGCACTGGCACCTTTGCAAATGAACTGCAGTCTTGCTCAGATCCAAGAGGAAAATACAATTTCTGAAGTTCTATGCACATACTACTTTTACACCACTCTTGAAATCTTATTTCTGTAAGGTTTTCTGAATTGACAGCTTGTATTGGAACTAAAAAAATGTATTTTTCTGTATGTGCGTTAACTAAAAATTGGGCAGTGACACTTATGGTTGATAAAGCTTAATGAAAGAAAGCAGTGATTCAGAGCAATCCAAAATGGTCATGCATTATCCTGAAGAGCACCTACCCACAACTGTCTTCTAAGAAGATAGAATTTTCCTTAGGAAGTTCATGAGAAGTACCAGTTGTTTACAACTTACCTACGTAAGGACTCCACAGTGGGCTTCTTAAACCTCATGACTGAATTCTGCAGAGAATGTAGGGATTTGCCTTCTAATACCTAGTTTTTTCTTTGGGTGAATCTAAGCATGTAACAGGTATGGCAATAACATTGAGAAAGTCAGCTATATGTTGTATAAGTATTTTCAGGTTTGAGTGAGTTGCTTTTTAGTCTTACTGTCCCTTGGTAGTATTTACAAAAATTATATATGGCAATGGTTTACCTTTTCAGTAAACTGATTAGTTACTGTTTCATGCTGCGTGTTCATTTTGTTCCTGAAATACTCCATATGTTTCCTGTTTCAGGAGCCTTCATATACCTCTTGCAATCTTTTGTCACTTTTTTCTAGAGTCCATTTTTACAAGCTCTCTTAGTTTCTAACTCCTTTCTAGTCTTAGTAGCTTAGAACTAAATCAAATATCTGAATGAAGGTTTTACTATATGCTTTATATTTTAATGAATTTATCAAATTTTCTTTGCTTGCTTTTGTTGCCTCATCCTCTGTAAACACCTTCTGTGTCTTGAGGTGTGAATTGTAAAGTACTTTATTTTGGAAGCAGTTAGTTAGTTTATGACCTGTGAATGACTAGCTCAAGTAATTTCTTTTTTTTCAAGTAAGTTGCGCCTTGGTTTTTCGATGCTGTATTTTATCAGCATGCTTTCCATTCAACAAGCTCATTAATAGCTCTTCAGTTGTTCCCATCGTTACTGAGATATATTGCTATGAATTTTGCCATTTTTTCCTGCCCTTTTGATCTCATTTGTTGGACTTAGCTGAAGCATTAATAATCTTCATTACTAAATGCTTCATAAAGGGACAATAGACACGTATTTTATTATTATTTTCCTATTTTATACATGCCTTTCAATTATTTGACAAAATCTCAATTTTTTTCTTTTACTACTTACAGCCTCTTTGTCAAAGCTTGCGGTGGGATTTTTTTTTTTTTTTTTTTAATACAAGTGGAGTCATGGTGACCTGAATTTCTTTGCTTGCAGTATTCATTAAAGGCTCAAATAATTTCTGATGGAGTAGAAGTTGTGATTTTTCTTTATGGTGTTTAGTTTGGCTTTTGCCATCCTACCTGATTTGTACAGGTGCATAAGTTGTACTTTTAAGTACTGTTCCTGTACAACTGTTAATGTTTTCTTGCCTTGCTGGTGTCTATGGAGGAATGTGAATGACTTGTGAGTCCATAACAGTTGCTGTACTTTCCACTCAGTGGCAGAAATACTTGGTCCATGTTTATAGTTCTAGCTCTGGGAGTTTGATGACAGGCTCCCACTTGATGTTATCTTGACTGTTTGTGGTATCACCCTTTTTGGCATCACATATTAGGTGGGGACAAATTAGTAAAGGATTAATACAAGAGCACACTGAGAACATGCCAGGTGAACTCACATGGACCTAATGTGTTATAAAAGCAAAGGATTTGCTTACTCTTTGCTTTTGAGGAAAGAGAAGGCAATAAAGATACATGCAGTTGGGTATTTAATGTCATTTTGACTGCATGAACAAACTCTGAAGTCCCATACTTGAATGGTTCTGCTTAGTGTTCTCTATTCAGATCTCCATGTCTCATAAATGTATATTAAATCCTAAAAGTTTACAGCTGTTCCTCCAAGCCTTTACTGCAGCTTTTCTGTACTGTAAAGTTTGGTGTCTGGTGTAATGGTTTCACTATGGGGAAATAGAGGTCTTCCACACTTAGAACAATAACTTCTGTTACAACACAAAGTTGAAGTACTTTCAAAATGCCACCATACAATTTCACCTATAAAAATGAGCCAAATTGCCTAAATTGTAAATTAAAAAAATGGATTACAGATCCTTGGAACTAGGTCTGACAATTTACTTGGCAAAAGCTATTTAATAACTGTAAGGGCTTTCACCTCTTCTTGATCTTAAGATAGTTTATTTGGTGCTTTAGAGATAAATGAAACTTGGGCAATCTCTATAATCTGAATCTGAAAGGTTCCGTTTTCTTACTCCAGTGGGTTGGGATGACTCATTGTTAAATGTGTTAACACATAATAAGCTGTGAAAATTGTATTGCTAAAGTAACACTGATCTCTTAAAATTCTCTAGGAACTGTGAACCTTCCTATTCCTTTCTTTTCAGTACATTCGAAATTCAGTGCCTTTTTTAGGAAGTGGAAAAATGCAAGCCAGCAAGAGTCCAGCATGCACAGTCCTGAGGAGCATTACAGTTCATCTGTACCATGTGAATGAAAGGATGCAAGTAAATGCTGCCATTCATTCACTGTTTTGACTAACAAATAAATCAGTTGTGCAATACTCTTCTAGAAAATATACAACAACTGCAACCCAAACGTCCATGCTTAAGTATGTGATAACAATACCTAATGTATGTTCTTGTGCCAGTGTCTTGCAAAAGCAATAGCTTGCTGTCTTTTTCTCTTTTTTAGGTGAGAGTTCATGTTGTTGGATATAAACTTATAATTTGTTGGAGAAATCAACACATGTTTTTTGACCTAAATTGACTTAATGTGAAAAGTAATTTATATATAGTAAACTTAAAATGTAGTATTTTCTGGTCTTTTGCATGCTGCTGGAACCCTACACTCCTTTTGTATTTTAAAATGTAATTTTTTTTCTGTCATGTTCTTCGTGTCTCTTTTCTTGATAGAAAATAGGCTGTTTCCCCTATTGTTACTTGAACTATCCACCCAGGCTGATACAGAAGCTGACTAATAGAAGTGGCATGTAGCCATTGACACATTAGACAAGTTTTTCCTTGCATTTTCTTTCCCATGTGGTAATATTAAATGGTTTAAGAGTGGGAGGTTAAACAAAAAGAATCAAGAAAGAAGACTTTCTAACTTGACGGATTATCTTCAGCAGTGGGAGTTCACAGTTATGAGGAAAGAGTAACGGGTAAGAAATGTTTTCTATTTTCTTAAAAGGATTTAGTTTGGAATTTATCTTGACATCCTGTGGCATGAGTGCATGAAGTAATACAAAGGTTAACAAATTAATGCTGATTTAGTCAATTTTATTGGAGGAATGGATGGATAAAGCTGTTGATCTCAACGTCTTACTATAGAAAATAGTCATCTTGATAATAGGAGAACTGGAATTTTGGGGAGTTCCTTGTTGGTGGTGGGGCTTTTTGTTTTGATTTTTGAGGGAAAATTTCAAAAGAGGTATCTCACTCCAGTTTTCAAGACAGATATTGCTTCTAAGCTTCTTCCCGAAAAACATCTCTTGAGTGTGGGCCAGGCCACAGGGAATGTGTTAAGTGGAATTGTTCTCCCACCTGTAATTGAAACTGGTGGTGAATAATGGGCTTTTTTTTTTTTAATTTTGATCTCCATTAGATTGAATACATACATCTATAAGGTAATTAATTAGTGGGTTCTGTGGGTTACTGACTTAGTTTTTCACCTGGGTTCAACTCTCTCAAATTGAAATAAACTTGATGACTTTTTTTTTTTAATTCCTTTTTATGTCACAGAACCAGTAGTGCATTCAGTGCAATTATAATCGGTAATGCAAAGAAGCCCTTCAGTTGTGGGCAGCTGGTATGTTTGGAATACTAAGTCCAGAGATGATGATGATGATAATACAGCCATAAAGAACTGCGGATAAGGGCCCCAGCAGACAGTTAGAGAGAACAGGCTCTGGAATCATTAACCAAGTGTCTTTATCGTTTTTCTCTGGAGAATTAGGTTGTTTCTTTTCATTTGAATATACATAGCTAATTTGTAGAAGTTAAACTTAACCCTTTTTTGGTGTACAGTGTGTTTATACATAAGTAAACTTGCAGGAATTAGCACTACAGGAGAGAATGTGAATGTTGAGGGCTCAGGAAAATTAAGGATACTGGCATTTAGGACAGCTTTCCTAATGGAAATCCTTGCAGGTTTATGTCCCAGTGAAAAGTGGGGTGCTACTTCATGTTCCTTATTTTTGCACTGGCATTGGCCTGACTTTGTGCTGTCATAACCTATCTCCACAAGGACAGGGTGAAAGAAGAAATCTCCATAGTGTCAGGGCTCTTGTGCAGCTGACTTGGACTAAGCACAGAGTGCAGTGTGAAGAGAAGAACAAGGTGTTAAAGAAACCACCAGGAATGGGTGGGTGCCACATTAAACCTAGTAATGTTTGTCTTTGCCCTTACTATTTCAGCAGTGGATGCTGAAATTATTTGATGTTTTGTGTTAATAAGTCTCAGGGTTGTTTCTTGTGGTAACAGAGATCAGATGTGCCACTTCTCTGGCTTGTCTCTGTGTAATCATTTTGGTATGAAATTCAGAATGCTTTAAGAGAAATTACATCTTCATTTTAGGTGGCATTTCTGGTGGGGTATATAATCATACCTACATTTTCAACCTTCTAATACTCTTTAGTATTACTTTTTCTGTAAAAATTAGAAGTGTGAGCATGTTTCAAAAGTTATCATTCTCAACTCAGTCCTTTGCCGTGTGATGAGCATTAGATTACCAGTCATGGGCCCCTCCATGGCAACATCCCATATTGTTTAACAGTGGTCTTGGAGACTTGTCTCCCTAAATTAACATCAGATTTGGTTTATTGTTTTTTTCATTCTCCAATTTTTTTTTCTTAGAAATGCATGCGCATCTGTCTTTACAGTCTTGTTAGTTCCTGGAAGGTCCTTGGCTGGTGTTCTGGAACTTTGTGGATCATTTGGAACAATGACCTTTCCATCCAGTATTAGCTTCTTGGGAAATAATACTCTTCATGATGAACTGTGTTATCCTGTGCTGGGGAAATAAGAACCAAAGGTGCTTTCCTACTTCATGGTAGTTCTGGGAAGTACTTTGTCCTAATAGAATGAACTCCAGCCATTCTTTATGAAAAAAAAAAAAAAAAAGAGCAAACAAGTTACCCTTTTGGTTTAAACCAAATGCTCTGTAAAAGCTTGCAAATCATTCTAAAACTGTAATAATGGAGGAGTTCATTATATAATACAATGTCAGGAACTGTTTTGGTTACTTATGAAAGGAGAAGATTGCTTTCCTCAGCATTAGCAGGATGTTAATCCTGCAATAGTCTTAGAATTTCTGAAGAACAAACCCAACCACCTTCAGGAATCTGTCTGAAATCAAGCTGTGCATATTACAGTTCTGAATGTTTGAGGGTAGGGTACCACACAGTTACCAAGCTTAATTTTTTATTATTTTACTGTTAACTGCAATGATTTTACTTTTATGAGGACTTGAATGTGTTGTTCTTAGTGCAGTTGAATGTGGTCCAGCATAATTTTCATTGAAGCTGGTTGAGCTTCCAGGAATCCTGCTTGTCCTGTGCTTTTTTCATCTGCACTGCCTTCCTGCCTCATTTGTACTTGGTCTCCTACTCTGCTTTTTTGCTTTTCTCACCTGTTTTCTCTTGTGCCCTAGAGCTTCTTCGGTTTTTAATCTCCTTCTTGTCTTCAAGTATTTCTACTCTTACTTCATTTACAACCTTTAATATTTAGAGCCTGCCTAATGAAGAGAAGTGATTGCTTTGCTCCACACTTTCTCCCTTACACCCCGAGCTTGTAGAGGAGCAGGCCCACTTCCCTACATGAAGCTGTTTTTGTGCTGTGGGAGCATCAAGGAACAGATCATCAAGCAAACAGCTATATGGCCTGAGCAAACCTGTTCTTACAGAGGTGGTTATTGGATGGTGCAATGCCCACTTGAATCAGCAGCTTGACTTTGAAACTTCAGTGCATATGTTCTTATGTGGAAGGTGCTCAAACAGGCTAAGCATCTGCAATTCTGAAATGGGGAGTGGGAAAATATATGACCAGTATTTCTGCATATTTACCACAAATGCCACACAGCATGCTCATCAAAATGGGCAGTGAAATTCTTCTGTTGGTATTTGGGAGTGTTAGCCCATCCCTCCTTTCTTGCTTGCTGAAGTTTCTTCTTGACCTACTGGCTGGTATTTTCCAGCACTGAACTGAGAGAATAGCAAGGATTCCTCCAAGAGAGTTGCAATTCATCAGTAGCAGCTTTTGAGATGTGATTTGCTCGAATTGCATTGATCCATTTTTAGGCTGATATAGTGGAGCTGTTAAATTGGCATATAACTATAACACTGTGTGATAGCTGTAAATACCAGTTTGTGCTGTTTATTGGAACTGTTATAATTATGGTGTGTGCTATAAAATCTTAATTCAATCCCTGGTATCATAAACAAAGCCCTTTAACTAGAAAGAAAAAAATAGCCCCCAGCCCACGTACAAAAGGAAGGAACAGCTGAAATTGAAAAGAGGAGCCAAAGTAACTGTTATGCACTGTACGGTGGATAATGGAGAGCAGACAAAGAGCATACACCAAGGAACCATGGAAATGAACAGCATAAAAGGACTGGTGACAGCACCATTGGGAGTGTGCTCACCCACACGAGTGGAGTGCATGTATTTGCACCAGTGAGCAGGAGTGGAGTTCAGAATGATCACAGGAGGCATTTGCTAAGAGACAGCGATCAGCAGGCCCAGGCCAGAGGAACTTCTGTTTCATTCTAAAGATGTTCATGCTTTTTCTCTCAAGACACAGCAGCAGGATATAAATAGCAGTGGGCTTGAATAAGCAGTCGGCCTCTGCAGCAGGAAATGAAGACATCTAAGAAATCCCCTTTGTCCCAGATAGATGAGTGTGTGTGCATGTTTACTTTCCCTCCATTTAAAAGGCTACTTCAGATTTGATTTGTTTTGGAACTAACTCAGTTCTCCATTCAGAATCAGTGCAAACCTTTTTACAGCAGATTGGTCACCAGGGAAAGGTTGGATTACCCTTGAGCCTGAGTGTAATCTACAGTGCAGACTGCACATGGTTGCTTTAATCCTTGGTGAGCTCAGGACCTTAGGGAGGGAGAACCAATACTTCAACAATTTTAGTACAGTACTTAATTGTATTGAAAACTCCTCTGCTCTTCCTCCTTCCCCACCATACCAATGGATTGGAGACTTATACCCCTTTGACTTCTGTGATATGTTTTGTGGCCCTGATACTTAAGAAAGTAATTTTAAGTCTTGGAAAAAAACCACCTTGAACTTGCTTCTCACACCAGCCTTTCCCATTGAATATGAAAAACGTCTGCACTTACATAGTCCTACCCGTACCAGGGAGCCTCATTGCCCAGTGCATAAGAAGAATGTGTTGCCTGCCATCAGTACACAGAAAATGCAGGATTGCTCCATCCCCAGTGGAAGAGCAATATGAGACTGTCTGTCAATGCAGTGTCATTTCACATCATCGTGGATATGAGGTGGATTGGGAGATGGTGATACATAAAATGTGATGAGGAGAGGTAAGATATGGTGTGTGTGAATACTGAATCACCTCTTTTCAGTGAAGAGGTTTTAATGTCTGTGCTGGCCCTCTTATTTATACAGTTGTAACAGTAGACTTACCAGTACACATACATTAGGGAGATGCAAGGCCTTAAAAACACTGACTGACTGTCATGCTTCTGTTTTTAAAGGAAGAGAACATAATTGTTGCAAAAGCAGTGAATCTGAGCTAAAATACACCTTTCTTGTTAGTGATAGTGGCTGACCTGGTCTCTGCTGGTTTATCAGTCCTTGTGGGGACTTCTTGTACTTTTGGATGGGACCCATCTCCTTCCAGTCATGATGGGTGCAAGTGAGTTATGAACTCTTAGCAGGGTGCTCTGAACTAATCCTTCCATGGCCTTTCAGCTACTGGCTTCCCAGTCGTGAAAGCCATCTTTTAATGGCCTGAAAAAGAGAGATTTTTCCAGGTTTTATCTGTGTCAGCAGACATTAGGAGGAACAGTCTTGAAATTAAGTCATGGTGAATTGTGATCTAGACAGCTATAGATTTTTATGCTCATCTAAGATGATAGACAGGTACTGAAAAAAAATAAGGGAAGTTAATGAAGACACTTCTTTCTCTGAATGTCATTTACCCTTCTTGTAATCCTTATACTTTCCAGCTGATAGAGAAGTTTGACAGTGCTTCCCCCTCTCTGAATTTCTTGCCCTAGAAGTGAGGAAACCGGCCAGTCTTGGTACTGTCTTCTGGTAAATGATTACAGTTTACACTCACCATGTGTTTTGAATATACAGGCTTGTTAAGATGTTCCAGCAAGATTTGTGTGTCATTATGTGAGCACAGACAAAAATCACTGCTCCTCAGTGATGCTGCCTATACTGAGAAGCACACATCTACATTACCTGGCATCATGATGGTTAGTTTGAGAATGCTTTTATTTTTAATGGACAGTGGCCATGAACTGAGATGCAGAAAAAGGAAATTATTTGCAAAGAACCTTGCAACATTATGCAATAACCACAAAGAGCATCAACATTTACTTTACATGCTCTCTAAGGGCTTATACCAAGGCAGGCTGAAATTTAATGGAAAGATCATAATGAGTAGACTTGGCTTTGGATCAAGCTTTAATACAATTCATTTCTTACTGGCTTCTGTTTGATATCAGAAGGTATTAAGGCACTTGCGCTTAGGATTTTAAGAAGCCTAATTTTAGAAGATATAGGGGGTCAGAAATGTTAAACTTGTATTCCAGAGCAGCTGACTCAATTATATATCTGTGTTTTCTAAACTGTCTTAGGCGGGGCATATTTACTTTACCAATATTGCCAAAAGTATAAAAAAATTGAGATTATGCCAAATCTGCAAAGAGACTGTCATATGAAATGGGATTTTGTGCTTACTTCAGTATGAACTATTGCACTGTTCTTTATCTGAATCTGACTTCCTAAGTTTTCTGCTGTAGAATTACTGTGGCTTTTCTCAGATTTTCTGGTTATTAAAATTCAACACTCCAACTTCAGAGCTCCCTTGTCTAATGTTATTTGATCCTACCTAGGGGAATGTGTTTTAAGTACTAGATCTTTTAATGGATAAAACCTTAATAGTAGAAATTTAAAGAATATTATACTTTGGGACTTAAAAATCTCAAGTTGGAGAACAAAAGAATGTTACTTCCTTTCTCAGTTTATTTCACCTTTGTTCCATATGGAGCTGGAACGGCTCTTCACTGCAGCTCTGTTGCAGTGCCCCATCACCCTCACAAGTAAATAGTGCCTTACTAATATCAAATCTAAATCTACCATCTTTCAGTTTAAAACCTGTCCTGTCACTATGCCCTTGTGAGAAGTCCCTCTGCAGCTCTCTTGTCAGCACCCTTTAGATACTGGAAGGAGCTATAATGTCTCTCCAGAGCCTTCTCTTCTCCAGACTGAACAACCCAGATTCGCTCAACCTGTTTCCTTGGAGAGGTGTTCCAGCCCTCTGGCTGTGTTTGCAGCCCTCCTCTGAACTCCAGTAGGTTCACATTTTGTGTGCTGGAGTCCCCAGACCTGGATGCAGCACTCCAGGTGGGGTCACCCAAGAGCAGAGTAGAGGGACAGAATCCCCTCCCTTGCCATGCTGCCTGCACTGCTTTTGATGCAGCCCAGAACCATCAGCTTTCTGAGCTGCAATGTGCATATTGCCTGGTCATGCCCTACCTGTATTTGTGTAAAAACAGATTTTCGTCTCCAGTCTTTTGGAATTAGAGAGGAAACAGTGTCACATATATTCCCAGTTTCAGGACTTGCCTTTGAGATAGTCATGTGTTGCACCATGGTAGTGAAAAACTTTTTCAGTGTATGAAAGAGCTTAAAAAGTAGATGAGGAATGATTGCGTTCAATTCCTTCATCTCCTGGATTTTGATGATTATCTTTATGATGGTATAGCAATACAACTGTAGCTGAAATTTAGCAGTTTGTTCCTCTTGAGTTCTCTGGCAGCTTCTCTGTATGAAAAAGCATTAAGCTTACTGCTTAATGATGTTCCTTTCTTCTCTACTGGTTGGAACAGGCTAGCTTCACAAGCCTCGTATTGCAGTGACCATTATAAGATGTTTAGTATTGGAGGTTGGATACTTTAAAGAGTAGTGAGTTTCCAGGCAGAAATTAGATCCTGAAAATTACTTGCAAAAGGATTTAGTGAACTTACACCTGTTTATCTACTGCAAACTGGTCTTTTTTTTTCTTTCTCTTGCTGCCGTTTTCCCATGTCTTCAGTGATTCACAGCCTCCTACACTGCAGTCCACTGGGACTGCCAGAGATGACTTTGTTTTTAGTTGATGTTTCTTGAATGACCCAAGCTTTCCTTGTAATCTGATTCCATCAAGAGGATGGTGTTAGGCCTCTGGGATTTTCAGGAATGACTTGCATTGCACACACTTAAAGGAAGCTTGTTCAAAGTGACCTAAAAACTTTAAAGTCTCAAAGGAATCACCACTTCTCTGTTCTGGGCTCAAAACAGCTTCCTCAAATGCCTGTGCTCTTTTGGACAAGCACATTCTCCATGCCAAGCTTTCCTTTTTGCTTCCCTCTAGTCCTAAGCTCTTCTGTGCAAGCAGGGTCACAGTCCTGCTTGGATGTGACCATGTCAAATGGCCTCCTATGACCCCAATGCTTTCACTGTTGTGCCGTCCTGTTGTACCTCTGTGCTCAGTATGTGAGATTTCTCAATCACATATGAAGCTGAAAACACAGCCTTGGTCTCTGCTTATGAAACACCATTTTAAAAGCCTCTACAGACTTCAGCTTGTCTTGAATGTGTGAAGATTGAAACACAAACTTCTTGACAGAGTGGTATGTTTCCATTTTCTGTTTATGAGAATGATCATGAATCACTTATAAGATTACTTCTGTGCACTATATACATGCTTTATAGATGCTCCCAAAAATAGAGAGAATTAAATAAGGAGTTAGAAAAAATGGTACTGTGCATTTTCTGCCATTGGTTTGTTCAAGCTCCTGTTCTTCCACATCCTTTGCAGCGCTGAGAAGTATAAACACAGCTATTCTCTTCCTTTTGCAGCATGGCTTAGACAGTGTATCCCTCTGCTACTCAAATTTATTGCCAGAGTTGCCAAGTGGCAAATCACATGGATTCATCACATGAATGGATGTTTGTTCATGTGGAGTTGCTTTGGTGCTGTGAAAGTTTCCTATGGGTCACTGATTTGCTGTCATTCAGGTGCTCAGCGATGTTATTCATCATTTCTTTTTGCTGTTGATCAGAGCCACACTTCAGGCTGTGAAGAAGGGTACAGAGGATATTCAGTATAAATCTGAACTGTGCAATTCTCTCTTAAGGTGCATGTTGTAAAGAAGGCAGAGAATTAATTCCTCTACTGCTTCTGCCACAAGTGGGATTTAAGGTGAGCCAAGGAACTTTAGCTGATGCTCCATATTTTATTGTGTGTCAGACAAGAAACTGGAAACTTTCTTCATGAGGGCTGTGCATGTTCTTGACTGATGAAATATTTCACCCGCTTTAGCAGTGGGAGGTTGTTTAATTAAAGGGAATAAGTAGCGTGTACTATATCAAACACTTTAATTCTGAAAACTTGGAAAGGAGAATTAATAGATTCATGCAGAAGTGTGCTTACAGGGGATTAATGACTGTTGTTAAGCTGGCGATTATTCGTTTCCATTTTGAATACATTGGTTTGAGAATATTCTTAGGCTCCAAAAAAATTTAAAAATGGAGATGTGGAGCCTTGGGGGTTGCAGCTCTGGAGCTGAAATGTGTTTCCCTTCAGTGCCATGGCATTAAAATGTACTGTCTGATGCTTCAGGTAACTGTGACTGTCATTTCCACCCAGTATGTGGCCTTGAGACTTTCTGCTCAGTTTTCAAGCATGCCATAATAGTGAGGGTAAGGTTTAAAGTGAGCAGTGAAAATAAAGGTTTGAAATACCAGTAAAGGCCCAATTTCATGCCACTGGTTGAGGGGAACCACAGTGAAGGTTTGTATGATGTTCACATGGGCTTTGGTGCCATGCTACTGTCACTGACATCCACAGTCCTCCAACAGTCTCTGAGACTTGAATCAGACCTAGCTTACCTGGATTATCAGTGCAACCTGTTTCCTCCCATCTTGCTTCATCCAGAATAAAAGAAACTGCTTCACAGTTCTAGGACTGAGATTTGAAAAAATTGGCAGTAATAAGAGTAAGTCCTTTTTTAAAATGTGCCCTGTGGAATGGTTTTTGAAGAAAAAGTGATCATGGGGAAGAACAAGAGAAAGCTGAGGTACACAAGTGTGATTTTTTCATGCAGCAAACATGGGGTGGGGGTGAACAAGAAAGATCAGGATGAGCAATGAGCCTACACTGATATTCACACAGAAAGGGAAGAGCATTAAATTAGGTCTATTGATTGGCACTGATACAAAAGTGATGCTTTTCTCTTAAGCACGTCTGCTGTCACAGCTTTTTGGTTGCTGATGTGTGCTCCCAACCAAAGACATTACATTAATACAGAGAGGCTGCTGTGAGCTGCAGGCATAACTGAGGCTGTGGCATATTCTCAAGCATGGTTACTCAGACAATTTTTTTCTAGTTCATTTTCACATCTGTTTTTTTCCTCTCCTGAATGCTTCTGCTGATAGTCAGACTTTCTTATTGCTCACATTAAGTGGTAGGAGGGGGGAAGAGTAAAAACCTGAATGCTTATAATGTCCTTCACTGTTGCAGAAATATTATTGGCAGTAAGTGACATCCACACAGGTTTAGAGATGCACAGAAATAGTACATGAGGGGTTAAAAAGACAGTGTAAGTGGCTGTGAAACATCATCTTCCCTTTCTCAAATAAAATGCTCTCATCCACTAAGTCATCTATCTCAGTCCTTATTAAAGTTAGTGGGAGCCTTTCCATTAACTTAAAAGGATATTGGATCAACCCCAGATCCTCCGTGCTGGGTGTAACGGGCACAGTTGTTAAGCTCAGAGGTGAGCAGGGGGAATTTTATGACTGAAGAGTCAGTGTGAAATTTCAGCCCTCTTGAATCCACTGGTGAAACTCCCATTAACTTCATTAGTGCTGGGATTTTGCCACTAGACTCAGCATGGAGTGAAATCAATGTGGCAGGAGATGGCAGGATGTTTGACAACAGAGAAGCTGACTGTATTTTATCCATGGCTGGAATGCTGAAGTATAAACTGTTTTCTCTGTTAAAGTTTCATGCTGCCATTTCAGTGGCAATAGGACAATTGAGCCTGACTGCAGCTGCCTGTCTTGTAAGGAGAGAAATTCTGTCATGGCATCTGGCATGGGCTTTCCTTCAGAAATGCTCCCTGGGGAGATTTCTAGTTTACCCAGAGGTGCTGTATCTAATATGCAGCAGATAACTGGAATATAGTACACTTCCACCCAGCAGCAGAGACCATGCCCATAATCCCTTCCCAGGTAGAAGAAAGCATAAAGCTAGAGTTCAAATGAAAACAGGGAATTTGGAAGAAAACAAGCTTCTTAGAAAGTAATGAGCTGTATCCATCCAGCTGTGCTATCTGCAAGGAAATGATACATTTTTGAATTGGAAAGAGATGCGTGTGTTTAAGAAGGAGGAAAAAATGATTGAAAACACATGATAATGGAAAGGGTTTTTGCCACACTCTTCCTGAATCTGAAGGGAAAGATGTCCATTATAATAATTGCAGTGTAAGCCCCAGAAATATGCTGCAGTGTGAGGCCAGATCCATCCCTGGAGGGCTTTGCAGGCAGAGATGAATATAAAAAGTCACAGAAGTTCAGGGATAGGTCAATACAATGATTTCAGTTTTTAAGCAGCTAGTACAGGGTTTTTAGAAAGGGCTGGAAATCTTATTTCCCTTAAGCAGTTGTAGTTGAACTCCAAAACCCAGAACCTCTTAAAACACCGGTTGCTTTCTCAAATGTTGGTGGTTATCAGTATCTAACTCTAGGCTATTTCCCAACCTGGGGCTGCCTTTGAAGTATCACTACTGAGAACTTCTGTGTGCTCCTCTCTGCCCTAGCCTACTCCCTGAGCAGGCTCTGAATGAAAGGGTTTGTTGTAGGCATGTGCTTCACCTTTTACTTCTACTGCTGTTGACTGGTATTAGCAGTTCCTTCCTCAAAAGCAAGGAGGATAGTAACAAGGTGATGCATAGTTGAGGTCCCTGAAAGGGCCTCACTGGCTTTAGGCTCTGTCTGCAGCCACCAAAGATCTGTCCCTGGGGAGAGCATAGGCGCTGCATTGTAGTGCCTGCCTTTGGATGTGCTGCCTCTGACTCCTCCTGGGGTTAAATGGCTCATTCTTTCGAATACTATCTTATTGGTTGTGCCAGCATGTCATTAATGCAGTGAATCATTAAATGGGGAACGTTTTTCCTGCCTACTTTTCTGTGTGGTAATGTTAAATGTAGTCCCCCATTCCTGCCTCCAACACCCACCCTCCACATCCCCCATCCAATTTCTCTTTCTGGAGCATTCAGAGTGCATGACTTCATCTGCTTGATTATCTGGAGCCTTGGGAATGCTGGCTTTGTCTCGGAAACCACCAGAATGTGCTGAGCAAACACCGCTCCCAGTCAGGCTGCATCAGGGCTGGCAGTTAAAGCCTCCCATGCAGGAAAACTTGCTAGGAGCTGCTTTTCGATGAGATCATCTTTAATGATAGGGGGTTGTCTTATTTTGGTGAGCTGGATTGTACACGAGGGCAGTATCAGGGCCAAATAAAAGAGCTGTTGTTCCTGAATGTTTTTGTAGCTTTCTAGGATTGCATTTTTGCACAAAAGTGGGCATTCATTCTTGGTTACGTTGCAGTTTCATCTTTCATACTGACAATGTGGTTTCTGTCATTGGCAGCAGTGCCAGTAAAATCTACAATGGATTTTTAAAAATGTAATTGGAGAAGGAGTGCTTTTTCTCTAAGAGGCATGAAGAGCTGTATCTTTGATGATGTAAACTTCTTAAGAACTGTGCTGTTCACTCAAGTCTGTCTGGCTGTAGAGCATTGTTGCTCTTGTGCATCACTCAGCAGGAGCAGGCTGAAGCAATGGAAATCCTTATTGCTGACAGGTATCTAATGGGAGCCATTTCATGGGAATTCCCATGAATAGAGTGCAGGAGCTGTCTGTGCAGCATCTCCAACTTGTTGAGTGTATTTGCTGCCACAGATGTTCTGGTGTGCAGAACAGGAAATTAGGATGGGTTAGATATTAATGGGATACAAGGAAAAATATTATGTTTCCATGTTAGCTGATAATATCTAAGCTATGCAAATGCAATCTTTCATGGTCTGCAGACATTTCCTTCTGCCCTCCATGAGGAAGGTAAGTTTTTAGAGCTTGCTCAGAATTCAAGCTGCATCTTGACGCTGTCAGAAATGATCCAAAGGAGGGGAGGTAGCGAGTAAAACAATGGACAATGTGAGTTGCATACCCTGACCCCCCTGTCTGTGAAGCATGTCTTGGTGTCTTGAATTTCCTCCTTTAATATTCAAGGAGGAATGTGGGCCTGCCACTGTTTTTACACAGCAGAGGCAAATAATGCAGATGGCAATTACAACCACTGTTCAAATCTTAGTCAAGCATGTGCTTATTAATTTGAACAGTGTCAAGGTCCCAGCTTTCTCCCTGTCAGGCAGCACAACCCCCGCAGGTTTAGGAGCTGCCAGTGCATGTGAGGACATTTCATGTTTTCTGTCACTGCTCTTGCATGTATATGAAGTTGAGTGTTACCCTGGTGTTACAGTGATTGCTCCCAGCATAACTTTTTGAGGGAAATAAATAATGCCAGTCAAATTAGGAAGTGATCCAATATCTTGCTCATAACCCAAATTAAGTTAAACAAAGCTTGTATTTTGTTCTGGTTTAGAAGAGGTTTAACTCTTTGGCATGACGCCCTCTATACTCTCTTCTAGTCCATCACACAAACATCAAAGGAATTGTAGCTTGGCTAGAAATGCTTAGAGATGCTCTAGAAAAGAGCTTATTCTCACTGAGCTGAGAAGATAAGCTTGTGCAGAGCTGAAACCAGCTTTCAGAAGATTTGCAGGTGGAAGCTTTGAATGTCCAGCTAAGAAACTGCTCAGTTTTGATGGTTTCTATTAAGGTTAGTGATCAAGACAGTGTCAATACACAGTTTTGCATCGCCTAACAAATAGATGTAGCTTTATCACAGGTGATTAAATGGAAGTCTTTTCCATTGAGATAGAAGCTAGAGAAGGTTACCGGGGACAACTGCTGACTCTGAACATTTTAGAATTCTTAAATCCAACAAATTTGTATCTATGAATTTTTAAAGGCCTGGAGATACGAGCTCTGTTGCTCTCTGTATGTTGACTTTTAGTCAGTGAGTGGGAAAAAGTGTACTGCTAACAGGCAATGAAAATTGAGTGATGGTGCTAAATATAGGTCAATCAGCTTGACATTAATCCAAAGCAAAACAATGGAACTACTAAAATTGGGGTCCTTTATTAACAAATAAAGGGAACAGCACTTCTCTAGCATCTCTCTACCTGAGCATAAGAAAAATGGATCTTGTCAAAGCAGCCTGCTGTATTTTACTTTACCAGGATTACAAGCTTGCCTGATAAAAGTTGCAGTAGTTGCCCAAGTGGACCTTCTTCACATCTTGATCCAGAGAGAAAGTGAACAGTGTCCAACAGAAAGTGATTTTGATGGTAATGGATTTCCAGGTAGAGATGGATGCAGGGAATAATCTCTGAGCTGTTGGTGTGTATAGCAGGGTTCCTCAGATATCGTTTGCTGGGTTTTTACTATTTAACACTTTTGTCAGCAGCTTCCTAAAAAACATGAAATGATTGCTGCTACTGTTTGTAGATGTGCATGCAGATTGGACACAGCTGAGGGAATAACTAAGCTCACTGTAAGAGCCACCCACATTATTTGATAAACTGTGAGAATATAAGAAACACTTATACATTGTTTGCCTGGTACAGGGTCTTCTCTTTAAACTCAAGACAGCAGGTCTTGAAGGGGCCTGAGGCTTTGGTCCAGCAGAGCAGTGACCAAGAGGCCCTGGTGGATGGAAAAGGGAGTATAAATCCCAAAACCCTGCCAGGCTGTGGGGTTTGATAAGGCACCATTGTGGATGTGGAAGGAAACATTAGAAAACTAAACTCAGTATTGGTAAAAAGGAAGTGGGTTGTTTACAAAGTCACTGTACGTTGGATAAAATCCACTTTTGTGCAGAGGGCTAGCACAGATGATATCAGGGCTTGGAACGAGATTTTCATCTTGGTCTGCATTTCAGTGCAGAGGTGGAGTTTAACCTCAGTATGTTATTGTGCTACATCAGGATTTAAATTCCTTATTTACTGTTTTCTGACAAACATTTAGGTAAATGTTGCATTAAGTAGACATGTATTTTTAATAACATTGACATTTATCTCACTTTTCTTCTGACATTTTTAGTATCTTCACAGATACCTGCATAGCTATTTCTGTTCTAAGATTTGCAGTAATTAATTGCTTTTCTGCATATCTGTGGGAGCAGCTATCAGCAAAGAGAAAGGGAGGTGCTCTAGTTTCACATCCTTTGATTAAAGGTAAATTGAAATAATTAAAGGTGTGGTATTCAACTTAGAGGCTTTTGGGCTGAAAACCAGCATCCTGATACTTGCTGAGAAATACTTACTCCACAAATAACTCCTGTTCTGGTAACTCCTGCCATGGCTAAGGCTGGCATTGGAATGTGGCCCACAGTAATTACCGTTTTGAGACAAAGGGGACGCTTTCTGCTCACCCAGAAATAAATCACTTTGATTGCTTTTTTCCTATGTTGGAGTGCTGTATGTATAATTTAAGATGTACAGCACAGCAGTGGGGCCTTTTAGAACTGGATCATCCCACTGGTCAGCAGTGAGAAAGCTGATGCAAGTGATGGGTGAGCAGATAAACACTAACAGGTTTGGGAGCTGGCAAGTGCCAAGGGTGCTCTGTGCACAGCTAAGAGAGCTGTGAGTGTTTCAGTCTCTGGTATCAGCCTGTCTGGAGGTGAGACCCAGCTTGCCTGCTAAGCTGCAGGAATGTCTCAGGATTGCTCTTGGGGGATTGTCTGAGTGCTGAGTGGAGCTGCAGTCGTGTCAAGAAAACCGGTCCATCGTGTCAAGTGCTAATAACAGGAATTAAGTAGTTCTGTAAACACTTTTTATGAACAAGTATAATCAGTTTGGTGTCTTTTAACAGGTTGGTATGTGATGACTCTGGAGAGTCTTGGAACAGCTTTAGGAAGGGGAGGCAAGGCAGAGCATCATCCCCTCTTAGAGGGCATTTACTGGAAGTGTGGGGCTTTCTTGTGGCTGTGAGTGGGGCTGCTCTATGCACAGCTGGGGGCTGACCTCACAAATATTTGTTGTTGTAGTAACCACCACCTGGGAAAGGTTTCTAAAAGTAGTTCTTTTTTCATTACTTGGTGAACACTCAAAACAATTATAACCGTGGCAGGAATTGCTGATGAGCTTCTATCAATTTCCTTTTGATAATTGTCCTTTCTTTACTGTGGGGTCTGAGATGGTTTTGGAATGGCAGAATCTTCATCCCTCTCTTCCATTGCTCCAGCTCCTCTCCAGGCTGTGAAATCAGTTTCAGTCTGCCTGTGTCTCTTCCTGCTGTGAAGTCATTAAACTTTTAACCAGTTCTGTAGTTAAACAGCCCTTTCTCACAGTGGCACCAAAGCACACCTCACTCTAAATGCCCCCAGTTTCTGTACTGGAGGCATGGCAAGAATTGGAGGAACCGCCTCTGCCAGCAGCCACCCACCTCTTCCAGGGCTTTCCACCTGAGCAGGCAGCTCTTGGTGCTTGGTGTCATCCCTGCTCTGGCTGAGAGGAGAGGTGAACAGTGAACATCAAGTTCTGTGTCACAGAGCATCTGGTGAAGTCAGTGAACCTGAGTTTGATACCATGCTTTGTCTTCTAGCTCAGCTGAAAGGCTGACACAGAAATTTTAGTAAAACACATTAAGTAGGCACTCAGAACCTGCTACATACAAGTTCACTTCATTGTCTTGTCTATGTTCATCTGAGAAAGCAAATATATGTAGTTTGCATGTCTAATGCAAATAGAAGAGACAGAAAAAGATCAGAGAAGAGGTTGTTCTATTTCATTTCTAGACATTCTACTTTTGTGTAAAATCAACATTGTGATTGAGGCATTCTTATTATAATTTTGCAGATACTTGTAATGCAATGTAATGGGGGGCATTGACAGGTGGTATTCTTACACCCCTTTTTGTTTTGTCCTTTATGAAATCTGTTTTCAGTTCTGAGTAAATTAAAGGGGTTGGATTGGCAGTTCCAGATGTAGATGCTCTGTTCATAAAGCAGACTGACCTGTACAGTAGCAGAATAAACTGCCAGTTTAGGTGTGCTTGAGCACCTCTGATTTGATCTGAAGAAACCTCCATGCCACTGGAGAGTTAGCAATTTTGTCTTCAGCACCAGCATGATCTTTGATGATGCAGATGTTATGCAGCTGACTGAAGTAAGCTGACTGGTGATATTGCTGCTCTTCCCTCCCTATCATTACTTTCTGATTGTAAAACCCTGCCTCTTTACTCCTGTTGATAGCAGGTTTTGTACTTTCTGCTTCTGCTGGGCTTCAGTAACATGTTTGCTGAGAAAACATCCTGTTGTCTAATCTTGAACCTCGTGTTTTTTTCTGCATTTTAATTATATTAAAAAGGAAAAAAGCAGATGGGGGAGAACGTGGATCCTAATAATGTTTTTTAAGCAATGAGTTCAGCTTGGAGGCTAATCCAGACCTTTTGCTTTTGAGTCATTCTGTGGGTGGTGCTGCTTCTGTACGAGCACAAGGTGCCCTTACTACATTTGTAATTCAAAATAATTTCCAGCAATTTGAGTGCAGATGGAGCCAATCATTGGTGCTTATTTCTTTCTACCTTCTCATGGAGAAAAAAAAGTCAGTCTGATGCTCTTTTGAAGCTGATCATGATGCAAAAATCAGGCAGACCTTTCATCTTCCTCTCCTGATGCTTGCCATCTTCTCTGTTGAGACATGAGGACAGTGGGTGTGTTTAGCATATGCATCAAGTCTCCTGTGCTCAGGGCTGGAGACAGACCATGGTTGTCTCTCTGGAGGGCCCCAAACTCTGGAACAAACAGTTTCCACGAGGTCTGCACCTATTCCTCTTGCAGTCCTGGCTCCCCCTCTCACACTGGCCCCAGGCAGACGCTGGGATGGGCTGTGTTCACACAAGGACAGCAGCACCAAGGCATACAGCTCGTGTCTGCACCAGTTGCTATTAAAACATGGGGGAGGTTCCTTTTCCAGAAGCCTAATGGGAGATGTTTCAATCTCTTCTAACTGAACAGTGCTACAGTACAAAATGCTACTTGAAAATCAGTGTTGCTTTGTATGCAGCTCTTCTCTTCCCCCTCTCTCACCATGACCAAGGCATGGAGCTGGATTACAAGCCCTGCAACATCTGGGTGTGGCTGACAACAGGCCATGTTCACAAGGGGCTAAAACTTGGTCCAGACTGGGAATGGGTGTAGGCAAAACCATTCCTTTAAGGAAATCTGACAGCTCCAACAGGCTGGCGCAGTTCCTCTGTCCCTCATCCAGACCATGGTTAGCCACTGGTCTGACACACCAGCAGCATGCTCTCCACACCCATCCTCTCTCTGCCAGGCAGAGTCTGACCCTCTGTGCTGACCACTGGAAAAGCTTGTAGGGGTTATGGAAGCAAGGTTGCCTGTCCAGTTGGTGAAGTGAGAAGTGCTTGCTCTCTGATAAAAACGACAACAGCTTTTTCTTTTTTTTTTAACCAAATTATTTATTTGAATAAATGAAGCAGTAATGGTGCACTGTATTCACAATTTAAAACCAAATTAATGCCATGCACTTATAAGCCAAGACATAGGGAGGCAAGTAAATCCTTCTTCCTAGTCTCAGAGGAGCTGCTTTTTCCCTGTAGCACAGGAGAAATGCTCACTAATGCTTAAAATGCCATGTATTGGTTACAGAGCCTGTGCTGCTGTTCAGATGACTCCACTGGTTAGCACACAGTTTTCTTCCCTCTCTACTATTAATGTGTGTGCCCTCTCATCATCATCCCCCATTTCATTTTAATAGGGAGCAGGCTACACCAGCAGCATAACAATTTGTTCCACAGGGCTCTTCCTCATCTCAGGATGATTGTTGGGGTTGGAGTGACGCATGGGAAATCATCATACTAAAGCTGGAGTGAATGAGGAGTATGGCCTAGCCCATCTGCATTCAAAGGTAATGATGCTCTTGGTGTTTTAGGATTTTTGGGATGGAAAAAGTCAAGGCTGGGTGCAGCAATGCTGCTCTTTGCAGCTGGAGGTGCAGGGAGAGGTTTGCTGCTCTGTTATGTACCATCTGCTGTTGGGCTGCTGGAGAAGCTGGCAAGCAGCTCCAGATAACCACCTGGGTAGGGTATTTTTCAGAAACAGCTTCTGGGATTGTCCTCAACCCAAAGACCTATTAAAATCAGTGTTAGACTGATGAACAGGGATTTCTGCTCATTGACATAAAGGCTGAAATGGCTGAATAGAGAAAGATATCAGTTTCCAGTTCTCCTTGAGCAGATATTTCTGCTCAGGAAAATGCCCCTCTGGGGGTGGAGAATGAATGGAAATTAGTTATAGGGAGTTCCAAGGGAAGGAAAAATGAAAGCAATTTAATCATAAGGTAAGTATTTATGTTGCAGAGATAACTAATCAGCATTGAGCAATAAAGATCTTAGAATATAAAACAGAAAAATTAAATATTTTATGCATGGAATTACTTTTGATAGATTCGGAATACTAGATTGTATACTGGAGTAAATTTGCACCATTGGTTCTGTGCAGAAAAATATGAGATTTTTGTAAGAGAAACAGTAGCAGGATATAGTCTCATAGAGAGAGATAAAGAAACAGGGGCTTTTTCTCACCTTACATTTGCATCCAGAAAATTTTGGTTTTCTCTTGTTAGTATCTTGACTAAAACCCCAAACATTTTTTTTTTAATACTTACTCTGAATGCTGCTTGGCACTGTACTGCACAGAGCAGGGGCAAGTAACTGAAACAGGCTGATGGGGAAAGTGTAAAAATTATTGTACAAAGAGAGATTGTTTAGATATCTTTATTTAGCAAGTGAAGTACATTGCCAATAGGAAGGAGAAAAATGGAGGCTCAGCTGTTTACCAAGGCAACAGAAATTTTCCTGAAGTGAGGCCAGCTTTGATATGAGCTATTAATTTTGCTTGATTTTTGCAGGGCTACTTCTGAATAGGATTTGAATGTCATGTTTTTGTGTGAGGGCATAAACATCTTGCTTTCAGTTCACGTTAGTTTTGCATCTCTGCTTCTAAAAACTGATGGTTGGTCTGGCCCTTGAAGGCCCATAATGTGGCTGAGGTTGTAGCATGACCTGAAACAAGTTGTGCCCTGTGTGCTTTTGGGAAGGGCTGGGATACTTGAGGCACCAGAACAAGGTTCTTGAAATGGGGCCAAGTGCATTGTGTTAGTCCTGTATTTTTTGCCCTTCTCTTCTTCCATCTCAGCAAAGCTTTTCCTTGTGGCCCTGATCCAGGAAGCAGTTTAACTGTGTGCAGGTGCAGACATGGGATGGGACCTCCTGGCACGTCTCACTATGTGCTGAATTGTACTTTCATTGAGGAAACAACTACAGGGCCACCTGCCCCTGCCAGCCCCAGTCTTTGTTAGTGCTGAGTACAAACATCTTCCCAGAGCACCAGGGTCAGGGTGACAAACCAGGAAATACCAAGTGAAGGTGCAAGTCCCTACACTTCACTCTGACCTTTGAAGATGGGTGCAGCTGCCAGGATTTATCTGCAGCTTTGTCCATGAGAGCAGTTGTGCTGGGTGTTGCAGCAGGCTGTGCCTGGGTCTCACTGCTCCCTGAGCACACTTTTTGTTTGAGCACATGTTGGCTCGCCATGCAAGGCCACCTGCAGCTCTCGCACCACAGTGACCCACGTTGTGCCAGTTGTCAGTGGCCAGTGCAGGTGGTGATGCCCTGGAGATTGCCATCTGTGAAATACTAGAGGAGGGTGAACATTCTTCTGCAAGATTTCCTATGGATCACATCTTTTAGTGTTCCTTAGGTACAGCTATTAGTTGGTGGTTTTGATACCAGCAAACCTATGAGATGTCAAGTCTATTTCTGCCTTCATCCTGCCTCAGAAGTGCCAGACATGAGTTTCAGTACATGAATATCCTTTCTTATCTTATTAGGCTACTCAATTCCTGACCCATTGACCATAAGCCAATCTTGCTCCTTGGCCCCTTTTCTATTGCAGATGTGAGAATGAGCTCCAGTATCTCACACCTACACTGATAACTACCCTTCCCCATTAACAGGAGCCCTCAGCCTTCTCTTCCCCACTGATACCTTTACCCACAATTTCACCCTATTATTCCCCCATTTTCCCTTAGTTTCTGCCAAGAAGAATTTGTTCAGCTTCAAGTGTGTTTTAGATTTCTCACTGGACTCAAATTGCAGTGCTACAGAGTGAGCTTGCATGTCCTCTTCACCTTCCTAGCAGACCCAGGTTGTAAGAGCATACCATTACTTTCTTCCACTACCTGGGTGAAAGTGAGTTTTGTAGGTATTCAGGTTTTGGGCATGGTGAAGTGTCCCACTGATTCTGTTGAGAAAAAGAGAAGAATTGAAAGCTAGAAATTTTCTTGACCTGCCTAAGTGTGTGTACTGTGACCCATGTGCCTGAGCTCTTGCACGTGTGACTGCCCCCCTAAGAGCTCAATTGTTTTGGCAATGCCGTGTTGAATTGGCCACATCCCAATAGGGAATTACTTGGTGTTACTTAAGTGGAAATGTCAACAGGCTTGCAAGTATGAAGTTATGACCACAATCTGCTTTTGGACAAGTCCTAGTAGACTTCTATCCACTTCAATAAAATTATGAATTTTTCTGTGGATCATATCCTCTGGCTTGCACAACTGAGCAGAGTCAGTCTCATGGAGTTATTTATGGTGTTTACCTCATATCAGTAATATTTTCCTCCTTTTGAGCACTGTGAACAATCATTTTGTACAGTTCGTCAAATTTGTGAGGTTTGGGAGTTTTATTTCAAAGGATTTCTAGGTAACATTAAAATAAGATTTGATTTTAACTCTGAGGAGGAAAATAAAACTAATGGACATGACCAAATTCTCACTGACTTAGAAAAAAATCTTTGAACATCCTTTGACAAACAGACTTGAGTGAGGCTTAACCAAGGACCCTAAGCCATGGGCCCAGATTAAGAACTTCCCAGAGAGGTCTTTGTGCAGCTTGCTCTTTCCTTTGACAATCCCAGGCTTCCTAGGCAAATGAGAGCTCTAAACTTTGTTCCTTTCCTAACCCAAACCCTAACCCTAGGCACAGACTAAACCCTTTTCCAAGGACCACAAACTGTAGCAGAAATCAAAAAGCTATCATGGGAGAAATATTTTTACATTCTCCCTTGTCAGCCTCAACACAACTGGAGTTCAAGGGTTTTCCCTCTCCTAACCCAGAACACTGGCCTTGGCTGGATTATCACAAGCCACACCAATGATGACATTTTCAGAGACAAAACCCTAATGAATCCAGTCCCTCCCTCTGAGGGAGCGCCACGTCATATGCAGTTCTAAGCTTTGACATTCCCCTGAACTAATCCTAGCCCTAAACCTTCTGTGTGAGCTGAGCATTTGCCAAAGAGACTAAGCCATGCCAAGATAACAAACTTGTGAGGGGAGAAAGCTCTTTGCAGCCTCTCCTTTGCCTTTGGCAGTGCATTAACAGCCCCATGCCAGCTGGAGCTGTGGAACCTCTGAGTGCTCAGACTGTAACCCAGGCCCAGGTGTGGGCTGCTTCACAGGTAAGAGCACCCAGCTCTGGCTGAGATGGAAAGTGTAGCAGGGGGTAAACTTTTTTAGTGTTCATTCCAGCCTTTTCCAAACTCTTTGCAGGCCTTTGCCATCTGGCTTTGTCCTTCTTCCATTCTTTACTCTAAAGCCTGAGGACAGCTGATCCTCAGTTAAGCACACAGAGCAATGGTCCAGATGAAAAAGCAATCAGAGGAGAAATATTTCTGTGACCTGCACTTCCTTTCAGAAATCCCTCACAGTGCCATGCTAACCATTGCTGTAGGCTTTCTCCCTCTCCCAACACTGAACTCATCTCTAAGGCTGTGCATGAGATAACCCTTTGCTGGGGAAGCAAAGCCCAAATCCAGAAATTGTCAAAGGAAAGACCTTCTAGGACACTGCTGCTTCTCCTGACAGTGGGAAATGCAACATTTACTGAACCTTCAGGGAGTCTCTCCCTCCTGAAGCAAGAGCCTGACCTTGAGTTAACTATAAGTAGGGATAACCTGCTGTGGTCCCAACAAAGATGTCAGAGGAGCAATCTTTCAGGAAACCCAAACCTTAATTCTAACACTAAATGTGGAATGAGCCCTGGGCCATCATTTAAATGAAAAAGGCACAGGGAAGAAACATTTCCTCCTTTCCTCCTCCTTACTTTGGAATTCCCTTGGCAGCCCCATGCCAACAGAGCTCCCAACTTTCTCCCTGTTTCTGTCCCAAACCTAATCCTAACCCAGACTCTCAACTCAGCTTACCTAGAGCCCAGGGAAAAAGGTTGTCTGGAAGAAGTTTTTTTTCAGCCTGTACATTGCTTAGGCAGTCCAATGCTAACGGGGGGTTTAGGCTTTGTCCCATTCCTAAACAATGTTACTGTAACCTGCGTTTTATCCCTAAACTGGGCTCTTCAAGAGATAATCATGTAACTCCAGTGTTGAAATACTGGCAGTCTCTAGCCTTCCTTCCAGCTGCAGTGACTCCCTTTTACTATTTGAGCCCTGTGCTCCTTTTGACTCTTCATGCCACTGCCAGGCGCAGCACAATTCAAGATTATAACAGACATGTATTACTTGTGTGTTTGTGAGCCCTGTTTAGGGTTCTTTCTCTCTAATGGAAAAAAACAACAAACCAAACCCAAACACCTCTGCCAGGTAGCACTGTTGTCTGTGGTTAATTATGGGGAGGATTGAAGACCAGATGACATCCTTGTGAGATGAGCACATTTGTGCACTAACCTGGGTGTACTGTGTGATGAAGTGGTGGGGACAAGAGCTTCAGACACCAGCTATCTTCCTGCCTGTTCTGGTTCAGGCCATGTACTGTTTGACCCCATGCTGAAGACTCTCCCCTGGCATCCAGTCGGAAGAACAGAAGGATCAAATCAGCCCCCGGTTCTTTTGCATCCAGCTCTTGCTGTTCCTGCCAGCAGCACCCAGAGAAAGACCACGTGTTTATTTTCATGTAGTGTCTCCCACCCATCAGCTGGAGCAAGCCATGGATCCCTGTGATCTAAATCCTGCAGGCATTTCCTCCTGCCACCCCCTTCAAATCTGTGTGCACGTTGGAAAGTCACTTATTAATGAAATAAAAAGCTTCCCATATTAGGAGAGATTATTTCTGTAACTTCTGTTTATGTGTTCCAGTATTCTCAAGGACCTCTGCATCTTGCCTATTGTGCTTTAATGCTGGGAAGGATGGGGCATTCACCCCCCTGAAATATTTTCCATCAGGAAAAAGAATGAGTCATGTGTGTCTGGAAAATGGAACAGTAAATGTTAACAGGTCCTCACCCTGAGGTATGGTCTCTGATAATTATTGTTTCAGATGGCTCTGGATTAGGGTTATCTCCTGTAGCTTCTCAGATCTTTAGCAAAATAATAAAATCTGCTCGTTGAGATCAGCCAACTGCATCTAAAGCTGTGACTGTACCACAACTCAGAGCTGTAGGATTGAATTTAGACTGGCACAGTGGAAATCAAGGTAAATGTGCAGTATGTGTGATTGCTTCTTCAGAGAGCTTGAGGGTTTAAAGGCAGAAAGGGAGGATGACTAAAAGTTGGAAGGAAAATGGAAAGAGCCACTGATAGGAAACAAAATGGCTGTAGCAAAGATTTCTGTAGGCAAATACCAGGTCGAGTGCTGATGAATGGTGACTAACCAAGGATAACTTGGTTATTGTGTACTGGAAAGTAAGAGACTACACTGAGCATCCTCATTCAGCAGAAAAAGCCCTGTTGCATGCTCATGTGATGCACAAGGGCTTACCTGCATGGTTTTGGTAGTGCTGTAACTCCATCTGTAACAATTAAATCAGGACACCCCTCTGGCATGGGTTCAGTTAGAGATGGGATCCGATTCCCACACCTTTAATAGAGAAAGCTGCGTGGATGTGAAAAACTCCAAGCTGATAGAGCCACCACCTGTGCAAAAGTTTGTAGCATTGTTGTGGCACTGTCATTGAGTCACAACTCTCTACTCAGAGGTAGAGTAAACCACTAAAAAACCCCAAACCCAATCCCTGTGACAGAATTAAAAAATAAAAAAAGCTTTGTATTTTGCATGTTCATCTTTCCAGCTCCTTGACACCCAAGACCAGAGGGATGCGTGGATCTGCAGGAAGAAGAGGTGAAAGGCTGGGTGAGCCAGGGGTGGAAGGGCTGTCCTGGCACAGCACACTGAAACTGTGCTGCCAGTACCTCCCACGGGGCTGCTGCTGTGCAGGGTGACAGCCAACAGGAGCAGGGTCTGATGAGGCTGGAATTGCCAAAAGGCTCTCCAGCCGTAGGAAACAGGTATGGGGAAGGTGCCCAGGGGAGGGATGGATGGTGAAGCAGGTACGAGGATTGGTAAACCCATAAATCTTCAGCCCTGGCCATTCCATGTGCTCGTTAGGTCAGTGATTAAAGTCTTATTCATCAAGTCATTGTATCCTGAAATGTGTTGCATTTTAGTAGAAATAGCACTTTGAAGCAAGATAAATTATTTATTCCTGACCCTTTCACCTCAGCCAGAGCACTTTTTCGTGCAATTTAACTGAATTAACAAGTAGGCTGTGATCTCATGAAGCAGTGAATTCTGCAGAGGTGCTACAGGACAGAGCTCCCCTGTCCTCTGGGCATGGGGCTGTGACACCAGATCAGAGCAGCAACTAGGGCAAAAAATTAAAAGACTTTAAAAGGCTTTGTTTGTTTGTTTGTTTTTGTATTGAGGTGGTGTGAATGGGCAGACTGGGGTGAGGTCTTCATCTTTTCTTGTCATGATATTTTCAAGCCTGAGTCAGTCGTTATGCAAAAAAGAAGAAGCAGCAGAAATATCAATTTGCCAGTATTTGTTGTGATGTATTTTGGTTAATCATGCTCACAAAAGCTTACAGAAGATCACAACCAGTTCATGGGACCAAAATAAGCTGAGGAATATTTTTTTTAAAAATTTGAAGAGAGACTGCATTTCT
Organism: Catharus ustulatus; assembly: GCF_009819885.2. Classification (NCBI taxonomy): domain Eukaryota; kingdom Metazoa; phylum Chordata; class Aves; order Passeriformes; family Turdidae; genus Catharus; species Catharus ustulatus. Next base: position 96,105,088 of record NC_046222.1, read on the forward strand.
TAGATTATATATGCACAATGAACAAGAAGTTTATTCTCATCACAGAAATCAGGAAGTACATCTCCAGCAGGAAGCATGAAGGACATGCATGACCACCACTCATGCTGAAAATGTGCTTTTAAATTATGGTACTCTCTGGTCAAGCATTTGGGGTGACATTTAGAAAGCCCAAGGAAATCTGTGGGCCTCTAAAATGACTAGCTGCATGGAGGTGGATTTTATTCTCCCGGGAGAAAGTGATTATTGTTTCCTGTGGTTACTCTGAGTGTGGGGTGTGTTTGGTGTCAGGGCAGTGCCTGAGCACACTCAGCTCCCCAGCTCAGTGTCTTTTGCAGTGCCTGAGGGGGATGCATTGAATGAAATGTATTTACTAAGTCTTTCTCAAAAAGTACGTCAGGAGAAAGAAGAGGACCCCCTTTCCTTAGAAAGTGCCAGGATTAATCCAGGATGTGGTAGATAGGGATTAGCTTTCTCCTCTTTCCCCCAGGCTCCTTGGGCTCACCTCTCACACTTTCCTGTTCTCTCACACTGCTTCTCTTTGTTTCAGTAGGCACTTGTCTAGAGGAAAAAAGGAGCAAACACAAACACGAGGCAATCACAATAATATGGGTAGTAGTAGCAGTAGTAATAATAATAATAATAATAATAACAACAACAACAATTTGCTCTCGACAGCTGTAGGAATCACACTGAGCTCTGACCACTTTTCTGATTAGTTACTTGCCCCTCTGAGAGGACAGGAGACAGATTTGTTGGCCTTGCTCTCCATATGTGAGACAGAAGAACACTAAGGAAGCAAACCTATGTCTGCTGTCTGCTCCCTTCCAAACTCTTCTTACTCTCCAACAGCGCCAGAAATGTGGGGTTACTGCCTGTTTAGCTCTGCCTGGGAGAGAACACAGCTGATCCTCAGAAATCAGGGAGAATAATTCCTTTAGCACAACAAAAAATTAAAGTGTAGGGAAGTGACAAGAAGGAAAGAATATACAGAATTGCTGAAAATTATTAGTATTGGCAGATGCAGAATTTGCCTAATCAGGAAGGTAAATGACTGGGGAAAAGCAGAGCCTTAGTTTGAATGTTAATATTTTACCAGCTTTGCACAATTGCCACTCTGTATTTAAGGAGGGATCAGTCAGGGAAGAACTTGCAGTAGTGATTGTCATGTCTGACAATTAAAAAAAAAAAAAATCCAAAGAGGTTTCTTACAAGAATTAAATCTTGATCCCCCTCCTGCCTTTACCCTCCCTCTCAGATCACGAACCATTGGTTACAGCTTCTCCAGGCTCAGAAGGGAAAATGCTGATCTATTATTGCTGGACAACTCTTCCTCCTCCAGGGCATTTATTAAACTAACACCTTTATTATTCAAAATATTTGAACAAGTGGTAGCATGGTTACCTCCCTCTTTCAGAAGTCTGCTGATGCCAGCCCTAACACAGCAGAACAAAGCAGAGGCTTTTGCTCAGCACACCATTTCTCCTCTCCCCTGCTCTCCCTGCACAAAGCAACCCCTGATGAAGGGCAGGCAGAGGCCTGAGCTTTAGAACAGATTATTTTGTTCAACCTTGGAATTGAAAGCAAACACTCCCAAGCCTCCTTTGATGCCAGCTGACCTGAATCAAAGCTTGCAGACCCTTGGCTGATAATGTTTACCAGATGCAGCGGTGAAGAAGGGTTTCCAATCCTGCTTCTCTGTTTCTAGGCATCCATAACAAAAATTAAGTGCATGGGTAGGAGTTTGGCATCTGTCTGCTGTGAGGGAAGGCATCTTTCTGCATAGCCCACTACATTCAGGTGCTTGACTAATAGCTTCTAGCAATCCAGATAAGTGCAAAAGGTCTGTTACAGGTTCTGCAGGGATGGGGGTTGCTGCCAGCTGGATCTGTACTAACATTGGGGGGAGCAGGGGGAGTCCTGCGTGGCAAACACATTGGCAGGAAGGCAGAACTGAGTGAAGTGAAGGGTAACAAAAGCAGCATAATTTTTGCTGACAGAAGCAGAAGAAATGCAAAGTGTCATCTGAGGGCTCTCAGTGGCAGATACAGACACTGGCAGGGCCTGATGTTGCTGGGGACAGAGATGCCTCGGTCACCTGCCACAGGACAGAGAGATGCTGACAGCTACCTGATCACTATGTGTAGAAAACAGTGATGCAAGGCAGATATTACTTCACAGCCTGCAATCGTTGTGTCAGAGAGCCCAGTCCTGCCAGCAGCTCAGTCAGTGATGGCAAAGCAGAGGTGCTTTGGTACAGAGGGAGGAACGAGGTGGTCACACAAGGAGCTCACAAATGCTCGACTCCCAGAGGCTCAATCTATTATGTGAGAACTCCAGCTGAGCCTGCTGAGAATGGGAGAAGAAGGAAAAGGGAAAATGTAAGCATTCATATTTTAGAGGCCCAGCTGCTCAAAGCAAATCCAGACAAAAGGCACTGTTGTCCCACTGCTGGAAATAGCAGCAAGATCAGGCTTTGGGGCAGCAGCAGGGAGCTAAGCATTGCATGACAGGACATGCCCACCCTTGTGACAGCTGCTGTGCTGTATATACAGCTTTGTATATGATACAGAAAAACATTAAACAAAGGAAGAATATCCAGGCCCTGCAACTCCCTGTGTGTCCTTGTATACCGTGGGGTTTGTCTGTACTCCCAGGACAGGACAGCTTGCCAGCACTGCAGTCACATCAGCTCCCTGGGGCTCCTGGGAATGTGCTGACCATCCTCAGGGATGGACCCTCCTTTCAGAAACTGCTTTAAAAAGCAGCAGCAGGATGGGGGCAGGGAAAGCAGCCAGAGAATGTAAACATTGTGCAAAAATCTGTGAAACAAAGGCTGGTGAGCATGGCCTGCCTGGGGGAGCACAGCTTCTCTGGGAGAGTGGCAGGAGATGTGACATGTCTGCAGGTCCTGCATACAGGGAGGGAGAAAGGAAACAGAGCTAGATCTGAATCCACAGGAATCCTCTCCCCTTCCTCCATATGTGTGTCTGTGTATGTGTGTGTGTGTGTGTGTGAATTGCTGATTAATTACCATCCCTGACAGACCATATCAGGGTAGCTTGACCTGGGCTAAGACCTCTCATCTATCTTTAAAAAGCAAAGAACTGGGGCAAAATCACCTCCGGTGGGCAGTGAGCTTCACACTGCCCTCCTTCACTTGAGGCTTCATTCTGAAAAGTCATTAACTTGCTTTCAGCTCCATGAGCTTCCCTAGGTGTGGCAGGCAGAAGGCCAAGGAGCATGGCATGGGATGTGCACGTCCCCTCCAGGGCTGAAGCAGCTGCTGCACAGAATCTGCTCTCTCCATCACCTGCCACACCTGCACCAGCTGTGTTACAGCTGCTGGGGTGCTCCCACAGCCCTGTGCTTCATACATCACTGACACACAGGAGCCACAGCCTCTTCTCCATAACTAGTCCCAGACAAGTCCTACAGCCTTCCCCCAAAGATTTTTTTCCCTCTGTTGTTCTACAGTGTCTGACATTTAATGAATCAAGCAATGAATGACACCTAATTAAAATACATACATGACATCTCTATCATATGCTGTTAACCCATTCTTCACAAGGAGCAAGTGGCAGCTCTCCTCAAAAGGTCTCATCCCTTGTCTCCCAGGTGCCTGCCCTCTTCAATCCTCACCTCATTTAGAGCTGCTAAAACATCAGTGGGATGTCAAAGCCAAAACCCCGCACAAGACTTGGTTTTTGTTCCTTTGATGCATCCTGCTGCAGCCATTCACCTGCAAGATGTGAGTCAAAAGGTGGAGTAAAATGGATCCTCTGCACAGTCTGGTCCCCCCTGGGCAGGTGAGAAAGGAAGTCAGGGCTCTCCCATGTCTGATCCTGAATCCTGGGACAAGGCCTGCTGTGTTTTACTGCATTGTCATTCACTGTGTATGTAGTCATACTGGGAATTTCAGTCTCAAGCCCACTGTTATCCTGGTCTGGCTCTGCTCTCCCACACCCTCCCAGACTGTCCAGTATGGCTGTTTCAGTCTTGGACTGGCGTCTGAAGTGATGCAGTCAGTTCCCAGACAGGAAGCTCGGGCTCAGGGCTGGCAGAGGCTGTAGGTGTGGGCAGTGCAGGTGTGGGGGCTGCACCCCCTGGCCCTTTCTCCATGTCCCAGCTGTGCCAGCAGCACGGTGCCTGCAGTCTTTCCTTCCCTCTTTCCTCCCAAAGCACTTCAGAGATGCCACCCTGGCACACACCTGCCTCCTAACCACAGGTGTGCTTAAGATGACATATATTTAAATATTATTTAGCATGTGGTTTGCATACTGTCTAGTCTTTGCTTGAAAAAGCAGTGTATAGGGAGAGAACCAACAAAGGACGCTTTTTTATAGTCCTGGAAGAGCTACAAACCCAACCCCTCCAAAGTAACACAAGCCACTGATGAAAGGAAAAGCCATGTGTTGGTACTACAGGTGAGCAGCCAGGCATCTGCTTTAACAAGGAGTGTTAAAAAGCCCCCAGCAAGCACACCCTTGCTCAAGTTCCTGTCAAACAGAAATTCAGTCTCAGGAGGATAATTTTTTTTTTCCTTGAGATGTTTTTCAGCCATATGATGCCAGTCTCAAAAATTCATGTCTGAATCATTTATTTTTAATAGGTAAATATCTCCCTTCTGTCATTCCTTTATTCAGGTTTCCTTAGTGGGACAAAAACCAATTTTGTTTTTCCTTTTTCAATACAGAATGAGCCTCCCTGTCTTGCTCCCTTGGATTTGTGGAAGTTTTTCCTTGAGAAGTCTTGCCAGAAGGGGAAGGTGGCCATGCTTGTTCCATCCTGTGGTGTGGCTCAAGGAAGTGCCACTCTCACCTCATATGCAACACAGGGCTGCTGTCAAACATCTCTGCTGTGGTGGGGAAGTCCCTCAGAAACTGTGTTTATGTGATAACACACTTTTGGTACAATGTATGTGTCCAGCTTCTCTTACAGAGTTCATTGTGGTTTTCTTTCTGCTGCTGTATTCCTTTACCTTCAAACAAACTTCAGGATCACCTCAGTGGCCCTGTTGTTCTCCAGGATGCCATCATCTCTTGCAAGCTGGAAATGAAACATTTTCTCTCATGGAAGACAATACACAGATGATGTCTGTGCCTGGATGAGTGTGGGTTTAAGTGCATCTCCTGTTGGGGTGCTTTAAACTCACGAGCTATGCAAGAAAACCAGCAGTACAACTTCTCTCTTCTGGCTCCTCTCATTGGGCTTCGCCATCTGAGTGCTAAAATATCCTCGCAAAAGCAGACTGACAGCAGTGGTGGGAAGGTGTTTCCATGTCCAACCTGAGGCCCTCAGTCTGGGCTGTGAAAGTGCCTGAATTACACCCTGCAGCTGGGTTGCTAACTACAGTGATTAGATATGCACTAGCATGTGTAAGCAAGTGGCTGAATCCAGCTTTGGGAGAGATTTTAAATAGGCAGCTCTGGCAGTCCTCTCAGTTTCTCTCAACATGAGGATTTTCTGCTTTACTGGTTTATTTTCAGATATGCAGGCTGCAGAAAGAGGAATTTTGTTAATAGAAACATGCAGTCTCGTTTGTGAAAATAACTTCATAAGTATGGGAGAACATTGTGCTGTTTTACTTAAATCTGCACATGTTTTGCTGACTTAGAAGTTGGTACTACATTTCAAAGACTAACTCACTAAGCCTGATTGGTGTCCTTTATCTTTTGATGTTTAAGAAGTTTTTGTTTCCAAAGTCTTTATTTCTTTCAAGGCACTTCAATGAAAAGTCTTCTTTTCACCCACCTTCAGAACTGCACGTAACATCCTTCAATTCTCCCTGATTTATCTTCTGTATTCTCTTGACTCAAGGCAGAACATAAATTTTCCCTAATTTATGATCTGGTAGCTCTTTTCATTTATTCATTTATTTATTTATTTATTTATTTATTTATTTATTTATTTAATTATTTTCAATTGTACCTTTTCTGAGGCATTTATTTCACCCCAATGAAAATTGAAAATAATGTATCTACTGGGGTATACTTGTCCAGCATACTATGGTGTCCTACCATGGCAATAGGGACAATAAATGCATAAACTGGAAACAGAATCAGCTCATTCCTTCCTGATATTTCATCAAGTATCTGGACCTTTTTATTTTTCCCTTGAACTACTACTACTACTTGCATGTTCAAATGCAAAAAAGTGTGTTTAAAAATAAAGTGAAGGGTCAAGCTCTGACCTTGTCTTCTGTGGGAACTGCACTGATATGGTGTTTAAGACCATGTTCTGGTCAGAACTCCAGAGTAGAAAGAAGAATCTTTTTTATTTTCTTTTTACTTTTTTTTGGTGCAGCAATAGCTACAGGCTAAAAGACCCACTTATGTCTTGTCTGAAGGCTTTAAAACAAATCACAGTTTTTAGTGACAGTTTGGGGACTTGTGTATCACTTCATTTTTCTACTTTTCTTCTAGCTTTTTGCCACCGAAGGTTTTTGCAGGTGAAGAGGATTATTATTATTAACTTTAAAGAGGTCATCTGCTCCTGCTTCATATCTCTCTCTCCTTAAACCATTATTTTTTGTTTGTGACATCAGATTGTTGCTGTGGTAGCAACTCAAAAAATAGAAGAACATGACATCATGAAAGGAAATAACTAATAACAGCATATCTGGGGAACTTTTAATGGGGGTCCTAAATTTCACTTTTTGTTTTCCCAAACCTTGATTTTAATCTGTTTGCTTGAAAAAATAGTTTTGCCAACAATAAGCCTCCTACCTACCTCCCCACCATGGCCCTTGCTGATATGATTGGCTATCCAAAGTTTTCCTGTTTCAATATGAGGTGTTCAACATTGGCTTAATATTTAAACTTCTAAATCAGAATTTATCACAAAAATGCAGCTAGAACCTCAGCCACAGATTCCCTGGCAAAATGCTCCACTGATTGCGACTTCTGCCAGGGTGGGATAAAGATTAGTTAATTCCATGCTCCTGCTGGTCCTTTGTAGGACCCAGGGCACATCCTGTCTTTCTGTAAGGCTCAGTTTGTTTGAATAGGGTGAATAGGGAAGGTTTGGACAAGATGTGGTTCTTGGTGTTTCTCCTCCTTCTGGAGGTCAGAGAATGGCTACAGCAGGAGGGGAGAAGGTGGACAAGAGGTAAAGCTTCTCCATGTAGGACCAAGCAACCTTGTGTGTGGTGAGTCACCTCTGTGGTTCTCAAACTCAGAACTAAGATGAACCAGCTTAGAAACAAGAACCAAAGCAAGAACCAATGAGTTACCTCCAAAGAGATCATCTGGTTTTTTTCTGCTGACATGCTTCTTACTCTGGCATTGTCCCAGGCCATTAGGACCCTTAATGCTGCCTTTCTGTGGTGCTTTGGGGTGGCTGTTGCATACTTGATTTCTGCGCCAATGATCTTGATTTTCTCATGGATTAATGAAGTGTTTTGTGGCAAAGCAAGGAAAGGGTGTGGGTCCTTCCTTTATATGGTTGCCTGTGACTGCCAAAGACTGGATTTAATCACTCCACAAGCTTCTTCAGTTGTGTTACTGATACTAGTAGTTCAGGCTGAGCTTGTAGGATAATTTGGATTATTGCCCTGACTATGCTTTACTTGCATTCAGGCCTCTGTTGGGAGCAGGACTCTTGTAATGGGTTCTGAAAGTCATAAGTGACTCAGGAGAAGGAGCTGAAGGGAGCAGTCTACTGCCTGAAGTCCACAAATGTCAAGGACTCGAAGCCTTCTGACTTTTGCATCCCAAACTCTTCTTCTGAATTTGATTTTTTAGAGAAAGACTTTCTTATTCCCCATGCATCAGAGGAATCCCTACGCATATCACAGTCTTAAACTTGCCTGAGGCCTCTTGACACTTTAATCATGAAGCAGAAATTCAAGAATCAACAGGAAAGAGTTTTGGCAGCCACCACAATCCTTCAGATACAGTCCCTTCCTTATTTTTTCTATGAGTTTGCTGCAGAATTTGGCTGAATTGACTATGGGACTATTCCTTCATTGCCTGTTTCTCTGCTGGGGTTTTGGAGACCTCATCACAGTTCTTCTTATCACCCCCTCCTTGCTCCTGCTCCTTTTTTTGTTGTGTGTCTCTTTCATCATCTTTCATCAGGCAGGATCATGCAGTCTCTCTGGATGGGTAGAGGCATCCTCACCCCACAGACATTTAACAAATCTGCATGGCTGCATTGCTGCTCTGGCCAGGAGGCGTTGCCCTGGCATGGGAACTGGAGAGAAAACAATCAGGGCACATGAAGGGACTGAGGGAGAGTTACCAAAGTAACTCCTCAGTGCTTCATCATGGATTCACGTGGGTCTGAATGCAGCATCAACTATGACAGACCAGAGGTACCTCCTGCACTGCACCCTCAGTGCCTCTGAGCATCCTGGTGGCTTTTCTGAAAGGCAAAGCACAGGGGGCTGTGGTGCAGTCTGCACAAGGTAGCCCATGGAAGGTCTAGGGGAGATGGGAAGATCCACACTGATCCCATGGTAATGAGCCCTGCATGGCCTCTGGAATGACTTACAAGGAAGGAAGCCACCTCTGTCTACAAAGAAAGAGAAGAAAATATGAGTCAAAATGTTGCCACAGCAATTTTACAGACCTGCCTTAGAGATATCTTGATAGAAAAAGCAGGAACTAAAACCACAGAATATAATGGGAAATAGATGGTTTAGAAAACATCTATTGTGCTACAGAGATAAAGACACGCCAGTGAATGTGTTTTTAAAATGGGAGCTTTTTCCTCATTTTTCTTATTTAATAGAAAAGCTGATTGCATTCTCTTTCATATGAAAAACCATACAATCATAGAATGGTTCAGGTTGGAAGGGACATCAAAAATTATCTCATTCCAGCCTTGGGCAGGGACTCCTTCCTCTAGACCAGGTTGCTCAGGGCACCATCCAACTCTTCTTAAACACTTCCAGGAATGGGGCATCTGCAGTTTCTCTGGGCAACCTGTTCCAGTGCCTCACCAACCTCACAGGAAAGAACTTCTTCCTAATATCTAATCTAAACCTGCTGTCTTTTGTTTGAAGCCATTATCCCTCATCCTATCACTACATGCCCTTGTAAGGAGGCCCTTTCCCCCTTTCCTGTTGGCTCCCTTTAGGTACTAGAAGGCATTTATAAAGTCTCCCTGGAGGCTTCTCTTCTCAAGGCTGAGCAACCCCGATCTCAGCCCATCTTCACAGGAGAGGTGTTCTAGTCCTGTAGTCATCTTTGTGGCCCTTCTCTGCACTCATGTCAACAGGCCCATGCCTTTCCAATGCTGGGCCCCCAGAGGTGGCTGCAGCACTCCAGATGGACTCTCAGCAGAGTGGAGCAGTGGGGCAGAATCCCTCCCTTGCCCCTTTGGCCTCGCTGGTTTTGATGCAGCCAGGTCACAGGTGGCTTTCTGGGTTGCAAGTGCACATTGCCAGCTCATGTCCAGGTTTTCATGCACCAATACCTCTAAATCCTTCTTCTCAGGGCTGTTCTCAATCCATTCTCTTCCCAGCCTGTATTTGTGCTTGGCTGACCCCAGCCCAGGTGCAGGATCTTGCACTTGGCCTTGTTGAATTTCCCGAGGTTTGCATGGTCTCACCTCTCAGCCCTGTCCAGGTCCCTCTGGATGCCCTCCCTTCCCTCCAGCATGTTGACCACACCAGAGTTTGGTGTCACCAGCAAACTTACTGAGGGTGAGCTTGATCCATGTCAGTGACAGGTGTGCCAACAGCACCAGTCCCAGTATCCACTCCCGAGGAACACTGCTGGTCACAGTTCTCCACTTGGACATAGAGCCATTGACCACAGCCCTTGGATATGGCCTTTCACCCAATTTCCTATCCACCCAGTCATCTATCCATCAAATCCACATCTCTCCAGTTCAGAGACAAGGATGTCATGTGGGACATGAACAAAGGTATTTAAGCTGGACCCCCTGATGGAGATAACTCACTGGCTGGGATGGCAGGAATTCTTTTGTGCTGCCCTTCAGGTGCTCTCCTGATCACCTGTGATCCTTCTCCAGGCTCTGGGCATCTTATGCTGGCCCTGGCATCAAACTGGAAGGGATGAATTGAGGTTCTCCTCCCTGAGAAACTTTAACAAACTTTAAAAACTTTGTTAAGCTTCAAGTTTAATAAATTCTCCAGTTTAGTGAAAAGGAGGGAGTGGTAAATTGTTAGCTGCCTATTTAAAAGCAAGGGAGCTGCAAACAGTTATTCCAAAGGCACTTGCTTCATCCTGCTCACTAACTTGTTACTCAAGTGGAATAATTAATTAATTTGAGGCACTCTGAAATGTGCAAATGCGTTTCTCAGCATCTCCTGTAATCAATCACTCTACAGGGAGACAATTAATTTATCAAAATTAGGAATTACTGATAGGGCTGTTTCGCAGTTCCTGTACCTGTAGAGAGGAAAACAAAACAATTAATTAAATAAAAGGGAGAATTTCTCCGAAGCAATGACTCCCTAGCCAAATAAAATTCAACCTCTTGTGGTAATGAATTTATTTTTGGCTTGGTGAGGAAGGTGGTGATCTCCAAAGGTAAGCAGCTTCCACAGACACCAGTGCCCAGAAACTGGATGAGCTCTCATTGCCAGGTGTCAGCATTTTCTCCTGAGCTGTTCAGCAACATTTGAATACCAGCTTAATGTTAAACTCATTGGCTCACTGATTAACTGTGCAGTTTCATCAAGCACATGGCCACACATACCTGTACAGGACATCTAGGCAGCTGCTCCCTCTGCCCTTTGGTGTCACCCCCAGGATGTGCTGGAGGTCACAGTCCTCACAGCAGTCCCTGTGGAAGACTTGACTTTTTCCTTGGCCCTGGCAGAGGGGGAGCTACCAGGCCTGCTGAGGATGGCTGCAGGGCTCTGCCACTTCACAGGTTCCAGCAGCTGTTTAGCTGCACATTCACTTACAAAATTTGATGTCTTGATGTTTATCTGGAGCTCAGCTCAGTGGAACCCCAAGTCTGGGGCTTTTGAGTGTCCTATGATGCAAATATTAGATAATAATTTATATAAGTAAGAATAGGGAAATGAAGTAACCAAAAGCTTGCCTCAAACTCTGTTGAGATAAGTGAGGCTTTTCTTTTGAAGCCATTAGGATTTTGATTTGGTTCTTGAGAAAAATTATTTTTTCCATAAAATAAACACTAGAAGTACGTTTGCTGTTTCTGCATTCAAGTATAGTATTCATCCATATTTTCTCTTCATAATGAAGAATTATAGACTTATTCATAATCAGTTAGCAGCAAGGGGTAAAGAACAGATCCTACACACTAGGCTTTATCAGAGAGAAAATGAAACCCACATGGCATTTCAGGGTGAACTTTGAAAACCTTTTCCTTAGATAAGCTATCATCTGCTCTGTAAGCAAAATTGTGGCTATGGGTTTTCCTCCCCTTGATTTTCATTAACATAACCATTTGCATAAAAAGCAAGATTCTTTTTTCTGAAAAGTCCATATTCTCCTGCTGCTTGTTTCCCCCATGCCCCCAAAGTTTTCATTCTCTGTTGGCAACTTGATAAATCACTTCCACTAACTCAATTATGGTATCACCAACACAGCTTTATCACTTCAGGTGATAAGGAATAAGCAGCAAGCACAGCCACAAAACCTGCAGGAATACAGATTATGTTTCCGTGTCATTTGCTCCATTAACAGCTTGTATGGAGTGTTTGAAAAAAAAAGAAGCAACAAAAAGAAGACATGATAGAAAGATATTATATTCTTTACATATCTCAGATGCTTACAGCTGAAGTAATGCATAAATTATGAGCCTCAGGTAGGGCCTTTGAGAGCAGTGGAAGGACTTTCATCAGCTTTAGTGAGTTTCAGTGAAGCAGAGTACCATTATGTAATGACATAAATTGGAAAGAGAAAAAAAAAAGAAGCAAGTGAGAAGAGAAAAAAGACTGCAGGCATTTTTGCTGACTTGGATATGAAGGCTCACAGCAGAAGCTGAAAGAGATCCATATCTAAATGGAAATGAGGAAACCACTACATCTGAATGAGATTCTGCTGATCCAGTTTAATTAACCCGGTAAAAGTTCAGATACTTCAGTAATTAAACTTTAACTTTAGAAGCTAAATTGCTTCTAAATAAGCTCCTGGGATATATTTTTGGCATGGAGATCAACAGTATTCTTGTCTTCTGCATTACAAGAGTCTGGGGCAGGATTCTGGCAACCATCCTCATAGTCCAAGCCACCACCAGAAACAGATTTCAAGAGGAAGAGACCTGTGTAAAAACAAAAACATCAAAGAACTGTGTCTAACAAAATTTCATTTAGTATTTAAATCATTAAGTGCTGCCATCAGCTTGTGCTATAAGATAAAATGCATTCTGGGAAAGCCAGGGGATGAAAATACTGTGATAATGACAGGTTACTGAGAAAGAATAATAGAATGGTTAATAGTCACTATCCAAAACATGTTCAAATATTTCTAAAATAGAGACACATTGCAGCTTGGAACATACAAGGAGTACCTGTAAGACAGGAGAATCTGTGCCAGGCAGGCTGTGAGAGTGATTAGGAATATCCTCCTCAACACAACTTCCCAGGGCAATGTTGCCCAAGAAGAGGAGCATCAAACAGAAGCAGTCACGTTGCTGTTTGTCTGTGCAGCGTGCACAAGACCAGTCTGGAGAGAGGTGCCCAGTTATGTGGTCCGTGCTGCATGAAGAATGAGGAAATACTGGGGAGAGCCACAGGAAAACAGTCCAGGTGACCCTTGGCCTGGAGACCAAGCCTTCCCGGGTATGACTTGGGACAGAAAGGTTGTCAGTCTCACCTAGGAGAAATCTTAGCAGCCTTATGTTCTTACAGACAGAAAAATCGATCTGGTAAGGGAATGGTGTGGTGGTATAAAGTTACAGACAAGGGGATAACAAGATCCAGTGGGTAGAAATTCAAGTCAGATGAATTCAACCTTAACACAAGAACTAATCTCATACTGTTAAAGTTAATGGGATGTTGCAGAGCCTGAAGAGGAAAGCAGATGAGTGCCTCTGTCAGTTTGTGATAGCACATGCCCTTTACAACATACTGCTCTCTTTGGATCACCTGCACATAATCCACACAGAGTCACAGAGGGATGAGCAGGCAGGAGGGACCAAGGCACAGTGGATGAGGTGCAGAGGGGATATTGGGGCAGATTAGATCTGGTACAGGCACATACTTGTTATTTGCACTGCTGCAGGTGGCTGTATGGATAAAAATGCAGTGATTTCTCTCTCTGGTGCCTCCTTGCTCCACAGAAAGGCTGGGGGAATGTTACAGGACCAGGCGGTGCCAGCACGTGTTGATAAGGTCATTAGTGCAATGAAACCTCCTGCATTCAGGCTTCATGCAGTTGTCTGGGAAGTTCTGGGGGGATATTTTTATCCTGACATATTTGCCTACTGTATATGTATTTCAGAGAAAGGCAGAAAGAGGAAATTTAACTCCAGCAGGGCACAGTAAATCCAAAGAGGATGGATCACAGCGCACCAAGGGAATTGTTTGGTGCTGGGAGATGATATCAAGACCTCTTTTACATTTTATTTTGCCCATTGGCAGATACAGAATTGGGCCAGAAGAAACCTTGGGTAACAGCTGCTGGTGTCCACCAGGATGAGGAGAAGCCACCATGGGTGTATTGACTCCTGCTGCCCACTCCCATCTGACACCACCACAGCCTCCTCAGCTGATGGAGCCCAGACTTTGCTTCTGTCTCCAAGGAGGAGAGGGTCAATGGGATGCAGTGCCATGGAGGCAGTCAGCTTGGATTTCCTGCCCTTTGGGTAGCTGAATGCTGAGCAGAAATGAAGAGTTTTCATTTGAGAGCTGGACTCCTCTGGCTTTCTGCTGAGCCCGGGTGCAGCCCTTTAATTAGTGGGAAATAATTGCATTTGACAGAAGAAGAGGTGACAAGTAGCATGGGAAAAATTAATTTTGATTTAGCAGAAGTCATTTTAACCTGAGATGTCATGTAGGAAGTAGGTGCAGATATAAAGCCAGCAATTCTGAGAGCAGGATATGTTGTCTTTTCAGAAACATTCCCCCTTCACTGGGGATGTGTCCTATTTGAACAGTGGCTGAAAGACAGGAGATGAAAGGCTGCTGAGGCTGATGTTTCCTATCAGCTGGCACCACTCCACCTTCCTGCTGCATCAGAGGGGTGGCAGCACTCAATGGGATGGGATCTGTCATGGCACAGTTAGGCTCATGTTGGACCTGAAGAAGGCTTAGGATGTGCAAAACCTCTTGATTTATTTGCTTATCAAAGGATTTGGGTTTAGCTTTCTAGAAGAAGCTGGCACAGACCGAGCTCAGCTCAGCTCAGCCCCACCGATATCTAAGAGGAACTGGGCTCCTCAGTTCCTGGATGTCTTTGAAAATCTCAAACTTCCTCTCCCCTCCTGCCCCTGAGGGGCTGGGACCAAATCAGAGTGCTTACTTGTGACTTATTTCATAATGTAGCAAAATAATAATGATATGGCAGATCTTAAACTCACTAAACTCCAACAACTAGTGTAACGTGTAGTTTGAAGAGCTGGCGATCATAAATGGTTAACTAACAAGTGTTTACAGCTCCTCATGATAGTTGCTGGCACTAAGACAAGGGCAGTAAAAAGTGGATTGGATGAAGATAAATGTGAGACACAGGCAGAAACAAGTACTCTAGCAGATGTGTGTGGAAATTAATGGGGTGGTGATAATAACAAATTCTGATTCGCCACACAGTAAATGTGTCTCTTGATAATTGGTTTCCAGCAGAATACCAACCGGGCATGCAGGAGACAGAGACCTAAACAGGTTGACATCTCCACGTTGCCAATGCATTGGATGGACACAGAAAAGCTAAAAAAAAGATAACTGGAAAAGCTGAGTTTGTTTCATCCCCTGCAGTCTTCAAGATTTCATTTTCTGGATCTATGACCAAGTCTCTTGACAAATAAATCCTCAGGGTTACTAGGGAAAGATTTCTCCCAACTCAAGCTGAGATGTTGGCCATGTTCCAGCCACTGCTGCACATATCCTGTCTGATGTGGGGTGGGCAGTCACCACTGACCCCACATGTCTGCTCCTTTACCAAAATGGGATGTGGAAGCTCCCACACAGCACAATGCTTTGCCAGATGTGTTGTTGAACTTCATGTGTTTATGTTTGTGAAGAGAACATAGGATGAAAGGCATTGCAGAAATGCAAGATATGATTTGTTATGATTTAAAAGTCATTCTGATTTAGCAATGCTTCTTTCAAATATTTGCATCCTGCAGGCATTTCCAGATAAGGACTCAAGCCCAGCTTTTCTTTTCCAGTACCAATTCTTTTTAAAAAGCAGTGTGGTTTCCAAACCCTTTGGAAATGGAACTTTGAGCCTGCCTGCTGCAGCCTGTGTGACCACAGGGACTGTGACTCCACAGGCATGGAGGCATGGAAAGCAGTCCTGTTCTTGCCTCTGTTCCCCATATGAGCAGACCCTATGTCTTCCCCAGCTCTGCCCTGCACACCCATCCTTGCAGCATTGCGATGAAGGTAACACAAACCAACTGGGACATTTTGCCAGGGTGTGGAGTTGGGGCTGTGGCAGGGTAGGGAGGGCAGGACACCCCATGACTGGTGTCACCATGATGGTGACTGTAAAAATGACCCACCTCATCACTGGTACTTGGAATTTCTTCCCACTTAGCTGAAGTGAGGTTTGCATGAATGTGAGAATAAATCCTGAGGGATGTCTCTAAACCCCTGCTAAAATCCAGTAATTTGAATAAGTATAGGGGACTTAAGACAAAGGAATTTATGGATTTCTGTCTTACATTCTAAAATAAATATTACATTTTCCATTCCTAGTGGAGGTAGCAAGTACCTCCCTGCTCAAAGTCTTGCTGCTGAGAACACTCTGGCCACATGTGACGGTGCTGCTCAGATACTCCAGCCCCTGGACCCTTTTTCCTGGCCTCCTCATGTTCAGTCACATCAGTTCTGGGCCTCGTTGCCTCGGGCTCAGGTAGCGAGGGATCAGCAGCTGAGTACAGTCCCCAAAAATGCCCAAAAGCAGTGAGTGGGGACCTGCTGACTTCAGGCTACCAACAATGAAGCCCCATCAAATTCATCTAATTTCTCAGTCACCGCTTTTGCACACATGACCTGTTAAAAGGATTAAATTAAAAGAATTCCCAGGGCTAATCTAGTGATGATATGATGAGAGACAGGAGCTCAAGTATATCCCAGAGGTGACTGATCAGGTTGCCTAGGATGTATTATTTATGGGGCCATCTGCTTTAGACAAGCATTGAAGTCTGAAGGGGAGGAGGATTTTGATGGAATTCACTCATTTAACTGGGACAGGGTGATGGTGGAAGTTATGCTGTGGTTTCTCACCACTCTTGCCACCCCACTCCAAAAAATGATGCTGCAGTTATTTATGGAATAAAGCTGGCAGCAGGGCACCTCTGTGTCAATGCCTGAAACAAAATGCTGCTGAGCTCTGAGAGCTCACGTGTGTCCTCACAGAAGGGGCCATTCATAGCAGGGTCCATTAGCATAAGGGACAGAGGTGCAAATATGTTCCAGTCTGAGCTACTGGTACTGTGAGAAATACAGGAGTATAAACAGAGACATGGCTGGAATGTGAGGAGGTAGGGGGACAGCCAAAAAGAGGCAGAGTCAGCAGGAGAATAGGAAGAATTTCCCCAAGATAGATGATTTTGTTACTATATAGCTCAGTAACTGCAGGGTCTGTTTACAGCAATTACACACAACACAAAGCAAAGCACAAATGTAAAAAAGGAAACTGTCTTTCTGATTTAGACTGATGTGCTATTTAAATAACATGGGTCAAGCAATCTGAAATAAAATATGTTCATGAACAGAATTCCCTTTTGTCCACCTCCCACAGTGCTAAAAGTAGCCACCTTCTGCTGACATTTCCCTGTCACATGTGTGTTACCAGATTTCTAGATATTGAAGCTTCTTCAGGGTAATGTCTAAGCCCTTCTTAGTGAAAGTCCTGAAGGTTTCAAAGCTTTGGTTGGGAAAGTTCTACTAAACCTTTACACAGAAATTTGCTGGAAGCTACTTGTCAGTTTGCTGCTCGCTTTCCAGTAATTCAGACTAATGACTCGTCAACACCCCCTCTTTTTTTGTCTTTTGCATCTGTCTAGAAGGAGCTTTCTGCTCCAGTTACTGGTTTAATAACACAAGACTATGTACCGAGGCAAAATTCTCACCCAGTCTTACTTGATTTGTCTCATGATTGTTTTCCTAATCCTTATTTTTTTAGTTTTTGAAAAATATTATATGAGCAACTAGTTCTAGGATATAAAGATTTGGATTTCTGAATTGCTTTAGAGCTGTTCTTCTGGACATTGGGTTTATGCAGGAAAGTTTTGACTACAAAAAATTCAGACTTAGAGTCACTGGCTATAAGAAAGGTGGCTGTGAACAACATCAGAAATCCTTTAATGCAGTTTTTGCTTAGCTGAAATTTCGGTTTCTGCATTATGGAAGTCTTGTCCCAGAGTTGCTACCACTCAGTGTTTTACCAGACAGACAGGGAATTAGACTTCTGTCTGGTTGTATCATCCACGTGCTGAATGTTCAGGCTGGGAAACACAGCCTGCAGAAGGAGCCTGGATGAGGCCATTTGGCAGGATTGCTTTTGCCCATGAGCTTCACTGAGGTGCCTTTCTGGTGTAGCTGCCATCTCACTTCACTCTTGGCAGTGGCACACTGGGGCATCATTGGGCTCTTCTGGCTGGAGGACAGTCATGGATTGTCATGGACAGTCATGGATCGTGACAGCTGGGAAGAGGGAACAGCAAAGCTCCCCCATGAGTGGCCTTCAGCCACAAGTGTGACATCAGCTACACCTCCATGAGGGCCTGTGGCAAAGGGCTGGGTGCCCTCAGCATCCCCTGCTCCGTGGCACCTGGACAATGAGGGTCAGGGGACTACGAGCTGTGTGTGTGCAGTGGGGCAAAACGTCCATGAAGGCAACTCCTTGGCACATGCTTCTAAATAGTCTCTAAATAGCCAGCAGGGTGTGTGCAGACAGAAACCTGCATGAAGATGAGTGCCTGGGGACAAGCAAGGACATGCACTCTCTTGCTGCAGAAGTTGGAGTCAGCAGGGTGATAAAAAGCAATCAGGCCACTGGGGTCCTTTTTTGTTCCTGTTGCTGTAAAAAATAATACTGACAGATTTGTTTCTCCACCTCCCAGCCCAAAATCGTCCCAGGGACTGGATTTCTCTCCCAGATTACTCTGATTGGCAGCCCTTCACATACTTCAGGGAAATTACTCACAAAGAAAAGATCTCTGGGCCAGATGTAGGGACAGGGATTTTAAAGCCCTTGCAGGGCAAAATACTGGAGGGGCTTTGTCATCTGGGTAGCTTTTCAGCAGGTATCTCTGCAGAGATCTCTTCATTTTCCAGGAAAACAGGCTGAAATGTTATGAGAGCTTCCTAAGGAATACCTATAGCAAACAAGCCTGTGTGTTGGTACAGCCCTTATCACAGAGTTTTGCTGCTGCTGTTGTGCAGTTAAAGCAGGAGTGAATCCTCCATTACTGCTGGGTTTTTGCTGGATTATTCTTCTGCCAGATTATTCTTCTGGTGATTTAGTGAGTTAAACTGTGCATGTGAAGACAAGATGTTGAAGTCATGGGGGTACAGGCGGTGAGAGTATCTCCTGGAAGGGATGAAGGGAGAAGAGAGGCTCTTCTTGGCGGTGTGTCTCAGTCTCATCTGACCTGACTCTCAACATTGCATGGTGTTTGCTTCCCTGTCCCTTGTGCTGTGCCTCATTCAGTCAGAGAGAGGGTGAATCAGGAGATCAAGCAAACTGATGGGAAGGTTGTTCTTCTATTTTCCATTGGTGTATTTGCTGCCAAAACAGGTTCCCTGACCTGGACCACTGCATGACTTCATGAAGGGCCATGTAGGCAGACATAGCAAGGTGGGGAAAAGCAGTGCAGCGTTTGCTTAACCCAATTTTGCTGTTTAAAAAGTATTCATTGCATCAGAGCTTCACAGAAGCTAAGTTTTATTTTTCTAAGAAGACATCTCCTCGAGTAAGCACTGATGTTTTCTGTGGAGTCAGCAAAGAGAAGAAAAGGCTTTTGGTGGCTTCCAGCTGCTGTTCCTTTAGGTTTAAAAATCTGTGCCAGGTGGACTGGGTTTTGCTGAGTAAACAGCAAACCACAGTGGTGGTACTTGTGAGGTCTGCATGATCATATTATTTCCAAGTGGTGGCAGTAAATAAAGCCTCTCTCCCCAGTACTCCTACATGAAGGTGGGCGTGTGGCTGCCTGTAGGTGAGCCCCATGTGCAGTGTCTGGGCCCTTATGGACTGTTTACAGCTGCTTTGCCACTGTATGTCCAGCTATGTCCCATGAGCAGGAATACTCATCCTGATGTGGCCAGACATCCTGAAATACGATCCAAAGGGTACATTAATTTCCACTGAATGTCTGGATACATATCTTAGCCATTCTGGCACTAAAAATGTATAATGTGCCTTCAAAATACAGCTGTAACTGCATCAAGTGTTTCTTTAAATTGATTGCAATGTCCTTAGGCCATTTGCAGCATCACTGGGATATCCCACTGAAAAAAAGAACTCTTAATATACAGATGCCACACTCAATTTCTGCTCCTTAAACACATATTCAGATAAATTAATTTGATATTATTGATGTCCATCTTGTTTATTCCTCCTGGATCATCTGTAACAGGAGGTTGAAACCACTGTGCTTGTGGTAAAACACAGTTTTGCTGACACAGCCTTGTGAAGTTTTAAGCATAATGGGTGTTTACCAGGAAAATGGGGGTTTATGAACCCCAGCTGTGCTCCCTGCAGTAAGGGGAACATGCTGGTCATGCCTTTGGCCTCTGACCCTCCTGCTGACCCCAGGTTGTTGTCCCTCCTGTGTCTCAGCTCTGCTGTACCAACACATACTGGTTCCCAGCACCTGCAAGGAATTAAAGAGCTCTGAAAAGCTCCCTGGAGCTGGGCGCTCATCGTACAGTACAGCTGACACAAAAGCTGAAATTCCTTTCACATGAGCACATGGGTACATCTGCTTGCAATCATCTTCCTCCAGACAGCCGGCCTGATCAAGGAGAAATGTGATTCTGCACACTTGGTCCAAGGAGTGCTGGGTAGACGCCGACAGCCAAGGGGCTGGGATTTGGGAGAGGCAGAATAAACGCGCCTTTCACGCCCGGCATCCCCACCAGTCCCGTGGCTCCCGCGCTCGCAGCCTTGGCCGCTTCTTGCCCTACTTGCAGGAGGCAAGGCATGCTGAAATAAAGAGAAACTTGTTCTGTGGCAGGAAAGGTCATTTCTTCTGGCCAGGCATTCCTGTCCTGGGAAGGAGACAGGAAGCGTATTACATTAAAGGTAAACTGATAAAATATTTGTCTGCTGGAGGAAGGGGAGGAATGTCAAAAACGTGTCAATGTTCTTTAGAAAAAAATTACTGTGGTGTCTTACTCCTTCCCTGACAACAACTGTGGGGTGTCATAAAGAAATGTTTTAGGCTTCAGTGATCTGTAGCCTCATGCAGGGCATTTTCCTTGCTGGAAGGATGCTCTTTGTCCGTCTGTGCACGCCTGTGTGTGTACACACTAGTGTGTGAATGCATGTCTGCAGCAGAGGAAATGACTGAAAATATTAGAAATGAGTGGGCATAGAGGGGATATTAGCAGAGTCTCTGGGAAATCTATTGTTTGTTTGTTATGACTTTCTTTGTTGCAGCTGACCAATGAGAAAGCAACTTAAAAAATCACTTCTTTGATGAAATGTGTAGTTTGTAACACTGATGTCTTATGGTTTGTGTACTTCTGTAGATTTGTCACATTCCGTGTTAAAACTTGGTTTTCATGCTGCTGCACAAGAGGATTGAAGAAGTAATTTATAGGTACAATTAAGAATGCCATGTTTGGGGAATAAAGGGAGAGTATTTGTAACAAAAGGAAGCTTGACAATTGAGTGGCTCAGCTTCAGTGTGATTTTTAAAAGCAAGCTGAAGGCAGCAGCCACTGTGTACTTTTAATCTTCAAATCTGATCATCACTTAACATGTTTGTAAAGACTTGGTTGCCTCACCTCCTCAGGCTGGATTTTACCAGCTCCTGGTCCAGATAGCCTGAAGACTTGAGCCAGGTTTGTAGAAGACATTTAAACTCAGTGATGCAGTTGTAGCCGCAGTGCTCCAAGGGCACAAACGTCCCAACCCAGTCACAGCATCCCTACAGCCAGACTGATTAACATGGTCAGAAGTGACAGCTCACCACAATCCTGCAGGAAAATGCTGTGCTGCAGGCTGGGCAAGAGGACCTGGGGCAAGGCAGCCTGCTCTGTGTATGTTGTTTGGAGGCATGTGGTTAAATCAGGCATGGGCTGCTCCTAAACTCTTTGAACCGAACTTTTACAAGACCTCCTAAGGTCTTGGTTTCAACCAAGCTGTATTCTTGGCCTCAAACTAGTGCCTAATAAAGAAGACAGTTCTCATTAATAAGTCTTACTTTAGACTTAGAATTTGTCTTGTTTAGGGAAATTTTGGTGGGGTGGAAGAACACCATCCCTTAACAAGTTCAGGGAATAGTGATTGGCAGATAATATTTAAGAAAAAAAGGCATGCAGAGGTTCTGCGTATTTTACTATGGCAGTTTATTCACATACATTCATGAACACACGTAGAGTTTTAAGGTGACTGAAGAATGATCTGTGATAATGCATGAAAATTCAAAGGGAGACATCTGTCATTAAAAAACAACAGGGAAATGCATTTATTTAGCACAGACTGAAATACAGAAATGTTTGCATGCTGTGTTTGGCTTGATTTACTCTAGGGAAGATTTAATGATGTGCAGAAGGGTTGTCTGTAAGAAACTGTGTGGGGTCTGCTGTTTTCTGGGGTTTCTCACGTGAATGTTCATTTGGGTGTTGCAACACCCTGACACTCTGTAATAAATCCACCACGGCATTTTTAAAGGCCTCATACTCAATATACTTTTTTAATACGACTTCATTCCCTGTGAATACTAATGCAGATATACAGAGATGAGAAGCTTTCTGATGGCAGACAGATGGGAGGCCTTTAAGGCTGTGACAGTGGCCTCTGAAAATATTGATTGCCAAGTGTGGGTACAGAGAGAAGATGCTGAAGTTTTTGGAATTGACTATTTAACAGAGCATACACCAAACCTGGATTTTCAGTTATAGGAAGGAGAAGCCCTTGTGTCAGTCCTTTCCTGTGGCTACCAACTCTGATGGCTGGGTCTCAGTGTAGCTATGGGAAAATGCACATCTGTGTTCCTTTGGTTTGGGAAGGCTGTGCTTACAGAGAACATTCTTACCACTCATCACACAGATATCATCCTCAGCAGGAGGATGAATTTTCATTCTCAGCAGGAGTCACAAGCACAAGTCTTTAACTTTGGGGATTAAATGGAATTTGTCAAGGTCTTGTAAAATCACTCTTGCCTGTTGGTCTTTCTAATGTTACAGCACTGCCCTTTGCCTCCTCTGCCTTTTACTCGCAGCCTTTCTTGAAGTGCTGTCATCAGACACCAACCTTTTTCAGGTATGGCCTGAAGCCATTGCTGAGCAATTGATGGGAAAACAATATTGGTTAGATTGGAGGAAAGTTGGCTTCATCTGGCATTTTTGTATAAATTTGCAGAAATCCATTTTATTGGTGACTTGTAAATGTACCAACTCTACACTACCACCTGTCTTCCCCTTCCTTTCACATCTAAGAGAGATACATTGATTTTAAGGCTAGATGACATCACTCTGGGCTGACCACATGCATAATTCAGGTCCTCTGACATTCCTGTATAAAGTCATGTTCCAGGATCAAGAAGAGTACCTGTGACAGAGACTGTCTTGTTACAAGGACAAAAAAAAACCTCTCCTTGATTAAGAAAGATCCCCATAGTCCAAGACAATTCTTTAGAAGTTGTTCCAGTATTGTTAACATCCATCTGATGTTTCCCTTTAGAAGTTAGACTCTGAGCCCACTACACATCCTATTCTGTTAAAAGTGCTCCACTACTCGCACATGCATTCTCCCTGCATAGAATTCGGATATCAGTAAGCAAAATACATATGTTTCATAAGTCAATAAATTCAGCCTCAGACCATTTGAGATAATTTGTTTCTGAAGCTGCCCATATAGTTGGGGAAGGGAATAGGAAGATACATTTTTGCTATGCAAAAAATGTGCTTTGATTTTTGATTATTTTCCTAGTTTGTATTGTTTATTTACATATAAAAGTTTAGTCCTCTGTAATAAGAGCTTATTTTTAAATGAAAATATATGATGTTTAATTGGAGATGAACAGGAGAGAGGCATCCCAGATGAAACAATAGGAGTTGGAATTTGTTCATAATGGAACCAAAATGAAGGTATTCTGTCAGCCTTTGTCTTAATCTGTTTCTTTTTTTAGCCTTGCCTGGAGTTGCCTGTGCGCTCGCAGGGAAATCAATCCATGCCTTGGGCAGTGGGATCTCTTCATGGCTAGGGAGACAGATTGATTGTTTCATATATTGAGACTGCAGGTTTGATGGGAATTCTATAGGAATGGTGACAGCAGTGGAGATTTGAGGGCTTTGGCTTCTTTACTAAACTACATACCTTACAACATATGTTCCTTCTTACCAGATAAAAAGTCCTCTCTCCACTGTGTACTTCTCTCTTCTTTCTGCTGTGTATTTTCCATCTCTTTTGTGTATTTCTCGCCTTCCTCTTCAAACATCTCAGTATGGATTGTTTTAAGTACAAAATAAAATTAGTAAGTAATTTAAGACTAGTCTTATGGAAAAGCTTTTCCATGGACACGTATAGTGGCTTTGTAATAATTCAATTATTTGGTTGCATTTGGTGTTTGGTTTCTTTAAGTGTAAAATTATTTATCTTGACATGACCAACTCAAACCCCATGACAAAACTTTTATATGAAATTATCAAGGGTAAAGGATTGGCTTTACTAAACCTAAGGACAACTCTTTTATTTAAATTAGCAGAACCAGGACTTTTCTTGTCAGGTGCCTAAACTTTGCACAGCAGCCAGCAAGTCTCTGAAAACTGTGCTTCCATGATGGGTACAGTGTTCCTCAAAGTATGACTGATCTGTCATTTTTTCTTAATTGAAAAAAGACTAAACAGCAGAAAGCTTCCTATCTGCTCCAATCTCCTCCCTGCTGTTCAGGGAAGCATTGTAGTCACTGTCCCTGGAGGTTTTTAAAGGATGCATGGATTTGGCACTTAGACACGTGGTCTGGTGGTGGACTCAACAGTGAAGGTTTGTTATTGGACTCCATGGTCTTAAAGGTCTTTCCCTACTAAGTGTTTCTATCACTACTATCTCTGGTTGATGAGTGATTATCAACAACTGAAATTCACAAAGTTCTTCTTCACAGAAAGGATAAGAACACTGGAATGGACTCCCTATGGAGAGGGTGGAGTCATCACCTCTGGAAGTGTTCAAGAGACAGCTGGATGTGGCACTGCACACCATTAGTTTAGTTGGCCAGGTGGTGATTGAACAGAGGTTGGACTTGCTGATCTTGGGTGTCTTTTCCAACCTAAATGTTTCTGTGTAATTGCCAACATCAAAGTTATATTGCCATCCCTGCATCTACATTAATCAACATAAAAATTAAATTTTAAGTGACTGTCTTTATGAAGATGTTTCTATTCCAGTTATAACTTGAGTAAAAATAAATAATCTAATACCACTGTGTGGCCTCTCCCAGTCTATCATGGAGTCATTACTGTGCCTGTGCCATTTCTGTAAGGTTTGCCTGTGTGTTTACTCACTGCTGCATGGCTAAACCCTAACCTGGACTCACACGTGAGAGAAAGAGATTAGTGTCATCAGGGTACTAACCAGCTCAGGCTCTCCCCAGTTCCAAATACCATTCAGGAATATGAACTACACTTGCAGCCCATTCTAGCAAATAATTACCAGGTGAAAGCATCTTTTCATTGTAGCCATTAGACGGTAACATTACCTAATAAAAAGGCAATCACTGTCCTTCACTCAGGAACAATACTTCAGATCTGCCATGCAGGATGTGAAAATGTGTTAAGCCCAGACAATGTTCTTCAAAGCAAAAATCACTGTGGTCCTCCTTAAAACAGAAAAGGAGTCAGACACAATGATTTGTAATGGCAGGTCTTGAGAAAGGAGGAGGCAAAAGAATTTTTTGTTGGTAAAAGTAAGTAATTGAATTCCTCATTCCAACTTGAAGAATTACATCCTCAGAATTCACCTCTCTGAAGCTGATTAACTTTCAGATTAAAGTTGATATCTGGTCTGGCCCAGAAAATGGGTGGCTGTCTTGCCTACCAGAATATTTTTGATGGAAGGGAAACAACATGCTGGAGATAGATGGCTGCATCTTATCTCTGTGCCATCCTCTGTGGCAGGAGTTCCAAGGCAAAAGAGCAATTATGGCAATGCCTCAAGGAGCAAGCAGGGACTCCAGAGGCTTGTCTACATTGACAAGTGCAGGCAGGTTCTTCTGCTTGGGTGATGGAGAGCCAGCATGGGTTCAGGAGTTGTGCAGTCCTGCTAGCACAGGGAGAGCTTATGTGAACTGGGTCAGTTCCCATGCTGTGATTTGGGATCAGAGACCAGCAGCCTTACTTTCTGTCGCTCACCAAATACAGCCCCAGGAGAGCAAAGAGCTGGGGATGAAATGCCCAGCTTTCCAGCCGAGCCACATTTCTGTATAACAGTGTTTTGGGATATCCAGGCATAGAGTGGGATTTAATCTTTCTGAGATAAATGGGATTCCATAGGGCTCTTGTCATTAAAAATGCATGTGTGCATGAATACTTGCAGGGCGGGTGCCTAAATGATCACAAGAGGCAAAACCCTCCCCTCAAATTTCCATCGCCCGCAGCCACCCGCCCTTTGAAGTCGCTGGCATCCAGGGACAGCTGGGTGCAGTGGGGCTTCGCAGGGGAAGATTAAAGATGTCATGATCTCTTACTCAGCAGCAGCACGGAGAGAGTACAGAGAGTGCATTCTCCTGGAAACAAACTGAACTGTAAATCAGAGAGGTGATCCAACATCAGATGAGCGGGAGCGTGGGCTTGTTCACAGGCAGGGCATCGGTGAAACTGGGGAGCACAGATATAAAGCAGAGACAGCGAGAGCAGATCAAGAGAGGTGTAAGGTCATATGTGATAAAGTCAGGAAGACAAGTGAGGTTTCTGCTCTAATAACCTGAGAATCACGCTCCAAGCTGCGGTGCACTGTATGTTCCTAAGGCTCCCAAAGCTCGTTTTTGACCCGAGGAGAGAGCAGTCACCTGCCCTCTGCTGTATTTTGTATTTTGACTCTGGGCAGACGTTCTGCACCCCGTGGGCCTGCCTCGGGCAGGCTGGCAGTGCTGAAAACTGCAGCCCATGTGATTCCTACCTGCCTGAGAAGGCAGCCAGGGAAAGCAGGTTGTTTTGTTTATGCTGAAAATGCCTGGCACTCCAGGCAGTGTTCCAGCTCCTCACCTTTGAAACGTGGGCTTCAAACTGAGCCAAGGGCGGCAGCAGCTCTCTGGGGTGTTCCCCTTTTCCTTCCCCATGAAATTGCACACGCTTTCTCCCATTTCGAACAAACCCCACACGTTTACAGCACATGTTGTGTCCCTGCAGGTCTCTGAGGCTCCTGGCTGTGCTGGTGAGGTTGCACAGGGCTTACCCTGCTCCTCAGGCTGTCCAGTGCTGCTGCAGGCTCCTGGTGCTGTGGGGACTGAGGCACAGGCAGGGAAACCTTGGGCAGATTCACCTGTCATCATCTCAGGCTCTTTGCTCCTCAGAAGGCAAACCTGTTCTGCTAGTAAACTTCCCTACACATGCTGAAATCCACTCTAGAGCATGCCCACATCGAACTGGTGTCATCACTGAGATTTGAGATTTTTTGCATTTCCTAATCGTTGAGTAGGTGCGGCTTGTTTGTTGGGTGGGTCTAGGGGGTTTTTTGTTTGTTTTTTCAGGGTTTTTAAATGAGATTGTGTGTGCATTCTGAATAATAAAATAAGGCAATGAACACAAGTGAAAAAAATTGCTCAAAGTTAATGTTAAAAAAAAAATTCTGAAGCATAAAAAGAAGTGTCTCAAATGGCAGCAGTAAAGGAAAGAATAATTCAAATGAAATCAGGCCATGTCAGAAAGACAACTATTAATGCACTAGAGTCCCTCTCCATTTCCCTTCCTGTTAAATCTGACACACAGGCTGGCTATATGCTTCCAGGTTTGTCCTAAAAGTATGCTGGAGGGAGTGGAAGAGAAAAAGGAGCAGAATTTCACAGAGAGAGAATGTTTTTATCCCTCTGTGGAAAGGCAGCAGCCATGATCTGATAACATTGCTGAACTAATCTTCTTCTCACCATGCTTATCACCAGAGCAGTAAGGTAAATTTTGCAGTGAGGGCAGCAAAGTGCTGTCAGTCAGTGAAAGGAGGAGGATGGACAGACCAACAGACACCATTTCTTATCTGACAAGCTCAGACAGCTGAGAAAAATATCAGCAGTAGCCAAGCAAGAGAAAAAAAAAGCTATTTTAAGCTATTTTCTATGAAAAATATGAGCTCTAATGATTATTACTAAAATGGACCAAAGAAACAGTGCAACCAGTTGAGATGCAATGGCTGAAACGTGTCCCAAACCTTGTGCCAAGGACAATGAGACTCGCAGCTGACAACAAACTTTTTCCTAAAGAAAAGGTGTTTGCCCTGGGACTTGGCTGGGGCTGGTCCTGTCACTGTCAGGGTGTCTCTGGAGCAGTGGAAAAATAGTATGAAATTCAAAATATTTTGGAAAGAACTGACTGATTATTTAAATATTCTTCCTTCTGTTTGGAAGGAAAACATAGCTCCTGCAGTTTTCTTGGAACAGGCTGCAGAAAATGATTTGGAGTGCCAAGTGCCTCTACCCTAAGGCAAGCCTCTACCTGGACAATATGGCTGGGAGATTTATAAAAGCCTTATTAGCAGAAAGTAATAATTTTCCAGGTGTTAGGGACACTGTTCAGTGCTGCCATGTTCTTGATCAAATGGATCATTTTAGTGGATTGTTAAAATCTACACAGTGCTTCTTTGCAAAAGATGAATTGTCATCTGCTGCACTCTCTGGCCAATTTCCAACTTGTCTATTTGCCTATTAAGTTATGCTGACGTTGAGCCTCATTATCTTATCTTAAGTCTCATTATATTTGATAGAGGAGGTGTTTCTTGGAAATCCAACTTTGGGAGTCCTGTGATTATATAAGAATTTAATCTACACTGTATTTAAGAACATTACTGTGATGAAGCACTTAAAATCATGAATCCTAATAAAGAAAGAGGGAAAGAAACCAAGATCAATCTTTTTAGTATATTTTTTCTTGTGCTTGGAATTACTGAATATCATTGAATAGCCATTACTGATACTATCTCTTATATTTTAATGAACAAACCACAGTTCTCTCAACAGCTACTGTCATGAGAGACAAAAGCAGAGAAGTGTCTGCTATTCAGAGATCTCTTTGTACAAAATTTTAGGCAAAATGTAGAATATTAATAATAGTAATAATAATAGTGATAGTAAAACACTTTAAAAATTTATATCAGTTAAAGAGTCACACTTGCCCATACCATTGCAGGCAGCTTAAGTTTAAACTGATGGGGTTAAAACCAATGTACCTAAACTCAGAGTTCACAGAGATGACATGGGGTTGCCTGAGAAGTCACCAAACCTGCTGCAAGTTGAGAGTTATTTAAAAATCTAGAGCCTTCTTTGCTTACTCCGAAAAACATACACTGAGTCCTGCAGGCTCCAAAGACAAAGCTGGCACGTAGTAGACTCAGTTACCAGAATTTCTTCAGTGAGCTCCTTGCCTTGCTCCTGCCTGTATATTCTTGAAGTCAGATTCAGAGTGGTTTCCATTGGATTGCTCCCAAGTTTTTGCCTCAGACCTGCAAGACCATAGCCCTCAGTTTAACCCCATGCTGGGAAAGCAATGAACCCACCAGCTCCACCCTGTTATCCTGCTGCAGGCATCCCTCCAATTCATGGTCTTTGTTATGCTGAGGGACTTGAGGGAGTTCACACCACGAGTGAAAGGGGCCCTGCTCACTGCTCCTCATTCCAGAGCTGTCTGGGGAACAGTCCTGCTGACAGCAATAATTAACATCTTTCAACAAAATTTCTACATCAAGGGTCTGCTACTGTCACCAGTGGTGATGGAAGATATTTAACCAAATGACATCATTAGTGCAGGCTTGATTACCTAATGCCCTTCAGAATGCTGCCCAACCACATCAGAGAGCTTCCAGCACTGGTGTGCCAATGGAGGCAAATCAAGCCCTAAAACAAGCCTCAAATGCCTCCATACACAGAATCTCTGAGTTGGAAGAGACCTTCAAGATCATCGAGTCCAGCCCATGCTCTAACACCTCAACTAAACCATGGCACCAAGTGCCTCATCCAACCTCTTTTTAAACACATCCAGGATGGTGACTCCACCACCTTCCCAGGCAGGCAATTCCAGTACTTTATCACACTTTCTGTAAAAACTTTTTCCTAATATCCCTTGGCACAGCTTGAGACTGTGCCCTCTGGTTCTGTCAGTGCTGCCTGGTTAAAGAGACCAACCCCCCACCTGACCACAGCCACCTTTCAGGGAGTTGTAGAGAGTGACAAGGTCACCCCTGAGTCTCCTTTTCTCCAGGCTGAACAAGCCCAGCTCCCTCAGCCGTTCCTCACAGCGTTTGTGTTCCAAGCCCCTCCCCAGCCTCATTACCTCCTCTGGATGCTCAAGCTTCTCAAGGTCCTTCCTAAACTGTGGGGCCAGAACTGGACACAGCA
Organism: Catharus ustulatus; assembly: GCF_009819885.2. Classification (NCBI taxonomy): domain Eukaryota; kingdom Metazoa; phylum Chordata; class Aves; order Passeriformes; family Turdidae; genus Catharus; species Catharus ustulatus. Next base: position 96,134,908 of record NC_046222.1, read on the forward strand.
CTCAAGGTGTGGCCTCACCAGTGCTGAGCACAGGGGAAGAATGACCTCCCTGCTCCTGCTGGCCACCCTGTTCCTGACACAGGCCAGGGGCCATTGGCTTTCTAGACCACCAGGGCACACTGCTGGCTCATGTCCAACCTGCTGCTGACCAGTGCCCCCAGGTCCCTTTCTGCCTGGACATTGTCCGGTCACACCATCCCCAGCCTGTAACACTGAAGGGGGTTATTGTGGCCAAAACGCAGGACTGGGCACTTGGACTTATTAAACTTCATCTTATTAGACTCTGCCCATCCATCCAACCATTCCAGATTTCTCTGCAGAGCCTTCTTACCTTCCAGAAGATTGACACAAGCTTCCAGCTTAGTGTCATCTGCAAATTTACTAATGAAAGTCTCAGTACCCTCCTCCATGTCATCAATGAAAATATTGAACAGGTCTGGCCCCAGCACAGACCCCTGGGGGACACCACTGGTGACAGATTCCCAGCTGGATGCAGCACCATTCACCATCACTCTCTGAGCCCGGTCATCCAGCCAGTTCTTAACCCAGCAAAGAGTGCTCCTGTCCCAGCCATGGGCTACCAGCTTTTCCAGGGAATGCTGTGGGAGACAGTGTCGAAGGCCTTGCTGAAGTCCAGGTACACAACATCCACATCCCTTCCCACATCCGCCAGGCAGGTCACTTGCTCATAAAAGGAGATCAGGTTGGTCAAACATGATCCACCCCTCCTAAACCCTTACTGGCTGGGTCTGATACTCCGGCCATCCTGTAAGGGCTGTGTGATGGCACTCACTGTAAACTGTTCCATAATCTTACCTGCTACTGAGGTCAGGCTAGCTGGCCTATAATTACTAGAATCCTCCTTCCTACCCTTTTTGTGAATGGATGTCACATTTCCAACTTCCAGTGATCTGGAACCTCAGCGTCCCAGGACAATGGAGAGCGGCTTTGCAAGCTCATCTACCAGCTCCCTCATCACCCTGGGATGGATTCCATCTGGGCTCATATATTTATGAATATCCAAACATCTCAGCAGTTCTCTGACTGCCTCCCCCTGGATAACAGGGGACCATTCTGCTCCCTGACACCATCTACCAGCCCAGGAGGACAGCTGTCCTGAGGACAAGCTTCTTCCCACTAAACACTGAGGCAAAGAAGGCATTGAACACTTTGTCCCTCTCATCCACAATCGTGAAGTTCCCTCCTGCATCCAGTAAAGAACAGATTGGTCTTACCCTTTCTTTTGCCATTACTATATTTGCAAAAACATTTTTTATTATCCTTTACAAAAGTTGCCAAATTAAGTTCTAACTGAGCTTTGGCTTTTCTAATTCTTTTCCTACATGCCCTAGCAACCCCCTTAAATATTTTCTGAGACACCTGACCCTCCTTCCAAAGATGGGAATTCCTAATTTCCTTCAAAACCTCATTGCCCATCCAGGCTGGACGTTTGCTTCCATTCATCTTTTGGCCCGTAGGGACGGTTTGTTCCTGTGCCCTCAAGATCTGTTTTGAAGCACGCCCACCTTTCCTGAACTCCTTTGTTTTTAAGGGCTGCTTCCCAAGGAACTCTCTGAATAAGTCTCCTAAACAGGCCAAAGTCTGCCCTCCAGAAGTCCAATGTGAAAACCTTATTGATGTTCCTCCTTATTTCACCAAATATCAAGAACTTTATAATTTCATGATCACTGTGCCCCAAGCAGTCTCCAACCACCACATCTCCCACCAGCCCATCTCTATTTGCAAACAGGTCTAATCTAGTCTCTCTCCTGGTGGGCTCACTCACCAACTACAACAAAAAGTTATCCTCCACACACTCTAAGAACCTCCTGGACTGCCTCTTCTCTGCTGTGTTAAGTTCCCAGCAGATGTCTGGCAGGTTAAAGTCACCTGCAAGAACCAGGGCTGGTGATCCTGGCAATGCTGAAGAAAAAGAGGTTTTGAAGAGAGCAGTGTCACTGTTGATGGAGAGATCCTAGGAAAACTCTGCAGTATTCCAGTTGTAAACGCAGCAACTGTGGTTTTTCATGGCAAATAACAGAAAGGGGCACTGCAGGTATTTCAATAAACTTGGAGATTCACTTAGGGGTAAATACTTGGAATAACAATGCAGTAGTTGCAAGCTCAGCAGAAAAATACGTGTCTTACTACAACACTAGGATAACACTGCCTTAAGTCCTTAAAACAACCTGAAAAGAAATAGAGATTGCTACTGGGAAAACATGAGTCACCTTTCACTCCGGCCTTTGAAAAGAAGTGCTGTAATTTTTTTTTTTACTTTATGGCAAAAACTTCTGTCCCCTGAACTGAGAAAATGACCTCTTCTTGAAGATACTGCGCTAAGTTTAAACCCCAACGTTATAGTCTTCTGTCAATCACTTCTTCCATTACTAGACCTATGAATTTCTACAATAAACTTGTGCTTGAGTCAATCCCTTCTCTGGGTTTCACAAGATTGCATTTTATCCCAGCAGTTTCTTTCAGAAGAAGTTCTGTACTTTGTATTTCCTTGGCTGAGGGGCACAAAACACCTGAAATTCTGCAGAGCCCCAGTTCCTGCACAAGGCTTGTTACAAATCAATCAGTTGAACAAAACAGCCTTTGCCATTCCAGTACAGCAATAATCCATGAATATTCATGAGTTATTGCTCTGGTTTTATAAATTAACTCCATCACGGTTTTTCCATGTAGTCTTGCATATGTACTCTTCACTTCTGTCCCTTCTAGCTGTATTCTGAAAATAACTATCCCAAAAGTTCTGGTGGTTTTAGCACACAGGCTGTCAGCATTAACCTGATGAAAGAGTGCATTGATTCAGGAGAAGGGGCATTTGCTTCAACGTGGTGTTGTCTGCTGACACTTGGAGAATGAGGCTACAGGGAAAAACCACTCAAAAACAGTGACAGAAAAGATGAACAAGTTCCAGTTCACATTTGCATGGGAGTTGAGCTGGGACCCCAGCCTCCTATGGAAGTGCTTCCATCACAGGGATCAGGAAGGTGTCTGTCTCTGTGGGTAGATGTGGCTCCTGCAGAGAGCAAGAGGCACTTTGGGTGGAGCTGTTGTTCGACTTTGATACTGCTACTTGGACTGGGATAACAGAATCATGGAATGGTTTGGGTTGGAAGTGACATTAAAGACATCCCATTCCAAGCCCTCCCCGCCATAAGCAGGGACACCTTCCCAAAGACCAGGTTGCTCAGACAGCCCCATCTAACCTGGCCTTCAACATTTTCAGGGATGGGGCATCCAGAACCTTTCTGGGCAAGCAGTTCCAGAGTCTCACCACCCTAATATCTAAACTAAACCTCTTTCAGTTTGAAGCCCTTATCCCTTATCCTATCACTTCATGTCCTTGTAACAAGTCTTTACAAAAAGGATGAGCAGAGATACCCAAGCTTTCGTTCAGGGGGGCTGGGGAATGAAGGGCAGCAAGGGAAAAGCTTTGAGTGCAGATCAAGTGACTTTTTTCAGAAGAGGGAAGATTTGGGGGGCAAACAGGAGCAATTTCCTGAGGCAGCATTCAGGTTGGGGCTGGGACACTGCTGAGGCACCAGCCCACTGTGGTGATTCTTCTGCATTTTTCAGTGGGTGTTGAAACCAGCCATGGGGTCTGGTCTCCCTCCCACGATCTGCTATGCCTGTATGGATCCCACATCTCATCACAAGGAGTTGCCACAAAACTGCACAGCTCCCCCACCATGCACTCATGGCTATGTGTGTATATATACATACATATTCAATGTACATATTTATATACAATTGCAATATATAGAGTATGCATTCTGTGTGTGTGTGTGTTCATCTGCAACTGATCTGGAACCGATCCTTCTATCACAGAGCCAAGCCCCAGCACTTGCCAGATTTCTCACAAGTAGTTTACAGTGGGAGCCCAGCTCTCCCTCGCTCTCTGCTGGCACAGGTTCAGCAGGAGGAGGTGAGATGCTCATTATGGTCTCCTGAGTGCTGTGGGTCTCTGCTGTGAAAGAAGAGAGAGGTTTGTGTGTGAGGATGGGTAAGGAATTCATTAGGAATTCAGCTGGGGCATTTCTGGCATCTACAGGGAAAGGAACTGATAGAAGATTAATTCACCAAGGGAAAGTGCAAGTCCGAATTAAGAAAAGGCAAAAGTAAGTTTAGGCACTGTTAGAGTTATGAAACTGCTGAGCAAGGGCTCTTAGTTAGCGAATTTGGCTTTTGGTCTCTGAGTTCTAACAGTAAACTAAAACTGTCCATATGTAGAAAAAAAAAAAATTCCAAATTATTTTAAAAATTAATCAGCTAAAATGCATTAGGATTTTCTGTGGGTTTGGACAGTGGGAGGAAGGGAGACAGAGAAAACCCTGAACTAAGTCACCTTTGGTTGATTCTGTTTAGTTTTTTCCATCAGGACAATCTCTCCACTTCCATGAACTTTTACAAGGATCTGACAAACAGGGTTTATATCGAGAGCAATGCGAAATGACACCCTACAGCCATTTTGACTTTTTTAAAAACTCCTGTCATAGAAACCTTCATGAGCCGCTCACTGAAAGGTCTTTACCAGTCTCGGCGGACTGACTTTGTGTAACTCCAAAAATAAAGTGCTTTTGGAAGGTGGCCGAGCGCACGGGTGGGAACCTGGTCCTGCCCATGGGAATATCTCCCACTTGGAGTGGGGGTGCACAATCCCCCGGGAAGGATCCCGGGCTGTGCAATCCCCGGGATGGATCCCGGGCTGTACAGTTCCTCGGGATGGATCCCGGGCTGAACAGTTCCTCGGGATGGATCCCGGGCTGTACAGTTCCTCGGGATGGATCCCGGGCTGTACAATTCCTCGGGAAGGATCCCGGGATGTACAATCCCCGGGATGGATCCCGGGCTGTGCAATCCCCGGGCTGTGCAATCCCCAGGATGGATCCCGGGCTGTGCAATCCCCGGGAAGGATCCCGGGCTGTACAGTCCCTCGGGATGGATCCCGGGCTGGGGGTGCCGGGAGCGCTGCCTGGCCCCCGGCCCCGCCGCCTCCCCGCCCCTCCCCGCCGGCGAGACCGGCCCTTCCCTCCGCTCCTCCATCCCTCCCTCCCTCCCTCCCTCCCTCCACCTCCATCCTGTCCGTCTCCTCCCGCACAGGTGGGACTGCTCTCCGGCCGCCCATGTCGCCGCCGTGTCCCCGCGGGGCCCTGCCCGGAGCCCCCCTCCTCCTCCTGCTGCTGCTGCTGCTGCCGCTGCTGTGCGCGGCTCCCGGTGAGTGAGCGCGGCGGGCGGGGACAGCAGAGCCGGCACGGGAAAATCCTCCCCTGCATCCCGCGGGGGGGACAGCCTTCGGACCTCGCTCCAAACCTTGAGCGAGCTGGGCATCTTGTTAAAAAGGCGCTTGTTTGGCAGAGACTGAAGCACTTGGGAACAGCCGAGAGCTCGCGGGTCTCCCGCTGCGCTGCCGCTCCGGGGATCAGCAGGATGACTGCTTCGATGTGCTTTGGGGCAGGATGCCAGGCACAATTTTGGAGCAGTCTGATTGTTAGCACAGCCTTCACCCAGTGACCAGGGGTTTTCAGCATTATCATGCTGCTCTGGGTGCTGGCACCAGCTGCAATTTTCTGATGAAAAATATAATTATTTAGTCGGTGAAGATGGCCAGTATAGGGTTTCCCTTGCCAAGAGAGCTGGGGAGAGGATGCTGGAGTGTCAGAAACTTCCCTGCAGTGTGTATTGTGCTCAAGTGTGGACAGGGGAGCAAAGAGAGCAAATTTCTCTTGGGAGAAACTTGTCTGCTTTGCCTGTTGAACTGCAGCTATGGCAAAAATACTTCTGGCAGTTTTTGAGAAATAACCTTTTGTTGTTGTTATTTCCTTCTCAGTAAAGGCATGTGTTTCATTTTAATTTGTCTAGATGTTTCAAGGGGAAATAAGCTTAAACTGATGCTTCAGAAACGAGAAGGTGAGTAAAGAGCCAGCAAAGTGCTTTCCTTTGTTTTTCCTCGGCTGCTGCCAGTCGAAGCTGCCGATGAGCTGTCCCTGCGCCTCCAGCTGCAGGAGTGCAGGCAGAACAGGAGGCTGCAAGCACAGGGCCATGCTCACGATGGGCCACACCAAAACCTCCTGCTCAGGCAGAGCCTCTGCCTGCCTGTTTGGGATGTTGGGCTGGAGGCTCTGCCTACCACAGCTCCCTCTGAAATCCAGGGTTCCCAGCCTCAGGCTGCACACCTGCCTTCTGCTCTGCACAGAGCACAACACTGGACTTCTCTTATGTGTGCGTGGCACACATGGCACTTATCTGGGTTATTTGGGGAAGTCACAAACTTTTCCAAGGAATTATAATGCATGGAAATACTGCTATGTCAGGCACAGGGAAGAATATGTGCAAACCTGGCTTGCCTACGATGCCTTGACTTGTTCTTTTTGTCTCCTTGGCTCCACATGCGCTTCCTTTTTGGAAGACTGCTCTCTTATGGGAGAGATGATGGCCAAAGGCCCAGCAGTCAGAAGCATGGAATAGCTCACTGGGTGAAGGAAAGTGGTGGAAAAGATGCCAGCTGGGAACAAGCTGCACCACAGCAGATGAAACATCCCAGAAGTTTTGGCTAGCTCCCCTCAGCCTGCTCTATGGCTGACGCAAAGAATTTATACCCCCACAGAGGGGACTTCCACTTTCTGCCAGGCCTTCTAATTTTGTACTGGGTTTTATTTCTGGCATCACCCCACACCTCTTACCAGAACTAAAATACATATCCTACCCACCTCTGTTTTCCTTGTGTGCGGGTTCCTTACACCACCATTCTGCAGGGCTTGTGTGAAGATAGGAGCAACCTTCCCACACCACAGCAGTGACCACTTGTTTGTTCAGGTCCCCTGGGGAGAGGGACTGCCTGGGGAGAGCTCTTGGGCATGCAGACAACATGGCCTAGATCAAGAAGTACTGCAAAATTGGTGATGGAAGGAACATGCAGCCTCTTTAATTCTAGCCTTTTCTGGTTGGTTTCTAAAGCAAGCAGTACTGCTTCCCTTGCTGGCAGTGTCCCTTGTGTGAGGGCTCATTTTTTGCTCAGCTCCCTCTTCCCAATAATGACACCCAGTTCAAGCTCATGGTGAGTTATCAGTTTCCAGCTCATCACTGCAGAACAGCCTACTGTTTCCCACTTACTGCAACAACTCATCTATCACTTTTATCTTTGAAATCTCTTTCTCTCTGCAGTCCTTTGCCTTCCTCTGTGAGTCTGCCCAGCTCCTGCTTCACTTGGTTTTCACATCTCCACCTGTCTATCCCAGTCTCTTGCCTCACATCCTCCAAAAACCCCATGCACACCCATGTTCCTGATTTCTCCCTCATTGAAATGAACCATCTGAAAGCAAGACTTCTCCTACACACTTCCTGTTTCTCAGCCAGATCAATACCATGTTTTATCATTTCTGTGTGTGGCCAGGAGCTGGCCAGTCACAGAATCATAGAACTGTTAGATTAGAAAAGATGTCTAAGTTTGAGTCCAGCCATTGACCCAGCAGAGCCATGTTCACCACTAAACCATGTCCCCAGGTGCCACACCTATGTGTTTTTCAAACACTTCCAGGGACAGCAATTCCCACCACCTCCCAAGCTGGTTCCAAAGCTCAACCACTCTTTAAGAGAAGGAATTTTTCCTAACATCCAATCTAAACTTTCTGTGGCACAACTTGAAGCCATTTCTTCTCATCCTGCATAGTGCTCTCATCCATGTTTTTGGGAGGTGCATTAATTCCTCTAGCAGCCAGAGCAAGCTGCTCTTAGGCATGGAGCAAGCCAGATGGCTCTTCTGGGTCTGGCAGGTTGAGGGCATCTCCATGCATCCCTCACACAGGTTGCTATGATAAACTGATGGGCTTTTATTTTCAGGCATACAGAGCATTTAGTAGCACTCATCTAAATGCTATTTTTTTTACACATCAGATTCAGAAATCCATCTTTTTAAGTGATTCTCCCTTCACTCTAATATGCTAGCAGTGTTTCTTCAGCTTCTGCAGTCTTTTTAACTTCACGTCTCTTCTTCCACCCAATTTCTGCAACTATAGCACTTCGGGCCAGTCTCCTGTTCTCTCCTGAAAGCACAAACACATAGTGCTCGTTTGGGTGTTTTTATTTAAATTCCCCAGTTAGTTGCTGTACTTGAGCTGAGAAATGCTTTTCAAGAATCCAGGAGAATGAGGGTAGCAGAGAAATCCTATTACATCGGTGATTGCTGGGTTTATTACTGTTACTGTGCTACAGGCATTGCACTGGCAAGCACAAAGGTAATGGCATGATGTGAGAATCATTTTCTTACTTGCTGCAAGCAGTATGCTACAGGCTGACCAAAAATTTCCTGGCATGCCTTTTGTGGGGGGAATTAATTTCAGCCTCTGCTGCTGCAAAGCCTGAGGTGTCAGTGAAAGAAACAGCAGCCAAGGAGTTCCTGAGCAGCCTGAGACGCCAGCGGCGCCAGCTGTGGGACAGAAGCCAGCCCGACGTGCAGCAGTGGTACCAGCAGTTCCTGTACCTGGGCTTCGACGAGCAGGTCAGTGCACAATGGAGAGGGCTCATAAAAAACAGGGAGACTAGACAGGGATAGAACAAGGGTGATTGGTTTAAATGAAAAAAAGACGAAATTTAGATTAGATATTAGGAAGAAATTCTCTACTGTGAGGGGGTGAGGGACTGGAACAAGTTGTCAGAGAAGTGGTTGATGCCCCATTCCTCTAAGTGTTGAAGGCCAGGTTTGATGGGGCTTTGAGCAACCTGGTCTAGTAGAAGGTGTCCCTGACCAGATTTCTTCTTTAAAGTGGCAAATGTCTCACAGAAATATAACCTTTGTTACATGTTAGAGATCCTTGCCTTATTTCAGTAGTAGGAAAAAATTACATTAAGGTCTTGTATGGAGTGTTGGCTATCAAACTTAAGCTTAATAAATTGTAACTGGACATACGAACAAAGTTTGCTTTGTGGATGGAATAGGTGGCCAGACTCAAAGCAATCAGCCATATTTCAGGAAAGTAATTTGTCAGCCTCAACCTAGTCAGCTTTTAAACAAACTGAGAAAACCACACCAAGCTGGCTGTGATTGGCACTCCTCAGTGAAATGGCACTGATATTTTGCACCCAATGTACACTTGTGCCTCCACAGCGTGGGCAGCTCCTGACCATCATGAACACTGGCAGCTGTGCCTCCACTCTATATGAGAAAGGAAAACCATTGGATAATATTCAGTCAGCCTCCCTTCAAATGAGAAGGACACATTTTTAAAAAACACTTTATTTGTAAAAACACTGGAATGGAATCAAACTCTGCACAAAGCTCTACTAAATAGATGCTGGAATAGGGCAAAAAGTGTGCATTTGGTTGCAGTCCCACATGTAGAATCATTTCTGCTTTTAATAAGAGGTAAAAATAGTTATAGATGTTGAATTCTTGGCTTCTGTCAGCTGTATGAATATGTTTAATGAGATTGCATTGGCACAGGCAAACTGGAGAACATTTTAAACTTTCATGCTATGTGGATTGCTTGGAAGATGAATGCCCTCATTTTCAAAGCTGTAACAATTAGAAAAATAATCCTTCGCTTGAGCTGAAATAATGAAGGGTACTTTTTTTCTAAATTCTCCAGGATATTATGTGGATAAAAGTAACTTTCTCAACAGCATGACTAATAGGAAAAGGAAAAATAGGAAAAGTGGCTTTATGCATCAGAAGCTGAAGACTGGGGGAAAATACCAAAACGAACAAGGACAAACCATGCAGATAAAGTGAATTCTTCTCTGAGTTCCTGTATGCATTTCAAAAACTGAAATGAGGCCTGTTGTGGGATACAATGAATCCACTTAGTAGGTTTTCTTGAGTATTAAGACACAGTCTTAACAATGAAATAACTGTTTGTTCCAGCAAAGGACTTGGTCCATACTTAGCCATTGTGTATTTGCAAAACTTTTTTTTTTTTTTTCCCCAAATCTCAGCCAAAAATATTTCCAAAGAGTCATTCAGATGGAAAGGCTTTGACTTGGCAAGTATTTGATATCCTTGCACACCATTTTTCCTGCGCTGTTGTGAGCAGAACTGAAGTGCTCATTGCATTTCCGTAGCTGGAAGGCTGCATTGTACCTTAGTTTCCACCCGTGCAAGGTGGGAGTGAGATATCACAGACAGCAAAAGCCTGTTGTACCCCAGTCAGGGACATTGCACTTAAAGGAACATGGCAAGGGAGAACTAAACCTTTAGATTTTTAACTGCAAAATATTGATATAATTTCACAGTCCACCATTGACAGGGTAATCAAAATATTAAAGGTGCTTAGTGCACATTTCAGATGAAGGCACACTCAGTTTAAGCACTTTGCAATGGGATGGGGGTGTGGGGCTGGGCAGGACAATTCCTGCACACAGGATCCTGATAATCCCATAGAGAAGGTGGGTACAAGTCACGAAACCCTTTCAATGTAAAGATTTCATTTATGACAAATGCACAAAGGATCCGAATTTCTGAAAGAGGCTCTTGCACCACTTCTGTTTCATCTCACCACTGTAGTTTCAGGCTGGAAAGCAAATGGTCTCTTTTTTTTTTTTTCTGGCAGAAATTTGAAGATGACATGTCCTACTGGACAAACTTGGGGCGTGCTCGTAATGAATACTACGGAGGTTACTACCAGCACCACTACGATGAGGATTCCCCGATTGGCCCACGGGACCCACACTCCTTCAGGCACGGAGCAGGCGTCAACTACGACGATTACTGATGCCATCTGTCCTACTCTTACCTGTAGGGGCTGCACTGGGCGAGGCTGAGCCCTCCCTCAGTCAGAATGACCCCACTTTTTCTTCTATTCATGTCGAACAGTAAGAGTAAAGGAACTGCCAGGCTTTGATGAAAGCAACTTTTTAAAACTATCATTACTTAGTAGTACACTATATATATATAGTGTTATAGAAATAAAGCTTTTTTGATAATCAGGTTGCCATTATTTAGTAGACTTCATAACAGTAAGTTTAATTTCAACTGTATTACTATAGATTCTTTTTTAAAGGGCTTTTTTTCATTTGCTGTCCTACAATCAATTGCAAAATTACATTATATCACTTCCTTTGGCATATAGATTACTTAATATAAGCCAGTACATTTAAGATATGCCTGCCCATTTACATTTCTATTAACAAATAAATCCAGTTATTCTTAGGAGAAAAGAAAAAAAAGGTTTCCTGTCAATTGAAGTGCTGCCTTGTTGCCTTCTCTGCTGTTTCCATCCCTACAGCGTGCAGCCCTCCAAGCCTGACATGGCACTTCTGCAGCTCCTGCTGGGTCAAGGACACAGATATTCACAAAAGCTAAATTCAGCGCAGACGAGCTTGCCTACCTACAAAGCCTGTGAAAGGATCCTCCAGGGAACGGGCTCAAGGCAGGAATTTGACTTCAGCAGTAATTGCTGAGGCGCAGAGCATCTAACCTGAGCTGCCCCAACCCCTCCCAGGCACGATAACCCAAAGGTTATCTTTGCTGAATACTCCCCTTTGTGTCCATTCCACTTAGCATCAAGCTTTCAGCCTAGCTCAAAACAGGGAATAAAACAACAAAGTAAGCTATTTAAAATTGAGTTAGTGTCAGACAGCATCCAAAACAATTCCCTGACATCATAATTTCCTACTGCAAAATTCCCTTTACCCCAGTTCAGACTGAAGCACACATGTTAGGCTGAGCATAAAAATATATCAGAGACCTGGCATCTGTTAGTGAAACAGTGGATTAAAGGGGGATTGTTGGTGGCATCATGCATGCTAAGAATCCCAAAACACAACTAATTCTTGTATCACAGCAACATCTGCCTGGGAGGGAGATTTCAGCTGTCAAGGCCTTCAGGAGGAGCTGGGTAGAGGAAAGGACTGCTGGTACCTGACAAATGTAGAGGACTGGGAAGGGGCAGGTGAGGAAGGCTGGCTGCTCCATGACTTCTAGAACTGAAGAATCGGGATAAAGAGAGATTAAATATGTTCCACCAACTGTAGCAGTCAGAGAAGACAGCATGGATACAAGAAATTTCCAAAGCATGGATGATTGCAACGCCATTCTTTACACTTCACTTTTTTCTTAACTGAGTGTAGCTCCTAATCTTTTGCCTAAAGCTCTTGCTGTGTGATGGACTGGTGTCTAGGAGATGCAGCCCAGCATTACACAGCTCCCTGCAGGAACACTTCCCAGGAGACAGTTCTTTGCTGAGGGAGCCAAAGTGAACAAATACATGGGTCACTTCTCTGCACACACAGATCCACACTGGTCTAACATGCTCCAAAACCTCAGCCTTCCCTAGGCTTAATCTCTGCAGAATCCTTGCCAGTTTAACTGGTTTAAACTGGTGTGTTTCCTTGGTAGAAGAGCCTTTATTCCAAATACGGAATAATCACATTCTGAGTCAAGCACAGGCCCTTTTGCACAGCTGGAAAACACCTATTCCTAGAAGAATACATCCATTTTGTGTATTATTCAAGAAGTGCACTGAATTTGGCAATGTTTGAACCATGCTGGTAATTTCCATTATTTCCCAGAATTTACAGCTAGGAAATCGGACCAGCTGAATAAGGAAGAATAAAAGCAGTGCTGTAAATAAAGACCATCACTCCCTAGGCCTTTGTCAACTCTGTCCATTCTGGCAGGCTGACTCAGTCTAGTAGCTTTCTGTGCCTCGCAGGCTCACAACCAAATCCATGGTCTCTGTCTTCTGAATTTTCTAAGAGGAAAAAAATATATCTTTTCCATTATATTGTGTTGCAGGGTTAAGGAGTAGGACAGAGTTAACTTGCTACATAACAACATACATGATAACATGTTTTAGATTTGTGACTAAACCAGCGTAGGCAGAATACAAATGTTTTTGCTTTGGGTGAACAGTGCCTGCACAGCCTGTTTTCCATACTGTCCACCAGGAGGCAGGATGAGGGTACATCGGTGAGAGAGCTGACCCAAACTGGACAACTCCAAATGATGTAATGACCTGGTCAACACTAAAAGGTGGGAAAAAGAAGAGGGTGGGGGCTTTGCCTTCCAGGGAAGCCATTTCTCAGAGACTGGGTGAGCATCAGGCTTACTTGGGAGAGATGGTGAGTGGCCTTTGCATAACTTGGGTTTTCTTCTTTACTTCGCTCATTAAACTGCTCTTACCTCAGCCCTCAAGAGTACTCCTCCTGATTGTCCATTTTTTTCCCATTGGGGCAGGAGGAGGGACTGGCTGTGAGGGCACTTTGCTGCTGGCTTGGGGTCACTCACCACAAGGCAATAGCTCTGAGGTGAGGGCACCCTCCTTGCAGAGGGGTGCACCTGCCTTGCAGTGAAGCAGTTAGAAGGATGGAAAGCAAAGATGAGCCATCAGCCTTGGGCAAAAGGAGGATTACTGGAGGGGGAAAAATCAGATATGCATGCAGCACTTCAAAATCTAATTTCCCTTGACTACAACACAGACAGAACTGTGCACCTCCTCTCAGCATTTCCACTCTGCTGTGCAGACAGCAGAGAGCACATCACCATCACCCTCAGCCATCCCAGCACTGACATAATGTAACCTCTCCAGCAAGACAGAAGAGCAGCAATTGTTCATTGTGGCTCCCTTCAGAGCAGGAACAGCTTGGCCATGCTCCAGTGCTTCATGTTTCAAAGCCTGATGCTGCAACATCCCCGAGTTTGTTGGTGTCAGCCAGACAGATCCATCAGATTCACAGGGCAGTGCTGCCTCCTTTGCTGGTACCACCTGCCAGCAAAGCCTTCTGCCAAAATGGAATTACTGCTGTGTCCTTTTTTTTTGGTTTTTTTTGTTTATTTTTGGAGGAGGAGGAGGACAGGTCATAATTCCTTTCAAGTTCCTACTTGTGACACAGACATGTTGGGCATGGGGTATTGAGCACTTCTATCCCAGGACTGTTCCCAGGTGGAAGATGTGGCCTTCCTTCTTAAAACAGCTTTTTCTGCAGAGGGGTGGATGAAGCCCAGATTGCTGTGCGTGGCTTTGACAGCACTTAAAGTCACTGCTCCCTGTGGCTTTGTGCTTTGGACCTTCCAGCTGTTTCAGCTATGATATGGACCAGAGTATTCAGAGGATCCTGCTCCTTGCTGAAGAGCATGTCAGCACCTAGGGAAAACACTGCAAGAATAAACAAGCTGGTGCTTGTTCCAGGCTGTAAATGGCAACAAACCAAGATGGACAAAGACTTGTCAGATTTGCTATTACGAAATAAGCACGTGAGAGAAGTATTGAGACAAGGAACAGAGAACCAAAATCCTTTTTTTTTTTTTTTTCAAGAAATATGGATTGTTACTTTAGTGAAGCCTCTCTGTTGATACAGAATTGCACTCAGGAGCCTCCTGTCAAACACAAAGAGTCTGTTTTGCTTCAGAACTATTGCTACTCTTCATGGTTGCTCTAAGGAGTCAAGAGCTTCAAATAAGGCATTCCCTTCTGCCACCTGAAATCCACACACAGGGAAATGTTCACTACAGAGGAAATAAGGATTTGTGGCAGCAACATTCCCAGCAACTTCAGGGAAGGAATGTGTGGTTGTTAGGGTTAGCAGGATTGAGTATACACTTGCTGTTAACAAAGCATCTTCTTCCTGAGGACCAGCCCCTGACCAGCCTCTAACAACCCTCAGAGACCTCCTGGCCTCAAGTAGCATTAAACTCAATACTAGCAAGGCTGGGGACCTGGGGACTGGCTCAATCCATCAAACTAATCGAAGCCTTGTTTTGCCCTCTGTTGCCTGTTCTCTAAGGCAATTATGCCCCTTTCAACTTTGAAACTCAATTCAAGCCCTGACAAAAAGTGAAGCTTTTTTCCCCAGTATATTACCTTTCTAAAAAATTATTGAAAAAAATAGATTAAGACACATTAACACCCAGACGGCAGTGAATTCACTGGCTACTAAACCCACCAGAGTCTATATAGGTTAAGAGAAGCTACAAATGCCTTAGACACAGAAACTATCAGATCATTATTTCCCCATATAGCAAAATGTTAGGCATGTGGCTTCTCTAGACCACAGATTTATAGAACTACTTGAAATAAATTAGGTCTGCAAGCCCCTCTGTAGCTTGTCTGTAGACAAGGGATGTGGCTGACAATGCTCCTTAGCAGCCTACATAGAGAACTAAAGTACATCACGCTTCAAAAAATAATAAAATCCAACTGTGGATCTCATGCTGTAGTAACCTCCAGCAGCAAGAGTGGACCAAAAGACACACAGCAGTGGGTGCCTTGCACACCCTTCCTTCTGGAAAGTTGGTCTCACTCAGCAGCACCAAGCTGTTCCCTCTGCTGCATTGTGTATTTCCCACTGAGAGTGAGGACTTGCACCCAGCACCAGCTGGACTGCCCATTTGTACAGATCACTGTGAGTAAACAGGCACCTCAAGTTTGGTCATGTTAGTTCTACCTTGTCTGCCTGACCAGATGACAGCAGAAAATTTCAATTCTCAAATTTTCTAGTGAAAAAAAAAAAAAAAGTCCTGAGAGCATGTCTCATCTTTATTTACTCCAAATCCTGTATTTCCAAGCTTTCAGTGCTGTATTCTACTACTCTCCATCAAAAGAGGCTCTTCTGGAGAGGTAGCAGCTCTTTCTTACCTTTGGTTCCCAACACACTTGATGCCTGTTTCTCCTGCTGAGATGCCTAATCCCAGATGGAAGCAGAGCACCAACATGCAAACCTCCATCTGCCTTCTTGAAGACTCAGTTCAGACCAGACAACTTCAAAGCACCCCAGACTTTCAGTCTCGAGCATCAGCTGACTCTTAACACGATTCATACCTTTTGAATCAGCTCCACAGTCATTCACTGGCTTCAAAACCTAAGGGCAACAGCTGCCTCAGCTCCCGTTGCTGGAAGACACTCTTAAAAAAGAATAGAGGAGCTGAATCAGGAACCTCTGAAGCAAGAACTAGAAACAGTAGGAGGAAAGTAGCAAATCCACAGTCTTGTCGTTTGGGCCCAGTGGGAGGCATCACACACACTCAGAGATGGGTTGTACTGGTATCAGCTACTTGTCCTCTCTTCAATTTGTTCCTTTTATGAAGGAAGTCAGGCTGTGAAGTAACCTAAAGAGCTTTTAAATCCTTCTCTCTTGTATCTAAAGGTTCGGACTTCCCAAGGGATTATTTTTTTTGAACATACACATTTTGTGCTGGTCTGTAGTAGCATGCTTGTGCCTCTACAAATTCACATCCTTTGTACTGAAGGCACTCGATTAAATAAGAAACAGCCCTGGAAGTAACAGCTGGTAGCCAGAGCTCCCATTTACCCTCTATGGCAGCACTGAGTGTTGGACCAGGGTTGCACCTGTGTCCCATCTCTTCAAGACTTTGGCACACAATGGCACAATTTGCACGAGGGAAACCTAAGGAAAAAGAGCATCATCCCCCAAATATAATCTCCAGCCTAAGGGGTTTAAGGGTTAAAACCACCATGCTGGGAGCTGATTAACATTTCTCTCCAAAGAGCTATTGAAGAAGTGGGCACTACTTTCACACATGTCCAGCTGTGCCTTCGAGTACAGGGAAAGGCTGTGCTTTGTGAGTGTTTCAGCAATGACAGGTTACAGGCACATTTGGAGCAGCACACCATGGTGTACTTTTCAGGCAATTCAGTGTGTAATAAATGCCCAGATCAAGCACCTAGAAAAAGGTTTCATACAAAAAAAGTAGATCTCAAGCTGCTTGGTTGTGAAAAGATGGAGATAATGTATAATATCTAAATTCCACCTCTGAATCCAGACAGTAAAATGCACCCTGGCTCCCTGTCTCAGCTGTATGGCATATTTCCAATGGGAAAAAACGTGCACTTGTGAGCAAGAAAAAACTCATTAGTCTTAAAATGATCACTGCAGCCCCACTCCAGGCAGGGTACAGCAATGAATGCAGCAACCCCACCACTGCTGGAGTCACTGGGTGTTTTACCAGACAGACTGGATGGGACTCCAAGCCATGCAGACACTGTGAGGCTCTGACAGACAGCTCAGACAAAGGGGTCAAAATGTCACGCTGCTCTCGGAGCCTTCTCAGGGCTGGGCATA
Organism: Catharus ustulatus; assembly: GCF_009819885.2. NCBI lineage: Eukaryota > Metazoa > Chordata > Aves > Passeriformes > Turdidae > Catharus > Catharus ustulatus. The sequence goes on from NC_046222.1 coordinate 96,151,930, forward strand.
ACATCACTGCTGCTAACTCCCAATTTACCATCAACTTAAAAATACTCAAAAGCTAATAAAATATCAAGCTTTAATGAGATAAAGTCAAGTCACTTTGCTTGATGAGATGTAGGATTTTCAATTTTGAGTGGCACTATGCCAAAATATCTTTTTAATACCCTTTTAAAAATAGGGGAATTATTAAAAATAAGGGGAATTAAAGGTTTTGTTGGGTTTTTTTTGTTTTGTTTTCTAAGATGATGGGCATAGTTACTAAAGTTGAAAGCGTTTACTGGCAATTTAGTAGTTGCTTAAAACAGAAACACTTCCTCAGTATTTCCTCAGGAAGGCTGAAGTTAGGCTCCATAGTTTAAAGAAAATATTATCCTGCATCAGTATCAATTACCTGAATTGGAATAAATCAGGATGATTTGATCTATTTCAACAGACATCCTGCAGCCCTTACTATACATCTGTTAAAAGACAAGCAATGCAAGGCCAAAGTTATTAACTTTGAGTGAATTATTTACAGACTGTTACATTATAATTAATACATAATAGATCCACAGATGTGCAAATCCAGACAAATGCCCACAGTGAAACCTTGAAACTAGTAAACAGAAGTTTCAGTATTTTATTAAAATAGCATATTCAACCACTGTAACCAATAATACATTAACTTTATTCCCAGAGTACGCACAACACAGTAGTGATTCAAAATATCCTTATCCATGGTAATCAATGAAAATATCTCAAATTCAAGTGAACAACTAAAACTAAACTTTGAAAAAATCTCTCCTTTAAAGAATACATAAAGCTCTCATACAGAATTCTTTTAAACTCTTCTATATGCAGATGTCAGTGTCTTTCACCTGACAATACCACTAATTTTTTTCTTATGCATAGTAGAACATCTCATATTTTATAGTACCCATTTTATAAATAAATTGGCATTTTCCATCCCGTTTGTGTTTATCATCAGCTTCACAAAGAAACCAGTAAATAAAACTGTCAAGGACAGTCACAACAAAATGATCTCACATCAAGATATAAAACTTGAAGATACTAAAAGATGCTTCTACTCTATTTTACATAAAAAGACAGATTTAAAAAGTGCAAGGCAAGATTTGCAGGGAAAGGGAATATTTATGTTATTTTTAGGCACATCCACTTCTTTAAAGCAAGCTTCAGAATGAAATTCCAGTTCGTTCTTCATGATACCTGTTTTAAAGTCTCTCTTGAAAAAAAAAAAAAAATTAAAAAAAAATTACATCCGTCAAATGTCAAGCAGGGAATTTCCTGTCCAACTAATAGTCTTCAGTTATGTCTTGTTCTTCCTTTTTTCATCCTCGCAGGTTTTGGTTTGGGAATATACTGATTGTTCGCCTGATACTCAAGCTCTTTACGGAAGTAATGAATTGCTTTATTCAAACCTTCTTCCAATGGGACCTGTTCCCAAAAGTGAGGAGAGAATCGTATCACTCTAGGTTGCCATCAGCTCATTTCACAACAGTATCTTTTATACAACAGCTATCACAAGGGAGCCAGGGAATCTCTCTCTTAGCCAGTCTAAGTATTAACAGCACCACATGCTGGTTACATCTCCTCACTGCTGATGCAGCTGAGCTAAAAAGCAGCACGTGCATTTTCTGACATAAGTCGAAAAAGCCGACAAATTTAAATCTCACACATGGTTATGATGGGTCTGTTTAGTATCGAAACAGACATGCATAATTCTACTTTTAATTCCTAATGCATTGAAAGAGACAAACACCCAGCATTTAAGCCCCTTCTGTTTGTAAGGATTAAAGATCCTCTTTCGCAGCATGGTATAAAGCTGGCATCCAGTATCTCATTTGATGTTCTTAAATCCTTTACAAATAATTGTAATCCTACAAATTGCAGTGTTTAAATACAGGCACAGAATATGGAGACAGGAATAACAGAGGAATTGTTTTCTCAGGAGCCATATGCTCCGACACACTTGCTGACACCACCACCAATGCAGGAAGATAAAAAGAGCAGCACAGAAACTGCTTGCCTTGCTGTACCAACTCTGCACTGGGGCTGTACTTCAGTATCTGTACTGTACTTCAGAGCAAGTTTTGTTACTGCCTGTACCAAACACAGAAGGCCAGAAATACAAAAGTTAAACCTTCCATCTTCGCAACAATTTGCTACCACCATTGTGGTGTCAGATGTGGTCTACCAATACCAGGTGCCTCTGTGAATCCTTTCAGAAGCATCTGGATCTTTTTCTGTTATTAGGCTTACATTTAGTAGGTAGGTTCACATGTTTCCTGGAATGATTTTTGTCAGCAAATTTAAAAAAGGCTACAAATCACTGTGCAAGTTAGAATGGGGGGTTGGCTAAGTAAGTCACACTTCTGGGAATTAAAGATCTTACCTCTCCAAGCAAACCAACTTCTATGGCCAGCTATAGGAATGAGGATTGCAGCAACACCAGTAAACCCATTAGCTATGAGTTAAGTAACTAAGTAACTATGTACCATATACTTCAAATGATTCATCAGGCTTACAAAAAGGTAAACATCTCTTAATAAGCAAGTGAAAAAGTTAAAATGTTAAAACTGTTGTGGAAATGGTGTTAGGCAGATTTTCCAGTATGGGAAACATATTGTTATCATGTGGCGCTCCCTCATCCCCCTCTGCTTCCTGGTGTTTTCCCACACAGCAGCAGTAATGCACTTGTACATACCACAGGTTCCCAGCCAAGCAGTAACTTGGCTTTTCTGATGTCAGGTTTTCGTTTCTGAGGGTCATCTTGTGCTTCTGAGAGAAACTGGATTTCACTCCCACTGCCTATTAAACAAGACACTGTGATTTATCATCTGCAATTCACTATGCAAGCATTTACATCTTTTCTACCAACTGGAGCAGCAGATCTTTCTGCAGCTCTCTGCTTCATAATTCAGCCACTGAAATGCCTTGCAGACACAGGTGCACTGCATGCAACAGCTGGGTGATCCACCTGCTCCACAGCAACACAGGTTCACAAAGATTTCAGCATGGACTCATAAAAATTAAGTTATGCGTAGTCTATTAACCTCCTATGAGGAAATGACAAGGGCAGAGCAGTGGGTATCTTCTGCTTTGACTTCAGTGATGCTTTTGACACTGTCTCCCATAACACTGAGTGCTGAATGAACAGAGAGGAGGACTGAAAACTGCACGGCCAGGACCAGAGGGCGGTGATCAATTAGAGACTGGTAACTCGTGCTATACCACAAGGGTCAACGTTGGATCGATACTGAATTGCTGATACACTGGAGCACTGTGCTGCCATCCAGACCTCAAGAAAGGAGGATGGAGAAAGGGCTCACAGGAACCTCATGAAATTCAACAAATTCAAAGTCCTGAATCTGGAGAAGTACAGACTGGGGGCCAACCAGCTGGAATACAACTTGGCAGGAAAGGACTGAGGGTCCTAGTGGGCATCAAGCTGAATACAAACCCGTCACGTGCACCTGCCACAAAGAAGGCAAATGACATCCTGGGCTGCAGAAGTGCTGCCAGCAGGACAAGGGAGACCAGCTTTCCCACTAATCAGCATTGATGAGATCCATATGGAGAACTGGAACTGGGTCCAGTTCTAGGCTCCCCAGTACAAGAGAGACACGAACATACAGAGTGATTGCAACAAAGGGGCCATGGTGCTGATGAAGGGACTGGAATATGAGGAGAAGTTGAAAGACCTGGGGTCCTTCAGTCTGGAGAAGAAAAGGCTATGGGGAATTTCATCCATGTGTATAAATACTAGATGGGGGGATTAAGAAGAGGAAGCTAGACTCTTTTCAGTGGTGCCCAGTGACAGGATCAGAGACAATGGGCACAAACTGAAACAGAGGTGGCCCCAGGAAGATGTGGAGTCTCTACTCTTGGAGATACTTAAAAGCCACCTGGACATGGTCCTGGGCCACTGCTGGTTGTAGGCTGCCCTACCTGAGCTGAAGGGCTGGACCAAGTCCTACCTCAAGAGGTTCTTTCAAACATCAACCCTTCCATGATTGTTAGCACTTCGGCATTACAAAAGGGCATCAGTTTCTCTTTGTCCATAATCTCCAGTCTGATTTAAAAAACCAAGCACTTGCCTTTCCTCAGAACAACAGATGGAAATAGGCCAATTCTTCTAACCAAATCTAGCAAATAGTTTACACACTATTTTAGAACTAAACCACCTCCCCAGTGCACTGGAACAAATCAAGTTGTTTGTGAACAGACAAAGAGAGGTGACAATCTATGTGTCTGATGCGGTTGGTGCTGTGATTTTTCCATTTCCTTCCCTGATCTGTGGATACACAAAATTTTTCCAGAGGGAACAATTTTTATTAGAAACAACACATGCATCAGCTTCTGTGTTGTATTTTGGAGCTCATCTTTTTCAGATATGTCAGAAGTACTTCTGGAAGGTACAGACTAGAAGCCCTTGGCTAATGGCAGCAGGATATTTCAGCTCATTAGGGAGCCACACTAGAAGACCATGCACAATCATTTCCTTCCATTCTTGAGAGCTCTGATTTGCTACAGGTGTCAGAACAAGAATGAAGAGGAAGACACAGTGTTTTCTTCCCAGGTGCTGTCAACTCCTCCAAGAATCACTGTTAGAAGTAGTGACAAGAACAGAGAAAGACTGTTTCCACACCATGAGGTTTTTAATGTAGTTGAAGGATCACAGCCTGCATAACTGTGAAAAATCACCTTCCTGAAGTATCCCTATTGCAGCTGAGATATTATGCAGTACGTTTTCATTCATGTATTTTACATTTAATTTATGTATTGTCCTTGTGCCAAAATAAACCTAAAAAATTGTCTAAACCTTACAAAGATGAATGGGTATAGATTGCAGAGATATACAGAAAATGTATTCATTCTACTCTTCATGCAATAGTTTACAGACAATTGAGAGGATTTGGATTATCTTATTAATATTTAATGATATGATTAAATGCCTTTGATAAAATTATTAAGAGATCCAAAGACTAACTGAATTATCCACATGTTACACACACTAATCAAGTAATAATTATCTAATCACAATAAGTACTTCATAAACTTTACAAAGAATTACTAATCATACTCACCAACAAGTTTTTTAATTAACTGGGCAAACTCTAGGATAGTGTGCTCTTCTGGGTTTCCCTACAAATGTAAGAGATACTTATTTCAATAACAATTAAACACCTTATAACATGCTAGACACAAGACGGTTCCAACAGGGGCATATCAAGTTCTGAAAAAGCTAATCTTTAAGCTTTATTCGACTATATTGAAAATAAAAAAACCAAACCCCAGCAACTTTGATAAGCTCCTTACTCATTAGAAATTTTTTCTCCATTACATTCACGTTGGTAATTCAGTGTATGTAGAGAGGTGTTATTCCCTGCCTCTCCTCCCTCCTCATCCTTCAAAAAGTCATTCTGTGAAGAGCTGCCGATCACAGTAAAGGCCTGTCACTGAGCAGCCCAGACAGCCACATTGTTTGGAAATCCGGATTCAGGGACTGTGCCCAGTTGAGTGTATCGTGACAGGTATCTTGAAGAAGTATGCTAAGTTCTTGGTTCATTCAAAGTCAGGAACCCATTAGAACTTATTTAGATGCAAACAATTGATTCTGAATCTACTACAGCTTTCATATCAATACATAAAGGCTACTTGCTTTCCTATACAATACTCTTTTTCTCTGTTCTTAACCAACTTGCACATAATTTCCTGATCAACATTTCACGATCAAATGCTGAACACCTTCTGCTAGCATTAGCTCACCTTCATCAGACTCAATTCCCTCCATCTCTAGCTTTCCTTGTTTCAAAACTCTTTACAACATCTCGTTTGATCTCAAGCTGAGCACTTCAGATACACATGGATTTAAATACTGAGTTTTCTGAAGACAAAGCATGTTACAGAGTTTAAACACATCAGCATTTGGATTGAAACACATAAATTAATTTATGGCCACAGGATAAAAGGAAAATCTAGTGAACAACTGCCCTGTAGAGTTCAGTATCTGATTTGGCAAGAGCTGGCATGCACAAGAAGTGACTTGGGATACACACCCTTTTTCTGTTTTTAAAATCACTACTAAGAATAAGGTGACAACAAAGAGAACAGAACAAAAATCCTACTAGACAAGTTCCAAGCATTTTAAACAATGTTAGAGAACAATACCATAAAATACCATCACATTTTCCTTGAATCCAGGGTAGTGTGAAATTATTTCTAGTTATCTAGAGCTAAGTATTCCTTCAGTGCTTTTTTTTTTTTCACTAAAATCAGTCTTCAGTAATTTTCTTGGTGCACTTTGCATGTGTCCCCCACAGATTTTTTCCTTCATATTTTAATTACACACATCTTCTTGCTAGAACAAATAAAAAGCTCCAGCAAATATAGCCTGTTCTTGGAACTGTAAGATCTCAATATCTAGGGGCTTAGTCTTCTTATTTATAGAGAGAGTACATGGCAGAATACATTCTTCAATTAAAAACCTTTTTTTGTTCAATTTATTTTTTCTAGAAATCAGATTCATTGGCAAGGAGGAAAACAGGTGGTGTTGACCAGTGCACTGTAACTCAGGAGAGTGGAGCACTCCTACTCACCAAGTTGACAGGACTGCTGACATTGCTGTTCATCAATGCCACCAACCCATTCACAAGATCACTGTAAAAGAGGGAAGAACAGATCTAGAGGCTGATTTCCAATGAATCTCAAACAGAATACAGCAAAAGTTGCAATACAGAGGCACATAACACTACCACCTACTTTGCAGTCTGTTGTTTGAATTGTCTTCTCATTTTCAAAAATTCTTAAACCAAGTTTGTTAAAACCCAGTATTTTAGTATTACTTTCCCTCAGCAATATAACCCAAAGTTATTCTGGATTATTAGCCACAGATGTAGCACCTTGGTCCTAGACGTAAAAATCTGGATCCTTTTCATTATTACTTATAATTAGGAAAGGAATGGGTACTTTGACCTGGTGGGGTTTCTTTAACATCTATTACTGCTAATACTATTTTCAGCAGAGGGAAAGAGTATTTTCAAGCAAAGAATGCTTAAAACAACCCAAAAGTCCAATATGGGTTCTTTTGGCTTGCTTTTTTTTTTTTGTGCACAGCACACCAACCACAGCAATTCCAAGGACACGAGGTGGCAGCATTGCATTAAAATGCAGACTGACAAACTGCTCAGCACTAAAACTTGCCTGTTACTTGATGTCTCTGAAAGGGAAGAGCATGTTAGTATCTCAAGTAAATTTCTAAATCAATTAATGTTTTTCTCCTTAGTATTTTAAAACCTTCCATGTCTTCCTTCTGAAAATAAATCTGTCTCCTAATAGCTCCAGTAAAGCAGATCAGCCAGCTGAGAAACGCTGAAATCAGATTTCAATGGGTGCATGTTTTTTTGAGTGCTTATAATAAAAAATTATTTTAAAAAGTAAAGCAAATGCACATGAATAAAAACGGATCAGGCTACTTGAACCATGAAGTAAATTATGAGCCAGAACAAACAAGGCTTACCTGACATACTGGAAAGCTCTTGTCTGAGTTCCAGATCCATAAACCTAAAACCATATGAAAAATAGGAAAGTTAATAAATACAGAAGTCCACTCTAGCCCAATTATCTTTTCCTTACCAATCTAGAAAAATATCTCAAGGCAAAACACTTGAGACACAAGCTCAGTGTTACAGGAATGGAAAAAAATGTGCTTGCAGAGCCTTTGGCAAAGTATCAGTTCATTGAAGGTTGTCTTCCTCTTGGATCTGTCTCCAGTAAATATATCCCTAGGCATTTTGTTAACCAGAACCCTGCATGAAGGAAACCTTCTCAGGGGTGTAAGACAGAGTGATGCTTTGTCCTCTCCTGGAACACTGAAAGAAGGTGCAGCCTGCACTCAGCCAGAAAAGAATGCCAAACCTTTAAAACAAACTTCAGAACTTCAGACTACTAAGATGTGGTTATCATGAGCAGTTTTGATTTGCTCATGAACAACAGCTAGCTTCAAAGAGACCACTAAATCTTAGTGGTCTGTAAAATAATTGTTGATAAACAGCACTGTGTTTAAAGCAATCAGGACCCAAAAAAATTTCAAAGCTCTAAGTATTACCATCTAGGGAAATGGGAACCAGTGCAATGTCTAGATGATACAACTCACAAAGTCACCTGTACAGATTTGTATCAAAACCTTAGATGGGAAGAAAAGAAGTCTGCTCAGGTTACATACTGGTACTTTGGAGCAAGTTGCTGAAGTTCAAACAGACATTAATGTATACTCGAAGTGTACAGAATGGTATTTGATACCATTATTTTTTTCACAGTTTTACGAAGTAAAGTACTAAAGTCTCTAGAAGATGAATACTTATATTCTGAAAGCTATTACTAGGCACATTTAAGTGGTGAAAACATTTCAGTTTAACTGGGACACACACATTTTACCATCAATCTGCTGCAACAGAAAGGCTTTTAGAAGGACAGAAAAGAAAGCATGCTTGTTTTCCTCGAGGACAGAAAGGGCAGTACAATGGTACATAGGCCATCTGTTACATGATAAGCCTTGTGCTCTCCAAGGCTGATTCAGAGCCCAAAAGAATTCACATTTCAGTACACACTGGGTAAGATCAGGGGTCTAAGAGTTTACCCAAAAACTGATTCAAAGAGGAATGCACTAGCTTGATGGACTCTCAAACAAACAGGAAGCAGATTTATGCATTTATGTAGAGCTCCCTGCATTTAGTTTTACTTTCAGCATGTGGGATACGTTTTACAGAACTAAGTAGTTGTACATGGTTTTTGCAAAGTCATCCATGTGGTTATCTTTCCCACATACAGGCAATGGCTGGAAAACAGAAGATAGTTTTTATCTTCCAATTTCTCCTAAATCTTTCCTTTACAATAACAACACAACAATCATCATGCTTGCATAGGCCACAAGTGACACTGTTCTCTACTCCATTTGAAGAAGCATTCTGAACTGAGAGACCAAATACATAGTTTCTAAGGAGATCAACAAACTTGGTATTCCTATCAGCCATGTAAGAGTGGCAACTCCTACAAGGATCAAAAAAAGCTCCGCCTTCTTGTCTGCTTCTATTTGTTTTCTTCCAATAAACAAGTCTGGGGACACACTTGGGTAAGAAAATGAAAGTCTTTCTGCAGGAATTTATGTTCCTTTTTAAAATGTTTTGATAGGAAAAAAGCATTGACCCTCATGGTTGTGCTGTCTATGTAGTACTGAAGGGATTCTTATCAAGGGCGAGGCGAGCTGGGCTCTCTGGTTAAGTCAGCTACCCAAGACTAAGCCCTGAGATCTGCACTCTTAATGCTGACTTATATGGCAGACTAAATGTCATATGCCCCAGTAAACACTGGCCAGTAAGTTACAGTCAGCATCACACAATAGCTACCATTCACTAAGCACTAACAGTGATTTCTACAAAAGCTGTAAATCTCTGGGGGGGGAAATATTTAGGAGAGGTGGTGAATACAGCATTACTGCAGGCTTATTACTCTAAATAACCACAAGCCTTAACTAGAAATTTAGCAAAGGCTAGGAACACCAGAGTACCCAAGATTCATTACTGATGACCTTAAACATTAGTAACAAATTGCTAAATAGCAAGCAAGTAAGCACATACTGCCCTCCAGAGAAGACCTTGGATCTCTCAAAAATTATCAGTGTAAGGTGATGTGCATTGCTTTGCAGAACCTGTGTAATTTGAACTCCTTAAATTTTTCTTTGGAAAGAGTTCTAGATTTCACTCTGTCAGTAGGGTAGTATCAACCACCAAAATTTTGCAGGGGGTAGTCATGCTTTGGCACATTATTTGATAAAGATGAAAGTTAGATGAGATCTATCACAGGACACCAAGCTTGCTTGGCATGACTTATTCCCTGGCCTAAACTCTTCAATTCTCTGTCCAGTTTCAGATTTTTCTCTGCAATAATTACAGTTGTGGGAGTTACCACAAAACTGTCATCTTTTTTCTCCTCGGATTGTTTGCTTCTTCTTAAAGATATTCCTGACAGAACTCTGGATTTTGTTTATATCCCAAATAGAAAGAAGGTTGAAATGCTTCTGCAGATTGCAACTGGTAGCCTTGTTTCTTTGTGGGAAAGAAAGATGAACCCCATTGACAGAGCACATCTTCAGACATGTCACTCCATACGTTTGAGTTTGGTGCACTGGAACATTACATTTTGGAGGAGGGGAACATCAGTATTTTCTAAAATTTATTCTCATTCACAGCACATCAGGACAGGATAGAAAGACGAATGGTTCTTCATATCACCAGGAGATCATCACTTACTGTTAGTGGTTCTCCCTGGAGAGCTTGTAGGATAAAATTACTGACAACTCTTCCATCATTCATATGCATTCGAGGACCAAAGGTGTTGAATATTCTCGCAACCCTCACTTCAACTCCTTCCTGCAGTCAAAGAAAAAAGAATTGTTACTTCCTTAAATAAGCATATTTCTCCCTAAAAATGTAAACTCATCCCTGTCAAAAAGCTTTTTAAGAATCCCTCTTTAAGCTTTAACATGCATTATTTTCTAATAATGAAACACTTAATGTCTCCTCAGTCCTTCTGAAAAATGTAGTACATATAGCAAGGTAATTTATACTAGTTCTCAGTATTTGTAATGCAAATCTAAATCAGTGCTACATGATTTTAGCACACGCATTTTCTTCCATGAAGAACTTTAAGATTTTTCAGTAATACATTTCCAACACTTCACCTGGGACTTAGCTAGTTTTTTGCACTTAAGTCTCACGATAACCAGATACAGTACCAAGGCAGCATTTCCATAGGTTATGAAAGTCCATGCTTTAAAAATGCTGAACATGTCAAAAAAGTATCTTTTACAAAGGCCATACCACAGCTACATTGTACTCTAGTGCCCTTCTTATTAGGCTGTGTAAATGCATGCATTTACAATCAAACTCTTCACCGGCATAGCTTTTTCCAAGAAACATTTTTATTTCCAGAAGTCCTTTCTACAGAGTATTTCACAAATCTTCAAAGCAAAATGCAACTAATATGTGAAATTGGAACCTTTCTGGACAAAGTATTTTAGCATTTGAAGCAGTGACTCTCAAGTTATTTTGATTGACACATTCATTTGGACAAGCCACAGCTTACGATAAAGCCTACAGGAAGGATGTTTGGCCTTTATGAGCTTAAACAGGATACTGCTGAGTTCAGAGTTCTTATGCTGTAAGCATAAGATAAGATGTAAGCATAAGATAGATGCTACCATCTGAGAATGACAATCACAAGGTAGGGAAGAAAGTATCAACATCATTGCAGCCCTATGTATCCTCCTCATACTACCTGGTCCTCCCATCTTCCAGAAAAAGACATCCTTGTATCAGTCACAGGAAAAAATTTGTCTGAAGTAAACTCTGTGTGCTCTGATTCAACTGAAGTTACAACCACAGTGCTCTGGAGTTGCAAACATTCTTTCCATAACCATTAATTCAGTGGACACACAGAACATCTTGTATTTTCCATGTATTTCACTAAGGCTTAGACCAATGCTTGCTCTTGTCTTGGAAGAGAGTGTATGTGGAAGAAGTGTATTGTTGGTACATCTGTGGCTGAAAGCTGCAGCTCATACACACTTCATTCAGAAGAGACCTGGAAACACGCTTTTCTTCAAAATAAATGTAGTTTCATGCACAAGAGACACTTGCAGGAAAATGTGACCTTCTCTCTTAGGTCTCCAAGTGATTCATAAACAAATGAATCCTCAAAGATGTTTTGTGAAAGCAGTAGAAATAGTTTTTTACAGGTGACAGACAGGCAAAAGGGACATTCAATACATTAGTTATTACTTGGTGTTGAGAAATCAGAAACAATAGTAGTACAGATAAAGCCCAATATCTCCCACTATGGAGAAAGTCAAACAACATTGAATTCGATTTAGCTGCAAGTAAGATTTCATTTGTCATGATCAAACCTTGTTTGCAACTGCAACTAAATGGAAAACTAACAGTAACAAGGGAGGTAGCTATTGTGCCACAGAAAAAGATACACGGTCTTTGTCCAACAAGTTTGTATCCACAACAGAGCCAGAAAACAACCTCACAACATCCACTGTGTCCTTCCTGCTAAAAGAGACTGGAAAGAGCAGAAGTCCCTTTCCATGCAAAATGCATCAGCTGGGAACATACTCTTTTATTTCCTGTTAGCTAAAAAAGTACAGCAGTGTGACATTTCAAATGTAACACATTACAGCAGCACATTACAGACTCATTCCCAAAGCTTAAATTGCATTTGCAAACACATACTCTTACAGAGCTGTTCCTTCCTTTGTTTTGCCCAGCACTTTATCTTAAGAAGGCCACTGACTCCATCAGGAAGGGGTTGTATTTCACATGGGCTTTCCACATACTGTCATTAATAACAAGTGCAGAAAATAAGGCACCTGGAAGCTAATATTCACAATAAAAATAACTCATTCAATAATGCTGACCAAAAAACCTCCCTTGCACTGCACAAGCTACAGCAGCAGCCTTGTTTTCCAGTATTCACTGGAAACTAGCAAGGGATCTAGAAAAGAAAAACAACACATCTTCTATAGGCACTTACTCATAGAAACAATTAATCCATTATTTCTTCTCCCTTCCATTTATTCACCTCACCCCACTGTAATGTTGTCTTTTAAAATGAGTAACATTTTATTTATAGTATCATCTAGCAAAAACTTTTCAGCCTAGTGCATTGAAAAAGCTATTTTCTATGCAACTAATTTTTCATTTGCCCCTTAAAAACTGCAATCTGTCTTCTCAAAAGAAACTCTCCCACAGACAGACATCTTGGAGCCAGTAACTTAAAAATTGTCCTAACTCCCCTTTTTCTGTTTCATGAACATCTCATTTGAAATGATCCTTTTTATATGTTGAGCAACTCTACTCCTTTTTGTACTAATTGCCTATGTCTTAGCTATGTTCTGTTACTCTAATTATTATCAATAACATGTAGTAATGACTGACTACCTCTACCATATTCCCAGGTTTGCAGCAGTAAGTCATGTACAGTATTTTATGACATCCTAGAGAAAGGAAAAAAACCCTATTTGGCTCATATTTATACTGCTAAACATAAGAGATTTATCTCTAATGTTGAGATAAAATGCAATCAACTGCCTTCTGTCCTCACAGTTTAAGACATTGCCTTCCCACAGCAGATTGATCAGAAAGAAAATTCCTTAAGCAATTCAAACAACCAGCCTGAGAGCAAGATCATAAAACGCAGGATGGTGGACTAGCAAAACACTTCACTCTATTATTTATCAGTATGAATTTCTTCAGAGACTGTGCCTGTACAGAAAAAAAGAGACAGTAAAGAAGCAGGGAAGATTGTTATGGCTTATGGAGATACCTCCTCTGAATAAGTTCTCAAGATTATTCTATATAGCTGTCAGTCAAAAATGTACAATTAATTATCCAGTCGGCAAAACAAACTTGTCCATGGTTTTCAGCATGAGTCTTTGCTAGTGATTTAGGTTTAGAGATCTCAGCTCCAGAAACTATCAAGGGTATCAAGGATGCTATAATAAGTCCTTAATTTAAAAGACATATTTTAATTTTATAAGCTTTTTAAGAGTAAGTACATCCTTGTGTTGACTGTCTTAGAAATTAGATCAATACAATTCAAATGCCAAGTTTCTTTTAATCAAATTTGAACACAGTTGTGGTTGTAATTAACAAGGAAATCAGGCAAGCTTCACCTATTAATTACCAGTGCTTCCTTCTTTGCAAAGTCGGTGGCTCTACCTGAACAGAAAGTATGAGTTAGGCCTTCCTGCATAAAAGATCACAAAAGGAAAAGCTACAAATCTCTGCTATCCAGCAGACAACGAAAAAATCTGTTGGGGAAGTTCAGACAGTAGCAGGGGTATCACTGTGACCTGATACAAATCTTTACCAATGTCTTAGTCAAAATTACTCAGATTGTTGTCTGCATTCCTTGTTCTAATTGTCCCTTTCTTACTGATTCATATGCTTTCTCAAGTATTTCACAGATCATTAACTCTCAAAATTGTTCCCAAACCCCTGAATTGCAATCAAAGAAGAATTACTAGCACTGTGTACTGGATCTATCTATGATGTGTTTAAGTTACAATACTCTACAATGAGGCTGGGCCCAAGGAATTTTATTTATAGGTGCCATCAACTGTATAAAAAATTCCATTAATACTCTGTTACTAAAAGCTTTTTGGTATTATTTTGCAAAGACAGTGATGCTGAGATCTGAATTTCATAAGCACTAAAGCTCCTAAACAAGCTAGGAAAGACAGCCTCAATCATCTGACTCTATACTCTGGGCATAATGCAGGTCCCTGAACACAACCTACAATTTTACAGTTGAAATGTTACTATGCTTATAGTTCAACATTTCAGCTATTCTAAGGCAATTCCAAAACTATCACTAAATGTGATAGCTATATCACAACAAAGCCTGTTTTTTACCACCAAAGCTTTCAGAGCCACATAGCTGCTATAAAAACTGAATTAAGAAAGTGGAAGGAGAAGAAAAGTTTTCCTGTAACATTCCCAAAGTGTGGCTTCACTCTGGAGAATTTACTTACAGGTCAGTAATATAAGAAAAGAAAGAAATCTAGTTCACACAACAGCATTTAAACTGCTGTGCATTTTTATTCACAACAAACCTATGCAGATGATGCAAATCCCCGCCATGAAGGAAATGTCAGACTCTAGTCATATTTAAATTAATCTAGAGTATTGAAGCAAACATTAATACCTAGATTTCCAGGTAGTTCAATAATGTCAAATAGAATTTTTTTAAGGTTAAACAGAAAACTGAATGGCAAGTCCTGAACAAAGCACAAAATTCACACTGGAATACTGTATGCTGAAATTCCCCTCCCACTACTTTTTCAGGTGACAAAGTCAAGAAAGGGTCAAAATAAGCAAACAAAACAACACTGCCAGCAGAAAAGAATGCAGTAAAAATGTCTTGGTCAGGACTACTGAGGAACTCTGATGACAGCACATAGTCAACTTTGACCAGATTCAAAAACCATTCTGATTCAAATAGGCTGTCTGGAAGTATAACTCCAGCAGAACTTCAGTTTTACTTCACATCTTTTGGAAACACTATTAGGTGTTTATGGTACCCATCAATGTGCATAATGATGGAAATCTTTGTAAGAAACGACAAAGAAATGCAAAAAAAAAAAAAAATTGTCTGTTTCTTCTTTTTATTGAAGCTGAGAGATTCTGGAAATATTTTAGCCTGAAATCCTACTCTTTGGGGTTACATCACTCCTACTGAAAATTCTCTTAAAAGCACAATGCTTATTTGCATAGAGGAAATCAGACCTTTTCAAAAGGTAAGGTTTCCTCCACTAACAACAGCGTATCACCTGAACACTACTCACCCCCCCATTTTTCTCACACCTGCTCAACAGTGTTTCAGAATATATCTGAACATAGGACAAGTTTGGGCAGACTTCACTAACCTGTAAGGAGTACAAGAAATATGTCACAGAGCTGCCCCTAGGACAGACAGCTCATTTGCATAATGAGTTTTTACTTAATCTATGTGTGCACTGCAGTTCCACCTTACAAACCTTTCCATTCTTTGTAAATCCTGCATAAAATTTACGAGATGCTATCATGGCTCATTCTGTGGTTTTAAATACAACCCATTATTTTAAAATTGCCTACTCATGACCTTCTAAAAGACTACTTCAGAGTGTACCACAAACCTGCAAAAAATGCAACAACCTACAGCTCGAGAATTTCTCATAAAAATTGCAATCTTCAACTGCAAATGGGTTCCCAGACTGATAGGGAATATTTTGCTACAGTGAAATACTGGAGACATCAGTATCATCATATTGGACCTTAAATGATTTCAAAGAAAACAAAGGAGACAGAACCTCTGCCTTCTCTGTCTGGTAGAAGAGATAAGGTAAAATTACTATTCTATACTAAAATACCATCTCTTTAAGTCTTACCACTTAAGCTTCATTCTGTTTTTAAGGTTTATAAAAGCACTTAGAATTTTTATAATTTAAAGGTTTAAAATTCTATACAATATACTATGTTTGATTTACACTTTTGTATATTAAAGCTGCAAATAACAAGAAATACTGATACAATTTTCTTTAGTGTGCCACATTTCTAATTAAATAGTCTCCTAGAGCCTAGCTGAACCACAATTAAGCAAGATTTACACAGAGGTAGAGAGTCAGTTAGTTAATGATGAGTTTTTCTACTTGCTGGTTAGGAAACACAAGGAAACTAGCATGCATAATCTTAAATATATTTTGAATTGCATTTTTAACCTCACATTACTGTCTTTGAAAACAGGCATTACATAGCTAGGTATTCATTAACGTCTGTATTTATAACTACATAATTTAAAGATATTTCAAAAGTGCTTAAAATACATTGCTTCTATGTAAATACTCATTAAAGACCTTCAACATTCTTATCTGCATATTGTGATTTTGATTATTCTTCTTCAACATTCCACATTTATCAGTAATGGCCCTATCCAATCCCATTGACTTCTCAGCACACTAAGGTCACCTCGGTTTAATCTGTGTAAAAACTATTTACTATACTGAAAGACATATTATACCTATTAAGAAGACTAAAGCACATTTTCGACAAGAAGACTGCTCATCTGAAAATACACAACAGATGGGCACAATAAAACCTTCCCATTAAAGAAAACAGATTTTACAACAACAGGATAAGTGCTCCTACTCAAGATGTTTTCTTTTGCTCTCCTACCCCAAAATTCCACATATTGCCATACACTGGCCTTCAACAATTACAGAAAAAACACCAAATCTGATCCAAGTTTAATACCTGCTTCATGTACGCGTAACACATGGTCTCTGCAACCCGCTTTCCTTCATCATAGCAGGCTCTTGGACCTATGGGATTCACATGCCCCCAGTAATCTTCATTTTGAGGGTGAACTTCAGGATCTATGGGAAAAAAAACCACCTTAGATTATGATATATCAAAAGATGACTACACATGATGAAACTTTCAGTAGAGCATTGGTGTTATACAAGTCAGCACAGTTTTCTCAAAATTCTGCATTTTAGAAAATCTTACATTTCAAAACAGTGTCTTTAAAGCGCAATCACTGGAACCATGAAAATGACAATGGCAGAAGATGAAAGACCAATAAAATAACTGAGTACAAGCAAACAACAGCCAGCCACTGCTTTCCCTAAAGGTGTATGAACAGGAGGGTTAAATTCAACTCTTCTCTGCAAAGACAAGACTACCTCAAGGGCATAAATACAACTTTTACCTGAAGTGCTTCAGAGGAAACATTACAAGTTATGTAGGTAGCAGTTATGTAGGAGGCATTACAGTTTATATTGGAAAGTAAAGCGTATTCAAATTTCATAAAATAGGAAAAAAGAAAAAAGGAGACAATAGAGATGCACTGCATTTCTTTAAGACATAAGAGTGATGTACTATAAAGTACTTACATTTCCTCTTTTACCCTAAGCATTTTTACTAGCTATCACTGGGCACAATTAGGTTAGACAATCTTTTGGTTTCATCCAGCACAGACAAACAACTAAACAACAATCACCTAGGAACCTTTATGATGTGTGCTTTACATGCTTGAAAAAATACAAACACTTGGTTAAATCTCTCCCTCTTGTGTCTTAAGAATGGCATAATTTCTAATGGGTTTGAAGTTCGCATACATTAGTCCAGAACTTCCTAGTGCTGAAAGCTAATTTTTGAAACATCTTTGACAGTCAGTTCTGATTAAACCTTCCAAATTTTATGCTGGTCAGACATGATTATGGGTGAATTTGTGCCATATGAAAGCCAAGAGCAATGGTAAATGCATAGAAGTTTTACACGATTATAAAAGCCCATAGCAATCTTAAAAAGGTCTGAAAAGATGCTGTGGGAAAGGAGATACTCCAGAAGGGAGTTTGTTCAGTTACAGAAGAGTTCTTGGGGCTACCATTCTTCTCTGTGGAGCCTGACCACAAATAATCTAAGGCTTGTGAGTCAGTAGGAAAGCTGCACATGCTGAGGCCACTTTGGCTGGCCGTTCATCTTAGTGATCTCTGGCCTGGGCATTTACTCTGAATCTTCTGAAGCTACTCCACCAAAAATGCACACCTGAAGGCGTGTTCTTTGTCCTTCCTCATTTTTTGCTCACAAAGCTTTCTATCTTGCACCCCAGGAGACCATTTCTGTTTGCGCTTTTCAGGTGAGACTCAAATCTACTCCCACTGAGCAGGGTAATGTGCCTGTGTATCTCCACTAATCTTGCAACAATATTATTATCAATTATTCAATAATTCAGAACAGAAAGAAGTTTCTCTAGCAGGCACAGGGTCTGTTATACTCCCAAGGAAGTACTAAAGATTCCTGCTGCATTCAGTCACCATCCTATCCACCATTCTTTCACTCCTTCACTTCTAACACTAAGAGGAAGATGGAGAGTTGCCAATGTTACATTTTAAGAGACACCAGAAGAACCTACATGCACAACCAGTATTTTCTTAGCTTGGAGATTATGTCCTTTGTCTCTTTTACAGCAGGGCAATTGCTAAATCTTAACAATACAATTCCTATGTGATGGAAAAAAGATATGCATATTTACTATTGAAATTATCTTTCTTCTCAGGTTTTCATTATGGCATCTGGACTTTAGAGTACAATACTCAATTTCCCCACTCAATTTCTCTTTGGAAAAAGAGACATAAACCAGGACATGGGAAAGATACAGACAACACCACAAGTCTCCTGCCACCACTCTTGACTAGACACAAAGCAAGCACTGTAAATGCCCTTCTCATATTTTAAACTGTAAGAAGAACATCTCCTAAAAAAGCAAGCTAAGACAGTGATGAAAATCTATCATTCTGGTATCTGACAAATGTGCAAATACCCTTTTACACAGTGATATCTGACAAGTTCTAAATACTGTTTTATTCTTCTTACCTCCATAAACCTCTGACGTAGAGGCCAGCAGCAGCCGTGCTCCAACACGTTTAGCTAAACCTAGATTTTGGGCAATGGGGAAAGAAGAACATAATTACAGCAAGTGCAAGAATCTTTCCCTCATGCTAGTTGTTTTAGTGTGATCCTTTCTTACATGTTTTTAAAGAGAATTCCATTTCTCTCACTAGGCAAATTTAGCTGTAAATCACATCCATAGCTCCCACTTACAAAACTTAAGAAACAGCAGAGCAGCACCTGCATGTGATATATTTGCTTCTGGGACCAGCAGGTGCACTGAATCAAGATCCAAGAACTTAATCTATTACAGTCTAAATAAAGGCCAAGGAAGCATTCCACTTAGGAAATGAGGATCTTGAAACAACATAGTATATTATGATTACCAAATTCTTCTTTACATAAAGACAAGTTATGCAAAGAAACTTACACAGAATAACATGTTATATGACAAAAATCAATGATTTCTCTTTTATTATGCCCTTTTAAACTGCTTCGATGGTCCTACCCATCACATGAGATTATCCTGCATTCCATTTCAATGGCTTTCTGGTCTTTAAGCTGGCACAGCAAATCAAACAAATCGCTCACCTGTGCCATTGTGGCACCTCAATAGCTTCTGAATCACTTGACTCTCTGAACTGTACTCTCTGGAGTATCACTCAAATAAGAAATTCAGCTATGCTAGTGCCCAGGAGTTTTTCTAACTCATAACAATTCTTAGGATCACTGACACTCAGATCATTCTGCATCATACCAAATGGCATGAAGACAGGAGGAAAAAGCAGTGAAGGCTTGAGGTCTTCTTTTCACAGACCCACTCCCAGCATCAAAACTAACAGACAAAGCTTAAAACATTGTTTTGTAATTATTCAGAATGAAGCTAGACATTAAACACACTTTCAGAATTTGCTGGCCAAGGCGTGCACAACAGGGTGAAGTACTCCTGATATCTGGAGTTTAAGCCAGTGCAATTCTACCTAGTCCAATGTTTGCTGAGGTGGAAAGGAACACTCACTCATCGTGGTAATCGTGGGAATGTTCCACAGTAACCAAAGTGAAAACTGCAGCAGAGAACACAACTGTGCTATAAAAATCCCATGCTCTTAATTGTTCCTATTACTTCTGTAATTACTGCACACTTTATAGCCAACTTAACATCACAAAGTTCTTGTGCTTTGAAAGCCATGTTGTCAGTGTTCATTTGTACATATATTTAAAGGAAAACGACAAAAATCTTCAAAGAGGGTAAAAATACTCCCAACCTTATTTTTCTTCAAGAAACAACTTTTTAAAGTGTACAACTCATTTGCTTCATCCTCTCCCTCCCCAGCAACTCTATCAGGATATGATGTCTAACCAAGTTAAAATATAAAAAAAAATTCCACTTACCCAGCATGTTTAATGTCCCAATAGTGTTGGTCTTCAATGTTTTTATAGGATTATACATGTAATTTGGAGGAGAAGCAGGAGATGCTAGATGATAGATCTGGTCCACTACGGGAAAATGGAGAGGATAGCATTAATATTTTCCCACATAAAATATTAAATGAGAAAGCCTTACATTCAAGAACAAGCACTCCTTTGTGCACTTACTAGCACTAGAACCCAGCACTTCCTGTATTGCTACCTACAGACAATATGGACATAAACCTGATGTAGCTCTAATAAAAATTTAATTTTTAGTAAAACAAAACCTAGAACATAATGTAATGTATCGACACTGTTGACATGGATATAGATGTCTGTGTTGGTGCTCACACATTTCCAGTTATAAAAAATTTAGTTGAGTACTTCAGAAATGTTTAGAAGCTGTAAAAGTATTTGCAGTGTTATGCTACCCTCAAGTTTTTAAGTGGCTACAAGCTTCAGAGTATTTTTCTAAAATAGACTATGAAGCAAAAATGGTAAAAACATTTTTTCAATATGAGGAGAAACTTTCTGGGAAAATTAAATACTGTATTTTTACTTCCAGACCATTAATCAGCTTTGTATCATTTACATATTAAATATAAATGGCAAGATACAAGCAGGCAACGTTTGTCTTTTTGTCTTGTTACTTTTGTTATATATATATGTATCCAATGCTTTGGATAATACAGTATTTTAGCTTTAATTAAAAAAACAAACACACAAATCAAAACCCAATACAGAGATTTCAGCACACTCCTCCACTCCCTGTTACGAAATACAATTAACCAAAGAAGTAGTCAAAATTCATTGTCTGAAATGATTAAAGGTTGGAGGTATTAGAAACAAAAGACTGTTGGAAACAAATTTGTTAAATTATAATAAAAACAAAGCAATGAAAACTGGATTCATTTTCATAGGCAGTATCTAATATTCAAAAGCTCAACCTGCAAGCCTTTCATAACATGGCTGTTGTAAACTTGTAAATGTCTTTCTGTCTTCTGTGTAACTTGAATCACAGCAAGCCAGAACTATATAAAAAAATGCCACCCATGGATAAACAACTGCAAAAGCAAAAATTAAACATAAGCTCAAATGAGATGTTTAAGGAAGAACAAATCCACGACATCAAGGTCATTTAAGGAAAGCAATCAAAAGGTGAGGCAATAATTAGAACGGTCTGATAAAAGAAAGGGAAAATAACTCCTTTGTGTTTCAAAAGAAAAGGGTTGTTAGTTTTTTTGGTTTTTCTTAAGAAGACTTGACATTGAAACCAGAAAGAAGCTAGAAAAGTCAAGGTGAGCTGCTATTCTGACAGAAGAAAATGCTGCATGGCATAAGGCTGTCTCTCCCTAGAACAGAACACTACTGGTCAAACAAATGTTTCCCTTCTATTTCCTTATTCCTATTATTAAAAAGCAATAGTAAATCACAGCATTAAAAAAAAAAATCTCTACTTTGACCATATACTGATTTCTTTTAGCCTTCTGTCGGACACTTTAACTTTCACAGTATCTGTGGCATAATGAACTTTTTCCTCCAGGTAAATTAGTTTTCCTTCTTAAAACAGGGTAGAAGTACCCTTGACTTTCAAATTGGAAAAAAAAACCCAAACCAACAAACTTAAACCCAAAACAAAACAAATTTATTTTTCACCATTTAAATAAAACTATACTTGCTTAAACAGCACAAGCTATATATGAGTTACATCTAGGAGGAAAAAAAAAATAAATCTGAAATTGTTTGAGTTGAAAGAGACCCTAAAGATCACCAAGATCTCACCACACGTTCCACTAAAACAGGTGATCCAGGCCCCATCCAGCCTGGACTTGAACACTTTCAGGGATCAAGTATCCACAACTTCTCTGGTCAACCTGTTCTGGTGCCTCACCACCCTCACAGCAGAGATTCTGTTTTCTATCTCTAATCTAAACCTACCTTCTTACAGTTTAAAGCTATTTCTCCTTGTCCTATCACTATATGAAAAAATAAAATATCAACTATAAAGTTATCACCTGCTTTCAACTAGCCAAGAACACTGAAATATTAGAGGAATGTGCCCAGTGTTGAAGACTTCCTTCCCATTCTCAAATTTCATTTGACAAAGCAAGTACACATACCCTTGCCCTCTGATACATACACGTTTAAAAGAAGCAGACTAGTAAGGCAAGAGCATACATAAGTGGCTTGAATTATCCATGTGAAAGTCATTCCTTACTTTTCAACATTCTCTTGAACAATGAAAAAATGAAAAGTAGCTAAGTCTTCAAAGCACAAGCATTACATTAAATTCTTTTTAAGATAAGCATGTGTTCTGATAATAACACTTTAAAAACACCAGAAATATTGGCATGGTAAAATATTCAAGCTGCTTTCTTTCTGAATCCCTAATGAAGTGTGCTTGCATACAAGTCAAGTTTTTCTAGATTAACTGTTGTGTCTGCTGTCTATTGGGCAAGCTCAGTTCCTGACTTCTACATAACACAGCTTGAATAAGCACACACTGTATCATCTGAAGGAAGCATTTCAAAGTTTACCCGATACTGCAGCCCTGCATTATCACTGCAACACAAGAAATCCTGCAAAGCAACTTCATTCACTGATTAAACTCACAATGTCAACTGACCAAAATAAGGAGAAATTATTTCAATTTCAATTGTTCTCCAGAGAACAATTAACTACCAACATAAACATAAGATGAGCTCCTAAGGCTAACTTAATGACTGTTACTGCAAGTTTTACTGTCTTGACAGAGTAATGATATTTGACAGTATACTCATGCAGATGCCACAAAATATATCTACTTATACATTGCCATGCTCTCTTTGGTCTACAGCTGTTTATCTCTACAGCAGGGATGAATTGCTGCCCAGAAGATGTCAAAACAGCCCAGAAAGCTAGAGAGAGACAGTTTTGGCAGATGTGTGATGTTATTGAATATTTATTTTCACATAAAATTTCGTGTAGTAGGTTCTCTGCTATTTGTTCTTGAATGATCAGGAAATAGTACATCCAACTACTATCAGCTCTGGTGTGGCACTGAGAGAGTTTGTCACACAATGCACCTGTAACAGCAACACAAATAGCATCCAAAGACAAGTGGATGCAGTGAGAGCTGGCAGGAAAAAGCTCCCCACTCAGGCTCGATTCCAAGCCCTACCTGCACTGCTAATGCAACTGAAGCTTTGAGGAGCGTGTCTGCAACGCGAAGCTAGTTAATTGTTCTGCATGATGAAGTGTGACATGGAATAACTGCTCCATACTTTGGTCTTGTGCTGGGGAAATAATGCAAAAATGTAGCATGGGGTAAATTTAAGCTGGTTTGTTGAACATTAACACACTTCCTACAGATGAATTCTGAACGAGAATAAAATACATGACTGCCTTAAGTTCTGCTTTAAGTATCCCTTTCCCAACATCATAAAATCCAAGACAAGGAGTAGACTGGAAGCTGGCAAAAGAAATGCTCTGTAAAGACGCTGACTGATGCTTGCAAGCTGTAGGTAGCTCAAGCACAGTGGTGCAGAAAAATCAACAAAGCAATTGCTGAAGTCACCTACAGCCAACTCAAAGCTTAACTCTGACCTGAGTTTTATTCTGTTTCTTTCTACCTATTCCTTCATAACCCTTTCTAAATCAGGTCTTTGATAAGTTGTGGTGGAATTTTTGGAAACAGAAAATGTCACTTCAAAAGCACTTTGGTCTGTTAGAATAGGATTGGGCAGTAAATTGCTGTCAAAGCAGAAATGAACTCTTTCCGGCCTCCCTCTCCATCCACCTAATTTTGTTTTGTGGGTTTTTTTTCCTAAATACTGCTAATTTTTGACACACAACAGCTCCTATAGGAACAGTCCCTTAAATGGCATATAGCAATTCAGAGACAGAAAGTCAAAAACTACCATTCCTTTTGGTCCACAAGGACAAGGCCAAGCCTGCGGTGGTCATATAATGGTTAGTCAGAAACAAATGTGTATAAAATACAAAACGCCCAAAACTCCTTATAATATTGAAGTTTATTTACTTATTTTTAAACATGAAACTAAGTGTGAAAAACAGTGCAAAAGAAAGATAGAAGGCAAGTAGGAAAGAACTCTTCTTCTTTTAGTCCTTCATTCTTCCTTTGTTTCCCAGATAGCAATTGTTTTAAATGAAACAAACAGGAAGAGCTGGGGGAAAAACAAGGTTTTCCTTGCCAGATGTACAGTCTTGCCTGTCTCATTTGCCTCAATGTATTTTCCTCCCATGCATAAAGGCAAAAATTGACCCCTGCATGGAAAAGGTTTAGCAAGAGCAGAACTGGCAGAGAGATGGAAGATGGGGAATTTGGCAAGTGTCAGACGACCATCTTCTGGATCAGAAGGACAGGTAACCAGGCAGCTACAGGAGCTCTGCCTCTTGCCTGCAAAGTAATCTTTTGTATATCAAGCCTCAGATCAATGAAAAATTCACTGTTTTTCCTAAACATCTGGAGAGTGCTGGACATTTCAGTAGTGTGAAAAGTTTCTATTACAAACTTTTCATATTTGCTCCATCAAGTGGACAATACCCAAATAAGAATAATTGTTTCGCATTCCACCCTCCCTCTATAAACTGTCAGGTCTGAAAAATACCTACTTTATTTTTTTTCTTTCCCTCAGAATTTCAGCAAGCCAGCTAGACAAAGCCATCTACTCAGCTTGGCTGACAACCTTGTGCATTGTAGCACAGTTAACAGTTATTTAAGGGAGTAGACAACTCTGTTCCAGCCAGAGCTGTGGAAAGCTATCCAAGCTACAGCTTTTCAAAGGATTAACTGTTTGGGTACCTGGGACAGTATCTACTGAAGGACAGAAAGAACTACATCTAGTAATTGACCTCCACAACTCTTTCTTGTTACATCAGGTAACAAAAAGAAGTTTTACAACATTTAATAGGAAGCCTTGAGCTAGCTTTGCAATAAAGTCAGAGTGCAAAGTTATTTAAAAATAACCGTGTGAACAGTTGTGCAAAGTGCTACATTAAGGACCACAACAGAAGAACAAACGATAACAATAAAATTCTGCAAGTTGTGTGCAACTCACATGGGAGACTAGAACTTTGTTAACTGTGAAGATGGCAGCAAGTAGTTTACCAAGCACAGGATTGTAGACTACTGATAAAGAAATATTAAAGAAATTTGTTATGTTACAATTTTATTGAAAAAAAATAAAATTCATTTCAAAATAGCACAGACACAGAAGCTGGCATAATCATTCAAGCCAGGAACACAAGGTACACTGTGGCAAGTACAGAAGTCTGTGTACAACATAAAGTTTAAGTAACATATTGCAAGATAAACGCAACTAATGTTTGACAATTATGTCCTTCTCTATGTGAAAAGCTAAAAAAAAAAGAAAAATAAAACATCCCTAAAATTCATGTCATCTGCTATACCTAAATTTGGACACAAACATTCAATCCTGTGTTTTCCTTAATGCTAAACATTCAGGAAATGATCAAGAATGATCAGTAAAACTACCTGTCCTAGGGTGACTAGGACAAAATACTTCATAAAATTCCAAAATACTGCCATAAAACTACTTTCCTTCATATCATCTTTATTTTCTATTTTATAATTTTATTTTATAATACTGCCTATGTTCTCCATGCTTCCTAAGTCAACTGTAAGGGAGAAATCTACCACCTTTCCTATGACAGGAAACAACTTTCATCTTAAATTTCTGCCTTCAACATATGTCATGGTCTCAGAAATAACTAAACAGGTCACTAAGTCCACCAAGCACCTGCATCCATCACTTTATTTGCTAATCAGGAAGCACTGAGCGGAAAAGCTTTGATCAAAAGCGTAAAAGTAAGTTTCTATAGCTTGAATGTATGGAATTTTCTTGTGGGGAAAAAAA
The DNA here is from genome assembly GCF_009819885.2 of Catharus ustulatus. Classification (NCBI taxonomy): domain Eukaryota; kingdom Metazoa; phylum Chordata; class Aves; order Passeriformes; family Turdidae; genus Catharus; species Catharus ustulatus. The sequence continues at coordinate 96,178,205 of NC_046222.1, forward strand.
AAAAAAAAAAAAAAGCTGTACCAATTTCATTACTGGCGGTCAGGCCAGAGAAGCTGACACAATGAAGGAAAACATTTCTATTGCCCTGAACTAAAAAGGACTACAAATACGAGTTCATTTACCTGATGCTAAACACATTGCCTGTAATGTCAGGCAAACTGGAATAACTTCATAAAGATTTACCATACTGCTCATACTGGAGCAATGGATATTGGAGTTTGGGAGAGCCTTACATGAGAGAACAAGATCAAGGCACCACTGCACTTGGCCCTGGACAAACAAAATAAAGTAACATTTGTTACCCTCTGCCTTGCCATATACTTTCCTGACTGTAAAATTTAAAACCAGCAAGTTGAACGTATTAAGCACAGAGAACAAAGACTAGGAAGGGAAAAAAACCTGGGATGGAAGTATGGAAATAAAAAAACAAAAAAAACCCCACAAAAAACCCACAAACACCATGTATTAAAGACACTCTTTGTGTTTGTATGTGTTTGCATCTGTATGTGCTTTAAATTACCTGTAAGAGGACCTGGAGACTGAACAATTCTGGGATACTGCAAAACACTGTTTTGTAAGATGTTGTCATCCTGACATCTGGAAGTCTGCTATTCAAAGAAGGCTACTATTCTTTTGACCAATTTTGTGAGACTGTTGGTCCTAGCCTTACAAATAAATTCAGACCTACAAGCCAACAAAGTCCTTAAAAATAAAAGGATTTTGTAGTCCCAGTCAAGTAAATTATTTATTAAAATTCTATAAATACTGTTACTTTACTTACCTATGTATGTGTAACTAGCAACTACACCTCCTGCAAACTCTGAAAGACAATATCCTTGTCACTATGTGAATCACATGCTTACACCTGTCTCTCAACTTGCAAAATGTGTTTTTTATCGTATCATTTTAAAAGATTTTTCAGTGAGAGTCAAAAGAGCCAAACTACCTTTGTGTTCACAACAGCCACTGAAACTAGAGCTAACATTTCTTAAATGTTTTTTCTAGAAACTGGACTGCTGGCATGAAGAATTAGAACAACAAACCAAGACCAAAACTGAACAACTTTAGTCAACTGAAGATCAGTTAATCTCAGAACATAAGCCATAAACCAGTTTATAATTTCCTACCACTTAAAAGTTACTTCTCTCTCATTTCATACTGTATTACTTAGTGCACATGCACTTCTTATTAATAAAAGTTTTTGAGCATCAGAGTGGAACTACTGTTTAATGCTCTGCCCAAAAAGAGTTTGGGCAGCAGTTTCAGCTGCCACAGACTGCAATTTTAGAAGTATCATACGGTATTTTTCAAAACATACTGTGCATCTTTGATTAGGGAAGTGAAATCAGTTCAACTGACTTAATTGTTTCCACTGTTGACCGTGAATCTGTGGCATTTTCAGGCCTGTTTTTGTTTCAAATCTGTGAAAGGTGTGGTAAAAACAAAAGAAAACAACACTACCAAGCAACCAAAAAGAAATGCAAGGCCGAAGTGTGTTCCTGTGAACTGAGAAACAGTTCAGCTGAGGACATCCTTCAGATACAGAAGAGAGCTGGGTTTAATGGAAATGTGCACCTACCACTTTACAGAAGATTGTTTTAAGGCTTCCGAAAGTTGCTGAGGAAGCAGGAAGAAGAAACATCACTGGGAGAAGGATATGGGCTACATATAACTGTCTGATGTTTTCTTCCAGATTTATTCAAACTGCTCTGTGTGCCTAAGGGTAGCTGAAAACCAGACCTCAAACTGAAAACTGAGCTGCATTTTTTCCTGTTTAGGGGTCCAGTCTGTGGAATGATCCTGTACCAACTTATGGTATCACCGTGGAAGTGGCCTGGTTTGTCATATGTGTGTTTTTGGGGATTTTTTTTTTTTTTTAATTTTATTGCTTCCATGTATCTGTGGTTTTAGGTTGGGGTTCTGTTTTGCTTGGTTATTTTGTTGAAGTTTTTGTTTGTTGGTATGTTTTTTGGTTTTTTTTACACATCTATTTAAGCATAACAGTATTTCACAGGAGAAATGCAGACTTTAGTGGCTTGAAGTGATATAAAAATAAATCCTTACTTTCTACTACAAACACAGAGTAAATTCTAATGTAAAGGTGAGTACAAACAAGACAGCATTAATGTTTTGCCAGTATGTAAACCAAGTACACTACTAATAACATACATTTATTTAATACAGAATTTCCTTTGGCATTTTTCAATGCAATTTTATCTATTACCCTAAAATGAAGTACATCATAGTGACACCAGATCAAGCATTAATTCTCATTTGTCTTCCAGTTAACATCTGTGTGTCTTAACAATATAGTTTGTAGGAACACAAGCCACAGTGCTCTCAAGTGACCATCTTGGGCATTTGTAATCTTAATGAATGTAGAGAATGAGGCAGAAAAGAAGTAAAAGTATATTTCTATATTTCTTTTTCCTGACAATACAAAAAAGAGTGTTAATAGATTCTTATCTTTCCAGAACCAGCCTTCAGAAAAAAATCTCTGTCTTCCTGAACCAAAAAAGTGCCCATTTAATAGTGTATTAAAGCTTTATGTGAGAGTCAGGCTGAAATGAAAATATCTTTAAAAATACAGAACTGAACTATAATAAGGAAAAAAGAGTTGATACAGTTATTTCAGACTTTTTTTTTTTTAAACTACTTTTCATGTTTCAAGATTCCTGAACTACTTTCATTCCACTGAAGAATTCAAAACCTTTTTTCTTCTGCTTAAAAAACACCGGAAACTTGTGCATTTCCCACTGACATTAACAAATGTTAAAGCAAATAAAATCCTAGTAGAGGAGACAGACATTCAGCACCAGAGATAAATACAGTAGTCACAGGGCTAAAAAATAAAATGTGTGTTTAGGTGATTTATTATTGTCTCTGGCCAACCTAGATCAAGATCCAAGAATGCTGAGTCCCACTTTGTGCCATGGATCAAAGATAATGACACAGCCAAGGCAGATTGTGCGTAGGCATCGCTGTGAAGCTGAAAGCTACACATCTTGAGACTAAATTCACTTTTCCATATCCAAAGTGAAAGCACTGTTTTTTCCAGACCAAAAATGAGGTCTCTTTCAGAAATAAAGCACTGATTATCCTCTCTGGAACTGAACTGTCAAACAACCTTATATAACCTGGTTTAAACAGGACAGCAAATACAGAGAAATTCTTTAGACACAAACCTACTTTTTATCATGACTGCACAGTCATTCCAACTTCTATTTACAAGTAAAAAGGAGAAACCAGGAGTAAGAAAAGAAGTATCTGATCTATATGCCAACTTGCTGATCTGTTACAAAAACTATCCACGCAGTATCTCATTGAACCATAAACTCTGCAATGAAATAAAATTTTACCATGTTCTTATGAAACAGTGTGTAAGTAAGCAAGTATGAAACTTACTTTATTTTAACACTTAGCCAAGCCAACCTTAATTTATACTGCTAGAAGATGAAAAGACATTCAATAAACTACCTACTGAATAACATGCAGTAATTAGCTGTCAGTACTAAATAAGGAACTGGTGTCTTAATTACACAGGCCATAGAAAAGGTAGCTGAAAAATCTCAGAATTTCCATTCATTAGTGCCTAGTTAGCTGGGCAACAATATTAGCAACGATGATAATTCCCTGAGAGTCTCAAGTGTAGTCAGTTACGAAGAAGGTAATGCATGAAAATGATTAGAAAAGCTGACAAATTGATCTGGCTGAGGTATGAGCTACCAGCACCTGGAGTCTGTTAATAAGATCTTTGTTCCATAATCCTGTCAGTGGAAGCAGAAGTTTGAAGTAAAATAACAGGCAGTAACTGAACTAGTGCATTGTCAGAACAGAGCAGAAGCACGTGTTTTTGCAGGACTGTTTCAGTAGTGTTGCCAGGAATTCATCACAAGCAATAATACAAGAGATGCAATTACTAGAGCTATTTCCTGTGAATTTCCATCCACTAGAATTCAGCAGGAATTTAAAAAGTACAAAACATTACGTTTTTTTTTTCAAAATGAACAAGCACATTGCTGCACAGTTTTAAAATGATGGAGCACACCCACCAGAACCGCAGTATAATTTGAGCAATACTTTCACTGACTACTACTCACTGACTCCCATAGAAGCCTATGAATGCAGGTCTCTCTCAAATACAACCATGTCAATGATGCTTTAAAATCTGACTGTTTAATAGTTTGAGGTTTATGATAGTTCAAATGTTGAGCTACTGCTTTAAAGCGGAACATATTTTTGTTTGTTTGCTTCTTTATTTAGGATTGGTGTATTTTTTTCTCTTTTTCTGCTGAAAACTAGGGAAATTCAGTGTTGCTGTTTTCCAACTCTTCAGGTTGTAGAATGCCTGTTACCTAAAGCAGGAGCAATGTTTCCTACACAAGGCACTGAAGGCAACTAAAGAAAGTTAATTTCCTCTCAACTGACCACACACAGTTGCAGAACGCATGTCTAGTGTAACTGCAGCCCTCAAACTTCAGTTCATGAAGTATCTGGACCACAGACTCAATGTGCATAAGCCTGTGAAGGCATGTGGGAGAGGGACAATGGATGGGACAGACCAACCCACTGCCATCTTGTCTTCTCACAAAATCAGACATATCAGGAAGTTTTAAGGTCTCTTTGCTCCTGTCCACTCAGAACTGATTCCAAAGATGAAAGTGCTCTAAACCTCTCACTCCATACTGGTCACAGAAAACAGGCTAATAATAAACAAAGCATACAGATATTACATACATCAACCCAGAACTCAGCACATGAACTTCATTTCTTTACAGACACACACACACACTTAGAAGGGAAAGGCACAAAAAAGTGCAAATACCAAAGCAAAGACTACCTACCTTCAATGTACAGGGGCTCTACGACATCATGATTTATCAGTTCGAAGTTCTCATGACCAATCCAGTGCTCCACATTTCTTTTCCTGCCCGTAAAGAAGTTGTCCACAACTGTAACCTCATGGCCATCCATCATTAGTTTGTCAGTAAGATGAGAACCCACAAACCCTGCTCCTCCAGTTATCTGCGTTAGGACAGTTGGTATAAATTTCTTTTTCTTTTTACAGAAACACTAGACAAAGTCTACAAACATGAAGACAGAACAGTAGGTTTCAGATCTTTGCTTACTCCAGGGGAAACAACTCCATTTCCATGTATATTTTTTTCCCAAGATTTACAACTTTTAAAATTTCGAGAGACTTGACATGTTTCATCACTGTCAGACTAGAAGGTCAGCTACCTATTGACATCAACAAAATCTCTTTTTCAGATTACATTATTTTCCTTCACATTGGATTGTGCTTTTTTGTGATAGCGAAGTCTTAAACGATGCAGAAAGGTAATAGGAGAAATTTCTGAAAGTCCCATTTCTCAGGAAAAAAAAAAAGGTATGACAGAATGTCAGGTTATTTTCACATCAGATTTATCAGACATGTCATTCAAATCCAGCCTCTCTCTGGTTTACATTGAAGACATGCTAAGGATGTTCTAAGTAAGTACTGTAAGTTTTCATCCAGAAAGGAGGAAGGAAATTCTCTGAAGATCTTTAATTTGAAATATCTGCTAAAACCAAAATAATACTGCATTTTATTGCATCCATAGCTTACATCATCCTGGCCTGAGGAGGTCAATCAGTTGGATTAGATGATCTTTGCAGGTCCCTTACAACTGAAAAACCTCTATTCTATACCGTTAGCTCTGACATGCAGCATTTGCCTGTCTTGAAACTCCAATGTTCTGCTGCAAAGAAACAAGCAGAAATAAAATATTTAAAACTCTGTACTCCTGTTTCATTGAAGAAACAAGAAAGTTCATTAATTTTTCCCTTTTTGTATCACAGACTTTAATAGTAAACAAGCAAACAAAAATCACTCATTCAGTACTGAAGCAGTCAGCACAATAAGGAGAACTGCAAGTTGTGTGACAAATCCAGACCTATCTACAGTAATTTCACGATTACAAGCCGCACCATTTTGACTAAAATTTTTGTCCAAACCCAGAAGTGTGGCTTATAATCAGATGCGGCTTATATATGGACAAAGAACAAAAAGTTGCTGTTTTAGTTTGGAGGACAGGTGTCTGCTGAGAAAGGAGGAACTTCTCTTTGAAATGGCGCAAATGTAAACCCCCTCCCTCCAAATTATTATAATTTTGAAATCAAGGGGCTTTCAGGTAAAGATATGGGAATTAGGAATAACAGTTCTTTACTAGGGAAATTAAAATAGAAATACAGTACTACAAAGAAACAAACTCCAAATCCTGACAAAGTCAGAGTACAACCTGACACCCCGTCAGGCAGGGTGTTGGCAGCAGTCCCATTAAATGGTGGCTGCATCCTCCTGCAGTGACAGATGTGATTCAGTTGGAGCAGTGCTCCTGCAGAAGGTGCAGTTTCCCTCCGGAGGTGATGTGGAGAAATCTGATTTTCCTCTGGAGTCCAGTGGAGAAAGGGGCTGCCTTAGTGTCCCAAAACCTCTGTTTTTATCTTGGGAAGAGATGTTGGGCTCTTGCCCCTGGCTGGAGCAACTTCCAATGGGATGCAGTAATTTTATCAGTCCCACAGTGGGACTCAATGGGCCATTAGCAGAAAATGACTCGCTGGAGGAAGGATGGGTTGTGAAAAGATAAAGAACAATGCCCCACCTGGTTTCAATGGATGGCCCATTAGCAAAATATCTGCCGTTGAGATAAGGATCACTGCCCCCACAGATAGTGATAGAATAGATACCTTTTATCACACCCTGTATTGTAACTTTCGGCTTATAATCAGGTGCAGTTTATGTATGGACAAAGAATGAAAAGTTGCTGGCACCCGGAAGTGTGGCTTATACTCAGTACAGCTTATAATCATGAAATTACTGTATTTTCCTCTGCATTTCATAAACTGTTTTCAAGAACCAAGACATGACAAATCACAACATTAAAAAACTAGACTTGTAAAAGACCTGTGTGGTATCAGCTATATAATATATCTGCATGGTCAAATTCACATTTTGAAAGTGATTCAGCTGTTGATGTCCATTCTTCACCTGTAGTGACAATTAACTAAACAATGAAAGGACAAGGTGGAATCAAGCAGGAATCGAATGGATAGTATACTGCAATGACCAAGTGTGGAAAAGGATGAGATAGCTGAAGTTCTTTTACTTTGGGTTAGTCAAAAGCTAAACATTTATCCTGTCCACTAACATGCCATTCACCGTTTTAAAAAGCAAGATTGGCAGATTTTTTTTTTATACTAGAAAAAAAACAAAGGAAAACCTCCAAAAATGGAAAAGGAAAAAAAATCCATATAAAAACTACATCAGTTTTCTTGTGTAAAAACTTGAGTGTTCACTTCTTGTATTTTCATCTTTCTTTTTCTTATTAAAAGTTCAGGGGCACCAGTGTGTCAAAACAACTGTAAGTAGCAGTTAATAAAAGAATCATTTAGTTGTTATATTTAGTATTCTTCTGAGTTTGTCAGGGCTTCCTTCTTGCACATTCAGCATCTTATTCAGTTCCCCGACAAACCTGAAGGAGAAACAGGATTTCAGAGAAATCCCCTCTGGAATAAAAGAAAGAATCTTGAGGTTCACATTATGCTGCAACATAACATGAAGATAAAAAGCACAAACCAATTCTGTCCGGAAAGAGGTTGCCAATTACCTTACACCTACAAGTAGTTTTTATGATTAATCTAAGTTTGCTTTATTAACATATCACTTCCATGGGTATTAGACAAAGAACTTGAGAAATGATTGAAAAAGGAGTTGAATTTCCCCTGGAAAAGTAAAAAAAAAAATGTAAATTATATTTTTTATCATTACTTGAGGCAACATTATAAAAAAAGATGATTTATCACTGAACTTCTTTGTACAACCTTCCTGTAATTACCACGTCTAAATATTATTTCCTGCAAATCACAATGACATATTAATCTACATAGTTGTACATGAATCATATCCATATAAGAACTGGAGCACCAGCACTTGTGTCTTAAAAAGGAATTCTTTATTAAGAAAACATTAATGAAAATATTTAATTATTTAGTAGTGCATGTATGCTTGGTAACTTCAGCACCTATTAAAAGGCATAAATACTACAGATAGAAGCACTTACAAGTTTGTCTATTTATTACACATTTTTGCTGACTGCAATCAGATTCAAAATATCTTATCCCCCATAAGGAAATTATATTTTTTTCTGCTTTTATCAGTTTACTATATTCAATTCAGGAAAAACCACCCAAAAGACTGAACCAATGGCAAAACTATAACAGAGTACAGAATTCCATAATAACAGAATTCCTCCTCTTGAATATGAAAGCCTTTAGCCTAGTCACTTCAGAGAATTCAGAAAACAGATAAATCATGCACAAAAGGTGAAGATCTCTTTTTAATGAAAGTGACAGGATATCTAGTCTCAGCTGAGATACCACCACTAGCACAAATCATCTCCGAAGTGACACTGTCTAATATAAAGTTGTTGTCTCATGAGGATAGTGCTGTGGGGATCTCCAGGTTGGAGCTGGAGACTGCAGTCAGAATTTAAAAATTAAAAAAAAAGTTAAATAAAATTAAGAACGAGTTCCAGAAAAAGATGTAGTATTAAGAAAACACAAAGTAAAAATGCATTATCTGGAAAAATTCACTTGGCTACCCAATTCTTGAAAATTTTCAAGTGTCATGCAATGTTTTTATGGAAACTTCAGCTACTCAAAAGAATATGGATCATTTCTCCTAGGATTATGACAGCAACACTGTACAGAAAGGAACTGCCCACATGGGCAGGAGGGCTATGAATGCCCATATGAGTTGGCACAAAGCTAGTCAGAACAATGTGTCACTCCTTTTGGCCAGCTGTCTCTGCAGTCATTTAAACTCTACAAAATACATGGGGAACCTAAAAGCTATTCACCTCCAGGTCAGCTGAAAACACTCCTATTCCAACTACTTGCCATCTCTGTTGAAGCAACAGACTTCAACAAAATATCCAGCACTTTTCAGTGGCAAAGTCTGGTAGTGAACATTAAGAGCTCCACAGCCTGTTAACAGCTTTCACTGACACTTCTGTTGGAAGCACATGCTCACTTACACAGAAAACATGACATTAAGGTTACTTTATATCTTTGCAAACATATGAAGTATACAATTTAGGAATTTTTAAAATTAAACCACTCTCTATTTTCCTCAGTTTATCTTCTATATTCAACAGGAGCACTAGGAGTCTACAGGTCTCCCTCCTTCAGACTGTCAGAAAAAAGACAGAACACCACCGCAGAACTAAACTGATTTGGTAACTGATTTGCGAAATTTTGCAATAGCAATGAAGATTATTGCCTAACAATGCAGTAAAATAATTTTATCTCCATCTTTCCAGTTTTTTAATTTTCAAGATTTTGAAGTCAAAGCAAACAAAACCACCAGCAGGGTTTTATTGTAGACTTTGCTTTCTACTACAGAAGCAGAAGTTCATACTCTATTTTACACATCTCAAGTAGCTATATTTTCTCTTTCTTCAAAACACAGGGACAATTTCTCCCACCCAGACAAACACAAACAAGGAAAAATCTAGGTCACAGATAACTTCAGAAGCATTTCCAGACAAAACTGGAAAGCTGATTTCCAGCATTATTCACTAAGTTTAAGAATGCCCTGGACAACTACTTGTCCTGACGTAATCTGCCATCCTCTTCCATCCTCAACTGCTTATGATGCTTCAAAACAACAGAAACCACAGAGAAGATACAAAGAGATGAACACTCCCTGCAGAGCAACTTCTTTTCTAGCCTTATGACCAGATTTTGCCCAATTTGGTCACACAATGTTCCTGTCAAGATGTGCTTCAAAAGCTTCCCAGTCTCTGCAAGTTTAAGTCATCTGGGAGCACACACAAAGACTCTTTGGCAATGTGATCCTGAGAAATTACAGGGAAGAGCAGTTTAGTTGGCAAGTCAAACTTCAAAAGCAGGGTCCAAGTGTATTGTTCATATGCTGAGTTTGAGAAGATCAACACAAATAAATGAAGCAGTGCTCTAAAACCTGTGCAACACATAACGTCCAAGGTAATTCCCTTCATCCCTTCTCATGTCTTTAATTCCTACAAAACACATTACATTTCACAGAATTTTTTGGTATTTCCCCAAAACAACCTCTGAGTAAACACAAACTTACCAGGATTCTTTTACGATCCTTTTCTGATAAAAATTTCACTGGTGGGTATTTCTGGGTGAAACTACAGAACATTTCAAAACAAAAAGGAAAAACTAAGTAAGTTTCAGCCTGGTTTCTTTCACATACCTGTCTTTGATATCTGAGAAACTACTCTGAAAACCTTCCATTCTTAAAGTTCTGCTAAGAGTAGATTTAGTCCTTTATTCTAAAAAAGAATCTGGGTCAACACAAGACAATGCTTATGCATGGTGAAACATCAAAATTCATCCGCAAAGAGTGCTTTTAAAATTTCTGCCTGATTTTATATAATGAATCACTTGTCTTTTATCTTTTGAGAGCAGAACTAGTGCCAGGCATGACATCACAGGAGAATAAAACAATATACCATGAGCAGTGACTGGACTCCTTTTTAATGTTTGAAAAGGCAAACAACCCTCTTAAAAGCTCTGGAAAACAAAGCAAATTTTGTTGACTTACCGCATTAACTTCAAAAAACTTCTCCTTGAAGTTTCAATGTGAAACTCACAACATAAAATTTTAATCCTCCTTAAAGTTTTACAAAAGCCAATACAACATTTATAATCAGAATGTTGAAAAAACACATTTTAAGGTATTTCAACAATTTCTACAAGAGAGCTTATTCAGTATGAAAACCAATCTTAATTTTCTTAAACATACAAGACTGCCAATTGTTTGATGGTCTTCAAGCTAGTAATTCCATTTTTGCATCTTCTTACAATAACTTAATCAAACCAAAAATGCCATAAAATAAAATTATGTGGTATATTAATCTTAAGTGCTCTCTCAAGCTCAGGATGCTTCAAACTTAGAAGAACTTCTCACCATCCCTGGCATGCACTCTGCATAGACCAACAAAGTCCTCTGAAAGAAGATGTGAACTTTATTTATTTCAGTAATTAGTCTCATAGTCTTGAAAATTTAATAGCTCAGGTTTTCCTTAACTAAATGTTAGTGTGACACTGCACAAAAATTAAACTATGGTTACTCTTCTCCTCCACTAAGTCCACAGGCTAGAGATGGCCTGGTGTATCATGCAGCAGCCAAAAAATGGCAAGAGTTAGTTACATTTTCTTCTACTCACAAACAGCTGCTGATTGAACTGACCCTACAACTGTGGTCTTGAAGCACCTCCTCCTCTGCTTCTAACCTGCAGTACTGGCTCAACAGGAATTCTTCAGCACCCAAGCACAGATGCTTCTGTACTTCATCCAATTTTCATCACAGCATGAAAGCTGCTTCCAGTTTCTTGGATAGGGGAAATATGGCAATAGAACCTTCCAATGTTAGCCATACAAAGAGACTGAAAAAGAAGCCATCTATATTTGCCTTACACCCTTATACAGGTCACTAACAATTTCTTTGATTTATGTTGAAGCAATGAAAGCAGTGCACAAGCATAATGTAGACATGTAAAACACATCCTTTATGAGACAGAGGAAAATTCACTCATAAGGGATTTATGGAGTTCAAAATAAGTTTAAGTGCCAAATAAGTAGATGCAAGGCAAGTCTCTCTCCTCCATTCTGAATATCACTATTTTAAGGTTGTAGTAATCCAGCCTGGAGTCATATTGCTGCCAAGAGGACCTCACAACCATTTCTGCTCCTTCTATTACACCAGTAGCAGTTTAAAAACACTGGGATAGAGTCTGGTTGCCAAATGACCTTTTGGAAACAAAATGGAGTTGATCTTGACTTAATGCTTGCTTTGATGACTACATGGCAATACTTTTGCTATGCAAATTCTTAATAAAAACTTTACAGCTCTAGCTTCAGTTAAACAATCTCTTGTCATGAGACTAGCATTTAGGAATTCTTGTCTTTCCTGCTTCTCAAAAGCATGACGATGACTTGCTTTCAGGTTTTATCAGCTTATGCTGATTAAAAAAAAACATTGAAAGTAAAAAAACATTGACACTAGAATAAGCTTTGCAAGCAGGATCAGCTCTCAGGCATCTGACAGTGAGTCGTTATTTACTGCCACTTCACAAAGACAAAAAATTTACAAAATATTAATTGCAACAACCCACATTCAGATGAATCACCAGAGATAAATGGCTACATTATTTGAAAAATAATAAAACTATAATAAGACCATCCCTTTTGTCAATGTATAATTTCCAGATTGGTTCATACAGAGGTAAAATATATTTTGATTATTTCTCTTTTTTCCTAGAGATCTGAAGCAGGACTTATCAATACACATGAAAAGGCAGGAGTATTTATATGGCTTTGTGGGTAAAGTTTCAACTTAATGGTTCTACTCAACAACTCATTGCTCATTTGAAAAATACAACAATTATTAAATAAAAAAAAGAGTCAATCAGGATACCCTCTCACAAAGGTCTGTGGATGGCAGAAGAAAATACCTGAATTACCCATAACTGAAGCTGAAGGTTTACTGGACTGTCAACAAAGATTAAGTAAATCAATTTAATATTGTAATTGGCAAAGTGGTGACACAATCTGAATTTGTTTCATGTTGCCAATATACACCTAGTTCAACCTATGAAGTTTATGAGTAAATGAAGAGATAAGCAACCAGCTCAGTATTCTCACTGAAATAAACTGCATGTGGCAGGTCACCAAACCTTTCAAATCAATTGTAAAAAACAGAACTGAATTTTTTTCTCTTTTTTTCCGCCCCCCCCCCCTCTTACAGTCCAGGTGGGGTGAGAGGAAAAGAGGGAGCTTCTCACTGGCAAGACAGAACTTTGAACACCAAACTACTGCAGGTGTCAAGTATACCTCTGGCCAGCAGCAATGGTATTCTGTCCCTGTTCCAGAGGAAGAGCATAGAACCAACAGTATGCAATACCCCACCAGGGCTTACTGGTACTGCTTGGACAATCCAGACTTGGACCTTTGCAAAGCAGCACTCTCTGCTTTGTCTGTACTGCAAAACAGACAAACTTGCAAAAGCAGCATGTCCTTATTAGAGCCGGCAGTACTTTTTGTGATGAAGCCATGTATCCATGAGAACAACCTGATCAGAAAACTGATGTGACACAAAGGTGAACAGGCAGAATGAGGGATAACACATTCCCTTAAAAAGCCTGAGAGAGGCAGGTCAGTCAGGCTCATCCAAAGCAATACACAGGCTAAGATGCACAAGCAAATCACTGTACAATAGCTGAATCAGAATAACCAATCATAAGTATGGCAAAAGTGTCGTGAAACATATTTTAAGTCTCTTGAAGGTGAAACCAGTATATCTCAGCAGATATAAACCACAGCAATCCATTATTCAGCTAGACTCCAAATAGCAAACTCCTCCATAGGATTTCAACCTGATGAGAGTCCAGCACTCCCAGTTTGATTTAGAAGGATCAATCAGCCTGAATACCTTAACCATTACTGTCTTAATATTTAATGCCCTGACCTCACTTACATATGATAACAAATCAAAGGTGTTGAAGGTACATACAAAAATTTATTTCAAGCCTACAACTACAGAACTGACAGCAACAGAAAAGAAATGTGCCTTTGAGCTGTTTCCCATATTCAGCAGATGACATACCTTTTTTCTAGATCTTTGATTTTCTCCCTTAGAGGTGCAACAGCCTAAAATAAAGGAAAAACATTTAATCTTTGAAGACTAAAACAGGCTTCACACCACAAAACATGCACATAGGATGTTGCCTTAGAGCAAAAATCATGGCAGTCTCCTCATGGAGATCTTTACTGAAGACAGAGCAAGAAACTTACATTTTAAAGCCTCCTTTACGTAAAAAAGAACCTTGAATCTTTTCCACCAAAAATCAAATTGCCTAGGAAAGTGTGAAATTAAATGCCTTCCATACTGCTGAAAACAAAACATCTGAAGACTATAAGTACCACAGTCTTGACAAGGACATCCAATGTTATGATGCCTATTTGGCAAAGTGAAGTCATAAGTAACTTATCTGAGGTTGTCAAAGGTAATCTATATCCAGCAATAGAACAATGTAACAGTAATTTAAACTATTTAAATGGACAACAGATAAGCATACAGAGGACACAGACACAGAGAGAGGGACAGTAGTTCCAGTGAAATGACTGTAATTCTCTCAGAAAATGCTATGCAAATTTAAAAGATACATCATGTTTAAGTATCTAAATATGTTCTACATCACGATTTGAGGGTATATTTATGCATAACAAATATTCAAAGGAAATTTGTTAGAAAATGTAGTTCACCACTGAGACTGTTTGCATTTTCACAGTTTTAGAAGACAGAATCACATAAGCTGGCATCAGTTTCAGTTTCTTTATCACAAGACCCAAATTTCTAACAGTCCTGCTGAATTTCATCAGGAGTCCCTGAACTCTTTTATGTTTACTAAAGCCTTGTCACAAAATTTATCCTCTTGGGCTATACATAAGTTGAAAGCTGTCAGAAGTTCTAACTGGTACTAGGTGGTAGCACATCAGCAACCACCATTAATTTGTTTTATGCAAATACGTCTGGTGAGAGCTAGACAATTCAACAACGTCATAAAGTGAATAAAGCTGCGCATTCACGTTAAGAGGAAATAATATGGCACTGTCATTTATATTCATTAAATATTTAGCTCTATGGAACAGCAAACAGCTCTTGAAACAGTTATTCTAATGTTATACAACTTTAAAAATAAGATTCAGAAATGCCCAACTTCTCAGACCTTACAGTAACTCTGATCTATGCATCGAATTTCAAGTATTTCACCATTCTTAAACAACTGGAATTTTCACAATGTTTGTTGCAACACTTACCAGAATTTTTCTAAAAAACCCAAACAAACCAACCAAAAAAGCAGAGAGAGAGAGAGGAATGCAAAATACAATCTAAGAATACAAGCTCTCCAATGATTTTAAGCAATTTCAGCGGGCTGCCCACTGTGTCCAGAGGAACAATTGCTACATAAACCTGCTAAAATATAAGACACTAGGCATACCAGACTACACTAGTACAGGAACACACATCCACATAACAGAAAGGGGCATCAACCTCAAGGACTTTTCTTCTATTAAATTTTGTTTTATTGTTATTAGACTGGAAGGCTGAAACATTTGGAGAAAGATCTGTTACGTGCATTCTCAATGTTTTACAACAAACTGACGCTAAAATGGAAATTCAGAGATACTGCTACAGCAGTTCAGAACCACGAATATGTTCAGCCCCCATGTCTACTCAGAAATTGCCAAGACTTGTGCTTAAACCCTTGGCACTTCAAATCCTCCCCAGCCACAATCATTGCTGTATTTGCTCATTAGTTAAGAACAAAGCAAAGCAATTTTGGGTACCTTCAAATTTGTAATGCACCTTTATACACTTCATTGAGGCAGTCAGAGGAAAGAATTTGTGTACATCGTTTCAGTAACAAATATAACAGATCTTGGGTGGATTCTACCATAATATCTGCAGCAAACATATCAGAAGATCTATCACTTTCAAGAAAAGCTTTAATGAAAATAAAGTGGAATCACAAATGAGGAACAGTTAAAAAACTTATGTTCAGACAAAAATCCAATGCTTTGGTTTTAGTAGAATCAAGAGGAAAGAAATAAAACTAAATATACCACTTCAACATGAAATTAGTGAAATGGAGTCTTCAAAATAAAACAGACTACAGCTACTAGCAAACTAACCTCCTCTATTCTACTTTCCACCTTCTGATCCCCATTTTCTTGAAGAGACCTGTTGGCAAGAAAAGAAAAAAAATAATCCACACCTAAGCAATAACTATTCCACTGTACCTAAATCATATTAAAACAGTATCCTCAAAGCATCTTGTTAGTATTATTTCAAAACCATAATTAGAATGAATTAAAGAGGATGGTCAAATTTCCATTCAAATTCATCGGTTTGGAAGAAACTGAATCAAGCTCACAGGAAAGAACAGTATCAATAAAGATGTCATTCATTTTACATATAAAATTAACTTCATTTTAGAAAAGTGTCTAATTACTGGTTTTGAGTGCAACTTTACTGTGCAAAGGTCCAAAATGTCTCTTTGAGGGTCTCTGCTTATTGTATGCTGACAAAACATTTTCCCTTAGCCAAATGTATCTCACTTTGACTTTGAACTTTTCCAAACACATGGGAAAAAACCCAACTGCACTAAAACGTGTCTTCAGTGACTGCCTGATGGGCATACTGACTTCTCACACAAATACTACCGATTTGAAATAACGCCAAGGATGAGGTATGTTGTGGTAACTTGCGGAAACAGAATACTGTCTAAAAGGTCGGTGTCTTGCACAAATCTGTGTGGTCTTATTTAGCATCTGATTGTGTAAAGTGTCTCAGCTATGTTTACTTTTGAGTAAAGTTTTACGAGTGCAGAATGTGCATTTTTAAATTCTACCTCTTCTATCAAGGTTATGCAATTTTCCTTACATTTGTGTAATTACTTTTTTTTTTCAATTAAACCTTCTGAAAGGGGAATTATTTATCTCACAGTAGTTAAATTTTTGCATACTAGAGGATTCATGGGTATCCAAAATAAAACGCAGTTCTTTCAAGTGAAAAACAGAGCTCCTTTACTTGGGACCTGAACTCATTACACCTTGAGAAACAGAAGATCCTTTGTTAAGCAGACACACACACACATGTATATACACACACACCACACTGTTAGAAGTTAAAGCAATGACTCCCTTCATAACCCTCTGTAAAACTCTCACTTTTTTTAAAAGTCAACTCAGTCTATTACTGAGGCAAAGACCTTACTGACCAGATTCATTTGTATCTCTAAAGAATACAGTATCCTACACTAAGACACAGATTCCCTGAACCATCTGTTCAAACCACCTTGTCATTTATAGCACTAGTGGCAAATAAAATCCCTGCAGTGAATGTAGAATGAATTTACTATAAGGAAATGATATTAAGCTATTCTGGTGAATTTTGAATACATGTTTTCCTAAGTAACAGATATTTACAAAAAACTATGCAAACAACTGTGGAACAGATAACCTTTGCTCTGTCATAAGTGAGAAAGGAAAATTTGGAAAACCCCTCAGAATTTAAAAAGGTCCCCTCAAAAATAGCTCCCACTGTTTTTTTTACTCACAAATCCTGCAACTCAAGGACTGGCAACTCTGCAGTCTATTTTTAAATGAGCATTTCCTCCTAACAAAGACAATCTTACTGGCTGAGGATCAACATCAGTAATTTAGAAATAATTTTCCCCCTAAATAGTTCTATACAGGACATCTCAAATAAGAATTCAGAAACAGGTAGTAGCAGAATTTGTAAGGACAGTTTATCAGAATACAAACAGCCTGGATCCCACACCCTCCTGTCCTCCTCAAACCCCTCTCTGAGGTTCTTGTCCTTTGTTAAGAAACGTTCAGCTGCTCATGTAACAGTTGCTAAGCTGCCATAGTTCACTGGTTATGATAACATGGTAATCTAACTGGTATCTCCTTCTGCAAGCCACAGCAGCCCAGTAGCTGTTTGCCTGACAGCTGAGCACTCTGCATCAAGAGTGGGAAACTCCAAGAGGAGTAGAGTGGACCACTAGGGATAGGAACAGACCCCACAGTAAGCTGT
The DNA here is from genome assembly GCF_009819885.2 of Catharus ustulatus. Classification (NCBI taxonomy): domain Eukaryota; kingdom Metazoa; phylum Chordata; class Aves; order Passeriformes; family Turdidae; genus Catharus; species Catharus ustulatus. The sequence continues at coordinate 96,195,900 of NC_046222.1, forward strand.
GCTGGGTGAACTAGAGTCTAGAGAAAATTCATTATTATTCTTATTTTGTCTCAAACTTTCCTTACTATGTGCTGCTAAGAGTGGTAACAGAATACCAAATCCCTTTACTAACAAAACAGCATGGTAAAATATTTTGTCCTCTATACACAATGACTTTGCTGCAGGGAACAAGCTGTCCCCATATTCTCTTCAATTTTTTGCAGCTGTGTCTTCCCAGTGAATTTTCCTGCAGGACAAACCCACATGCAAGCAGAAATGTGAAAATCTGCACATTTTGCATAAATATTGTCTTTCTGTTTCTAAAGGAAAAAATTCTAGGGGACAATGCAGGATTTTCTGCTTTTCAGCAGTTAAACCATCAGATTCTCTACCAATTAACTGTGAAGGGGGAAAACCTCTCCAAAGCACATTTCTGATTCTAGGTACAGAAATATAATAATGGCAAGCAGTGGAGAACATACTGCTCTTCAGTATTAAAGCCCTCATTATCACTGAGATACAGTCACATCTGTGTTGAGGAAAGGCAAAATCTAAGCCTATGCAACCAGGTATGCCAACCAACTGGTCAAAATTAGACAATGAATTTGTGCAAAGAAAAGTAGATGAAGTGTAAGTAAAATCCCAGGTGAGATCTATAGCAAACATACAACTATTTTTGAGACTGAACACTTTGTATTTAAAAAAGAATCGTATCAGTTGCTTAGCAACCACCCAAACAACAGTGTGAGCTGCTGTTTTCCTCCCTACTTCACATATATTGATGGGAAAGGTAAGTTAATTTTATTAAACATGAGGATATTGAATAAAAAAATTATATACATTACCTCATATTGACAAAGTTTCCCCACACAGCTGGAAAATAAGAGAGAAAACATTACAATGTCATATAGCAGTACCTGAGGCAATTTTTTCTTACTATCATCAGAAGGAAATTAAGACAATATTAAGTGTGTTAATCACAAATTATCTTAGTAGTTTACATATACACTGCCCATATAGATGTGTCTAGAACACAGTTTCAGAGTATGGATGGAGTTCTGATGAGATTACATGAGACTATAAAAAATATGTAGGAATTATCTAAACTGTAATGTGCCATTGCACACAGATTAAATAAACCAAAACACTTGATCTGTTGATTAGGAATACTGGAAAAAAGGACAAGAGCAAGAAAGGAGTCCTGTAGACCTGAACTACAAAAATTGGAAACTGCAGAGTGACAAAAGACTGGCACTGCAGGTTAGAGCTGAACCTGTCCAAAAAGGTGGCTCAAGAGCCCTGCATTAAAGGTAGTAAGTGGTTATGTGCACATATAATTGCGCCTAAATGCATATATATTGTGATGTAGATACGAAAGGTACCTAAGCAAACAAAACTCATTTATTACTTTTTGTATGGAAAGTGTTTCATAGAAAGATTAATCACAGTATAAAATCAAATACCACCAAAGATGTTACAGATGTTTTTAGTTCACAAAAAGATCCAGTTGCCTAAATTACTTTCTGCTAGGAAAAAAAAAATCTTCTGAAACTGGTCAGGGTTTAGGTGATTATAGGAAGACTATCAGAACACTGACTTTGCTTTCAACTTTCAACTAGGAAACGGAACGCAGTTTAAAGTGAAAAAATGAGAAGCCATAAACCAGGCTACAAAGCCAAGGCAGACTTTACAACTTCACATCGTCAAGATAAACAAGGCTAACATGGAACACTTATATTAGGGACTCTGCAAAACAAGCAACACAGGAAATATACTCTAAACACCTCCAGAAAACCATTCTGGTGTTGCTCTTTAAGAGACAAAGCTCAAGCTAAGTACTCAAATTACCTTGGATCTTAGGGAGTAGCCTCTATGCAGTATGACCATACATACAGAAAACTTCTAAAGTATCCACAGACTTTGTAAGGTCTTGAGATAGCAGCTAGTATAGTATTTTGCATACCTTTAGGCTTTGAACTTACATTTCCATCACTATTATTCAATGAGCTCAAGAAGCCTGAGGTGTTAGACACCAAACAAAAACCGCTGCTACAGTCACAGGCACCTTCCAGGCAGGAGAAATTAAACACTCCCAGGAAGGAGTGGGGAAGACATAAATGAGGATTCAGTAAAGTAGTTTTTTTTATCCTTCAGGGGATGGCAAAGCTACTGACTGTTTTTAAGTGCTGAGTGCTGCTGAGTAATTCACGAGTAATTCAAAAGAATCCATGACGGACTACAAAATAAGCTGTAGGTGGGCCCTGCGTTCTCTGTTCTCTGATACCATAAAACCTCCTGCCATCTTCTGGGGAAGAGATAGGAAGCTTTACTACATTAGAACAAATGATCCATAAAATCCAACTGAATTTTTAAATAACCTCGATTTTGTGTTAACTAGATAAAGTAAATTTAATGTGATGAAAATGGGATACAGTGTTGAGCCCAGTTAAATTCAAGTTATTTACCCTCTGGCTAGGATTTCAGAATTATGTATGACAACACTAATGGAAAAATACTTTGTTTTCTTTCAATGAACGATGATGATCTGGCAGTTACAGGTACAGAATTCTCCAGATAAACCTGACTGAGTTACACTTACAAAGAATTCTTTTTCTGGGCAACAGAAATCTATACAACTAATGTAAGTGGTTATGCAGTGGCAGGAAGCATCTGGGTTTAGCTGGTGAAGCAGGAATTGATAGAAGGGGAAAAAAAAAAAAAAAAAAAAAAGAGTTACCAGCTGCAACACAAATACCATCCTCCCAGTTTTGTTGCAAAGACAGTGAAGCCACACTGCATACAAGGAACTGGCTTTCTAAAGAAAACATGTGACTTTTGTGTGTTCAGTGTCCACAGCAGGGAAGGGAAGCTCAAAAAGGCATTCACATCCTTCCAAAAGCACTGTTTTTGATATCCCAGTTCTGTAGGAGTACATGACCCTGCATTAAACTTTTATGAAGCGTATTGGGCACAACTGAAAAAAAAAATAAAATTGCAAAATTAAGCACACAGGAACTGTCATACAGAGAAGAACTCTGAAATCTCTCATGTGTAGAGAGATGTTGCAAAAACTCACTGCAATATACTGACTGCCCTCATAAAAGATTCTGAATGTACAATTCTAAAAAGGATCTCTTTGGCTACTGGTGCTCACGTGGAGCTTACACCAAGGTTGAAGGGATCAGAGCTAAGATTTTTGTAGTGGAAATAAGGTTTGGCTGTTTTCCTTCTAAATACACAGCTGTTTATATAATGGGCTTACCCAGCAGCAGAACCAGAAGCATGACTGGCTCACAGAGGATTTCCTTGCCCTAAAGGTTAAGTCAAGGCTGGTTTGACATTTAGGCCAGAATGACAGAAACACAGAGGTAAGTAGGTCCAAATCCACAAGCAGAACGATGAAAATGACAAGCCTAAACTCAACACGAAAATCCTTACAGGCATCACAAAACCACCTGACAGGCCCATCAAGATCAGGCCCCAAAAGCTGCAAACACAGATGGTTAAAAAAATCTTCCACATCAGTAAGGTCATGAATCGGGCACTACACATAAACCCAGCTTTCAAAAGCATGAGACTCCTGATGGACCAAATTTGAGCAAACACTAACACAACCCAGAACCTCACTGTAAAAGCCAGTTTAAAAAATCCAAGTCTAACAAAAGCTAAATCTTTTAAGCCAAAAGGTATTAAATCCAGGATAACAGTCCTGTGCCAATTCTCAGACTAAAAATTTAACCTCACCCCCCACAGCCACACAGAACATACTCTAGGAAGAACTTCCAACTCATCCAACTAGAGAGTATTCATAAACAGTCTTCCTGCCACCTACTGAAACTCTGTGCAAAGGAAGAATTCATGATTCATTGGACTAGACAGAAGCATGACTTGTAGATGAGTGTCTCAATTATTAGGTTACAAGAGAAAAAGACAGAGGCTCTACTTCTTCTTTCAGAGACTGATTGTAAACCTTACCCAGTGACTGATGAAGGTCATGGTAAGTTGCCGTGAAAATACTTGAATTGTTGTAGCCTGGTTTAATGGCCTGTAGGAGGAGTAAAAATAGGACTACATCTATCTGTTTTGAGGTGTTTTTTTTCCTTTTGCATCCTTTTCATAAAATAATGAAATAATTTTTATTGTAGCATTTTTGCAATGATTAATTGCAAGTACTGTGAAGAGTAAAATACTTTAGTCATTAATCATTCCAACAGACATTATTCTTTAAAGTTAAGGTTTCCAACAACATGCCTCAAGTGAAATTATGAAGAACTCCCTGAAAGAGCTTCTTGTTTCTTAATGCCCTAATCACAGTATTGTTATTAAAAAGGTATTTATCTGACTAAACATTAATCACTCAGTGTTTTTAGAAAACCCCAATGCTTTTTTGTTTCTTCCCCCAGTCTCTGAGATTAAGCTGTAACTATTTGGCAGGCACAGCCTTAGAGTAAAATTACTGTAGGTTTTCAAGGCTTCTCAAACCTACCTCAAAAGGTAATTAGTCATATGAGTAAAAAATGTGCTGGTTTTTTTTTTTCCTACTCAATATATTGACTTTCCTGGATATTTAGAAGTTTGTTTAGTTTTTCTAGAGAAGCCCGTTTCTGAAATGATGCTAGATGCAGAGGACTTCAATGACTGGAATACTGTCAGCAAAGGAATACTCCAGGAGCTATCCTCTGGATACAAACCAATTCCGCCTACATTAAGGCAAAAAAACCCCAACAAAACAAAACAAAAACAAAACAACGCAAACTAAAAATCTGTTAAATCACCCTTGAACAATATGACAGAAAGCACTTGGTTGGGGCTTTGCTGAGCATCTACTACTAAATGGACACTTCAATATCATAGTCAGACTTTTAACAGAACAGTTGCACTTCATAGCATGCAAATGTTATCTTTCCAGATCCTCAGAACACAGGAATAGGATGTATGTTTTCATCAGAATATCCTTTGCATTTGTCATCTGCAATAATTTTGTACAGGTCTCTATAAAATACAGATTACTACACTAAGAGAACCTTGCATGCCACAATTAACTCATCCACAACAGGCTGGGGAACCAGGAAAATAACACTGTCACAACCTGATGGTAGGAAAATGTACAATCCTAAAAAAAGCCTGTACCTTTTTCCCCTTTTCTCTGTGTCTCTTTAAATGACATAAAAATCAAGTCACAGACTATCACAGGCCCACAACAATAATACACATGCAATCTGAAATTATTAGTGACAACACTAGTTTCAGCATCACATAGATTTTAAAACAGATGTTTTAGAAAGCAAAACCATGATGTCTGCAGAGATCCAACTGTACCAAAACCAGATGTAATATCTTTTAAAACCATATTCTTTCCCATTGTTTTGCTGGTTGTATTTTCAGGACACTATGTTAAAGAAACTTTTATACAAACTTTTGTCTAAATAGATTTAGCTGAAAGCACAGGAATTCTTCCCTGTATCGCCCTCCTCTGAACTTCTGCTCCTCAGGATAAAAAGATTACAAGATGATGTTTGTTACAAATAGATTTCACTGTCAACAAAACAGCAGGAAGAGTATGAATCGATAATGAGAATTTCTAGAACAAACTCGTATGCTCTGAACATCCAAAGTGAATTGCTTCAATCAAACTTTCCATTTCAGAGAGATTCAACAGCATTCAAAAGAGGGTTGGCTTTTTTGCTTAAATCTGACTCTCCATAGTCACTCAGTAGCTTCTGTCTCCTAGAAGAAATAATGTTTTTGTTTCCAGATGCTAACCTGAGAAAAAGGGAGAGCATGCAAAGGGAAATCTCAAAGTGCTTTTAAACACAATTGCATTGAAGTTTTAATTTAATTACTTTACATATTTAATAATGTTAAGAAAATAATTATTTTCTTTAGGAAACTATTATTACTCACATAACACACTGTGGCTAAATTGAAGAAATATGACTTTGATGGAGTACTCAAGAGATGAGAGTTGGGTGGTTGCATCCAGGGCTCAGTGCCCAAAGGAAGAACTGGTGTCCATCGGGGGTTATTGGCATCAGCACTGCTCAGTATCTTTATTAATGACACAGACACAGCCATTGAGTCCATCCTCAGCAAGTCTGCAGATGACACTGAGCTGGTCAGTGCATTGAGGGAAGGGATGCCACCCAGAGGGACAATGACAGGCTTAAGGAGTGGGCAAACACGAACCTCATGAAGTTCAAGGCCAAGTGCAAGGTCCTGCACCTGGGCTGGAGCAACCACCAGTATCAGTACACACTGGGTTACAAGAGGACTGAGAGCAACCCTGTCAAGAAGGTCCTAGTGGTACTGGTGGAAAATCTGGACATGAAATGGCAACGTGGACTTTCAGCTCAGAAAACAAATCATATGCTGGGCTGCACCAAAAGAAGTGTGGTCACCCCATCCCACAAGAGGCAATTCTTCCTCTCTACTCCACTCTCATGAAACACCACCTGCATGCAGCTCTAGGGCTCCCAGGAGCCCTGATCTGTGAGAGAGGATCCAGAGGAGGGCCACAAAACATGGTCAGAGGGATAGAACATCTGTCTTATGAGCACTGTCTGAGAGAGCTGGATAGAAGAGCCTGGAGAAGAAAAGGCTCTGAAGAGACTATTGTGGCCTTACTTAAAAGGGGTTTACAAGAACAATGAAGAAAAACTTTCTAGACAGGCCTGTAGTGACAGGACCTTTAAGAGGCAAAGGTGTTGGCCTGAGGGTAGGTTTAAGTAAGATGCAAGCAAGCAATTCTTTACTATCAGAGCAGCAAGCCACTGGAACAGGTTGCCCAGGAAAGTTGTGAATGGTCCACACCTAGAAACAAGGTGAGGCTGGACAGGCCTCTAAGCAACCTGTTCTACTGAAAGATGTCCTTGCCCAAGGCAGTAGGGGACTGGACTAGATAATCTTTAAAGGTCCCATCCAAAGCAAACCATTCTGCAATTTGGCCAATATATTTCAAACCACCTTTTATAGTCTAGACTCCATAAGAATAAAAAAACCCTCTCAAACGTACTCCATCTGTAATTCCAGCAGTAAGTCAATTTGCCTTAGAAAATTATTTTACTGATGGGAGTATTTCACAATATTAGTGGAGATAACATACAATTACTAATCATAACTTTGTATTAAAAGAAATGTCACCTTCCTTAGTGAAGTTTATGATTATGCCTTTGGGGAACATACAACAAGTCAAATATTTTAGAAGATTAAAAAAAATACACCTCTGGTAAGTCTACACAGATCTCCAAATAGCAAATAATTCTTACTGCATTTTCGGAACTGATGCCTTGCTCAAGTAAAGTTCCTGCATCAAATCGAAGACAGCAGATAGGAACTGCAGCTTTTCCCACATGAGAAGTATCCTAGATACAAGGACACAGGGTTTGCTAAGAGAAAGATCCTCTCTGCATCTTGGACAGCACCACTGCTGCTCTATGTCAACCCTTCAGCTACTCGACCAGCAAAACAAAGGCAACACCATCACCTGGAAATTTCTCCACCTTCTCTTGAGAGTAAACACTTAAACCTTGGCAAACCAATACCCTCCCACATCTGAGATATAACATAATGCAAATTTTCTTACTTTACAAGAGCTAACGGAGCTTCATACTGCACGGGAAGGTAGCCAAGGACACTTTTTCTTACATTTCAGTTAGCATCATCACTTTGACTGAATTTTGTCCTTAGTTTCCTGGACGGAAAATTCTCCTGAAATTTTCTATTACAGTAATTTCACGATTACAAGTCGCACTGACTATAAGCCTATAAGCCGCATCGCCGGGTGGTGGCAAACATTTCATTCTTTGTCCATACACAAGCCGCACCTGAGTATAAGCTGCTCTGTCGTTCGCAGTGAAGACCCGCGTGCAACAAAGATGCCAAATAGTAACAGAATCGCGGCATGGCGGGGTTTACCGGCTCAGCTCGGGCCGTGAGGGCTTGGGGCTGCCGACGCGGCCAGGTGGCCCAGCTCGGTGCTGCCGCTTGGAGCGGTCGCTCAGGGTCGGCTGTTGCTGGGCTCGCTCACCCTGGCCCGGCGCTGCGCCGTGGTGGCAGGGGGGCACAGAGCCTGCCAGCACCCATGGCGGTGGTGGGAGGCGGGGATGGAGCCTGCTGGCACCCATGGCAGCGGTACGAGGGGACGGGAGCCTGCCTGCCTCCCCCGAGCCATGGGGCCAGCAGGAGGGAGCCCCCTGCTTCCCCCAGGCTGCGCTGCCTGAAGGAGGGAGTTCCCCCGCCTCCCCCATCCCGTGCTGCCAGCAGGGAGCCTGGCTCCATCCGCCATGCAACAGAGTAACCAATTTGTAACAACCGTGTACATGCCGGGTTTTACTGGCAGGTGCTCGACTTGGCAGTTTGCACTGACTCGGTTTACACTTCCAGGGTTGGAAATGTCAGAAAATTATTCACATATTAGCCACTCCTGAGTATAAGCCGCATTTCCGATGTGGGAGTAAAATTTTAGTCAAAACGGTGTGGTTTGTATTCGTGAAATTATTGTAAGTCTTTTTTTCCAGTTCTCTGTTCACTGTTACTACTCCTTCCTGCCTCATATCTTCAGTGTATCATTCTTTACCACTGCTCCTCCACTGACCCATCTGTTCATCATAGCTAAGATTGTTTTCAGTGGACTCACAGATTGTTCCAATGCTTAGCACTGTAACTGAAACAACCTAATTTTTCACAGCTACTTTTCTAAAACCCTTTCACGCAAATTGGCACAATAAGCCCCACCTCTCCCTCTCTATAGTCCATAAATGAGATGCTGAAAACTACCAGTTTCAAACAAACTCTACTTTGGCCATCAAATCTTAGAAAAAAGAAACAAGCAAGATAAATGTCAAAGAAGTATTCCCATTTGCAAAAACAGAGGTTAAAGAAGATGGAAGCTCTAAAAGTGTTTGTCCTTGAGTAGAATGATGACAGCGTTGTTTCTTGCACATACTGTAGAAGAGACAAATACTACCTGGAGGTAAAACATTAAAGACAAATATTAAATGGATATAAGAGAGGAACCACAAGATTAATTTCTCCAGGATGCCAAAAACTGTTTTAAAACATCATGGCTAGCAAGACATAGAGTCCACCTATTCCCGACAAACAACTGAAGCACCAACAAATCTTCATAAACTACATGAATACAGCTAGTTGCAAGCCTGATGAGCAGGGAACTGGAAGCTGTTTTGACAGTGAACTTATTTCCATAAACCCACAAATGAAAGGTAACTTTGTGAATGTGAACCCAACCAACAAACGTTTTGGGTTTGATTTCTTTTTGGTGGAGAATTCATGGCAGGTTGACACAAAAAGCAAGCAAGCCTGACGTCCTACACAACCATTCCTAGCTCCTCCATGGCCAATGAATCCTGCCATCCAGTTATAAAATATCTGGGGAAGGAAGATTTCTGATGCTGAATAACATTGAGACAGATAACCTGAAGCAATAGGGCAGGACCAACTTGATAATTGATTTTCTATTATGAAAAGTGGAAATAAAAAAAGCTTATCAAAACAAAACATTAAGTAGCATTTAACCTTTGTTTTTAACATATGCAAGACAAGTAACGTGTGAGGGGTTGGTAAGATTCAAATTGAAAAGCTCACTCACACCTCGATATTTTGAGAAGAGAACACTGCATTCTTCCTAGCTGATGAAAATCTGACAAAAACAAATGGCTAATCTTACAAAACAAAGGATAACCACGGAAACTAACAATACTGCAAAAAGGCAAGCCACTATACTACAGGATGTACTTCCCTCACATTATTTCAACATTTCATTTTTAAGTTTCGCTAATAGCTGTGCTATAATTTATCTTAAAGGAAATGAGGTCTTAAGCTTGGATCTCATGACAGCACCCTACTATTCCATTTTCCCCTTGGAAAAGGAATAAGGCTACTGATATACTTCCTGAGAACCATTTGATCTACAAATAAGTAAAGAGAGCTGTTCTACTTTACCAGAAAGAGAGCTCTTAACTTTTTCATTAAGAACATGCAACTGCCCTGTCATACCAAGACATCAGCAGATTATTTACAGTAGCATCAAGATTAAAGTAAACCATGCAGACTGACGAGCTCTGGTTTTTAAACCCTGGCTACAAGATTCTACGTGCATTTCCAACAACTTAAATAAGGTCCTGATTCTGCAAGGCCAGTACCACTGAAGCATGGTTGCATGTCCATATAAAGCTGAATAAACATTTAAAACTTCCAAGGGAGTGAGTGTAAGTTGTCTATGCATTGACATTCCAACACACATGTAGGGTTTTTAAAAACAAAATAACACTCTCAGCCTGCATATAAGTTATTCATATTGTGGTGACACTGAAGTTTTTTAACACTATCGATTTAATTAACTGCTCTTATGATCTGTCTACATTTCTCATTACAGACAACAAAAATAAAATAAACCCACTTCACCTCTGTTTATAATCACCTCATGTTGTGAAGCTGTGGTTTCACAACAGCTTCAAAATTATGTAAGTGGAGCTCATGACTGAAAGCATTTGTTTCAGTCCAGCTCCGCACATCCCTCCACCCTACTATGGTTAGCATTAGCACTCCTGCACTATTTTGCTTGGGGTTAAATCAGAGGAAAGTTGGAGCAGAAGAGTTTGTCTCTTTAAAAGGGCAATGCAAATTCAACCTCTTGGCAAGGTTTCCCACTATATGTAGCACAGTACACTCATGCAATGTTCACAAAAGACAGCACTGAAGGTGAGACAACTAAGCTAATTACAAAGAGTATTAAAAAAAAATGAGTAGCAGTCTGACATATTACAGTTTGTTAGCTGCAGTATCACCAAATTCATAACCTGGGCAATGGGGAACAACATCACCCCTTTCATCCAGGGTCTACAGAAAAGGTAAATGTTAAAAGTTTATTCACTTCCTCTTCCCAGGAAACAGTTGCTTAAGTTACAACAGCTTTTAATTGCCTGCTGCACAGAAATGCTCCTTTTGCTTTCTATTTTTATACATACAAATCATACACAGCACAGTGTTTTGAGTGAATGATTTTTTTAAAATTAATATAAAATAGATTTACAGAAATGAGGCACCAAATATTGCCGTAATTCAAATCCAAAGTAAGGCTCTTTCTGGCTCTAAGTGCTACTAGGGAATCGAGTGAAGTCCATAAAGGAGCTCTAGGGATCTTCAATATGACAGGAGCAGTGTATCTCATGTCATGGCGGTACTTCAACCATAGTAAACAGGATTCCTAATTGCAGACCTGCAAAACATGTGATGGCAACACTGCCAGCAGCAGTGCCAGCTTTTATCCCATTTTACCACTGTGCACAACCTCCCCAAGCTGGGCCAAAACAGCTGTCAGATACCTACGCTATCAAACAGCTGTAACACAAAAGGGTGATCTCAGTCCAGACCAGTTCCTTCATCTGGTGCACAACAAAAAATTTCAGCCATTGTATGGATGTAGAGCAGAGATACTCCAAATACATTTGCTCAGGGTTTCACACACAGGCTGATAAAATAGCACTATTTAAAACGTCCTATCCTCTAGTTAAAAAAAAATAATGTACTTGCCATCCTTTTTATCCCCTGTAAAATGTGCTCCAAGTCTGAATGCCCAAGCCCTAATACTGAATGGAAATTCACGAAAAGGAGGCGCACAGCCTAAAAACACTTAGTCATTTAGAGAGTACTTCAGAAAGAAGGAATGCAAGAAGTGCCAGCACATACACCTACACCAGCAGCTCAGTTTTCTCAGCTTCTCTGCTATTTCAGTTGGGCATTATCTGGCTGCAAGCAGAGCGTAGTGATGATTCAGCAACACTGTGAGGAGTACCCTTTTAGGGTATGTGAATGGGATAATAAATAATCACTTCTGAAAAAAAAGCAAGCAAAAAATATTCTCTCTAGAATGTGATAAACCAGTGGCATCTGCTACCATACCATACTACGTAGCTAAGGATTCCACTGCTTTTGATCTCTAGTCAAAAGGTGGGAAAGCACAGCATGTTAGATGTGCAAAAAACATGTTCCCATCAGACACCAACTTATTCCCTTTTCAAGCATCTTTTTTGCCACGCTGACCTGCAGTTCCTCTCCTCCTCCACTTTTTTTCCAAATCCCAAAAAGCAAGCAGTCAGAAGACTTCTCCTTAAGGCTAACTTTTATTCACAAAGTTAGAAAGCAAACACTGTCCACAGAAGATAATCAATAGCTAGGTCCCAATGACCATGTCAGCTGCCACTCAAATCCACTTTTCACACCAGCCTATTAACTTCTGTTTTGAAAACTATCAATTTTAGCAAAACATGTAAGTGTTTCCAAATAAGAGCTGACATTAAGCTGTCAGGATGCAAGAGACCAGAAGTCACTTGGACAAACTGGAAGTCAGAGCTGAAACACAACTTCAACGTAACAGAAGTACCTAAATAGTGAGGTCCAGCAATGACAATAAAATACGGTAATGAAGGGAACTGCTGTTTCTGTGGTAGGAAACATCCCTCTCTGACAAAATTACTCACGCTGTACCTCTCCACCGTCCCAAATCCAAAGGTAGGATCTGAAATGTGATGTACACATTCAGCCCCAAAGCCAGCTCACCTACATGTATATGCCGTCAAGCACCAAGAGAACGGCTTGGTTCCTACCTAGACTGACAAGGTATCGTGCTGTCCACACAGAATCTACCCGAGCCTCAAAACGAAACAGGCGAAAATAAAATAAATTAGAATTTCAATAGAAAAAACAAATAAGGGAAGAGAACCGACAGGAGAACGTTTTAAATCCATTTTAAATCTATCTGACTCACTCCTAATAAGTGAAGTCATAAACATCCCCATCACTGGCTATTCTAAGATTTTCTCAAGTACCTCTGTGCCTCTCTCTCGGCTCTTAAGACTCCAGCTACGCGCTGAGTTAATAAACAAACATTTATTTAGCCCCCAAAGGACTTGGGACGATTTTACAAAAACCAGACACGAGGCCTACGCTGGAAAAACTTCCCCGAGGGCAGCTCACCGCTACCAGGTGGCCATTGGGGCGGACAAAGCGCGGTCTGGGGAAAAGAGCGGCTGCGGAAACACTGCCTGAGCCACGTCCCGCCCGCCAGCCCTGGGGACGGGGCAGGGGAGCGCCGACCGACGGGGGACGGCCGGCACGGCTGCCCGCCGCGCTCGGGAAAGTTTCGGCAGGGCCGGGAAAGGGGGAGCCCCGAGCCCCGCCGCCCGGAGCCGGGGGAGCCCCTGCCCCGCTGGGGCCGGAGCGGCCGCACCGCGGCGCGCCCGCACCGGCAGCGCCACGGGGTGCGGGAGGTGCCGCCGCCACATCCTCCTCCTCCTCCTGTCCCCCACGGCGGGCGGAGGGCACGGGGGGCTCCGTGCCAGCGGGCAATGAATGGCCGTGCCAGACCCGCCCCCACCCCTGCTCACTCACAGGCGACGTAGGCGACGAAGGCGAGCCCCATGAGCAGCTTCATCCTCCTGCGGTTGATGGCGGTCAGCAGGCGCAGCAGCGGCCCCTTGCTCACCATGCCCCGCGGCAGCGGCACGCAGAGCGCCGGGCACGGCCGCGGCCACCCACGGCTCCGCTCGGCCCCGCTCCGCCCGCCCCGGAACCGCCCGCGCACGCGCGGCGGCGGCGCGCGCCCGCCCCTTCCCTCGCTGGCCCGAGCGGCGGCGGCGCATGCGCGTGCCCGTGCTGCCCTCAGAGCGAGCGGCGCGGTTCGCTGCCCGGTGCCCGCTTCCCGAGGGTGCTGCGGCGAATGCAGTGATACCGGGGAATGGAGTGCGACCGCAGCCTACCCGTGGCCCTCGTCTGGGCTTTCAGGGTGCTCCAGGGTCGGGCGGGCTCGGTCATCTGTCGCCTCCCACAGTGGTGGTCCTTGGGACCTGCTGGAATGAACACGCAGACGTGGGCACTCAAAGCAGCACGTGTGTCACGCTGGCACCTTCAGTGCCTGGTCCTTTGAAAGCACCATTTGCCTCCTCCCCAGTGCGCTTTCCATGTGCACGGGTGTCTGCATAGTAAGGAGAACCACCTGGATACAATTTTACAGAATCACAGAATATTCTTAAATTGGAGAGGACCCACAGGGATAATCAAGTCCAACTCTGCAAAGGACAGCCCCAAGAATTACATCATGTGCCTGAGAGCACTGTCCAATGCTTCTGTCAGGGTGGTGCTCTGATCACGTCCCTGGGGAGCCTGTCCCACTGCCTGACCACCCTCTGGGTGCAAAACCTTTCTGTGATATCCAACCTAAACCTCCCCTGACATAATTTCAGGCCAGTTCTCTGGGTCCTGTCTCTGGCTGCCGGAGAAAGGAGGTCAGTGTGCCCCTCCACCATGTGGGAAGTTGCAGGCTGTGATGAATGTGCAGTAGGATGACCCTGTTTGAGCACAGAGGTTGGAACGGATGACCTGCTCTGGTGCCTTTCAATCTTGGCCTTTCTGTGATTCATTTCTGTAAATGCAAAATGTGAGGATTTCCCCCCCTCTCCCCCACGTCCCTGCCAAGTAGTATTTTATGCCTTGCCTCTGTTCAGGATAACAAGATTGCAGTTGGATTAAAACAGATTACATTTTTGCTGCAGCTTCTATCTCAAGAAGAGATAGTAGCCTGTTGCAAACTGCAGATTGATACTTACCTGGAAGGGTAGGTGCCTTCCTCATGTGTGAAAACATGTTCTCCTGCCAGTAGATACTCTTAATCTGAAGAGAAATCTCTCTCGACAACCTGACCTTTCCCTTGAGTAGTGTGGCCTCCACACAGTTTGTAAGAGATACTCTTTCTCACACTTGCCTCCCACGGGAGAAGACTGCGAGAGCAAGTGCTCTTGAATTAAATTCTTCTTTTCAGTACAGAAATGCATCTTGTTTACAACAAGAAACTATGACCTCAGTCAGAGGCTCACGCAGTTAACAAGAGTTAACAAGAGTTAACTCCTTATTACAAGGAATAAAGTCAGTGAAATGAATGTGTGAATATCAGAAGGATATGTGCAGTAAAGTGCCGTGCAGAGTGATTAAAAATATCCTCCTCTGTGAGACCCATGGAACAAAAGGGACTTTTTCAGGAAGCCTTGAGATCTGAGATTTCCTAACCCTAGGCTCTGATTATAAGGTCACTCCTTTCCTCTTGATTTTTGTTTCCTTTGATTTGTGTTTGCTATACCTGACTTCAAGTTCATTCCACTGCTTCTAGCTACATGGAGTAAAGGGAATAACAGTTCATCATCAATTAACACATAATCTTGTGTAGTGATCTTTCAAAAAGTATCAGTTTTATACCAGCGGTAAATTTGGCCATCAAAAAGCTACAGCTGAACAGTGCTGTATGAAAGCTAGAGAATATTACAGAATATATTCATCTGCCCAATATAAAGTCCACAAGCCTTTAAGGGTGCCCAAGACACTTTTAAACAGTTGCCCTGCCCTAAGCTGGGCTGCTCAGTCTGTGACTCATCACACTGCCTTTGTAAGGCACCTTGCTTAGCACTTCGCTCAGTCTCCATGCCACTTTTGCTGCAGAAACATGTTCAGACAGGAGAGCAAAGGAGCAGGATGCATTATGGAATTTCATCGTGGAGGAGGCTTGAACTCCACAGGAGGCAGGCTGGCCATGCGTAACACCACGGCCAGCTGTGCCTATGTCACTCTGCAAATGAGACAGAATGTGTCTAACTTAACTGCAGGGAGGTGCCTGCAAGTCTGTCCCATCTCAACTGTAACTATACACACGTACCTTGTAAGTACATAAATTTCTCCGGACTCATGACGGCCAACAGCAGGGACACTTATTTCAGGATACAGCTGGTCATATTCACAGCCTTGTGCCAAGGACTGGCAGCAATAGCAAAAGTTCTGGCATGTAGTGGCTGCTAAATATGCCAAGGCAGGGATGATATGGCTATGAGTGCTGAGTCTTGGTGCTATAAATCAGGTAGCAGGCATCCATCTGCCTTTGGGTCATTATCTTGGCCAGGCTGATCTCATGACATCAGCTAATGGCAATCTTCACTGAGATGGTTTGCAGGCAGTACCCCCTGTCTCCCACACTGCAGTTTTCAACTTTAGTTCCCAAATTACTTTATGAGAGCATTTTGATTTTTTTTGTTCACTAAATCACGGCCTATAACACAATGGGGGGTTTTAAATGATGGGATTTTTAAATAGCTTTTGATAATGATTAAAAATGTGAATATGCAGGTATATCTACCTGAACGAGCAGCTTAGAATTTACAGCACCCCTGCAATGTACTTCTCCTTTAATACCAGATCAAAAGTATGCAGTTACCCAGCTGTTGTTCCAGAATTGGGAAAAAAACCCCACCAAACCAACTTCTACAATTTGCAGAATTTTCACATGATGCCACATGCAGGAGACTCTTCTGCCATGTGGAAATACCAGGAAAATCTTGGCTTTCTGTCCCACTCATGTTTCTGCAAGATATTACTGTCTTGGGTTACAATACAGAGTGTGATAAAAGGTATCTATTCTATCACCATCTGTTGAGGGTGGGGGCAGTGATCCTTATCTCAACGGCAGATATTCTGCTAATGGGCCATCCATTGAAACCAGGCAGGGCATTGTTCTTTATCTTTTCACAACCCATCCTTCCTCCAGCCAGTCATTTTCTGCTAATGGCCCATTGAGTCCCACTGTGTGACTGACAAAATTACTGCATCCCATTGGAAGTTGCTCCAGCCAGGGGGAAGGGCCCAACATTTCTTACCAAAATAAAAACAGGTTTTGAGACACTAAAGTAACCCTTTCTCCACTGGACTCCAGAGGAAAACCGGATTTCTCCACATCACCACTGGACCTCTGGAGGGAAACTGCACCTTGTACAGGAGCACTGCTTCAACTGAATCACATCTGTCACTGCAGGAGGATGCAGCCACCATTTAATGGGACTGCTGCCAACACCCTGCCTGACAGGGTGTCAGGTTGTACTCTGACTTTGTCAGGGTTTGGAGTTTGTTTCTTTGTAGTACTGTATTTCTATTTTAATTTCCCTGGTAAAGAACTGTTATTCCTAATTCCCATATCTTTGCCTGAAAGCCCCTTGATTTCCAAATTATAATAATTTGGAGCGAGGGGATTTACATTCTCCATTTCAAAGAGAGGTTCCTACCTTTCTCAGCAGACACCTGTCCTCCAAACTAGGACAATGACATTCCACTGTATGATGTGGAAGACATAAGTCTGGACACTGAGACCCGAGCAGAGAGAATTGCTATGTACAAGATAACAAAATGAGTTACAAAGCTCTGAAGAAAACGCAAGAATAAAATCAAGCTATTACCAGCACACTACTTTAATCTCTTATGACTTTGGTCTCTAATTTAGAATGCTCATTGTGGCCAAGAAAGTTACACAGAGTTCCTCAGCTACTTGTGTGCTTCCTTGAAATTCAGCTGCATCCTAGGGCTAGTGACACTAACCTGTGAGGAATTGCTCTGGTATCGTTATCCTCCTCTAAAAAGAGATGATTTTAGATAGTGTTACACTGTTCTACTACACAGGCACACTGTATTAGACACAAAAAGCTCAAGATAATCTTGAAAAACTAATGGCATTCATGCATGCACATATTGTACAATGCGATTTAAAAGAAAAAGAAAAGATTGGAATGTGATTATTTGTTTTGGTTAGTTCTACTTTTAACAACAGGTCATAGTGGGGAAGGGAACTCAGACAAAAAATGAGTTAAAACTAGTGCTATTTCTTTTCAGGAAAAGTTAGAATTTTGTGGGTTTGTGGTTTTTATAAAGGCTAATGAAAAGAGAACATGCAGTTCTGGGAAGAGAGTCTATTCTTTTAATATTAACATCTCTGAAGGAAAAGAAAACTGCTAAGTGCTTCAGACAGATATTATTTATTACTTGGATGGTAATAAGCAGTTGCAAATACAGCTGGATCATAACAGTTCTAAGCAGAATTGAGACAATCCCAGCCATCAAAAACATACAAATTAAGAGACAGATCATCCAGTGAATGCGAGCAAACAAGTAAGTGTCAAAGGATAATATGAAAATGACTACTTAAATATAGATTTGCAGAAATTAGGTGAATCATTTAATTATTTAGACAGTTATTTGCAAAGAATAAATTATAACATCTAAGGAAATAATTGTATTTCAGACTACAATGAGGTTTATCTTTTTGGTTAAGCAGTTTTGTTCATGTGTGAGTAGCACCAGTATTTCATTCTTTAAAAGTTGAGGGTCTTTCTTTAAATCAAGCATATAGAAACCCAAGACACAACACTACTCAAAGTTGCTTCAGGCTCCAGGCTTCAAATTGATATACTGACTCAATTAAAAAATAAAAATTAAACAACATTCCTAAATTGACTGGTAGCATTGCTTACATAAAGTACTTGTCCTTCATGATGCATTTTTCCCCTGAGTTAACTGAAAGCCGTGTACATTTTTAAAGTTGGGGAAAGATTTTAAGGTGCTTTATCTATTCTGAAAGTGCAGAAGGCCACATGCAAGATCCCTTGGTAACAGGGTCAAAATGAAGTAGCAGAGATGGTGGCTAAATCAGTGATCATAAAAACTTGTGAGCAGTTAAAACCACTGTTCCTCAAGGTTCTTTTATCATCCATCAAAGAAGCTAGTTTATTAGGCTGGGTCAGCAAGTTACTCATTCACTGCTGTTTTGCATTTCATAATTTCCCAAGCCCTTTGGAACTTTTTAATTGGTATCACTCTACCTTAGAGCACTTTAGAAGTAATGACTTTGAATACATCCATTTTGAGCTGTGTTCAATCCAGATCAAGATGAAATTAGTAGTGAAGAAACCTCTGATGGTATACACCAGTCAAATCTGTATGTCCCTGTTTACATTTACATCACTGGCTCAGAAAGTGGACAAAAATAAAGCTACCCTGGGGTGGGCTAGGGATGTATATGCATGTAGTATACATGTGACATAGTGGCTGAGGCCTGCTCCTTGTTAAGAAAAGCCACTTGGGGTTTATGCTGGATGTCTCTGCTTCCCCTTTTAGTACTAGGAAGAGGAAAATCCTTTTCTTTCTGCACCTTTACTTGCAGTAATACTAGCTGTGTGGGACTTTACCCATGTTATTGGTGTGCTTCATAAAAGGTCTGCCTCTCCTTTCCTCATGCAAATCTCAGGCACGTGACTTACAAGCCACTTTAATGGTAATGTTTCTGTGTTACAGCAATGTGAGGATATAATCTTAATTGGGAATGAGAAGCTGATGCTAAGTAAATGAAAGAGAATTGCAACATGCTGGAGAGTACATCTACTCTGCCATCTAGATATATCTATTGGTATTTTCTGAGGCAAGGAAAGTCTTAATGCTCTTCTTGCAGGCTTTCAAAAAAACAGGAATTACATAAGGTCATTAAAGGTGTTCAAGAATATATACAGTTGAATTTATAGAAAGACATTACTGAGAAGTGTCTGTATCACAGTGCAGTTGCATTGCATTTGGAGTGCAAACATTCCTGCTGTTGTTTGATGTTATTACTCTTTCACAAATTTCTCTAGCTGTAGTGTCAGAGAAGTTAGGTGGATGACAGAGAGGACATGTACACACACACATGTTTCTGGAAATGTAGCACAGAAGCATTATTACGTTTATGTAGTCCTTAGCTATGACAGTCCATGGCCTTATGAAGAGGGATCTAGGACAGCTGCAAAGAGAAGAGCATCGTATATCATGTATCATCTGAGTGATGGGACAAAGTGTACCCTCAGCATATTTGCAGATGACACCAAACCAGGAGAAGTGGCTGATATGCCAGAGGGCTATGCTGACATCCAGACAAACCTTGCCAGACTGGAGAAACGGGCTTACAGGGACCTCTCAAAATTCAACAAGGAGAAGCTCAAAGTGCTGCACCTTGGGAGGAACAGCTCCAGGCAGCAGTACTGGAGGTCCTGGTAGACACCAAGCTGAACGTGAACTAGCCATGTCCGCAGATGGGAAGAAGGCTAACATCTTGGGCTGCATTAGAAGGTGTCCTGCCAACAGATGCAGGAAAATGAGCTTTTCCCTCTGCTCAGAACTGGTGAGGCCACACCTGGAGTGTTGGGTCCAATTCTGGGTTTCCCAGTACAAGAAATACATGGATATGCTGGAGAGAGCACAGTAAATGGCTCCTAAGGTGATTAACAAACTGGAGCATCTCTCATATTGGAAAAAGCTCAAAGAACTGGGGCTTTTCAGACTGGAGGAGAGAAGGCTCAGGAGGGACCTCATCTATGTGTACAATTAACTGAAGGGAGAGTATAAGGAGGATGGAGCCAGGCTCTTTTCAGTGATGCACAGTGACAAGACCAGAGACAGTGGGCACAAAGTGAAACTCTTTGGTTCCCTATGAAATCAAGAAACACTTTTGAACTGCAAGGGTGACTGAGCACTGACACAGGCACTTACCCAAGGAGGCTGTGAAATATCCATTCCTGGAGATATTCAAAAGCCATCTGAACAGGAGTCTAGGCAACTGGCTGTGGGTAGGCTTGCTCAAGCAGGAGGATTGGACTAAATGACCTCCACAGGTGTCTGCCAACCTCAAATATTTTGTGTTTACAAAGCAAACAAAAGAACAGAGTCACTTATTTTATTTAGATGTGGGCTTTTGTTCTCTTCCAGGACGCAGTTGAATAGATACAAAACCAGGCAAGTGCCTACCTTTGTATAAACTAGCTTTAGTTATCTCAGTAGAAATATTCCTGAGAGGAAGGACAGTAATGAACAGCCTTGAATGTAAACTTACTCTTATTTGCAATTACAGGCTTTAGAAATATAGCCTATAGTCAAGGTAATTTACAGTATCAAATTTCTGTTTTGAAGTGAGGAGGATTAGGAATTTCCAGATGGGTTTTCCAGTACCTAATGAGATTTAACCAAATAAATTTTCATTGCTACCTTCCAAAGTCAAATTATGGTCTTACATAAACAGTAAATTCCCCGGGTGATTACCAGTTAAATGAATTTGGAAATTGTTTTGCAACCCAAAAACCAACCAAACCTAGCTAAAGAACCTTTGAATTTTCATCTTTTACAGAGAATAAATTCACTGCAGGTGAAAGCAATATTCCATCGATTTCCAAATCATCTAAAAGTAATGTGAACTTTTGGGTATGAAGCTTATTCATAGAAAAAAATGACAGTTCTTATGTGCACATATTGTGCCTCTCATTGGCACTGAAGATTTATTACTGCAGTGCTTGCTAAAAACAGCCAGCAAAAGACCACAACGGTCTGATGTATACAACATTTGCATTATTAGATCAAAAATAGTTATCAGAAATTTATCTTTCCATGTTATGCCAAGGCTTCCATGGGAAGGTTTTATAAATAAACAAGTTTACATTTACCATAGGCTGCACACTGGCACTTAAAACTAAGTTGATTAGACCAGGCCTGGACTAAGCATGTGACCTTACTGGTTTATTCAGCCTTCTACTTTTAGCTATGGAAACCATACTGTGAGATGAATCATGAATTGAGGAAGGAATGCGATGAAGGTAGAGATGGAACATGCACCTGTACTGCATTTGGGAAATATTCCTAGGTCCTGAACTTTCAATGTGTGGATTCTGTTGAAGCATTCTGCAAAAGGTTCTGCAAAGAAAAAAATTCTGTTGTCAGATTTACATCTGAAGTCTGGGGGAAACTGTAGATCCAAAAGTTCTGGAAACCTTTCTTCTGTGCACACATGATAGGCTGACTGTGTAGGAATAGGATCTCAAACTCTAGTGCATGTTGAAAGGAAAATCATTATGTTGAATCAAGTAATTGGTAATTGCAGCAAATACATGGCTCAGGAATTGTCTACTGTATATGCAAGAGCATTTTGTATATACCTAGTTGTACTGGATGGTACTGGATAGGTGCACTTCCAGATAGTACAAATGTACTTGCATAAATTATATTGGAAAATTGCTCCCTTGCCAAGATAACTTAAACTAGTACCCTGAAAAGACTCAGGCAATATCGGTAAGATGAGCTGTTTGTGTAGATTTTGCCTTGTTGTCTGTGATGGCTGTGGTTTTTTTCAGCCTAGGAACGTGCCTGTATAAATAAATGTGTACATTCATATGTCTCTCTATGTCTCCCTCCCTGCTCTCCTGTCTCTCTGGTCCCTCAGTAATTTTTTAATCACCAGCTTATTTCATCTGAAATAGCATAGCTCTTAGAGATGTTAATTTCCCCATCCATTTATTTGCGGTAGGGAGATGGGAAGTACACATGTTATTCTTAAGTCTTGTTATGCAGCAAAAATTCTAAGCAGGAAAAAGACACATATGAGCACTTTGACCATGAGAGTTTCAATCAGGTATGAATCAATCCAACCACAAAACACAAATACTTTGGAGATCAGGGCTGATTAGCTTTCATCTCCTGGAGTTACTAATCCTTGTAGCAAAACTTAAGAGCAGAGTCCACAGTGACAGCTTCCTGGGAGAAGGGAATAAGCCCTCAGAAAAAGAGAATTCTACAGAAGATGGAAAGTACTATGTAAAGAGGGAAAGGAAAAGAAAATACTATGTTGAAACTGTGCCCAAATATCTTGGAAAAAAAGCTGGTTTTGTCTCAGACCATTCATCAAAGCAACAGCTCTTACAACAGCACAAAAATATTTGTGCTCCCCAGCTTCCATGTGTCATCTCGTGTGTCCCAGTCTCAATGGTTCCTTTGGGTTCAAATATTCACAGCTCCGCCTGAAGAGTGGCCATGTGCTGGTCCTGGGGACACCACAGTCAAACAGTAGGGAATGGCAATAGAGCAGAGACATGAACACCTGACAAAAATTTTCATCTTCCCTATGTAAAGCTAAGCTAAGATACTGGACAAAGTAAGTGAAAGCGAAGACTCTTTATGAAGAGGGGTGCAGAGCTGCTGTGATGCTGTAGATTAACCACTGGGAATGGCTCAACCTCCTGCACTCACTGCCCTCCAATCATCCACCCCCTGGCTGTGGGAAGTGGGGAGGAATCAAAAAGATAAAAATGGGAAAACTTGTAGATTGAGGTAAAAAACAGTCTAACAGGTAAAGCAAAGCAAAATAAGGAATTCATTCAACATTTCTCATGATCAGCCATCTCCAGGAAAGCCAGGCTCCATCATGCTAAGGATTACTTGCAAAGATTAATGCCATAACTCCAAATATTCCTTCTTTCCCCTTTTCCCCTCAGCTTTTATATCTGAACAAAACATTACAGAGTCTGGGATATCCCTTTGGTCAGCTGGGATCAGCTGTTCCAGCTGTGTCCTGTCCAAATTTCTTGTGCATTCCCATCCCCCTCAGTGATGGGATGGGGTGGGAAACCGAAAAAACCTTGGCACTGTGCAAGCCATGTCAGCAATAGCAAAAGAATAGAAAAATAATTACTCTTTTGGTCACAAATCCAAAACACAACACCCTATGAAGTTCTATGAAGAAAATTAGTCCTGTGCCAGCCCAAACCAGTACACACTGGTAAATAAGTGTGTGAAGAGGGACCAAGGAAAGGTGTAGGATTGGTTAGATTTGTAGAATAGGCATCATGACCTAGGACATTCCGTGCTGTCTGCAGATGTGAGTAGATCACTGAAAAAATGGGGGTGCAAAAGCATGCTCTGTGGTCTTGAGTGGGGCTTTCCATCTAGGGTTTGTACATGGACATGGCATAAACATCTGGCTATTGGTTCACTTGGCCTGGAATCTCAGCAGGGCATCAATATTCATTAATCAAATAGCAGGCTGAAAGGAGGGGGAGAGGATACTAGGAAAAAATTTAGTGAAATAGCTTTCTGCGCTTTAAATTTTTATTTTCATTGACTTTGTCTGCAAAACACTTCTTTCAGCACTGAGCCTGTTCCTGGATATTGCTTCTGCTTGACTTGATTTTTAGTCTTTTACTTTTCAGCTTTTCATTTGTTAATTTCCCTCCAAACATACAGACACTACCTTCCTCAAATATCTTTCTTTTTTAATATACCTGAACAGTGTGGAAAGGCAGAACCCTGAAAATAGTGAAGTAAGCTGTGTAGAATTTTTGCATCCCTGCAGTAAAGCCAGAACAAGCACTCAGTCTGCAGCTCACATCTTCAGTTTACCCAGTGAGATCCTTTGCCTTGAACCTACTCAGGTTTATTTTTGGAAATCAATCACTAAAAGTGAGGCAGTTAGGGGATTTTTTCATCCTTTTGATGTATATAGCATTTTCATTACCATAATGGAAATTATCATCCCAGTTTACAGATCAGACAATCTCACAAAGGTAAGTAAAGCCTTCTGAACAATTAATGCAAGACACTGAAAAACTGTTCATGCTTCCATTTTTTTAAGATTTAAGTAGTTTAATTGCTTCTTGAGCCCAATGAGGTGTTGGTCTCTGCTAGATTGCAATAGCTAAGGCTCTACTGGCAGTAGTTTAGAAATGCAAATAGGGTAATTATCATCTGACCATCCAATTTCCAAATAAAGCCTGGATAAATGTTATTTAAAATTTCTTCCATCAACAGAAGCAATCCTATAGTTTATATAATTCTACTTCAATCTGATAAAATTAAGAAGTGCCTATTTATGATCTGCCTACTCACTGATTGGTTTGCACAAAAAGAATATTTTTTCATTTATATATCACTGTCTCACTCCAATCCTCTAGGATCAAGCTAACTCAAGGAGAGGGAAGAACAGCTAAGGGTCTGCTGCTCAGAGGCTTCAATGTTCAATAAATGTTAGTATGTTGCCCTCTTCCAGAATACACTTTTTAACAGATCTTCTATTCCCTGTGAATTTAATGGGGGCTGTATGTACAAAAAATGCCTTTTATGAATGTGTATCGTTGAAAAGTCTGTAAAGACCCTCATGCATGAAACCAGATGAATTCCTTCAGGTATGAGTTTAATGGAAGGAACTAAGGAAAGCATATTTCAAAAAGGCGAATAATTAAGTGATTTGTTGTAGACACAGAGTTAAAACACCTGTTTAATGACAATATCATAGAATAATTTAGGTTGAAAAAATCCTTAATGTATCAAGTCCAACCATAAAGCTAAAACTGCCAAGCCTACCACTAAACCATGTTCCTAAGTGCCTCATTCACATATTTTTTGAAAAGCACAGATATGGTGGTTCCACCACTTCTTTGGGCAGTCTGTTACAATGGTTGATGACCCTTTTGTTTAGAAATTTTTCCTAATATCCAATCTAAACCTCCCTTGGCTCTACTAGAAGCCGTTTCATCCTGTCCTATTGCTTTTTACTTGGGGACAGGGACTGCAGTTCCCTCAGCTGTTTATCACAGGACTTGTGTTCTAAATTCTTTGTCAGCTTTGTTGCTCTTCTTTGAATGCAGAGTGAGTCCCAAACTAAACTCTGGGTTGGGAGATTGATAACAAAGGATCCATGGAGGCTGAAGCAGAATCTTGTCTGGCTGTTCTAAGAAAAGCTGCATTACTTCTGTGTAGACCAAAATATTTTCCAAAATAAATATTGAGACACTAAAACTGCTACCAAACATGAATTCCAGAAACCCCTAGTCTTCTGTACTTTTCCAATGAAAAAATGCATTTGCAGAATGATAGTTTTATTCTGTTTCCTAAAGGCTGTATCTGCACATATAAACATGTGTTACAATTGTATTAAATTCTTTGCCACCCACTTCAGCTGTAACTGTGTTGCAGAAACTAATGGAATCTATTGAAAAATGTGAGTGGAATCTTCACCCACCCAACAGCATTACAGCAAAATGGTTCATATAACATAGGTGAACTCCTTGCAGGTGCTAAATCTACTGTGAACACAACTTACTTGACACCGGGACCACGAGTCACTCTGTAGTTCAATGTTTGTGTGGACTTTACTCTGAGCTAGCCAATTCTCCTTATACATTATTCAGATAATTCAAGCCACAGGGGTATAGCTTCAATTCTGGGGTCAGCTGTCTAAACATTAGTCAATTGTGGGATTCAAGTTTCAGGTTCAAGAAACTGATTTTCCTTTATCAGCTCTAGCTCAAAATGTCGACGAGGTTCCCACAAGAGCTCTTTTGAGCTCTTTTGAACATCCTACATTCTGACTGGCCCCTTCTTGCACTAGTTATCATCATGGGACTAGATAAAAAGTATTTTCCCCCTTATTCATAGTAAAAAAGAGGAAAACTGGAGCAACCTATAATACCCTGGGGTTGCAGGTGGGAGTAGTTGCACAAGAGCTAACAAAATCGTTATGACGTGATTTAAATAACAAAGGTGGTCTCTGTAAGCTTGGAGGAATGCCTACTTTATTGATTCATGGGGGTTTTATAAAGAACTTCATAACAAGGCTCTTATCTGAGTCTCTGA
The DNA here is from genome assembly GCF_009819885.2 of Catharus ustulatus. NCBI lineage: Eukaryota > Metazoa > Chordata > Aves > Passeriformes > Turdidae > Catharus > Catharus ustulatus. The sequence continues at coordinate 96,222,174 of NC_046222.1, forward strand.
TTGTTCCATCTAAATTAATTGGTAGCTCAGCTACTCAGATAACTAGTTATCTAATTATAATCTCACATTCTGATTCAATGTTTTTCATTGACAAGGAGTCTGAATTCAATACTAAGAATAAAGACTTGTCAGAGTTAAATTCTGTGAGTATATATGCTTTTTCCATCTGTCGCTGAGAAATAGGATGCATGTCACCTAAAATAAAACAATCTCTATCCATTTTTAAACACAACCAGATGGCGGTTTAGTTTCTCATTTTTCTGAGATTCACTATCCTTAGATAGTGTGGTTGACAAGTTTTCTTACAGCCACATGTCTTTTCTGACCATACAGCAAATAGTAAGATTTACAGTAATTTCACGATTATAAGCCGCACCATTTTGACTAAAATTTTTGTCCGAACCCAAAGTGCGGCTTATAATCAGGTGCGGCTTATATATGGACAAAGAACAAAAAGTTACTGTTTTAGTTTGGAGGACAGGTGTCTGCTGAGAAAGACAGGAACTTCTCTTTGAAATGGAGAATTTAAACCCCCTCCCTCCAAATTATTATAATTTTGAAATCAAGGGGCTTTCAGGCAAAGATATGGGAATTAGGAATAACAGTTCTTTTCTAGGGAAATTAAAACAGAAATACAGTACTACAAAGAAACAAACTCCAAACCCTGACAAAGTCAGAGTACAACCTGACACCCCGTCAGGCAGGGTGTTGGTAGCAGTCCCATTAAATGGTGGCTGCATCCTCCTGCAGTGACAGATGTGATTCAGTTGGAGCAGTGCTCCTGTACAAGGTGCAGTTTCCCTCCAGAGGTCCAGTGGTGATGTGGAGAAATCCAGTTTTCCTCTGGAGTCTAGTGGAGAAAGGGGCTCCCTTAGTGTCCCAAAACCTCTGTTTTTATTTTGGTAAGAAATGTTGGGCTCTTCCCCCTGACTGGAGCAACTTCCAATGGGATGCACTAATTTTATCAGTCACACAGTGGGACTCAATGGGCCATTAGCAGAAAATGACTCGCTGGAGGAAGGATGGGTTGTGAAAAGATAAAGATCAATGCCCTGCCTGGTTTCAGTGGATGGCCCATTAGGAGAATATCTCCCACGGAGATAAGGATCACTGCCCCCACCCTCAACAGATGGTGATAGAATAGATACCTTTTATCACACCCTGTATTGTAACCCAAGACAGTTGCCGACACCCCAACGTGCGTCTTATAATCAGGTGCGGCTTATAATCGTGAAATTACTGTACTCTAAAAGTATATTACAATCATTCTAAAAATACATAATTCTACTTGAGCTCTGTTCTCATTTCTTTTAAGATATCATCACCATTTAGAAGGAGAACCCACACTGAGTAGTTATGTTGGAAGTCCAGAGGGTATAAGCACATTGCCCTCTCCTCCTAGGAGTTTGCCTGCCTGAGCTTGGTGTCAAGAGTTTAGCTGTCTGTGTTCAGGCTGACTCATTGAGAAGACCTCTTGTGAAAAAGAGATGGAAGGTGCCCTGTCTAAGGGTCCCCATTCCTTTCCTTCAGAGTTGCTTTTAAGCTGAGTTTCTTGCCCCTGTCCCCACCTGAGCTACCTTGCAATTGTGACACAATAGTCATGCCCATCCCCAGCTGTGGATGCTGTTGATCCAGACTCTGATCTTGACTTATTGGCTTGACTCTGTGACTTGATCATTCTGCTTTTGTCCCTGTGATCTTGTCTCATGGTCTGAACTCTCAGTCTAGTCAAGTACTGTCACCACACCTTCACTGGTTACCTCAGGTGCTGTGGGACTTGACCCTTGCTGTCATGGCCCCTCTGTCTACTAGCTGCTTCATCATCCTTGGTTTCCCACTGCCTTTCCCTTATGGCACGGTTGGACCTTGCTGCTTCCTGTCACAGAGATTCATGGCAGCATGTTTTTTTAGCAGTAGCCTGAGTATCATACTGTGCAAAGACTATCTGAAGAAAGAAAAGACATTTGAGAGTTGAAGAGGGCTCCTGTGCAGGATAAGGAATAGTCATGTTAGGACCTTGTCTATACTTGACAGTTTTTCCCTTTGTAATTGTGCCAGAAATAAAGTTCTATGTTTCCCCATCACCCACCCACTGAGATATACTCTCAGCAGGGTAGTAATGTTACTATTTGACTTACTATGAAAGACTGAGAATGTGTTCTGGACTGCGTGAAATACAAGGCATCTATAATTTTCCAACATGGCAAAAAGAAAAAAAAGCATACACCTTCTGACCATTGTACTTAAAAAATGGAAAATTTAAAATATGCATTAGATTCCAGTTTTTACTTTTGATGTGATTTGGCTGGTATTTGAGTTACCCAAACAAGGATTCTGTGCTCATTACCAGTAAGGTCAAATCCAGGCACATGAGAAAGTTTGTCCTATGATGCTATGCAACCATGCTTAGAGGTGCATATACAACTTTTTGTCTCTCTGAGCAGTTTGCAGTCGCACTTTACACTGCATCAACGAAGCTACCTAACATGCAGGTGATAAAATCACACTGGAGCCAATGTGATGAGGGGCAGGTGTGGATTACATATCAGATAAGTAAATAGTTCTGGCTTTACATCAGCCCACAAGTGTGTTTTCTGCCTATTTGCACCACTTCTATATGATCTTGACTACTGCATTTTAGGATTGACCTTGCCTTTTGAAGGTTTGTAGGCTTCTCCAATAGTTTTCTGTCCTTTAAATTCTTTCTACCATTACGTGGTTTTTTCCACATTTAAAAACTTGTTTCTAGTAATACCTTCTTAAGGCTGAGAAGGACTCTTGTGCATGCGGTGTATGGCTTACTTTTAAAAGACCAGATGGCTATTTTCAAAAATGGTTTCATTGGCCAGGGCTCAATCTGTGTCAGACTTTATTTGTAAAAGACATACTAGTGATCTGTCAACAGTTACTGGATTACATTTATGCACAAAATTATTCCCAAAGAAAGAGTTTTGCTGCAGCAACTTCCCAGCAATTTCCAGAATTCACACAGGCCACATCATCACAGTAACAAAGTATTGCAAGCAAACCAGCTCCATAGTGGAAATTTTGCTGTGAGACATTCACTCTAAATTATGCAATTTTTATGTGTTCTGCATACTGGTGTCAACCATGGGGAAATAAAACATTTGAGGTAAAAGCATAAAGGTAGGAAGTGCAGTGTGTGGAAAGAGACATCTTCCTCTGCTTTATTTGTTGTGTAAACAGTGAAATTTTGGCAAGATTTTGCAAGACTACCCAGCAAACTAATTTATGTATTGCAATCCTTCCCCATCTGCCAAGAGGCTTCTGCCTCTGGGACTGTATTACGCTGGGGCACTGGCATACCGTGTATTTGCATTTGTCTGGAGGGTTTGCCACAACCACTGCACATCACTACTCTTGTAACTACTCTGATAGCCTGCCTTCACAGTAGAGTTAGCCCAATTGCAAACTTAATGAAAATATGGTATCAAATCACTCAGATTATGTTAGGTCTGGAGGTCTTCATCCTCGGGATGCTGTAGTCCAGACCAATGCAACTGTGTCCATAGAAACACTGTCCCAGTAAAAATGTGTTGAAAAGGACTGTTCCATGAACTCATTCACAAGGTGCTCTCTCATCTGCCCAGAGATGCAGTCCATGGCCGTGACATGAAAACAATGCTTTATGTAAGTGGCTTTCAAGCAGTTATTAATTATAAATGCAGACAGTTCTGACAGCAAAAACAAACAGCATTTGGCAGCAAGAACTTAATAAGAATGCCATTAAGGAATTCAGTCTGCCAACCAGCACGTGCTTTGTGGCACAGTGAGCTGACTTCCCTGCCTCTTTGCCTCTTTTTTAGGCTGCTAATCAAAAAAATGTCACTGTAAGTGTATTTTCCCTCTTATGTGTTTTACTGGTACCATACCACAGCTTAACAGAAGATTGATGTCAGCTCCTGGCATCTGTATTCTCTGTCGGTGGCTCTGAGATGGAACAGAAATAAAACGAAAAATGCACTACACGGAGAAATGCAGCTAAGTAGTACAAACCTGGTAATATGGGGGTTGGAACAGGAGGACTAGTGGTATCAACATTTAGTTTCTCTGCTTATTCATGGAATGTATGTGCAAACACAAGCCGTTATTTGTGTAGGTGCTTTACAGGCTATTAACCTTGGGCAAGGAATAGCTGATAAAAATTATTCCTTATAAAAACTGTTCATATTTGCTTTACTCATGCTTATTCAATGTCACAGAAATGAAATGTGTTTAAGATTAAGGGAATAAACTAATTTTTAAAACCCCATGGCTCTATCTTGACCTAGACAAAGTAAAACATTTTTATCAAATGGCTGGAACAAATTGATATATTAGTTGCTTTGGAAAGGTTAATCTGCAAAATTGGCATGTGGCACTGAGTCTTGGCATGCCATATACCATTCTATGTGACTGTACAGAGACAAAATATAATTTAGTACTCTGGTATTAGTCCAAATTTATCTGACTTTCGATGAACAAGTGAGGATGTATCTAATATTTCACTTTATCTACTATCGTCTTCTGCAAAGAAGTTTATCAGTTCTCTTAAAAAAAAAAAGAAGAAGAAAAAGAAGAATAAAAGGCCTCATGTTTCGACAATGAGCACTTTATAGAGACTTTTTTCTGGGTTTACTTTCTAATGTTAGAAATATCAGGAACAGATATCTTGACCCTTACACATTTGCTGAAAGAGTTATTCAGAATTTAGTTAAAAGAGCGGAAGTGTTAAATGATTTACACAGATAATATTTCTTGTGAATAATTTAATTAAAGGAATGTAAACTATCTCTAATAAAACCCCAACAAATTTCACAACTGAGATGTTTCAAACAGTCTGAATAATGATCTCATTTTCTTTACCTGGTGAGCCTGATTTTCTTGATATGTCTTATCATAGCCCTGCCATTTCTCTCCATTTTCTTTAAAACCTATGGGTGCATCAGAATTTTGAACTTCTAGTTTCCATGATTTTTGTCCTATATATGTTTTTATGTCAACGTATTAAACATTAAGATTAATAAATGGTAATTTATTTATACCAATAATTAGTTAGTCTGGAGAATACCTATTTTCTTCTGGGTTGTCCTGCCTGTCCTACTTCTTTAGATGCTTTAATTGAACTAACTAGTTTATTTTTGCACTTCTTTAATGAATTCCTTATGGGCAACTGAATTCTAATAATACTAACTAGGAGTGACTACTACCAGTACCTTTGGCACTTTTACACATCTTCTCTGACTTTTTTCTTTTTCCGTGTTGCCGAAAAGTCAAGGTTCATATTATTGAACTCCTGACCCTTTAAAAAAACTTTTTGGTTCTAGCTCTTCCTTCACTGAATTCCCCATCTTTGTAATTACTGTAGTTTGAAGAATTGTCAGTTACTAGTCCAGTTCCGACCCCACTGAAGGGCAGAGTGATTCTGTAGGGAAGAAGTGCTATCTGTACTAACAAGCATTAGTGACACTCAGGAATACTGGGTGTTCTGGGGAAACTCTGCTTGTTGCCATCTCTTTCTGCCATTCAGCACTAATGAAAGAGTTGATGACCTTGCTGCAGCTAACAGATGCTGCAGAAAAGGTTGCAAGGCTATTAAATTAGGAACAGAAATACAGTACATTAAGACTAATTGAGCATGTTGGTTCCTGTTGTGACTGTGATGTTGCTGGTTTGATAATGACACCTCTGCTGAGAGTTTCTGAAGCCTTCCAGAGTTTATACATAGGAGCAAATGAGAATTTCAGAATAGCAGCAATTTCTGAAGTAATGTTAATGGCAGCACTGCAGTCCTGGTGACAATGAAACAGGGGAGAACAGTCTACTAAAGACTACCAAAATCTCAGATCTGCTCTGCTATGGAGAATGCTGGATTGCTGTCAGAGTAATGGGACAAAGTGGGTTGGAAAGAACCTTAAGGCTTCACCTACGCACTTGCCCGACCTCACATTTCTGGGAATTATTTGCTGAGCACCTGATAGGGACTCTGACCTCTGGATGGAATTGCTGCAGTAGTCCCATTCCTTCAATGGAAGGGGAAAACTATGTCTACAGTATGCTTGATTCTTCAAAATGCTTTTTATTTCTTCACCAAATTATATCAGGAAAGACAACATTTCCCTTGAACCAGCTACTTTCTATAAAGATTGGTTTTCGGAAAGGAAGGATTGATTCAAAAACTTCAGGAAGGAATGGCAGTAATTCCATCAGCAGAAAATCAGTTGCACTAGAACAGCACAGCTGAACTCCCAACATCTTGTGGTATTACAGTTTTGGAAAGAAGAAGCAAAAGTAAGAAACCTTACAAGTATCTAGTGGCAAGAATTTCAGAGACAAGGTCTTGTTCTGTTTTAAACCTATTCAAGTTTTGCTGCAGAGAAAGAATTGAAAACTGGGTCCTCTCCATACACTGTATTATGGGCAAATTAGGAATACTCACTTGATAAAAAGTTCCTGAGATGCCCAGCAAGTTAATCATAGTGATCACCAGGACCATAGCAAAAAAAAATTATTTAGTGCACCATGACTCTCTTCTGCCCTCTGCCCTCCCCTGAGCCTCTCTCACAGACATATAGAACATGAACAGCCATTGTATATATTGCAGTTTAGCAATTATTTACTGACTTGGTCTAGTCATTACAGACTGGAGAACAACTCATTGGGTGGAAATTGAGTAAGTCATATACAGTAATTTCACGATTACAAGCTGCACCGATTATAAGCCGCATTTCCAGGGTGTTGGCAACA